>NC_041002.1:39199367-39835993 GCF_004193775.1 Glycine soja
GCATATATGATATAAAGTTTTGATGATGCCAAAGATGAGCGCGATTCAAGTCAATAATTCAGAAATGCAAGAAGAACGATGTACTTAGTTAGGATCTTAGAAAGAATTCCTTAATTGATGTTGCCCAGGTTTGGCTAAAGGAAATATTTTACAAAAGTTTTTTAAGAACAGTTATCTTTTAAAAAAATATGATATTTCCTCTCTAGTAATTGATTACCAGAGGATGTAATCGATTACCAATGGCTAAATTGATTTCTGAAGCAATTTGAAAATTTCGAATTTGAATTTAAAAGCCTGTAATCGATTACACAAGGTATGTAATCGATTACCAGAAGTTTAAACTGTTTGTAATAGCTTTTAGAAATTTGAATTTAAATTTTAAAAGCATGTAATCGATTACACAAATGATGTAATCGATTACCAAACACAAAAAATTCAAATTTCAAGTCTAAAGATTCACAACTCTTCAGAAACTAACTGTGTAATCGATTACCACATTTATGTAATCAATTACCAGTAAGGAATTTTTGAACATAACTCCCAAGAGTCACAACTGTTCAAGAAGTTTATGAATGGCCATCAAAGGCCTATAAATAGGTGACTTGAGATACGGAATTCCTTAGAGTTTTTCTGAACAACATTGTCTTATCCTCTCAAAACCAAATTGTCTTATCACTCTCAAAATATTCCTTGGCCAAAACACTTGAAAATTCAATAAGGAATCTTGATCGATCTTCAATTGTAATATCCTTCTCTTAAAGAGAGAATATTCTTCTTCTTCTTATTCAAAGAGATTTGTTTAAGAGACCGAGGGTCTCTTAAGTTGTAAGGATATATGAACACAAGGGAAAGGTGTCCCTGTGTGGTTCAGAGTTTGTAAAAAGTTTTTTACAAGATAGTGGGAATCTCAAGTGGGTTGCTTGGGGACTGGACGCAGGCACAGGGGGTGGCCGAACCAGTATAAAATTTGAGTTTGCATTCTCTCTTCCCTTAAACTTCTTTTATTTATTGCTATTTATCTTTTGCTTTAAAGAAGTTTATTTTTGAATTATCTTTTGAGTAATTCATATTAAAGGTGCATTGTTAATTCATAAAGAGAGTTAAATTGTAATTGGGGATAATTTTTGTATCTTAAATCAACTCCCCTTCTTAAGATAACTGAGGCCACTTGTCCAACAGAGAAGGATCAGCTTGTCAGAAGCTACCATTGTGAGAACGAATGAGAGATTGAGATGAAAGTGTATTAGGCTTTTAGGGTTAGCTTCTTCTTATCAATAAGACTATTCTAAATGTACGTGAGGCTCTGAGAAAGAAAAGAAGGAAAAAAAAAAACAAAGTAAAATGTCATCATTTTGGCCCATTTTTTTAAGAAAAAAAAAAGAAAGGCTTTTAAAAGAGCCATTCAACTTGTCAATTTTCATAGGTTTTCCCGGTTATTAACTGTTTCGATGCTAGAATAATTTTCACTAGCTTTTGGACCAAACATGCAACCAATTCCGGGTTGAACTAGAAAGTCGGGTTCGGTTTTAAAACCTTGGCGCGCGTGCACACGCACACAAAACACAAAAGGTGTATCATATTTGATAAGTATAAAGTTTAGATGAGTTGGGTCGTGGGGGCTGACCAAGGTCAAGGCATGCCTAAAAGTTCAATGAGCACTTACAGAGGTACTTACAAATCACCCACCAACAAGGTTCTCACATTGGTAGTGGGATTCAAACGTGCGTCATTGTGGGATACGAGTTTGATCCTTACCAGTTGGACCAACCTTTGTTGGAAAAAAAAGGTATACCATATGAGAATGAGAATGACTAACATCAACCATTAGATTAAAATGGAAGGCCTAGATTGAAATGCTTTTAATTCAAATTAAAACCTCATGTAACAATAAAATCTAAAATATTCACCAAACAAAAAATCAAAACTCTAAAAGATCTAAATTATCACATCCTAAAATATCTTAAACCCATAATCACTATCCTGACCGGCCTCCATCATGATCCCCCTCGCAACCATGCTACTCAATTTCTAGGCAAGTGTACCTAGTCTATATGTAGTAAAGAAGCGATAAGTATTGAGTACCGTATCCACAGAGACCAATGTATTACCAAAGAATTGACAAAGTTATGCTATCTAGAGTTTAAAGGAACAAGAAAAAGATAGAAAACTTATTGTTGAATTTTTTAAAATAGTTTGTGTGCAAACAAGGTTACGAGGTAATTTGAAATTAAAAGGTGTTGTTGGATTCAAACTTCATAAAAGATTCATATCATGTGATCAAAATCTCAAATCATATTCTCAATCTTAACACAAACTAAATTCATCAAAGCTAATCAATTCTTAAATCCTCAGGTAATCTAATCTAGAAATTAGATACACAAAGGGGATTCTTAAACAATCAAGCCCTAAATTTATTCCTAAAATTAAGATTTAACACATTCCTACTCCAAATCTAGAATCAAATATTTTTTCCAACACAATTAATTCAATAGAGCAAGGTTGATCAGGTTAAGGCATAAATTTAAGCAAGGAAGAAGAATAGAATGCATTAAAATGAGAATAAATAAGAATATATAACACTAGTTAACCTTAGTATTCAACCTTTATAGGATAGTGGGCTCAAGCATGTGTTCGATTTGGACTACAAAACTTAGTGAAAATATAATTCTAATGAGTGTAAGTTTGTTCAAAAGGCATTTGACAAAAACAATGCATTCGATGGGGGATGTTTTACGAAAAACATCATACACTTAACTTTTTAAAGAAAAAAAAACCTTGGATGAAAGTTTAGTTTAGTGTGTTTGGCACTAGCTATTAAAAATGAGTTTTTGCATCTAAGGTAATAATGAATATACCTATAAAGCTTTTGATGCAATCCTACCTCCCAAGGGTATTGGATAGAAGACTCCAAGAAGATTAGGCTAGAGCGGCTAAAGAAGGCCCTGGGGTTCTCATGAACCTCATGGTAGATTTCTGAGCCCATGGGCCAAGGTTGGATCTACTCTTCTTTGTAAATATTAGAATAAGTTTTCCTTCTTTTGGGCCTTGTATTTTAGTCATTGTAGTAGTATAGGGTTTTAGCCTTGTATTTAAGGGCATCTTGAGTAGTCTTTGTAGTAGGGACTTTTTTGCATTTTCATGTATTTTGGCATGGGGTGAGCTTAGCTATTAGAGGGGTGTGTGTGTAGCTAAGCTCTAGCTTCTCAAGGAAGCTTTCATTTAGTTAGTGACCTAGGCTATAAATAGAAGCATGTGTAACACTTATCATAACTTTGATGAATGTGAAACGTGTGAGACACACTTCAAAGTTCAACTTCTCTCCCTCTTTTTCTCCTTCAATTTCGTTCCCCCCCCCCCCCTCTCTCTCTTTCATTCTCTTCCTCCATTAAAGCTTCCTCTCTAAGCTTCTTATCCAAGACACTCTCTTGGGGTGAAGCTCATCCTTCTATGGCTTATTCCCTAGTGGATGACGCCTCCTCTCACCTCTTCTCCTTTATCTTCCGTTGCAACTCTATGGTTGAAAATCACCAATGAAGGACCTCATTGAAGCTCAAAGATCCAGCCTCCATAGAAGCTTCTCAAGCAAGCTTCCATCAAGTGGTATCAGAGCACAAGAGCTTCAAGTAGGTGCTCCTTAAACCTTCATTAGTTTTCAACTTTACCTTCTCCTCCATTGTTGTTTCTTCATTTTTCTCCATGTATCTCCTCACATGTCTTGTGCTAAATGTTGTTAACATGATTTTTTATAATTTACACCTATTAAACTTGCTATAGAAGCTAGATTTGATTTTCTATAGTTCAAATTTCTTGTTCTTGTTCTTGAATCATGAATTGTGAGTTATGTTCCTTTGAGTTTTGTTTTGCTATTTTTTGTGGCTGAAACCTAAACCATAAAATTCATACAAAAACATTAAAGTAGAAGAAAAACTCAAAAATCTAGAGTGACTCATTCACTTATTGTAGTTTTGTCATAGAAGTCATGTCTAGTCATGAAACTTGTCACATAAGATTCCTTATGTTGTGCTTAATTTTATTTTTCTTGTTTCTTTGTCTAACTCATTTGTTCATCAGTGTATGAAATTCTTTTAGCCTATTAGTTGATTTGAGTCAAATCTTTCATGTTAATTAGTCCTTAACATGTTCTTGCAAAATTCTTAAAGAGTCTTTGATTGTGAACCTTTTCTTGAACTTTTAGGTTTCCTTATGATTGTGTCTATTGTGAATTTGAGTTTTGGTGATTAAATTGCTGGCTGAAATTTTGATCCTAAGTAAATATTGAACTCCTAAAACTGTGGTAAACAAGTCTAGTGAGTTCAACATACATAGGAAGGTTGAAAGTAAGCCTAAGCCAATCAATATACCATGCTTAAAAATTTTGAAGTCTGAAATCGTTGGTGTTGGCAGTTTGAACACGCGACTTGTAAAAATTACTAAGAATTGGTCACTACAAATTTTGAGCTAAAACTTTTACTTAATTTTCTAGAAATTTGGAAACAAATTAGAAAAACAGAACCAAGTGATTTGGATAAACGGAAAAAAATAAGAAAAATCACACAAGTTGGCAAGAAAATCAGTGTCCAAGAAAAAAAGTGAAAGGGAAGTTTGCTTGTTGTTTTGGCTCAAAATTTGTTCTATAATTGGTGCCTATTTTATACCAATCTTAGTTCTAGAATTTCAATTGAAAAGTAGTGTGAAAACAAGTGCCAAAACTAGAGGTTTCTTGAGTCTATTTTTTTTAGTTTTTTTACTCTACTCTAGAGCCATTCTAGGTTTCTCTTTGAGTCTAGCTTGCTTTTATGTGATTTTCATTGCTTTAATTGTTGAATAATCCTTAAAAAATTGTCTTTTTAAAACTATATTGGTTTTTCTTTCATTTCATTTTTTGTTTTTTGGTTATTGCTTGTCTCTTTGTTTCCTTGTTTGTGAGTTGCCATATAGGGAATTGAAAAGGAGGATTGGTGTCATCCCTTGAAGAATTTGAGTCAAGAAGCAAGGGGCCAACCACCTTAAGAGCTATTGAACTAAGAAGCACTCCAAATTGAGTGAAACACTACAGAGAGAACAGCCACCAAAATTGAGGACTTTTTTGTAACTTTGTAATTGGCAATTTTCTTACCTTCATTGCTTTCAAATTTTGTAACAAAAAGGCCTTTCATTGGAAGTGTGTTGGGAGCCTCCAATAGGTTACCAAACTTCCATTTGTGTGTAATAATTTTAGGCAATTTTCCCTTAGGATAGTGAGTGTTTTGTTGGGAACCTTAGATGTGGTCATCCAAACACTCTTAGGATCCGCCTAGTTTACATTTCTTGCACTTTAATTTCTTGCTTACTTTCATAGCTTATTTTCTTTACTAGCCACGCTGAGTTTATCTTGTTATTGCATAATACTTTCTTCTTGCTTATCACTCTTATCTTGAGTTCTTTTGGAACCCTAGCTTTTACCTTTTTGCAAACCTCCAACAAGAAAGAACCACAACTTTGGAATCAACATGAGTCATCATTTATTTAGTGTTAATGGTAAGGGTAAATCTAGAGTGACTCGTTCACTTATTTTAGTTTTGGCAATCATTTCAGTGACAAATTTGTCTCTTTGTGCCATGTAGGCTATTTTATTAATGGTAACGGACAAAAGTTAATGGTCGGAAATATTTGTCACACTTTTTACACTTTTAGGGACTAAATTTTGTATTTTCATCTTTCAGAGATGCATTTGTCAACGAATTACACATCGAGGGACAAAAGTGACTATTTACCCTTTTCTTTTCTTTCTAGTTTTTCTTTGCATAACTTGAGGGAACTCAACTCATCTAAGACTCTAGATAGAGGGTCCTTATGACTAGTACCCTCACCATTAACACTAGATGAATGATGACTATGTGAATGTATGAATACATGGTTTTGATGATGCCAAAGAATAATCACACAAGGTTGCTTTCAAGATTACTTCAACAAACATTCAAAGGTTAAGCATTGCTTCAAGATTAATACAAGGTTGCTTTAACAAACATTCAAAGGTTAAGCATAGTTTATTAAGTATTCATCAATTATGTAATAAAGGCCTTTTGATATCATTTGATTCTCATATATTCCAACAAGCGGTAACATTTTCTTTTAGGCCATGAAATGATACTTGAACAGTATGACATTCTCTACTCTTTTAATTCATTATAAATTTTTGAATGCTTTTCTCTTCTCTACTCATGATTTGTTTTTAATGTTGACAAAGAGAGAGAGATAGTAAGGGTTTATGAAACAACTTTTTATATATGAAATCTATGCAATCTTCAATTGTTTCATATAAGCAATCAATGCAAAATCAAGGGGGAGTAAACTATACAAATAGATATTCTTTTGGTTTTACTCCTAACCTACAGATGGTTGTCATCATCAAAAAAAGGGGGAGAATGTGAATCATGCAGGTTATGATGATGTCAAAAAAAGAATTTGCTTGATAATGATTGTCATCATCAAAAAGGGGGGAAATTGTAGAAGCAAGCTTCATGATGAATCAAGATTGATTCAAAGAAGTGTTGATGATAACAAAGGTGATGACAAAAAGCTCAAAGGTCAAGAACACTTCATGATAACAAAGATGATGATCTCAAGAATCAAAGAATGAGTTCAAGATTGAATCAAGAACACTTCAAGGTTCAAGAGGAAATTTGATTTCAAGAATCAAGTTTCAAGATCGAGGTTCCAAGAATCAAGATCAAGATTCAAGACTCAAGATTCAAGAATCAAGAGAAGACTCAATCAAGATAAGTATTAAAAAGTTTTTTCAAAAACTGAATAGTACATGGATTTTTCTCAAAACCTTTTACCAAAGAGTTTTTACTCTCTATTAATCGATTACCAGATTATTGTAATCGATTACCAGTAGCAAAATGGTTTTCAAAAAGCTTTCAACTAAATTTACAACGTTCCAATTGATTTCAAAATGTTGTAATCGATTGCAATGTTTTGGTAATTGATTACCAGTGCGTTTGAACGTTGAAATTCAAATTCAAATGTGAAGAGTCACATCCTTTCACAAAAAGCTTTGTGTAATCGATTACATTGTGATAGTTTCTGAACAAATCAAAAGATGTAACTCTTCAAATGGTTTTTAAATTTTTCAAATTGGTTTTAAGTTTTTCTAAAGGTCATAACTCTTCTAATGGTTCTCTTGACCAGACATGAAGAGTCTATAAACGCAAGGCTTTGTTTTGCATTTCCGACATCGATCTATACATCTATCTTTTCAATTCATTCTTTAGACAACAAACTTTTGCCAATTGATTTCTGAATCTCTTTGAACTTCTTCTTCTTCCTTTTGCCAAAAGCTTCCCAAAGTTTTCTAGTTTTCCAAACCTTGAAAATTGTGCTATTCATCTTTTTCATTCCCTTCTCCCTTTGCCAAAAATAATTCACCAAGGACTAACCGCCTGAATTCTTTTTGTGTCTCTCTTCTCCCTTTCCCAAAAGAACGAAGGACTAACAGCTTGAATTCTTTTGTGTCTCCCTTCTCCCTTGTCAAAGAATTCAAAACGACACAGTCTGAGAATTCTTTTGATTCTTCCCTTTCCCATATACAAAATATTTCAAAGGACTAACCACCTGAGAATTCTTTTGTATCCCCATTCACAAAGTTTCAAAGGTTTAACCGCCTGAGAACTTTGTCTTAACACATTGGAGGGTACATCCTTTGTGGTAGAAGTAGAGGGTACATCTACTTGGGTTGTTGTAACTGAGAACAAGAGAGGGTACATCTCTTGTGGATCAGTTCTAGTGAAGGATACATCCACTAGGTTGTTGAAAGAGAACAAGGGAGGGTACATCCCTTGTGGATCTTTTCTTGTAAAGGAATTTTACAAGGTTGGAAAAGAAATCTCAAGGACCACAGGTCGCTTGGGGACTGAATGTAGGCACAGGTTGTTGCCGAACCAGTATAAAAACTCTTATGTGTTTGTCTCCTTCTTCCCTACTCTTTTAATTTCCGCCGTGCACTTTATTTCCGTCTTTTACTTTTGGTTAAGTTTCTTTTTTGTTCTTCATTTACTTAACAACATAGCAAAAGCCTTAGAAGAGTAAATTTTTAATTAGTAAAGGTTTAGGAATAATTAATTCAACCCCCTCTTCTTAATTATTCTGAGGTCACTCGATCCAACAGAAATGTGAATCATGCAGGTTTCAGGTTTTGATGATGCCAGAAAAAATTCACTTGATAATTATTGTCATCATCAAAAAGGGGGAGAATTTGAATGTATGAATACATGGTTTTGATGATGCCAAAGAATAATCACACAAGGTTGCTTTCAAGATTACTTTAATAAACATTCAAAGGTTAAGCATTGCTTCAAGATTAATACAAGGTTGCTTCAACAAACAAGCATTGCTTCAAGATTAATTCAAGATCAAGTTATTGCCTGAAAACAAGTGTTTCCAAGAGATCAAGGCTCTGGTAATCGATTACCAGGCAGTGTAATCAATTACCAGAAGACAATTTTGAAAAACAGCTTTTAAAAAATGTTTTGAATTTGAATTTTGAATCATCTAATCGATTACCAACAACGGCACTTTAGAAAACACTTTGAAAAGACATGACCCTATAAACTACAACTGCGTAATTGATTACCAGAAACCTGTAATCGATTACCAGTGAAGAATTTCAGAAAAAGTTTTTTGAAAAGGCACGAAGGGCCAATATATATGTATGTCTGACTTCGAAAAGCAAGAGAGATATATTCTAAGAGAACTTCATTGCCAAATGCTTTCTCAACAACTCTTGGGCAAACACTTGCAAATCTATTGAGAATTCATCCAGGAACTTCAAATTGTATTATCATCTCTAAAAGAAAGAAATTCATCTAGGAACTTCAATTTGTATCATTAACTCTAAAGGAGAGAAATTTTTATGTTCATCTCAAAAAGTCAGTTGTAATCAAGAGACAGGTTGTCTCTTGGATTGTGAGAATTGTAATCAAGAAACTGGTTGTCTCTTGAAGAATCTTGAACACAAGGGTGAGTGATCCCAAGGTGTGTTTAGAGTCTGTAAAGGATTTACAGAGATAATGAAAATCTCAAGTGGGTTGCTTAAGGACTGGACGTAGGCACGGGAAGTGGCCAAACCAGTATAAATCGAGTTTGTATTTTTCTCTTCTCTTATCTCATTTATTTTATTGCAATCAATTTTGTCTTACATGTTTAAAGAACATTATTAAATTGATTGTTACTTCTTCTTCTGCATTCTAAGCCTATCATTTAAAAAGAGGGTTAAAAGTTTGTTAGTGGGAATTCTGTAAGACTTAATTCACCCCACTCCCTTCTTAAGTGATTGAGGCCACTTGTCCAACAGATTCATGTTGGTTCCTAAGTTGTGGTTCTTTCTTGTTGAGGGTTTGCAAAAGGTAAAAGCTAGGGTTCAAAACAACTCAAGATAAGCGTGATAAGCAAGAAGAAAGTATTATGTAATAACAAGATAAACTAGGCGTGACTAGTAAAGAAAATAAGCTATGAAAGTAAGCAAGAAATTAAAGTGCAAGAAATGTAAACTAGACGGATCCTAAGAGTGTTTGGATGACCATTTAAGGTTCCCAATAAAACACTCACTATCCTAAGGGAAAATTGCCCAAAATTATTACACACAAATGGAAGTTTGGTAACCTATTGGAGGCTCCCAACATACTTCCAATGAAAGGCCTTTTTGTTACAAAATTTGAAAGCAATGAAGGTAAGTAAATTGTCAATTATAAAATTACAAAAAGGTCCTCAACTTTGGTGGTTGTTCTCTCTTTGGTGATTCATTCAATTTGGAGTGTTTCTTAGTCCAATAGCTCTTAAGGTGGTTGGCCCCTTGCTTCTTGACTCAAATTCTTCAAGGGATAGCACCAATCCTTCTTTCCAATTTCCTATATGGCAACTCACAAACAAGGAAACAAAGAGACAGACAATAACAAAAGACCAAAAAAATGAAATGAAAGCGAAACCAATAGAGTTTTAACAAGACAAAAGTTCAAGGATTATTCAACAATTAAAGCAATGAAAAGCACATAAAAGCAAGCTAGGGCTCAAAGAGAAACCTAGAATAGCTTTAGAGTAGAGTAGAAAAACTAAAAAAAAAAAAACTCAAGAAACCTCTAGTTTTGGCACTTGTTTTCACACTACTTTTCAATTGAAATATCAGAACTAAGATTGGTGCAAAATAGGCACCAATTATAGAAAAAATTTTGAGCCAAAACAACAAGCACACTTCCCTTTCACATTTTTTTTCCGGGACACTGATTTTCCTACCAACTTGTGTGATTTTTCTTATTTTTCATTTTATCCAAATCACTTTTTTCTTTTTTTTTCTAATTTTTTTCCCAATGTCTAGAAAATTCAGTAAAAATTTCAGTTCCAAATTCGCAGTGACTAATTCCCAATAATTTTTACAAGTTCATATGTTCAAGCTGCCAGCACCAGCGATTTCAGACTTTAAATTTTTTAGCATGGTATATTGATTGTCTTAGGCTTACTTTCAAACTTCCTATGTATGTTGAACTCACTAGACTTGTTTACCACACTTTTAGGAGTTGAATATTCACTTAGGATCAAAATTTCAACCAGCAATTCAATCACCAAAACTCGAATTCACAATAGACACAATCATAAGGAAACCTAAAAGTTCAAGAAAAGTTAAAGTCCTTAAAATTTTCTATAACACTCTTATTTCTATAAAGGAGTTATCATAATTTAATTAATTAAAATACACAACATAATATATAATTCTCTAAAAATATGATATCCAATTGCATTTATTACATTGATAAGTAAATAACTACTCAAAAATACATTGTCATTTTTTTCAAAATATAAAGAAATATTGCTAATGTTAATAAACACTAGTCAAATATGACATAAGAATATAACAACACTCCAAAATAAAACCTCTAACTAGTCAACGACATATTATTCATGTAAAGTCATAAAATAAACCATTTGATGAGGATAATTCAAGTAATTACAGACCACCATAAAATGTATTGGAAGAGAGAAGATAAAAGATATTATATCCAAAAGAAACTATGCTAGATCTACCCACCATGTACATGTCAGAAATTAGAAATCTAGTCCTAAGGATGAAATCCTACTCACTACCCATCATGCAGCAAGATCTAAGAAGAATCTTCATCGATCCCTGGGGTCTCTCTAGCGTCGCTTGCATCCTTAGAAGGATCATCCTCCTTGTCATTGGCACCATCAACATAGTCCTCCAAGACAAATGACCAATCAATCAAATGTTCGGACAAAAGGAATCGTGTCTGTGAAACTAGATTGTATGACGGATCTACTAACAAGGGAATCTCATTGTTGAGAGATGACAGAACATACTCCCTCACAATTGGCTGAGCAAATATCTCCTCGATCATCATCACGATATCAGCCATAGACGATGCCGATGATGAAGAGCGGGAAGGTGAAGAAAATGGAGTCGACGAAACACACATGTAACCGAGCATTGGATATTGAGTAAGCACTAGAGGTAAATCAAAATAAAATGGTGAAATGTATGGTTCCCTGACCACTGGTGAGAGACCAAATCTAACATTATCGACAAAATTATCCTCCTTAAACCATGGATCATGGTTCCACTGGCCATCCAGTGGGCAGATCAACATCCTAAACGTTAGTCTCCATTCGTTTGCCATCGTCCTCTAAAAAAAAGGTGTATGGGTGAGTTTTCTACTCCCCCATCATACCACAAGAAAAAGGACCAAAGTCAACAATCACAAACACATTACACAATTCACATAATCAACCCTATGGTCCGACTACACATATGTGCTCTCCTAGCCCTAATCTTTGGCTATATGGTTGTTCCACTATTTGGACATGACCACCTTATTGGCATGCTGCCATGGTGGTCTTATATCTTTCATTTATCTTTTTGGGTGATGTCATGGGAGTACATATTCTTACCCTGGTACTACAGGCGGTTACATTCACCATAACTTGGTTATTTTTCTCAGTGATTGTTGTGATTGCCAAGTCGACTACATGGGTCCCCCCCATCCTCATTAAGGTATCACAACTTGACACCATTTTTTATCCTCAAGGACCATCCTGGTCCTTACCTCAATACCCCAGGTACCAATTATAGCCACCCACTCACTTATAGTAAGTCCAAGCGCTCTTTTACCGTCACTCCTCACTAGGATTGCATTTAGGGATGCCTTCTCTTCACGAACATTTCTAGTGAGTTCAAAGAATAGTATAGTGACATGGTTACCAAGGCATAGGCCTTAGGCCCTTTCAGCTCGAAGCTCCCGTTAGTGGCTTTCCCATCCAACTTAATCATCATAAAGACAATTGTCACATCGCCCTCGTCAGGCACATTCCCATGGGATACATGCCATTTAGACCATAATTTTACGCACAAAAAAGAAATGCTATCTCTATGCATCGTCGTACACCATCATCTTTCATCTTAGGCTGAGAATTGAGTTCTTCCATAGTCAGTGTCCACAGGTGATCTATATCCCACTGGTATTGTAATGAGATTGGTTACATAAGTTGTCATAATATCCATCAACCACACCCAGTAATGATTTCAATCATCACTTGTCTCATCACACACAATTTTACTTCAAGTGCACAATCATTGTTCAAAGCATCACATAGAGTACTTAATGTCTTCGTGCTTCCTACCACACAACCATCACATCAATATGTCATTCAAGTCTTATGAGATTATTCACTCCACTCCAAGTACCTTATTCTCATAATACTAATATTAATAAACAAGGGATCTTATTGTATCATCATTATGCCTCTACATTTACACATATTCGGAATTGCTTCCATATTGCTTCCACTTTAGTCTTCGATATTAACTTCGCTTGCTTTAAGTTTGGTTTCCACTAGTCTTAGTGATGCCCTCACTCCTTAGTTGTTATAACACCTTTTGCATGATCTTACTTGGTTTCCAAACTAGGTTATTTGGTCTTCGTTGTCCTTTCAATGATCGCTTCTACTTAACTACAATATTGCTTCTTAAAAAATAGCTACCGATTTCCTTTCCCATAACTTTCCTTAGTCACACTCTTCTTTTATTTAATGTTTAAGGGTTGGGTCTCAACCCTCAAGTTCCATCATACTGCATACGCCATATAGAATCAATATTGAATATAGCAATATACATAATAGTCTTGCATAGTGGCCTTTGCCTTCCCAATACAAACATGGAATATGTCATACAACATCCATGTTAGAATCATTTAATTCATCTCATAATAACACTAGAATCATAAGATAACATCATAATATTCATATGATTAATACACCATACCTTAGAATTATACAATAAAGTATTTGTCTCTATTCCACTTATCATACATGCAATATGTCATATTTCCACACAATGGAATCATAAGACTAATCACCATATTATTCATAGAACATGCACCACATCATGTTTCCACAATTACAAGACCACAAAGGTTCATTTATTAATTCATATTTCTACTACAAGTCATAAGTTATAGAGTCAAGTACTTCAAGTAATAAATAATCATTTATCATCAACCATAATTTATCATTCTTTTTCATAAAATTCCATAATGACTTTTATTCATAGTTTCAATGTCCCTTAACCTTAATCAACAAGTATTATGGATCTAAATCATAGAATAGCATCACAATGCACCAATAAAATTATAATTAATTAGAATTAAATCAATAACACCATATATCCTGTTTTCTCATAGCTTAGCACTCTGTTCTATAAAATCAATAACTTCTTCATTTCTTAGTGGAATCTTACGAAATTTATCAACATAGAATGTATTTAAGTTCATTTTCAAAATTGGGCTCACACATCACCATACGATAACCACACAGAGAGAACTAATCATTTTACCAAAACATGTTTCAATAGAAAAATAACAAAGTCTCCTGCATATGCTTCCTTTTACTTAAATTAGTTTCCCAACTTACTCAATGAAATAAAATATGAGTGACCCCAACTTTTAAATCTTATGATGTCTATTGTTTTGTATACATGTCCACCACATTCATAGATCATTTCCTGATTGCTCCCAGTTTATCAATTAAGCAGCAAAGGTCATAAAAGAGCATTCAACCCAAGGGTTATTTTAAACAATTTATAGTAAATTCATTTCTTATTCAAAATTTACGTTTCGTACATGAAAACATAAGCCACAAATGTCTACTTTCAAAATATAATTTTATTTTTATCATATGAGAACCCTAAAATTTTTAGCATCCATTTTCGTGCAATACATCAACGCAACAAAACATCAAACAACTATTGCGCTTCATTCATGACACTCAATCACTTGATCAATCAATTTTCTAAAACTTGTAAACTCATATTTATGACTCCCAACATTGAGTCCAAAACCATTAACACATAAAAAGCATGAGAAAAGGCATTAGCACTAGCACTCTTGCTTCCAATCAATGAGTCCAAGCACATGTGAGAGATTATTGAAAGAAGAGAGTGAGAATTTAAACTTGAAATGAAAGAACAACTGAAAATCTAAAGGTTTACTCAAGGATTTACCTCTAATATTCACAAAATCCCCTTCAAAGCACACAATGAAGCCTTCAAGTAAGAGAAAAATGAGTTTTTTTTTTGTATTTAGCAATATGTCATTAATGAATTGACCTAAGTCAATCCCTTCCATTGACTCTGTTAGTCTATGATTGACTTTGTTGACTTTTTACAATTTTCACTAAATATGAGTTTTCTTCCTCATTTTTCCTCTAATTCTAATATATTATATCTCTAATAATTTAATTACTTGCTCACCAAGCAATCATTACTATTATCTATAACAATAATATTTCTTAAATTCCTATAATTGAATTTTTGGAATATTACATTTTCTTTTGTTACAACTTTTAGTCCTTATCACACTACTAGAAAAAAGCGATTCTACGACGGTCAAATAAGGGATATAACGACGTTTTTCGAGCGTCGTTGAATGTGATGTCGTCGAAGCTTAAAAATTTCAACGACGAATCCCAAAACACCGTCTTTGAAAGTGAGCAACTTTCAAAGACGATGATTACCACAGTAACGTCTTTGAAAGTAGGCATTCTAAGACGTTATTGAAATAAGCACCGTCTTTGAATGTCTACTTTCAAATACGTTGTTGAGGTAAGCACCGTCTTTGAAAGTACGCATTCTAAGACGGTGCTTACCTCATCAATGTCTTTGAAAGTAGACATTCTAAGACGTTGCTGATGTAAGCACCATCTTAGAATGCGTACTTTAAAAAACGGTGCTGATGTAAGCACCGTCTTTGAATTGAATATTATTTTTAATTATTTATATTTTTTCTGGTTGATATCCCATCAGAAAAAATATAAATAATTAAAAATAATATATATTAGCATGATTATAATTAATATTAATGATAAAATTTATTTAATAAATAAATATTTAAATGATAGATTAAATAAAAATAAGAGGTTTATGTATTATTTGTATTTAATCTATCATTTAAATATTAATTATTAAATTAAATTTTACTATTAATTACAATAGATTAAGAAAATAAATTTTACTATTAATTACAACAGATTAAGAAAATTGAATTCTAAACAGCCTTTTAATAAAAATTACAACAGATTAAGATAATTTTAATTAGAAAGGAAAAATGTATGTGAATTAATTTTCCATTACCTTAAATCAACTGATGTCAAGAAATTAAATTATTATGTTCATTACTCTACTCATAATCACTAGTGATACTTCATTGGAGCTAGAATTGTAGCAAACCTGTATGCTACGGGATCATAGGGGTGAAAAATGTTGAACATCTGCCGACAAGTCGACATCTCCTCTCTTATATTTTCCTGCTCCCAATATTCTTGGCCTCTACCTGAAACAAACAATAAAGAATACATAGTTATCAAACTAGATGTATATGATTAAAAATTGGACGTTAGTAAGTGACTGGCACTTGCAATCATAAGTTCATAACCTTTTTATTCTGATAAAAGCATATAAAGTTCAAACATTAATTTAATAATGTCAAACAAAAATGAATGGAAGATTGGAAGTATAAAAGAGCACACAGCCAAAGCTGATTATAATGATAGAATACATGACAAAACTTCAATAGTATATTAATTATTAATTATACTTTACAATAATTTAGAATCTCTTCGGTTACCTATCAAGATTAGCTTCCATATTTCCTCATTATCCCTATGATTTGTTTTCTTATTTAGTTAGGATTATGTTCTAGTATTAGCATAAATAATGGCCAGTGCTTTATTTTTTGTATCACATTGTCACACATTGTGTATTAGGAACCAAAAGGTTCCAATATTAAAGGTCTCTCTTTCTTTCTCTTAAACTCTGTCTTGATCTTCATAACATATAAAAACAATATCAACCTTACTGTATGCAGTATCTTTTATCTTTTCCACTCTATATACCAAAAACCCTATAGTTTCCATACCTTAAATTGAAGCTTGGTGTACTTGATATATGGAGTATAACTCTTTGGTGCTTCTTGTATGGGAGGTAACTTTTTAGATAACTTTTTTACTGCCATAGCGCCACATGCATGTCAACATCTTTATTTGCTTTGTGTTATAAATTAAAAATCAAGATGAATATAAAAGACATCTCAACCTTCTAAAGGACAAGAAAACCAGTAATTATCAGAATGTAACTCTTCCTCAGGATAATTATTGCTATGACGTGATTCCAGTTCAGTTAGATTGGCTTTCAATGAATCAATCTAAACAAATAAACTTTCAACCTTACGAGCAAGCTTTAAATGCAGTTAAAGTTAGTAGCAGAATAGCATAATGCTAAGGGGGGGTATTTGTTAGAAACCCACAAATGGGTTGAGTTATCGGGGAGATATACAAGAAAAATAGGGAATGAAAGGGAACAAATATGCTTTGGTAGTATTTCTTGAATTGCAAAGAAAACAAAGTAGAGATTATCCTTCAAAGGGTTTCCCATTCACAAAGGATTTCCCCTTTCAGCAGTAGAGCTAAGGTTCAGTTTCCCAACTATTCTAACAAACTATTCTCTTTCTGATTAGAATCTCAGCACTTGTATGATTTCCACTGTACACGTTGTGTATGTAGTATATATACATCATACACACCAAAATATTCTTTGGCCTGCTCCTCCTAATATCTAAAGCTTTGGGATGAATTGGTGGTTGACATGGTATTAGAGCCTACATGATCATGTCACTGGAAATTTAATCCTTCTCTCTCTCATTCTTCATAATTAAATTCAATTTTAACACAAATATGATAGCCTCAAATCTTATGTTTTTTCCTTAGAAACATAAAGGACTCCAATATAACAGGGTGAGCTAGATCTAGAGAAATGAACCCTTCCTTATATTAAGGTACATTTAATAAATACCTCAAGTGCACTTTGCACAGCACTTGCCACTTCAAACTCCACAAAGCCATAGGAAAATCCCTGTTCAAACCATTAATGTCCCAAAACATATTAGCTAGTAGTTCAAATTTTTTTTTATAAAAAAAAAAAGGCAATTAAGAACAAAATACCTTTTGGCTCTTACGTTAAAAAAACTTTTTATTTTATATATATATATATATATATATTGAAGAGATCCACTTCGTAATTATTTTTTCCTTCCCCCCTTGAATTTGCTTTTCCATGCATGATTTGTTCTTTGGTGTATTATAGCCACACGTCTCACAATGGCCACAATCACCATGCCCCACACAGCCTCTTTGCCAACCTACAATTCCCCCAACAAGTAAGCCAAACACCCATCCACTTTATGAAAACCAAAAAGGACAAAAACAGACTTAATAATTTTTGCTTACCCTTTTAGCATCCTTAGAATCAGGATTAGCTTCCTTGAAAGATTTTCTAAAATCATCCCTGCAATAGATTATTACCTCAATCAGACAGACACTCAAGAAAAACCACATCATCACTAACAAGCAAAATAACCCTTACAAGAAGACAAAAAAAGTTGTGGGAGGACGCTTAGGCATGTTAGGATCCTTGACCTTCTTCCCCTTCCCAACTTTAGCCTTTTTTGCCATAGGCTCTTTAGATTTGGGCTTCTTCCTACACATTTAAAAAATAGATTAAAAAAATCAAGTCAATAAGAGCAAATCCAAACGTTTATGAACACAGATAGAGGAAATTAGGTAGAAGCAGGTGGAAAAAAATACACCTCTCTGGCTTCTTAGCTTCAGCAGCCTGTTCCACAACTTGAGCATCTGAAAAACCAAACGAAATCAAAATCAAAAGAAGTACACCAAACAAAGTAAGGAAATGGAAGAATCGATTACACAAACCTAGGTTCATTTTAATTTTAGCTTCAAGGCTACAACTGTGCATGTCGATGAGTGCAACCGGCACATTCTTCTTGCAATCGTAGCTGCAAAGAAAACAAACGCAAAACACACATCAGCAAACACAAATAACAAAAGTTGAAGTGAAAGACGCTTCTCAATGCCAGCGAGTCGTAAATGAAAGGCATAAACAGCAAAGCGCAATTAATCAGAAATATAAAACCTAATAATTGCAATGCTCATGAATTGAAAGTAATCGATTAAATTGAAGTAAAAGAGAGTAACGAACCAATGAGCAAAAGCACTGCCATCTTTGGCACAAACGAGAACGGAAGCAGCACGACAATCGACGGCGTCAACTCTCTTCCTCAACTGAGATGATGCCATTTGTTATCGTCTTGTGTCCTAGTTCTGTAACAATGCCCTCGCAAGTGAGAATGCGAAGGGTTCCAAATTCCAATATATAATATCAAATGAAAGGAGGGAAAATCAAATAGCCATGTTTTTCATTTTAGCGACTCCAGGACAAGGACGTAGGCCCAGCCCATGTCCTGGCCGGCCTTCTCCCCTCTCTTGTCGACCGGAAACACCTCTGAGATCGCCTCCAGCATGAATTTTGCCAGATCAACGCACTCCACCAGTGCCACCAGCATCTCGGTGCGTAGGCCATCCAGCTCCTTCTTCTTCGCCGGATCGACGCACTCCGCAACTTCTTCATCGATGACTACGACAATGACTTCTTCTCCAGCGGCTACTTCTTTTCTGTTTCCTCGCTGGTGACAACCACCACCACCATGCCACCAACCTCCAAGGCCTCCATTTTGATGCAGTCGCAGTCCTCGATGTTGGAAGCAGCGAAACACGGTGCCAAAACGGCCTCACCCGAGTTCTTCAAACACTTGGTATTCTTCTTTGTTCACAGCTACTTCTGGATCTAGAACCTTCGAAGGCGCAGATGAAGAGACACACACGGGCATTATTTTTAAATTTTAATTAGACCAATTAAAGACGGTGTTTATCATATCACCGTTGTTGTCTCTCCTAGCTTCAAAGACGGTGCATATCCACACTGTCTTAAATTATTTTAAATAAAATAAATGTCATTGAGTTTTCTACAACGGTGCTGCAATACCCGTCTTGAACAACTAATTTTAAGACGGATTTGAGTAACACCGTCTTTGTATGGAAGCTTCAAATTACGAAAATGACACCGCATATATTTTTAAGACGTTTGTGTCACGACCGTCTTAAACGTCTTAAAAACTACGTCGTGGAAAGGTTTTTTCTAGTAGTGTCATTAGAGTTTATTGTTAAACGATAACATAACATCCTCTAAGACCCCATATGTCCTTTTTTTAAATAATTTAATATGATTCAATTTCAGGTGGTTTTTAACCACTATAAATTTCTTGGGTGACTGATTTCAAAGGCAACGGACATTTGTTAATAAACATTTTGCTCTACCGATAAAAAAAAAAAAAAACACACACACAAGAACACAGGAATTATTAAGTGAGAAAAGTGGGCTTGCTATGTACGAGTGAGACAACAATACTTCTTTTTTGTGTGTGTGAGTGAGACAACAATACTTATAAAAATGTGTATTTTTTTGTATCATTCAGATAATAAAATGTGTTTCTTTATGTGTGTGATTAGGGGAGCATGTTGTTGTGCATAATAATGATCGAGTCTGCGGCGTTGAATCCCTTACAAACATCGCCACCACCGTCGAGCATGTTCCCTCAGTCGCGCATCTGACAACAAGATCGAGCCAGTCGTCTCCGCGTTCCTCCACTCCCTCGCCTACAAAAGACCCCAATAACCCACACACCTCTTTCTCCATATCTGGCTTTTGGCAGTCAGAGGAGAGGAAGGTATCGATTTGTGTTCCATCTCTCAAAGTTCCTATACGGTGTTTTTGCTTTCTCGATTTGTATAGAAGGATGGTCAGAAGAAGAACCAAAAGACCATTTTCAGATACCTGAAACTTTTCTTTTACTATAATTTGAACTTCGAAGTTGCATCTAAAGTTAGTAAAAGGCTTATAGCAATTTCGATCCTGATTTTGAGTTGTTGCTAACTTCTATTTCCATTTTTTGTCTTCTTTTATTTGGTGAACTGTGATCTAGAAATATGCTTCTTTTATTTAGGAAGAACACCCATAGCGTTCTTGTGTTCCTGAGATTTTCATGTTGTGACTTTTTCTAAAGGTTGGAGAAGTAATTTCTGGCACATTTAATACCTTGTTAAAAAAAGTTACCCAAGCAATTTCTTACTGCTGAAAAACTGCTAGAAAAAGATTCTACCTCCATACTCTATTATTATATATAAGAAATAAACTTTATTTCTTTAAGATAAATAAAAATAGTTAGATAGATGGATTAATTTGTCATAAATTTTAATTTTATCTAAGACTATTCATGACATTAAATGATTCAAGAGGTAATTATTTTTTAAAAAATATTTTTTTTACCAATAAATATATCTTATTTTATTAATAGCTCGATAAATACAATCACTTTTATGGGAAAATAAATATATATATCACTAATAGACCTCACTTGTCTGTTATACACAAAGACTAAGACAATATTAAATTATTTTAAAAATTGACATGTGGTGTCATTTAATGGTGTACTCTAATAGCCCAAACTAAAAGTCTTAACTAGGAAAACTTTAAGGACTTTGGCATATCAGATATTTATTTAGGGACTAAAACTTAAAAAAGGTCACAGACTAAAAACTTCATTTCTTTTTTTATCTTATTATTGTATTAAATTCTCATTATTGTTATTTGAATTGATGTGTTATTTTGTTAGAGGAGATCAGCAAAGCTCATTAGGTGTGATCTTGTCTAAGATGTAGGATGATGAATCGCGTGCTGATATTATACAAAGTATGCATCTGTTTGCTAATTGTTAGATGAAAGCTAATCTCCATAGGTGTGATTCTATCTGAGATAATGGATGTCAAATTGTGTGTAAGAAAAAGCAAGAGTACAAATAGCAACTGCCTCAAATAGATCGTGATATTAACTTATTTTTCACATGCCCAAAAGGCCATAATTAATCGTAACCATAAAGATGATTCGAAATATTCTAACAGCTCCTTATCTCTATCTAGAAATTAAGAATATGATACTGTTCCCAATCTGGCATTTTTTCAAGTTCCTGTCCTGATGTGCATACTTTGCTTGTATTAGATCGAGCTGAACAATGCAGCTGCCAAATAATCCGGTGCATGTGCACCGAACTGAAACTAGAGCATTAAATTAGTCAATATTAATAATAGGGAAAAGGGGTAGGGTCAAAGGGCTTGATCATTCATGAAAATTAATGCTAATAAACATAAACTTATAAACTAATTTAGGTTAATGAACATATGGGTCATACGTTGAAGGGAGAGGTTCATGCATCATGAGATATACAGATCTTAAATATAATGTGTTCGGCAAGCAATAATGGCACGTGACAAGCAGATGAAGCCACATGCAATCCATGTGCATACTAACAGGGTCCACGCCCCATTGCTCACTATGAATGAAAGGAATCTGAATGTTCTAAGTGGACGATTGAACAAGTCACAACCCTTTCGAACTCAAACCACGTTCCTTTTAAGACAGCAAATATTTCAAATAATTATTTATTTATTTCAAAGGCATATTCTGGAAACAATGAAATCTAATAATGAGATTGCAATCTGTGAGCACAAAAGGAAATGGCAAACAAAATCTTACATATCGCTCAACCTAAGGAAAAAAGAAAGAGAGGGACGCAAAAGAAAGATACCAAATTAAAACAGTGTTTAATTTAATTTAATTAGCCTGTGCATTTCATAGCAAAGGAATCATAACATTTGACACACTATTTTTAATCAACTAATCTTACAAGAAGAGAGGGGGGGTGGGGGGGGGGGGGGGGGAGGAAATACTATATAACAAAGAAAAAAGGACAAAACTAATGCAAAACCCAGCCAGCAGACACATCATATGAAGGGGACAGTGTATATTTTTTTTACCATTCTTCCCCGTGTATAATACAAAGTATTGAGGGAAATGTGATTGTTGCTGAACTTTACTATGTTGTGGTGAATGAGTTATCAGCTTGGCTCTAATGATGAGCATGAGGGGGTGGTGCTGCCACAACTTTTGGTGCTGGTGGAAGGCATTGGTAGCATTTAGCAAAAAGCCCAAATGTGTCAATTTGCCTTATGAAGTTGGTCATGCTGGCCCATCCTCCAAGCCCAAATCCAACTACAAAAACCCATACCACAATGAATGCATTGAAGACATACATTACAGTCCAGCTTGGCATGAAGAAAGGAGGCCTCTCTGCAGCATTCTGCAAAATTAGACGAAAAAAAACACACTTTAGATAGCTTAGGATGCCCCTACACTACTACTATTGTATTAATCACAAAATTCCCAAAGAAAGGGACCAGCAATAATGCAAACAAGGAGATTTAACAAGATTTCTAACGGTTGTACGGAGTTAAAACTAAGATATCTTAGGGAGGCCCCCAAATACTATGTTCAAATCCATCGACATTTGTCGATTTCGTCATTTTTATAATAATAATTCTGAATCCACTTACAAACTCTTAATTATTTCTTCAAAGTCTTAATTATTAAATAACCAAAAAACTACTCTTCTAAAATAAATAACTCACCTACATGTAACAAATTATATATGTAAATAAAAAATTATGGATTTCTTTCAACCATTGAATTAAAAAATAATCTTACTCACACTATATTATTATCATTAGTTCAAAAAAAATTTACATATAAAAGAAATTAAATACAGATAATCATATTAAATAAATTTTTTAAAATGTGAACTCTCACAACAGTTGTGTCAATTCCATGAATTATGATATATGTATTTAAATATCAAGAGATAATTTTCAATTGAATAGTTGAGATTTTTTATCCTAGTTCTCACTTTTCATCAACTAAAATTCATACCATTGCTCACTTTTCATAAAAGAAATTAAATACAGATAATCATATTAAATAAATTTTTTTAAATGTGAACTCTCACAACAGTTGTGTCAATTCCATGAATTATGATATATGTATTTAAATATCAAGAGATAATTTTCAATTGAATAGTTGAGATTTTTTATCCTAGTTCTCACTTTTCATCAACTAAAATTCATACCATTGCTCTCTTAGTAATTTGAGTTATTAGGGATAGAGATCAGTCAACTCCAACAGCTCAGCAGAAGCATAGTACTATACAATCATCCAACTGTAGCGAATAACCGAACGAAAATGACCCAACACCAGCCTCAATACTTCTAGTAAAATTTCCAAATCCAGGCCTTAAATGCGTTTGTACATTTGTTGCTGCCACTCTCCCCCACCCACACACTATCTATTTATATGCTTTTATCTCTCTACCTTCGCTGTTATTTTTTTTTTCTTTTATCCACTAAACATAAAAGAAACCATCATTCATATTTCTCTTTCTCCATTTTCTTTCATCTTATCTATACTCTAAAGACACCATCATTAATTGTATGTGCACTTAGATGTCACACAATAATGCCTTGACACAGTGAAGGCAACTAAACTTGGGTAACTAGGTGCGCCTTTGGTTTGTACACAAAATTAGTTTTACACACCCGGTCGTCATATACAGTTTAACTAAAAACATGTGATTGTGAATAATTAAGCTAGACATTTAAATTAGAGTGAATAGATTATATAGTGTAATTCTCCAAATAAAAATTTGCATCTTAGTCTCAAAATCAAAAAATACTCTTAAATTCGAGAGTGTTATTTTTAGTTCTCCAACTAAAATATTTTATTTTTTTAGTCTCTTAAATTTTTTTAAAAAAAATCTTTTAGTCCCTCTGAGGGAATTTGAAGTAATGAAAAATTCAAATTTTTATTTGGAGACTAAAAACATCATATCTAAAAAATGATCTTTTTAATCTGTCTATGCGAATTTAAAGTAGTAAAAAATACACATTTTTATTTGGAGATAAAAAATCAGATCCCTAACTTGAGGAAGCATATCAAGAAAAACAAACCCTAAGGAACTAAAAAGACAATCAAGCGAATTCTTTAAATTATACTTAAATATTCAAAACTAATTACCAAAATTTAAAATAAACACCGTAGCATCCTATTCTCAGTGTGAGCCCACTCATTAAAATCCTTGACACAAGTGACATAACACGAGAAGGTGGTGGGGCAGGCAAAGAGATAGTTAAGACGTGGAAGAAGATTTACCTGTCTGGCAGAGGCTTTTCTGTAAGTGAGCATATGGGCTAGGGCAGGGATGATGTAGACAGTGAAGCTAACTAGTAGAGATCCAACAGCTGAATTTATGGGCCCAAAGAATGGGAAGATTATGGCCAAGAACCATATAGGTATCACCACTGGCAACCGTGCAAGTGCCCTCAAACAAATGCTCTTTGTGTCGTGCATCCCAATCACCTTCTCCCACACGAAGTACAACGGAGTACACGCAAATCCAAATGTGATGAACTGCATTCATAAATTAGGGAAAGAAAATAAAATAAAAAATGTAGTGTGAGTAATAAAAATTATTTAAGCATGGTAAGGAAATTATCGTTCAAGGAAAGTCTTGAGGAGCTTTTATGCAATTCCGATTATTGAGTTTTGCCACTTCTTTTGAATGGTAGTTTAGCGGGTTTTCAAATTGGCTATTTTGGTGAACAAAAACTTTTATCAATTAGACCGGATGAAGAAGGGAAAATGGGAACAAATGGGTTAAACTTAGGATAGTAATTAAGATGTTTGTTTTGATTTAAATATGGTGAAAATATTATTATTTTATAATTAATTTGTATATGACTTTAACAATAGAAATATGTGAACTAGAAAGTTTTATTCTTAAAATCAGGAAAATTATATTTGAATAATACTTTTATATATTGACTTTTACAATTTTGAGAGATACGAGAAGTTAGAATTGCAGAAAATAAAATTAATGATATGATAAAAATAGAGATAAAAAGAATATATTATGAAAAGTGATCATAAAAATAATAGCTTATAAAACTAAAACAATTGCATTCTAATGAGCAAAGCACAGCAAACAGAAAGGATTCACTTCGGTGTACAAAATCCTTTCATATGTTTCACTGATCAAAGTCAGAGTGTAAAATTAATATACTGCTTAAAATATTTTGCACTAATATTTAATAATGTATTTATATATTATTAAAATACTTAATTATAAGTAGAGACTGTCATACTACTATTGACAGTCCATGATTATAGTGAATTCGTTATGTTGTGATGGAGGAGGGAGGAGAGAGGATAGTAAATTATTCTTTCTAATACATTTTTTTTCTTAATTGAATTTCATGAAGAATCAAGAAACAATTTGAATTATATAGAAACTGCATAATAAAAAATGTTATAAAATATGTGATATTAATATTTTTCTTAAACTTTGAAAGTGATACTATACTTGAGTGTACACACATATATACAACGCATGCTTCTAGTAAATATTTAAAAATTTAATTTTAATATATTGTGAATATAAAAAGTTTATATTAATTTGTTGCGTAATTTAATAATAAGTTATATATTATTGAATAAATTTAAAATCTTTCAAAACTAATATATTTAAATTTCTTAAAGGGATATTAATGTAATATTGAAAAATTCATAAAAAAATATTATGATAATAATATGTTAAAAGTAGAGTCAAAGCTTAGTACTTTGAATACGTTCAAACCCAACTCAAAAGTGAGCATTAGTGGTCACTAATTTTGAGTTCGGTTGTTTTGTTTTTATTTGTTACTAATATTTTTCTAAAATAAACATAATAACTCTTTAAGACATGACTATACCACTTTTTTATCCAAGAGAAGAAAGCATACGCGTAGTCTTACCTGGTGAATGAGCATGAGGATAACGGCGGCGTCACGGAAGCCATTCTTGGGGAGGAGAGAGAATGCGTTGGAGTGGTTAAGAAGCATATCACCGAAAGCCCAATAAACGGCGACAGCTGACGGAATCGTTAGCGTGAAAACGTACAAAGTGGCCAGCAAGTAGATGTACTTGAACTTTTGGGGCTTCCACATGGCATGCATAATCTCTCTGCAACATTTGTCACCATTATCACCTTATGCACAAAAGATCAAAATAATAATAATAATAATAATAATAATCTACATTGAAATTTTCAAAATTAAAGACAATTTTAATAATAGTAATATATTCAAATAATGTTATTATTAGTTTTAAAAAGTATTAAATAAAAACTAAATCAATAAATATCCCATACTATAATTCATCTGTTTAATAGTAATTTAAAAGCTACTATTAAAAGATGGTATTGAAAATTTTTATTTTTTAGAGTGCATTGGGATAGAGAATTTTAACTGAGGAAAGTAATTTATCAGAGAATCTGTAATCTAAAATGCATTGTTTGGATGTTTTTTTTGAAGAATTTAAAATTTTGGAATTTTAAAACAAAATTTTAAACAACTAAAAATCTGAAATTTCAATTTCCTTTTAAAAAGTGAAAAGTTGAAATTCTCTTCTTACCGTCTTTTTCAGCAAACATTGTCTGAGCTAGTGCAACATCAATCGGGTGTGAGCGTAGAACAACACGTATAACTAGCAAACCAATCTTATCTTCTCTTTTTTTCATTTATTTTTTTTCACCCTCATAAATTTAATTTTTTTATCCCAACACAAAATTTTAAAAATAAAAGAATTTCAATTTAAGTATTTAAAATTCTTAAAATTTTAAATTCCTTAAAATTTTAAATTCCCTCGTCCCAACACACTCGACATAAAAACTTAAAACGTTCGTGGAATTAAACTTTGTGTTGGTTGGGGATAAAAGATACAGAACAAATAGGAACTGACCCCCCAATAAAACGGTAATTTTTCATTACTATTCCAAGTTTTAATTAATTTAGAAAGAAGGTACAATCAGAAATAGAAATAATGGGGCCATTCAATTGTGGAATTTTTCCTAGAGATAAGGGGCTTGTAACACTTTTGAAGCCAAAAAAAGCAACATAAGAGAAAGCATTTTTGTGCATGATTTTGTTTTTGCCCCCAAAGATCTAGAAGACCGAGATAACCGGCAAAAGCTGCAAAGAGAAGCAGTGTGGAAAAACAGAAAAAAACGAGAGAAAGAAGACGGAGGAATAGATCACGATGCTGCTGAGGAAAAGGTGAACTTACACAGTCACAGCATGTCCTCCAAACGTGTAGAGGATGTTAGTGGCTCCAGTGAAGTATAACACTAGCTTTGTTGGACCCGTGTGCGTGACATTTTCCACCTACAAACATGATTTGCAAGATGTTGAATAATGAATATCACATAGAAATTGACCATTTGTTTGTTGTTTTGAAATAAACAATTTTACAATATTTTTTTAATAATAAATCATTTGTTATTATAACTTTTAATATAATTATTATAAAAATTAATAAATTTATTATATATAATAATTTGTGATCAAATGATTATATAAAATTATTTTATTTCATACTATTTGCTTACTATTGTTACTGATTTATCACCTGGCCATGAAGGATGGCTGCAACAGCAAGGTACCAAGCCGTGTAAGTGGTCATTCCAAGACCCAAAAAAGACCAGATTCGGTAATTGTGGAAGGAAGGTATGAAAACAGTGGTGGCACAGCAAGCTCCAAAAATATAAGTCCAAGTCCGTTTATCCAATTTGTCATTTATGTAGTAGATGTTACTGTTTGGATCAAAGAAGCAAGAACCAAAAAAGATGAGAGAAAAGAAAAACAACTTCAAGTTGCCCACTCTATATTACTTCAAGTTGCCTTTAAAATCGAAGCAAAGATGTCACCTTGCACATGCTATAAGCTGTATCACAGATCCAAAGAGGAGGAAAGTACAGTTGAAGGCTAGCCCCAATGCTTTCCAATATGGACCAAGTAACCCATCAAGGACTTCGAACCACTGAAAAATCCAGAATAGTGCAATTTTATCTAGTACTGTAGTTTTTCTCTTATCAAATTAGAAAACAAAGAAAATTGAGAAGACAACACAACGTAACAATATTTTTTTTTATTGACAAATTTTAGTTGTTATTCTTAGCAACCTGGATGACATGATTTTTGAAGTTGACGTTTTCCTTTTCCTTTCTGGTGCGGTACTCTATGTAGAGAACACTGATTAGATAAGCAGTCCAGCTTCCAATAATTCCATAGAACACCTGAAAAATGATTCCTGATAGCATGCCAAGTTGAGAGAAGGAGCATGGCAGTGTCAAGAGCACTTGAGCCACCTATAAAAAATGCAAAATTTCACTGTTAACTCATGGACTAAAAGGGACTAATACTAATTGTGTTACTTTATTTTTTCTTGTTTTTTTGTTTGCATTGGTGATGGGAATTTGAGACTATTGGGTGTGGTGATTTACTTGATTTGAAGCACAGCTAAACCATGCATCCCAAACAGAACCACCATGCCAAAGGATGCTCTTGAGGCTGAAAATGGAGTGGCCTTGCTCCTTCTCTTCTTCCCTAGTGCTGCCAACTTTATGTTCTGTCTCGTTTGTGACTATGGCTTCCTCTGCTTGCTTCTGAGACAACATTGTCTCTCTTATCCACAAAAGCAGTGTCTAAATGTGGATCTGAAATACATAAAAAAGGACACTAAATGAGACAAAAAAACCGTGATATAAAAACGCAGCCCCAGAAAACGAAAGCCAAGAAAGACCCCAGATCCAGATAACTGCAAAATTCCTTTGCAGAATTCCTAATGAAAAATAACAAAAATAGAAAAGAAGTGGGCACAGACACGGACTCTTTACATAGGTTTTGGTCACTAATAAGATAGCAAAAACTGAAGAAAATCCAATACTAGTACTAATAATCGCTATCTAGTAACCTTCGTTGATATGTCTCTTTCTCCTAAAGCTTGAAGGAAGAAAATTCAGATACAGATCCCCCTTCTTCTGATGGTGTAGTGGTGATAATTATGGATCCCTTGTTCATAGGTAGTGGCAGAGAAAGCTTTAAACGTAAGGAAATTTTAGAGCGTCAGAATCTGACCATACCCTATATATGATTCTTGGAAAAATGTAAACTCAGCACAATAATAGCCACCACCTCTTGAAAGCCGCCACCAATTGACACATAAAAAAACGCAAAGCAAAATCCCCCAGAGACTGCAAAAGCAGCAGCAGCAGGGAGAGGAACAGAAAAAACTCTGCAGGGTTATACAAAGTTGGTGGTTTTTGTTTTTGGTTCAGAGAAAGACTGAGAAGAATGAACTATATAAAAGACCCTTTTCGTAACTATTCAACCAGATATATATATATATATATATATATATATATATATATATATATATATATATATATATATATATATATATATATATATATATATATATATATAGAAGGAGGGAGAGGGTGCTTTTTGTTTTTATAATATAGCCAAAAGAAAAGTAGAGAGACTGTGAAAGTGTGAAGCAACCAAGCAAAGTACTGTGAAATAATGCTCGTGTTGCTTTTTGTGGCTGTATGTTTTTTTCTCTTTTTGCTAAACTCAACGGAGAAAGGTAGAGATGAGAGGGATGAAAACTCAATTCATTGATTGTTCCAAATTCTGATTCGATTCTTGGTGGTGATGAGTGATGACACGGAATTTGGGAAATCAAAGGGACTCAGACGTTGTGCTAATCAGTAAGAATTGGAGTGACTGAATGCCCTCTATTTTTTATAGTCCTCCAAAAGCAGCTTCAACGGCTAAGACAATTAATTAATATTCAAATTATTAATTATAAATATTTTAGCCACTTTTTTTTAGTATAAATGATAAGTATCTTTTGTTGAAAATAATATTGTTGGAGTCAAATAAAATACTACAGACAATAAATTTTTTATTTTTAAGTATTTGACACAATCGTATGTTAAGAATTTAAATTCAAATCTCCTAATTAAATTAAAATAATTTTAATTGATGTACGTGTTCATAGGTATCCTCTAGCCCACATGATCATCTTGTTTTAGGTTTCAGTTCTTGGGTTTTTTATATTCTGGATTTCTTTTCGTGTATTTATAGTTCTTCCATACGACTTACTTTGCTTGTTTTGGCAAAATTGAGAGTAGGGAAACAACACATGTAAAGTCCGAAATTCTGGATAAGCATTGTATAATAAAATCATGATATTTAATGTAGTTTTTTTGAACTTAAAGTAATCTTTTATGGTCAAAATAGTTGTCTTGATCGAAAGGAAAAGATACCCAAGCATGTACAATTAATAAAGTTACGACTGCTAATCGATACCAATTTAGCAGGCGAAACTTAATATTTACTCGGGATATATCCATCTTTAGAATAAAAAAATTAAAGTCTCTTAATTGATAAATGGTATGGCATGTGCAATTGTGCACCATTTGAATCGAGATCATATTTAAATTGTATGTACGTTTCAATTTTGATAAAATATTTGATTATCAGTAGAAGGATATTGAAAGAATTTAACTAATTAAAAATAAGTTGTGATGTGAAAATAAACGTTGGTGTGAATTTCAAAGTACTTCCTCCAATCTATCATAAAGTTCAAATTAGAAATATATCTTACTTCAATAGATATACATAGTTAAGGTAAAAGATTTTATACAATTAACTAATTAAAAATAAGTTGTGATGTGAATTTTTAAGTACTTTTCCAATTCTTATTATGAACTATAAATTAATATGAATTGATCTTTGTTATAAAGTTTAATCTAAAATGTATTATGTGTTAATTACTTTTCATTCACATATTTTTTACTAAAATTATTTTTAAAATGATATGGAAATAAAAGAGATAATTCATTAATGTTTGTTAATTTTGTTCACACTATTATAAAAAATTATATTTTACCACATGAAATGAATGAAGGTTTTTAAAAACCATCTTAAAATACAATACAATGACAATTTTATAGATAACAAAAGATATATAAAGACAGTTTTATAAAAATGTCTTAAAAATTGAATGTTTAAAGACGGTTTTTTTCAAAGTGTCTTTAAATATAGGAGTTCAAATATGGGTTTGTTAAAATCGTCTTTAAAATTAGCATCTTTTCCCATTCCTATCTCCTGCAGATATAAGGGATTCTCCACCATTGTTCCTGAACCTTCTCCTTGTGACCAACGAAACCCCCTTCGGGAAACTCAACTTCGTGAGAGTTCGGATTCGACCAAGAACAGAGCCCCATTGGAGAGCAACAGAAGCTTCTCGAACTCTTCAATTACCGAGATGAACTCGACGGCAGCATCCTTGACCCAAACAGTTCTCAGGAACGAGAGCTGATGCAAAATGATGTCATCGTTGTCGTTGTAGTCCTCGACAGAGAGGGAAAATAGGGTTCCGAAGTGAGTTCCTTTAACTCTCGACTAGTTAATTAATTCAAACTCACTCTTCTGTGATTTCCTTTAACTTTGTATAGTCAGAAAGAAAGAAATGGTTATTTCCTTCGATGGAATCGGCGTTGGATTTCATACGTTGGTTTAGGTTTCACGATTTCTGCATATTTGGAATCTTGAATTCCTATCTCGAACGCTAATTTTTCTTTTTCAAGTTTTGGTGTAGGTTGCGGTTGCAATATAGGATGGGGTTTCAGAGGCTTGTGCCTTATTTTCAAATCGTTTTAGACATTTTTATAGATTTTGCAATTTAAGCTGAAAAGTTATGAAATTTTCATATGAGACAGGTCTACGATTCAGCAAAGGAGGACTTCGTGGCAAGATGGTGTTCTTGGCACAAACTATCATATTCCTGCAAAGTGGAATTGGACTTACCAGTTTCAGGTGAAAGATCAAATTGAAAGCTTTTTCTACTTCTCTTCCCTTCATCTTCAAAGATGAAGGGGTTTCATCATAAACAACAAACTTGTCATTCCGATTCCTTTTGATACTCCATATGGGGGACATTGTTGTTTTCATTGGAGTAGTGAGTTTCCATTTTATGTTTTGAATTATGGTATTGGTTTTTCTTCCAATGAGCCCTATGTTGCACGAGTATAGGGATTGGGTGGTATGTCCTAATATTGAAATTGTTTTTTATTCCTTTTGAAAGAAGATTTTGAATGGTGTTAATGTCTTATGCCCTATTTGGAAATTGGAAGCATGTGACAAGTTAGTGAACTTTTAAAATTAGTTTGAATAGTATGAAAGAATAACTACTGTGAATGTTGAGGCTGAGCTTGAATAGCTCTGGACTGGAGGAATTATTATTGGGTTTTGAAAACATGTTAAAGCAAGCAATTGGCAAAATCTGCAAAACCGATGTTTATGCTTGTGAAGGAAACAAAGTTTTGCCTTGGATTTATGTGCCTTCGAGCTTTTTCCACCATGGACAAGTAAAGTCTCCTATTCTTCCATTTAAATCGCAATTTCTATTTTTTATATATATATTTTACTATAGAATTTCTCATTTATCTGTTTACTAAATAGTATAATTTGGTTGCATATGGATTTAAGTGTCCAACTTTGGGTGCAACTTTATTCTTTTATGAACTTCCTTTTTTTCTTTGCTACCCTTCTTTGTTAGTGTTAGTGTATGGAAATTGGAATATATCATATAATAGAATGACAATGGAGATTTTTCTTTTGTGAACATGGACGCTACTGTTGCTATACGCACTCTTGAAGCAACTTATAAGTCATCAGCCAATGTAGTTGCTATTGAAACTATGATTCTTAAACATACTCAAAAGGTAAATTATAATTGCTGAAATAGGCACATTATAGAAGAGTTTAATTCATGTATTTATATTTCTTGGATTGACTGTCTTTTTCTTCCTTATTCACACATTTTATTTGTAAATGTATTTGGGCTCTATTCTCAATGTGTCTTTTATATGCAACTAGTTGCACTTAGGGGCTTTTTACTTGGGATGTATTTGTCTGAGAAGGTAACTACTTGCTTATAACCTCCATTCCTGATATGTTGTATTTTGTTGGTTCCGACCTCATGGTTCTCCTTATTCAGTAAACCAACCAGACTTTATAAATGTGAAACTCTCTAGACATATGATATCATCTCAAGCTAATAACTAAACAATTTAACCAAAAAGACGTAATACTAGGAAAAATAGTTGAAATTGAGTTATGGTATTTAAAATTCTTTTCTTAAATATTGTTATTTATAGAATTTGGCTCATTCATGCATAGTTTTCTACCCTGGAATTCCACTATTCTAGCATAAAATATATATGACTTCTATGAGAAGTTCAGTGGCATGTTAAAGGTTCATCTAGTAGGACCTTGTTGGGAACAAACATGTTCTTTCACCCATATAATATATAACTAACTGAAGTCTTCATGTTAGTTTGGTTGATTAAGACTTAAGAGCACCTTATTTTAATAGTACGAAAATGCTAATGCTCTTCTAACCACATTGTATATTCTGTAGATAGTGCACTACGATTGAAGCTCACACCTACATTTGTGTTTATGTTTTGGAATATTACCTTTATGCAGCTATAAACTAAAAACACGATTTTTCATTCCTTTTGAAGGTTATTGCCTACATCGGAGGTGTTCTCTTTCTTGTCTTTGCCTCAATAACATTATTTGAGATTGTGCAATAGTGGTTAAAAGAAATGCAATATAATCTCCGTGCAAAGGGTTCAAGAACGTAATGACCTCTAGAGTTGTTTGATTCTGCATTCTATTTATGGCAGCTCTAGAAGATAAAAAATGTACTATAAAATACTGCATCTATTTTAGGAATAGATTATTATATGCAATCCTCATAAAGTATGTGAAACATGATTTAATTGTTGATAATTATTTCACGTATTATACTAGTATTTGTAAATGCATTTTAATTGCGTGCATTTCCAAGAAACAAAAATATAGCTTATTACTTATTAGGAAACAAAAATATAGCTTATCAATTATCAGGAAACAAAATTATAGCTTGTTGTGTGCATTTTTATTTATTTATTCAATTAAAAATGTTTTTCTAACATTTTACCTTAGTGTATTTGAAGTAATATTATAATCGGAACAAGAAATTAGACATTTATTTTTATTTTTAAAAAAAAAATATTTTCAGACGGTTCTTTAAAAAAACCGTCTTAGAAAGTAGATTATCTAAAATGATTTCTCAGAAAATCGTCTTAGAATCCTCTAATTTTTTTAATTTTTCTTTTACAAAATAAGACATTTTAAGATGGTTTTTCAGAAAGTGGACTATTTAAGTCTGCTTTCTAAGATGATTTTTGAGAAAACCGTCTTAGAATCTTCAATTTTTTTAAAAAAGAAGACATTTTAAGATAGTTTTTCAAAAAAATCGTCTTAGAAAGATTCACTTTTTAAGGTGGTTTTTTTCCAAAAACCGTCTTAAACATTGGACATTCTAAGTCATGGAAAATTTTTTACTTTCTAAGATGGCGACTACGAAGACAGTTAAAAAATGTCATAAAATGCTCCTTATAATCGTCATGGAAAGCGATTTTGTTAATAGTGTAATAAAGATAGTTTTGGAAGAAAAAATAATAATTTAAGACATTTAATATTCTCAACTACATTAATTCTAGTGAATTAGTTAAACGAACCTTATAATAAACATTGGAGGGAGTAGTTATTATCAAAACAAACAAATTTATCATATATAACATTATGATTGGAGGACAGAGTAATCAAATCTTCATATTGTACTTGAAAAGAGAGTTTTGTCAGACAATCGTCATATCCAACTCGAATAATATTGTCTCCAGTAAAGGATATTTAGTCTATAAAATAAATAAATAAATTCATTTTGTCAATACATACTACCTCCTTCCCATTTATTTTTATGTTTAAGGTTATTGCATATGGAGTAAGAAATATATAGTGAAACTAAAAATTATTATATTTGGACCAAAATATCCTTATTTAATACATTGATCTTTGTGTGAATGTATGTATACATGATTTTGATGATGTCAAAGATAAGCGCTTCTCAAGTTTGATCCAAGTCAAGAATTCAAAAATTCAGAAAATAACTCCCAAGAGTCACAACTCTTTAGAAAATAACTCCTAAGAGTCACATCTGTTCAAGAGATTTTTAAATGGTCATCAAAGGCCTATAAATAGGTGACTTGGGACACAAAATGTATGAGAGAGATATTCCAAGAGAACTTCATTGCCAAATGCTCTCTCAAAAGAAACTCTTGGGCAAACACTTGCAAATCCATTAAGAGTTTCTCCATGGACTTCAATTGTAATATCCTTCTCTTCAAGAGAGAATTCTTCTTTCTTTCTTCTCATTCAAAGAGATTGATTAAGAGACTGAGGGTGTCTTAAGGTTTAAGGATTCCTGAATACAAGGGATGGGTTGTCCCTGTGTGGTTCAGACTTTGTAAATCTCAAGTGGGTTGCTTGAGTACTGGACGTAGGCACGAACTTTGCCGAACCAGTATAAAACTGTGTTTGCATTCTCTCTTCCCTTATCTCATTTATTTTGTTGTAATCAATTTTGTCTTGCATGTTTAAAGAACATTATTAAATTGATCGCTGTTTCTTCTGCATTCTAAGCCTATCCCTCTTAAGTTATTGAGACCGTTGGTCCAACAAGTGGTATCAGAAAATGATTCTTGTATAAAGTTCAAAAACTTCAAGAATAGATATGGCCTCATCCAACTTTCCATTTCCTAAGCAAACTCTATCAATAGGCTCTTATGTTCAATGGTGAGGGTTATCATTATTGGAAAACCCAAATGCAGATCTTTAAAGAAGTCATAGATTTAAAGATATGGGAAGCCATTAAATTTGATTCCTTTATTCCTACAATGGTAGAAAGAAATGTAAATACAACTACATAAAAAAACTAGAGAAGAAAGAAGATGATGATGAAAGAAGAAAGAAGAAGATTCCTCTTTAGCCCCAAAATGCTGAATGCGATCAATTTGGGCACATGAAATTCAATTGTCCTGTCTTCAAAAGAAGAATGAAAAATCTGATAAGAGGAATTTCAAAGAGAAGAAAGAAAAGAAAGGATATATCACTTGGGAATATAATGTCATAAATTCTTCAAGTGATTTAGAGAATAAAATCATAAGTCTGGGTATCATGATGAAAGACTATGAAAATGGAGAAGAGCAAAGTTGATACATTGATAGCAATTTCTCCAAACACATGGCATGCATCAAAGTTTATATATATTTCTCCCCAAGATAAGTGGATATGTGATTTATGAAGACAACAAACAAAAGCCACATTTCTCTCCAAGAAAAGTGAATCTCAAGAAAAGTGAATATGTGATTTATGGAGACAACAAAGGCCACTTGATCAACAAGTCCAACAAGTGATATCAAATGATACCAACAGGTCACTTGTCTTTGATTGATTACTTTTGATGCATGTTTTCTACTTGAGTTTAGACTATTCTTGATGATTGTGATTGAATTTGATCGATTGTGTTTGATGATTGATTGATTGTGTTTTTTGATTGATGTGTTTGTCTTTGCTTGATTGATATTCAATGTTTGTTAGTTTGATTGATTGATTATATTTTATATTTGATTAATTGTGTTTGATGATTGTTTTTGATTGAGTTTTGATCGTCTTTGATGGTTGTTCCTGATTGAGTTTTTGATTGTCTTTAAATAATCTATTAAACTTTTCAAATTAGTTTCATATTTTAAGAAAACTATTTCAAATTTAGAAAATGAAATTTTGAAATTAAAATTTGAAATTTGAAATTAAAATTTGGAAGTTGGAAGTGGAAGTTGGAAGTTGGAAGTTGAAAGTTGGAAGTTGGAAATGGAAGTTATTGGAAGTTGAAAGTTGAAAATGGAAGTTGGAAGTTGGAAGTTGGAAGGAGAAGTTACTGGAAGTTGAAGTTGAAGTTGGAAGTTGGAATTTAAAATTTAAAATTTGGAATTTGAAATTTGAAATTTGAATATTTTTTTGAATAGAAACTATTGTGCATAGTTAGTTGATTGTTAATTTGATTTGAAATGTTTAATGATTGATTGTATTTGATTGTGTTTGATTGATGTGCTATTGTACTTGTTTTTGCTTGATTAATATTGAATGATTGTTTTAATGTCTTTTGGTATCACTTGATTCTCATATTTTACAACAAGTGATAACATTTTTCTCTTCTCTATTCATAATTCGTTTTTTATGTTGGCAAAGGGGGAGAGATAGATAAAAGATATATGAAATCTTTATGAGACAACTTCTTATATATGAAATCTTCAACTGTCTCATATAAGCAATCATTGCAAAACAAAGGGGGAGTAAAACTAGATACAAATGGATATTTTTGTTGTTGTTGTTGCTCCTAACCTACAGGTGGTTGTCATCATCAAAAATGGGGAGAATGTAAATCATCAAGATTTTAATGATGTCAAAAAGATCAAGCTTTGGATAATGAGCGTCATCATAAAAAAGGGGGAGAATGTGGATCATGCATTGTTTTGATGATGTCGAAAAGAAATCACTTGATTGTCATCATCAAAAAGGGGGAGAATGTGAATGTATGTATACATGATTTTGATGATGCCAAAGATAAGCTCTTCTCAAGTTTGATCCAAGTCAAGAATTCAAAAATTCAGAAAATAACTCTCAAGAGTCACAACTCTTCAGAAAATAACTCCTGAGAGTCACATCTGTTCAAGAGATTTTTGAATGATCATCAAAGGCCTATAAATAGGTGACTTAGGACACAAAATGTATGAGAGAGATATTCCAAGAGAACTTCATTGCCAAATGCTCTCTCAAAAGAAACTCTTGGGCAAACACTTGCAAATCCATTAAGAATTTTTCAATGGACTTCAATTGAAATATCTTTCTCTTCAAGAGAGAATTCTTCTTTCTTTCTTCTCATTCAAAGAGATTGATTAAGGGACTGAGAGTCTCTTAAGTTGTAAGGATTCTTGAATACAAGGGATGGGTTGTCCCTGTGTGGTTTAGACTTTGTAAACGGATTTTTACAAAGGGAGTGAAAAATCTCAAGTGGGTTGCTTGAGTATTGGACATAGGCACGGACTTTGTGGAACCAATATAAAATTGTGTTTGCATTCTCTCTTCCCTTATCTCATTTATTTTGTTGCAATCAATTTTGTCCTGTATGTTTAAAGAACATTATTAAATTGATTGCTGCTTCTTCTGCATTCTAAGTCTATCTCTCTTAAGTTATTGAGGCCCTTGATCCAACACTTTGATACTTGCACCACTAATAGTAGGTATTAAATAAGGGTATATTTGAGAAAAAAATATTAATTAGACTTTAAAATTTTAAAACATCAATTATTTTGGAAAAAAATAAAAATCTAAAACATCAAAAAATATGAAAAGGAGATAGTATGTTTTTTTTAACTTTAAAAGAAATATCTATTGTTGATGGAGTGCAAAGATATGTTGATTTAAATTGAATCGTCATCCAATCAAGTTATGTTAATTTTGTTTTGAATCATTTAAATGAATTTTTTTATACAAATCACAAGTATCTTTTATAGAAGACTAATTGGAACCTTGAGATCATTGGTTAAATTTAAACTCATATGTCAATTTATTCACCTATTCGATAGCATGTAAATGAATATAAATTTTATTTAACCTTTATTTTTATTATAAAAGTGTTTATGAAGGATTAATTTAAAAAATATTAACCAACAAGAGTTGGTACAAGTGAAAACAACTTGTGTATTTTAATAAGTTGACTAGAATTTGAATCATAATCTTAGTTATAAAATAAACCATGTTGAAAAAAATATATTATCTTGTGTGTGCTTACGATTTTTTTACTAAAGAAAAAATTACTTGTATTAATACCTTTGTGAGTAAAAAAATAAAAAAATGCTAAAATCCTGATAAAAACACAAATGATTTAAAAAAGCTAAATTTAAATATCACATTTTTATGAATTAATTAATTTAATTCATTAAAAAGGATGGGCGCATAAAGCAATTTTTCTTTCACAAATGAAATATGACCTTCAAAAACTTCAATTCAACTTTGACTCCTTTCCTTCCAATTTTAACCATAGTCAATACTCAATAGTCAGACCATGTTGCTTAGTTGTCCTGTCTGCACCTATGCTCTCAATGCTCAGATCCAAATCTCAGTTAATAATTTAATTATTTCAAGAATTGAAAATCCCATTTAATTATTTATTTTCTTTTAACTCAAGGAAAATTTCTAAAAGATCCCTTAAATTATTTATTCCCTATATATATATATATTTATGTTCTCCTAATTCACATACTATTAGCTTTGGGAAAGGTATGAACTTAGGTTTTTAATTGATAGTGGTCTAATCATCAACTTCCAGATGTTCCCTAATCGATTGCAAGACAGTGATTCCATTGTCCGCATGCTGCGCGTGGCGCACACTTCCCGTCGAAAATAATTCATGTGCCATAATTTAGCAGCGAATGCGATCACGCTCGTAGTCAGCTGGTGTCCCCAAACGATCCCATCAAGTGATAGTAATATAGTATACAATCTGTTTTCGTACAATTTTACTTTTTTTCAGTTATCAAATTAAATTATGTTCATACGTATTAATATTTAATAATGTATCAATATGTATACATTTAGTTTGTGAAGCGGAACTTAGATTTGATTTTTGTAAAATATATTTTTAGATAGAATAATGAATTTTAAGTGTGATTAAATTTTGAATAAATGATTAATCTTGTGACTCAAAGAATTAGAATGTATAAGATAGCTGGAGATCTTATTAGAAAATAAAAAATCTTGATTATTGGTGTTATAAAAACAATTTATTAGTTTACGTTTTCAAATATCATGACTTGAAATTTTAATTTTTCTCCTACACAAACGTATATGAAAGGGATAAATTATTTTACAACCTAGGCACAATTATATATGGGATAATAGGAGTATAAATCATTAATAATAATTGCTCCAAATTATATTTTCGGAAATTGAAAACTCCAAAAAAAATTAAGTTTAATGTGGATAAAAAGAAGCAAATACAGCAACCGATGTCGGGCTTTGACAACGGCAAGGGCGCTGGAATTGTAACAATTTCAAGATTCAAAGTTAGGAAAAGGATAAAGTCAAGATGAAAAAACAAATTTAATAAATACCACTGACATGAAACAGTAAAACCCATGTATATATAAGTCAATTTGACTTATTCATTTGCCTGGAATATAATGCTAGTTTTCACTGTCTAGTGTAACATCTCAAATTCTTTTTTTTAAAATATAATCTTAAAGTTATTTAAATAATAAATATTGTGGAATACGTATAATTTAAATTAGTCTATATTCCAAAAATTGTAAAAATATCTCAATATGTGTATATTTTTTTTGGGAGAAAGAAGGAACATGTATACATATATATAATAGAAAATAAATTCGCATGTTATAGTTATAATTGTCGGAATTCACATTATGTCGATTTTATCATTCAATAATAATAATAATAATAATAAAATACATGTGCACATTTAAGTAATTTTATCAACAAAGAATCGTCACAATTTCAGAATATACATTACTCATCAAATCTTACACTTATTTCAGTAATTTAATGGTAAATAAATTAGCAGTTCCAAAAAATAAATAATTCTAAAATAATTTATACGAAGACAAAAATTTCAAAGTTAAGCTACTATCTAAAATTACTTTGTTGCTCTTTATTTTTTTTCAAAGTTTCGCTCCTAACTTATTTTTAGTGCTCTTGGTGTTTCAAGAATTGAATTTTCGCAAATCTTATATGTCACCCTACATTTTCAAACTTAACAAACTCATTTTTGAGGTTAAAACTTTAATAAAAACAGTTCATACTTTTGTAACACTCATTCCAATTTTGTGACAAATTTTCATTTTTACAAAGGTCTTTAAACTTGTTTTATTTGTAACTTTTGCTAGGAAACACTCCTATTTAAGCGAATTATAAGGCTAATGTTATGTTTTAACATGCAAAGAACTCATTTTTGGCGTAAAAAACTCAAGAAAAACAACTCAATACACAGATTTAGGGCATGACAACAAGCATGAAAATTTCAAACAACATGTTCAAGGAAGTTAAGCAATAAGTATAGGGTTCAAGAGTTGGAGAGACCCCCCTTACCTCTTGATGAAATCATGAAATCTTGAAGGAAGAATGAAGAATGTTTAGTTTTCAAGGTTTCCCTTCATAAGTAAAACAAAATGAAAATGTTAAGTTATTAGAGAAGCTAGAACAAGAGAATGAGAATGAATCAAGTCTAGGATGAAGAATGGAACTCATTACCTAAGCTTGATGGCGCAATGGCTCAAGAACACTAGGAACATGCTTGGAAGAAGAAGAAGCAAAATTGAACTCTTCTCCCTCAAGGTAGAACTCATGAAAAAATGGTGAGTGAAGGGTTCAATTTTTTTTTCTTACAATGAACAAGAAGATAAGGCATAGGCTTCAAGGTGACAAGGCTTTATGACACTTGAATGACCCCTTGGCTGGCCATTTTGAATGTGCCACTTCATGCCACAAATGAGTAGTTTTACTTTTTTCAAAACTACCAAAAATGGAAAGGATAGGATTTATCAAAAATGGGTATTTTTTCTTTTTACCAAAACTAGTAAATTTTATCTTAATCGTCTAGGTTATTGCGTTAATCTCCCTAGGAATACGTGTATCCAGAATGAACCTCACATGGAGATCACTCTCACATAGAGTTGAATTACACTGCCGCTCAGTGCGCACTGTAATTTGGCTACAGATTAGACCTCGACAAATGGGTTTGGGCCCGTGGGCTACTCGTGAAACCTAGAGTCTGCACAATATTCATGCCTTATTTTTTTATCCCATTTAAAAAGTGGGCTTTTTAGCCCACCCCGCATAACCCGTGTGTTAAATGGGTTTTACCCGCAGGTCCCATAGTTATTTTAATCTCTATTAAAAAAAAAGGTGTGTGGTTTAGCAAAAACTAAGGGTGATTTAGCAAAATAGAAACCCCTAAGGCCCAACTCTAATTCACACACATACCTAAATGGCTAAACTACACCTAAATCCCTAATTTTGGCGCACTCACTACTTAGACAACAACCTCTACCATGCAAACTCCTCTCCTTGCACAGTCAACAACTTGCAACAAGTCACCACGCCGGTGTCGCCACAGCTCCTCCACGGACGCAACTAGTCACTCCTCCCTCGGATTCCTCTTTCTTGCACTCACACTCCTCCTCCACACAGCTCGCAGTCTCGCAGCACGATAGCGGTCTCCTTCACAGTCTCGCAGCATGGCAGTGGTCTCCCTAGTAGTCTTGCAACATGACAATAGTCTCCTCTCTCGGACTCCTTTCTCTCGCATTCACATTTTATGATTATTTTTTTTGTGAATGCGAGCTACCCGAAAACCCCATGGGTTATGTGGGGCGGGGGCGGGTTCAAAAAACTGATATCATTCAGAAAACGGGCTTCGCCAGTAGCGGGTTTTGTGGGTGCGGATTTGGCAAGACGGGCTTACCCACATGCCCAACTCTACAACAGATGGAATTTTGGTTCAGGAAATTTCCAAAATTTTTGCCAACTAAATAATTAATTGTTTAAACTAAAAATAAATGCAACTAACACTAAAATTATAACTTAATATCATGCATAGAATAAATTAAATCACATAGGCATATAATAAAATTACACAGTGCAAAATTTCCACTGTCTAGTTCTTAACAATGCAATTTTACATATGTAGAAAAATGAATTGAGAAGGGAATTTCAGGGTGTTACATCTAGCTATCTGCTTTCTAGGTTGTTAGTGCTTAGCTTTACTGAGTTTTAAAAGATTGGCTAAAATTTTGTTAAAACATAAGCACTTAGACAATGAAGGAAAGCTGGAGTTACTGCACATGATGTCTAACATTATGTCAAGGAATCAGATCGGGCTGCACAATGCACAAGGCAAGATAAAATGGCAAATGAAGAATTGAAGCTGCAGGATCCACGATGTCGGATACAATGTCCAGGACATCCTGCCCGAAAATACTGGACACATAAATCTGTTATATCTTTAACAGATTAATGTGCAGTTAGCAACAGATTTGGCGATCTATCTTTAGGAACGAATTAAAAGATAATTAAAGTTCGAATTACAAACTTGAATAGTTCGTTCAGGAATTAGAGATTAAAGATAAAAACTAAAAGATCAAACTTTATCTTTTAGATCTTTAAGTGCAGATTTTTCAGGAGAATGATAGATCTTATCCAGCGCAAGTTGTTGCAGCCCAGATACGCACACTGCTATATAAACATGAAGGCTGCACGAGTTTTCTACCAAGTCCGGGATTGAAGAGTTATTTTGTGAGTTTTGGGACTTGAGTGTTTTGTGAGCCACCTTGATGTCACCCTAACATCAAGTGTTGGACCTGAGTGTGTAGAGTTGATCTCTATTGTTCAGAAAGCAATCTCTGGTGTGTATTTGATTTAATTGTTAACACGGGAGAGTGATTGAGAGGGAGTGAGAGGGGTTCTCATATCTAAGAGTGGCTCTTAGGTAGAGGTTGCACGGGTAGTGGTTAGGTGAGAAGGTTGTAAACAGTGGCTGTTAGATCTTCGAACTAACACTATTTTAGTGGATTTCCTCCCTGGCTTGGTAGCCCCCAGATGTAGGTGACGTTGCACCGAACTGGGTTAACAATTCTCTTGTGTTATTTACTTGTTTAATCTGTTCATACAGTCAAATATAATCTGCATGTTCTGAAGCGTGATGTCGTGACATCCGGTACGACATCTGACCTCAGTATCAGAATTTCAATTGGTATCAGAGCAGGCACTCTAAATCACTGAGTGAGATCTAGGGAGATAAATTCTGATGAACATGGAGAAAGAAGGAGGACCAGTGAACAGACCACCAATTCTGGATGGAACCAACTATGAATACTGGAAAGCAAGGATGGTGGCCTTCCTCAAATCACTGGATAGCAGAACCTGGAAAGCTGTCATCAAAGGCTGGGAACATCCCAAGATGCTGGACACAGAAGGAAAGCCCACTAATGAATTGAAGCCAGAAGAAGACTGGACAAAAGAAGAAGACGAATTGGCACTTGGAAACTCCAAAGCCTTGAATGCTCTATTCAATGGAGTTGACAAGAATATCTTCAGACTGATCAACACATGCACAGTGGCCAAGGATGCATGGGAGATCCTGAAAACCACTTATGAAGGAACCTCCAAAGTGAAGATGTCCAGATTGCAGCTATTGGCTACAAAATTCGAAAATCTGAAGATGAAGGAGGAAGAGTGTATTCATGACTTCCACATGAACATTCTTGAAACTGCCAATGCTTGCACTGCCTTGGGAGAAAGGATGACAGATGAAAAGCTGGTGAGAAAGATCCTCAGATCTTTGCCTAAGAGATTTGACATGAAAGTCACTGCAATAGAGGAGGCCCAAGACATTTGCAACATGAGAGTAGATGAACTCATTGGTTCCCTTCAAACCTTTGAGCTAGGACTCTCGGATAGGACTGAAAAGAAGAGCAAGAATCTGGCGTTCGTGTCCAATGATGAAGGAGAAGAAGATGAGTATGACCTGGATACTGATGAAGGTCTGACTAACGCAGTTGTGCTCCTTGGAAAACAGTTCAACAAAGTGCTGAACAGAATGGACAGGAGGCAGAAACCACATGTCCGGAACATCCCTTTCGACATCAGGAAAGGTAGTGAATACCAGAAAAGGTCAGAAGAAAAGCCCAGTCACAGCAAAGGAATTCAATGCCATGGGTGTGAAGGCTATGGACACATCAAAGCTGAATGTCCCACTCATCTCAAGAAGCAGAGGAAAGGACTTTCTGTATGTCGGTCTGATGATACAGAGAGTGAACAAGAAAGTGATTCTGACAGAGATGTGAATGCACTCACTGGGAGATTTGAATCTGCTGAAGATTCAAGTGATACAGATAGTGAAATCACTTTTGATGAGCTTGCTATATCCTATAGAGAACTATGCATCAAAAGTGAGAAGATTCTTCAGCAAGAAGCACAACTAAAGAAGGTCATTGCAAATCTGGAGGCTGAGAAGGAGGCACATGAAGAGGAAATCTCTGAACTTAAAGGAGAAATTGGTTTTCTGAACTCTAAACTGGAAAACATGACAAAATCAATAAAGATGCTGAATAAAGGCTCAGATTTGCTTGATGAGGTGCTACAGCTTGGGAAGAATGTTGGAAACCAGAGAGGACTTGGATTTAATCATAAATCTGCTGGCAGAACGACCATGACAGAATTTGTTCCTGCCAAAAACAGCACTGGAGCCACGATGTCACAACATCGGTCTCGACATCATGGAACGAAGCAGAAAAAGAGCAAAAGAAAGAAGTGGAGGTGTCACTACTGTGGCAAGTATGGTCACATAAAGCCCTTTTGCTATCATTTACATGGCCATCCACATCATGGAACTCAAAGTAGCAGCAGTGGAAGGAAGATGATGTGGGTTCCAAAACACAAGACTGTTAATCTTGTTGTTCATACTTCACTTAGAGCATCAGCTAAGGAAGATTGGTACCTAGATAGCGGCTGTTCCAGACATATGACAGGAGTTAAAGAATTCCTGGTGAACATTGAACCTTGCTCCACTAGCTATGTGACATTTGGAGATGGCTCTAAAGGAAAGATCACTGGAATGGGAAAGCTAGTCCATGATGGACTTCCTAGTCTGAACAAAGTATTGCTGGTGAAGGGACTGACTGCGAACTTGATCAGCATCAGTCAGTTGTGTGATGAAGGATTCAATGTAAACTTCACAAAGTCAGAATGCTTGGTGACAAATGAGAAGAGTGAAGTCCTAATGAAGGGCAGCAGATCAAAGGACAACTGTTACCTATGGACACCTCAAGAAACCAGTTACTCCTCCACATGTCTATTCTCCAAAGAAGATGAAGTCAAAATATGGCATCAAAGATTTGGACATCTGCACTTAAGAGGCATGAAGAAAATCATTGACAAAGGTGCTGTTAGAGGCATTCCCAATCTGAAAATAGAAGAAGGCAGAATCTGTGGTGAATGTCAGATTGGAAAGCAAGTCAAGATGTCCCACCAGAAGCTTCAACATCAGACCACTTCCAGGGTGCTGGAACTACTTCACATGGACTTGATGGGGCCTATGCAAGTTGAAAGCCTTGGAGGAAAGAGGTATGCCTATGTTGTTGTGGATGATTTCTCCAGATTTACCTGGGTCAACTTTATCAGAGAGAAATCAGACACCTTTGAAGTATTCAAAGAGTTGAGTCTAAGACTTCAAAGAGAAAAAGACTGTGTCATCAAAAGAATTAGGAGTGACCATGGCAGAGAGTTTGAAAACAGCAAGTTTACTGAATTCTGCACATCTGAAGGCATCACTCATGAGTTCTCTGCAGCCATTACACCACAACAAAATGGCATAGTTGAAAGGAAAAACAGGACTTTGCAAGAAGCTGCTAGGGTCATGCTTCATGCCAAAGAACTTTCCTATAATCTCTGGGCTGAAGCCATGAACACAGCATGCTACATCCACAACAGAGTCACACTTAGAAGAGGGACTCCAACCACACTGTATGAAATCTGGAAAGGGAGGAAGCCAACTGTCAAGCACTTCCACATCTTTGGAAGTCCATGTTACATTTTGGCAGATAGAGAGCAAAGGAGAAAGATGGATCCCAAGAGTGATGCAGGGATATTCTTGGGATACTCTACAAACAGCAGAGCATATAGAGTATTCAATTCCAGAACCAGAACTGTGATGGAATCCATCAATGTGGTTGTTGATGATCTAACTCCAGCAAGAAAGAAGGATGTCGAAGAAGATGTCAGAACATCGGGAGACAATGTAGCAGATACAGCTAAAAGTGCAGAAAATGCAGAAAACTCTGATTCTGCTACAGATGAACCAAACATCAATCAACCTGACAAGAGTCCCTCCATTAGAATCCAGAAGATGCACCCCAAGGAGCTGATTATAGGAGATCCAAACAGAGGAGTCACTACAAGATCAAGGGAGATTGAGATTGTCTCCAATTCATGCTTTGTCTCCAAAACTGAGCCAAAGAATGTGAAAGAGGCACTGACTGATGAGTTCTGGATCAATGCTATGCAAGAAGAATTGGGACAATTCAAAAGGAATGAAGTTTGGGAGCTAGTTCCTAGACCCGAGGGAACTAATGTGATTGGCACCAAGTGGATCTTCAAGAACAAAACCAATGAAGAAGGTGTTATAACCAGAAACAAGGCCAGACTTGTTGCTCAAGGCTACACTCAGATTGAAGGTGTAGACTTTGATGAAACTTTCGCTCCTGTTGCTAGACTTGAGTCCATCAGATTGTTACTTGGTGTAGCTTGCATCCTCAAATTCAAGCTGTACCAGATGGATGTGAAGAGCGCGTTTCTGAATGGATACTTGAATGAAGAAGTCTATGTGGAGCAGCCAAAGGGATTTGTAGATCCAACTCATCCAGATCATGTATACAGGCTCAAGAAGGCTCTCTATGGATTGAAGCAAGCTCCAAGAGCTTGGTATGAAAGGCTAATAGAGTTCCTTACTCAGCAAGGGTATAGGAAGGGAGGATTTGACAAGACTCTCTTTGTCAAACAAGATGCTGAAAACTTGATGATAGCACAGATATATGTTGATGACATTGTGTTTGGAGGGATGTCGAATGAGATGCTTCGACATTTTGTCCAACAGATGCAATCTGAATTTGAGATGAGTCTTGTTGGAGAGCTGACTTATTTTCTGGGACTCCAAGTGAAGCAGATGGAAGACTCCATATTCCTCTCACAAAGCAAGTATGCAAAGAACATTGTCAAGAAGTTTGGGATGGAAAATGCAAGCCATAAAAGAACACCTGCACCTACTCACTTGAAGCTGTCAAAAGATGAAGCTGGCACCAGTGTTGATCAAAGTCTGTACAGAAGCATGATTGGGAGCTTACTATATTTAACAGCAAGCAGACCTGACATCACCTTTGTAGTAGGAGTTTGTGCAAGATATCAAGCCAATCCTAAGATAAGTCACTTGAATCAAGTAAAGAGAATTCTGAAATATGTAAATGGCACCAGTAACTATGGGATTATGTACTGTCATTGTTCAGATTCAATGCTGGTTGGGTATTGTGATGCTGATTGGGCTGGAAGTGCAGATGACAGAAAAAGCACTTCTGGTGGATGTTTCTATTTGGGCAACAATCTTATTTCATGGTTCAGCAAGAAGCAGAACTGTGTGTCCCTATCTACTGCAGAAGCAGAGTATATTGCAGCAGGAAGCAGCTGTTCACAACTAGTTTGGATGAAGCAGATGCTTAAGGAGTACAATGTCGAACAAGATGTCATGACATTGTACTGTGACAACTTGAGTGCTATTAATATTTCTAAAAATCCTGTTCAACACAGCAGAACCAAGCACATTGACATTAGACATCACTATATTAGAGATCTTGTTGATGATAAAGTTATCACACTGAAGCATGTTGACACTGAGGAACAAATAGCAGATATTTTCACAAAGGCATTGGATGCAAATCAGTTTGAAAAACTGAGGGGCAAGCTGGGCATTTGTCTGCTAGAGGATTTATAGCAATTACTTTTATCTGAACGTGCTCAAACGTTAATAGCGCGTTCACTACTGGGCCAAAACAAATTCGACCGTTGCTTCACACGTCCCTCTACATTCCTCATTCAAACTCATATTTTCGTGGTAATCTCGTTTTCATCAGCATTCCCCAACAGCTCTCAGAGATTTACGAAACCACTCCAAAGGCTCTGCTTCTCCATGGCTACCTCACCAAAAGAAACTTCATCTCCTGGTTCACCCTCTGTACCATCATCTCCATCATCCACCAAAGCACCATCAAACCAGGAACAACCTGAATTCAATATCCAACCCATACAAATGATTCCTGGTCAAGCCCCTGTTCCTGAGAAACTGGTCCCCAAAAGACGACAGGGAGTGAAGATTTCTGAAAACCCTAGCCTTGCAACAAGTCCTAGGGAAGTAGACACGGAGATGGATAAGAAGATCCGCAGTATTGTGAGTAGCATTCTGAAAAATGCTTCTGTCCCTGATGCTGATAAAGATGTTCCAACATCCTCCACCCCAAATGCTGAAGTCCTCTCTTCGTCCAGTAAAGAGGAATCAACAGAGGAAGAGGATCAAGCCACAGAGGAGACCCCTGCACCAAGGGCACCAGAACCTGCTCCAGGTGACCTCATTGACCTAGAAGAAGTAGAATCTGATGAGGAACCCATTGCCAACAAGTTGGCACCTGGCATTGCAGAAAGATTACAAAGCAGAAAGGGAAAAACCCCCATTACTAGGTCTGGACGAATCAAAACTATGGCACAGAAGAAGAGCACACCAATCACTCCTACCACATCCAGATGGAGCAAAGTTGCAATCCCTTCCAAGAAGAGGAAAGAAATTTCCTCATCTGATTCTGATGATGATGTCGAACTAGATGTTCCCGACATCAAGAGGGCCAAGAAATCAGGGAAAAAGGTGCCTGGAAATGTCCCTGATGCACCATTGGACAACATTTCATTCCACTCCATTGGCAATGTTGAAAGGTGGAAATTTGTATATCAACGCAGACTTGCCTTAGAAAGAGAACTGGGAAGAGATGCCTTGGATTGCAAGGAGATCATGGACCTCATCAAGGCTGCTGGACTGCTGAAAACTGTCACCAAGTTGGGAGATTGCTATGAAAGTCTAGTCAGGGAATTCATTGTCAACATTCCCTCTGACATAACAAACAGAAAGAGTGATGAGTATCAGAAAGTGTTTGTCAGAGGAAAATGTGTTAGATTCTCCCCTGCTGTAATCAACAAATACCTGGGCAGACCAACTTAAGGAGTGGTGGATATTGATGTTTCTGAGCATCAGATTGCCAAGGAAATCACTGCCAAACAAGTCCAGCATTGGCCAAAGAAAGGGAAGCTTTCTGCAGGGAAGCTAAGTGTGAAGTATGCAATCCTGCATAGGATTGGCACTGCAAACTGGGTACCCACCAATCATACTTCCACTGTTGCCACAGGTTTGGGTAAATTTCTGTATGCTGTTGGAACCAAGTCCAAATTTAATTTTCGAAACTATATTTTTGATCAAACTGTTAAGCATTCAGAATCTTTTGCTGTCAAATTACCCATTGCCTTCCCAACTGTATTGTGTGGCATTATGTTGAGTCAACATCCCAATATTTTAAACAACATTGACTCTGTGATGAAGAGAGAATCGCCTCTATCCCTGCATTACAAACTGTTTGAGGGGACACATGTCCCAGACATTGTCTCGACATCAGGGAAAGCTGCTGCTTCAGGTGCTGTGTCCAAGGATGCTTTGATTGCTGAACTCAAGGACACATGCAAGGTGCTGGAAGCAACCATCAAAGCCACCACAGAGAAGAAAATGGAGCTGGAACGCCTGATCAAAAGACTCTCAGACAGTGGCATTGATGATGGTGAAGCAGCTGAGGAAGAAGAAGATGCAGCAGAGGATACAGAATCAGATGATGATGATTCTGATGCCACCCGATGACCATCAGACCTTTATTTTTGCTTTTACTTTTACTAGTTATTGGTCTGTAATATTTGCACATTAATTTCATGCATTCTACTTTTGCCAAATTCTGTCTAAAAAGGGGGAGTAGTAGTATTAAATGCATGATTTATGATTTTGAGTAGTAGGATACGATGTATGCATGATTCATGATTTTGAGGGGGAGTAGTATTTATATGATTTTGAGAGGGAGACTGCTGCTGCTGATGATGACTGATGTAAGCTACTGAAAAGACTAGTAGCTGATAGAAGATGCTGCAGTGAACTGCTTCACAGCAGTAGGAGCATGGAGACAGGGGGAGCAGAAAGCTGATGTCACGTGAGATGTCTTGACATCCTGGAAAAGACTTGTAGATTTGCAACTTGCAGAATTTTGCTGTCACCACTACAAAGACTGCTGTGCTTGATTACTCTGATAATGAAAGTTGCTGATCCCACTTGCATGACTGCTCGTACCTGCTCAGGAAGTGTCTAAGTATGTTTTAGACAAAATTTGCCAAAGGGGGAGATTGTTAGTGCTTAGCTTTACTGAGTTTTAAAAGATTGGCTAAAATTTTGTTAAAACATAAGCACTTAGACAATGAAGGAAAGCTGGAGTTGCTGCACATGATGTCTAACATTATGTCAAGGAATCAGATCGGGCTGCACAATGCACAAGGCAAGATAAAATGGCAAATGAAGAATTGAAGCTGCAGGATCCACGATGTCGGATACAATGTCCAGGACATCCTGCCCGAAAATACTGGACACATAAATCTGTTATATCTTTAACAGATTAATGTGCAGTTAGCAACAGATTTGGCGATCTATCTTTAGGAACGAATTAAAAGATAATTAAAGTTCGAATTACAAACTTGAATAGTTCGTTCAGGAATTAGAGATTAAAGATAAAAACTAAAAGATCAAACTTTATCTTTTAGATCTTTAAGTGCAGATTTTTCAGGAGAATGATAGATCTTATCCAGCGCAAGTTGTTGCAGCCCAGATACGCACACTGCTATATAAACATGAAGGCTGCACGAGTTTTCTACCAAGTCCGGGATTGAAGAGTTATTTTGTGAGTTTTGGGACTTGAGTGTTTTGTGAGCCACCTTGATGTCACCCTAACATCAAGTGTTGGACCTGAGTGTGTAGAGTTGATCTCTATTGTTCAGAGAGCAATCTCTGGTGTGTATTTGATTTAATTGTAAACACGGGAGAGTGATTGAGAGGGAGTGAGAGGGGTTCTCATATCTAAGAGTGGCTCTTAGGTAGAGGTTGCACGGGTAGTGGTTAGGTGAGAAGGTTGTAAACAGTGGCTGTTAGATCTTCGAACTAACACTATTTTAGTGGATTTCCTCCCTGGCTTGGTAGCCCCCAGATGTAGGTGACGTTGCACCGAACTGGGTTAACAATTCTCTTGTGTTATTTACTTGTTTAATCTGTTCATACAGTCAAATATAATCTGCATGTTCTGAAGCGTGATGTCGTGACATCCGGTACGACATCTGACCTCAGTATCAGAATTTCATAGGTTTTCTAGGATATCTTTGGGAGATCCTTAGCACCTAATTGATGTTCATCACATGTTTTAACTTTATTAGGCACTTTTAGAATTATGAAATTTTAGGTAAATCCATAAATAATCTTAGCCAAAATTTAGGGTTGTTAGTTTTGATCAATTTAGCACATTCAAGTTAATTCATTATAGATTAAAATATTTTTGAATTATATTAGGTTGGTCTAATTTAGGGGAGGTCTATTCACACTTATTTCCTTTCTTTCACACCACCAAATTTTTTTATTCTCCCACCCCCTCCCATTTCCTTTAAACCCCTTACTTTATTCGTCTCCTTTTACATCCACCTCTAACCCAAACCTTTTCTTCATCACCACCCTTCACTGTCTCTCTCTTTAGCTTCTCACCCCACACTCTCCTTTTTTAGCTTCACATGCAATGTTATTATTAGAGATAGGTGGAGCAACATGAAGAAGCTTGAAGAAGTTTTGTCTTTTACATGCCCAACTTCTTTGAGTGACATTTGTATTGATTGTTGCATTTTAGTCTCTATATTTTTATATGTACATCATGCATCATCATATAGAAGAAAGAAGATTGTTTCTAAAGTTAGAAACTTCTCTAGTGCATAAAACTCTTTGTTTTAATTGATTACACAAATGTTTGTAGCATTATAGACAAAGTCTTATTTTGGTTTAATCAATTACAAGTTAACCGTAATCAATTACACAGTTCAGTTGCGACAATGATTGATTTTTCATGAGTCTCTGCTTTAATCGATTACCAGATAATCGTAATCGATTACTTCACTCTTAAAATTGTTCCCAGAAGTGATCAAGAACGCTTTAATTGATTACATTGTTCTTGAAATTTTCCATAGTTTGGGAAGAACACTTTAATCGATTGAAATGATAATATGATCGATTACTTTTTCAAAATAATCGATTAGATTGAATATTTAATCGATTACAGGCGGTTATAATTGTTCTCTATAAATAACCAGTTTGTGTTCTCACTTCTGTGCGTGAAAAAAAAAGGTGAAATGAAACAAATGAAAGAAAAAGAGAAGATTAAGTGCTTAAAAAAAGTGTGCGAATTACAACTTCTAAATTTTGTTTTTGAGGATCTCATGGTAAAAAAATGAGTTATGAATTTCTCTTGAGTTCAAGAAGACACTTATTCACTCAAGCAAAGGTTCTTGTGTTGATTGATCAAGTTGTGTCTCTCCTTGATTCAGTTTTCTTGTGTTTTACATATTGTTAGCATATGCATGAATTTTTGAAGGCATGCTAGAATAGGTTTTTCTAGTTTGGGCTAAGGGTAGGTTTCTCTTAGGCTCTTATTCACAAAGGACCCTAGGGATAGGTGCCTTAGTTTCTTTTTCTAGGGTAGGAACTTATATTTATTATAATTTCTTGTAAGAATTCTATATGCATAGTGAAAATCTAATTCGCTCTGGATTAGATAACTAGATTAGCTTCTCTAGAGATAGAGAGTGAACCAGTATAAAAATTGGTGTACATCTTCTCTTGATCTTATCTTTCTTTCTCATTCTAGTCTTCATCAATTTACTGAAGGTTAAAGAAAATATCTTTTTGAAGAAAGAAATTTAACAAAGATTTGGTGTTCACAGTGAAATTAAATATTGGTTTATCAAAAGTTAGTGACACAATCCTTGGAAAAGAATTTTTTTTAACTCTGGTTTTTTAAAATTTGATTTAGAAACCAATTCACACCCTTTCTTGGTTTGTGAGCTCCATCATCTTTTTCAATTGTTATCAAAGCTATATCTTGAAAGTTTCTCAAGATCAATTTTTTTCTAAAATGGACACTAAATAAATCACTTTCAAAGAGGGTGCATCTATTAATCGACCTCCATTGTTTAAGGGAGAACATTTTTCATTTAGGCAATAAAGAATGCAAATTTTTATTCAGTCAATTGATCTTGGTGCAGGGAATGCTATTGTTAAAGGTCCATTTATACCAACTAAAGAAGTAAATGCTGAATTCGTACCTAAAGAATAAGATGAGATGAAAGATGATGAGAAAAGAAAAGTGCAAGATGATCAAAAAGCCGAAAACATTCTAACTTCTAGTTTACCTTCTGATGAATTCTTTTGTACTGCAAGGTGCAAAAATGCAAAGAAAATATGGAAAATGCTTGAAGTCACTCTTGAAGGCAATGCAGACATAAGAAGAGCAAGTAAGCACACTCTTGTATACGAATATGAAGCTTTATGAATGAAGAATGGAGAAATCATTTCATAACTTCAAACAAGATTCACCCATATTGTCAATCACCTTCTAGGTCTTGGAAAAAAGTTTGAAGATGATGAGCTGAACATCAAAATCCTCAACTGTCTTACAAGAACTTGGGAACAAAGGATCACAATGATCAAGGAATCCATGGACATAGCATCAATGTTGATGGAAGCTCTCTTTGGAAAATTGCTTGCATATGAACATGAGTTGATTCAACAATCTCATGCAGAAGAAACAAAAAAGAAAAGGAATTGCACTCAAGGTTAATTCTTCAAAGGAAGTCTGCAAAGAAAGTTCTAGTGATGACAAAGATGCAGAGAATTTAAGCTTGATGGTAAATAAGTTTGGAAAATTTCTCAAAAGATCCAAAGGCAGAAAATTCTCTAAACCTTCAAAGAAGATAGAAAACGACAACAACACCTTCACATGCTTCAAATGTGGAAGCAAGGTCACATCAAATCTAAATGTCCTATTTACCTTAGAAAACAACTTGTTGAAAAGAAAGGAAAGAAGGAAGAAAAACAAAGAAAGGCCTACATAGCTTGGGAAGACAATGCATCTGCATCCTTCGACTGTTCTAGTGAAGAAGATATTGCAAATGTGTGCTTGATGGCAAATTCAATGGATGACTCCTCAACCATTGAAGAAACTGAGGTAAACTTTGAATTTGAAGAAGTTTTGGAAGCATTTAATGAAATGCATGGTGAAGTGCAAAGGCATGTTGTTTCAAACAATAAGCTGAGAAGTGATCTAAAACTGCATATCACTAAATTGGCTTCAACACAAAGTGATCAGGATAAATTGAGACAAGAAAATGAAAAACTTTTTTCAAGCTATAAAGTCACTGGTTGTGTTTGTGCATCTACTTCTCTTAATATGGATGATTACAAATCTTTGCAAATTGAGTTTGAAAAGTTCAAAAAGAATCACTATGTAGAATGTATGAAGGTTTAAACTAAGCTTTCCTATCTTAAAGATCTGTTTAGCAAAATGAACAAAGGAAAAAGTGTTATGAGTCACTTTCTCAATGTGCAAAAGCATACTAACGATAAGACTGGTTTAGGGTATAACAAGCAAACTATTTTTTCTAAGAAAACCAAGTTTGCATCCTCCAACAAGGTGAACCCAAACAAAGTCTCCACAAAGAAAAACATAGTGCAATCTAAGCCTAAAGCAAAAACTTGTCATTATTGCATGAAAAGAGGACATACATTGATGCAATCCTCCAAAGGAGGGGACCCATCACCAGAGCCATGGCTATGAGACTCCAAGAAGATTGAGCCATAGATGTAGGAGAAGGCCCTAGGATTTTCATAAGCCTTAGGGTAGATTTTGGGCCCATGGGCTAAGTATGAGCCCACTTATCTTTGTACATATTAGATTAGGGTTTCATTATTTTTGGGCCTTGTATTTAGGGATCCATATTGTAGGGAGGGTACCCTAGTAATGTAGAACTTTTCAGCCTTTGAATTTTAGGGCACCTAGACTATTTTTTTTGTATTAGGGATAGTTTTGTAATTTTCCATGCATTAAGTGTACTATTTGATATTTGTGTTGGGAGACAAATTTAATTGAATTGGGAGAAGCCCAATCCAATTAAATTTCGGACCAGCCTAAGGGGGAGGTGAGCATTTGCTTGCTACACCCCATTGTGACATCATATAGTCACACTTTGTGCATGTCCTTCATGCTTTACATGCTTCAAGACACCTAAGCACACTTAGCGGAGAATCTTGGACTTGATCTTGGATTAGTGGGCTGAACCATAGCTGAAATTCACTAATCATAATTAGTGAAATTTTGGCTCCAAATTTGGCTCCACAAATTCAAATTCAAATTTAAGTGAAATTTGAATAGAAATTCAAATTTCCCTCTAATTTTGTGTGAAACTTAGGCTTTAAATAGAGGTCTTGTGTGTGCATTTTTTTTCAACTTTTATCATTTGAGAAATTAGACTTCAATGTTTAGACCTCATTCTCCCTCTTCTCTCCCTCCAATTTTGTTTCCCTTTCTTTCCCTCTCCCTCCACTCATCTTTTCCTACCTTCAAGCTCTTATCCATGACTTCCTATGATGGTGAGCTTGTTCTTGACTCATCTTCTCCTTGAAGTGGCATCTCCAATCACCTTTCCTCCTTCTCCATTCTGCTGTCGTTGATTTTCAAGAAGCAAAGGACTCCATTATCGAAGAAGATCCAAGGCCTACAAGCTCTAAGGCCTACAAGCTCTACATGAAGCTACATTACACTTCTTATAAATGCTATGTTAGGTGTTAGTCGTCTTTTACGACTAACTTTTGTTTAGAAAAGTTTTCAAAAATGTATATATTTCTCCCAATTTATGGTTCTTTTTGGTAGGATTGTAATTATTTCTTGTTAGTTTTTATATTTGCTCAATAGAAGCTTTCCATATGAATTTAATGTAAATTTCACTTCAATTCCAGGTAAAAAGGAGAAAAATTTGAAGGTGCAAAAGCTGTAGTCTCGCTAAGCCTGGACCGTGCGCTTAGCGAGACTCAACCGCTAAGCGAGACATCAGTCGCTTAGCGAGTGAGATGAATATTGAAGAGAATCTATCATGTCATCACACGCTCAGCGGGTCATCAGCTCGTTCAGCGAGAAGATTGTCTCTTCTACGCTTAGCGCGAAAATGGCGCTAAGCCAAATTTCACTTACTCGCGCGAAAATGACGCTAAGTGCGCCTTCACGGACAAAAATCCCTTTTTAAGCCTGAATTGTAGAGAATGAAAAAAGAGAGGTCTGAATAGACTATGTGAGCCTAGTGCTGAACGAAGAACAGAGGAAAAGTTGAGCAAGGAAGAAAAAGGCCCTAACTTTTAGGTAGATTTTAGGTTTAGGAGTGATTCCTAGGTTCCTAGAGGTGGAGGAGACATCCCTACTGCTTTGTAATCTGGTATTTTCTCTAAAACCCTTCTCCTATTTGTGAAAGGTACTCCCTTGTAATGGAGGGCTAGAATCCTTTGTTGGGAAATTCCACTGAGTGCTTGATGTAAATATTATTACTATCTATTTGAAGTTGTTTTTATGTGTTCAATATTTCTATCTGTGCTTATGTTATGCATGCTTGTGACTAGATCACCCATTTATGTGTAAGGTTAGGAGCTTTAGCATTGGAAAATGTATTGCATCCTTAAAACTGGATAGGGTAGGGCTAGGTTATCGAATTGCTTGACACAGAGTGCGGTAATTTAGTTTTTATCATGTTGTAATTGTAATTTTGTTCGGTTAGGCTAAGTTCAACAAGAGACATCTGAGAACAAAGTTTAGTTTGAAGTAGGCTAAACTCGCGAGACATCGGTGTTTGGTATTTGTGCCTTCAGCATAGAACACAAAAATAATTTCAAGTAGAGAAAAACCCTAATTGCATTAAGTATCTCAGTAGAAGGACCCAACACTTTTACATATCTGTTTTCACACTCACTTGCTCACAATTATTGCTTTTACTTAGAATAGAATTAATTCTGTTTTTACTTCATGATAATCAATTCTTTACGCAAATTCCTATTTACTGAATGATGCTTTTCCAAGTAAAACAAGTTCCCTGAGTTTGATACTTGGTTCACACCGTTTTAATTATTTACTTGACAACCCGGTGCACTTGCCGATAAGATTTCACATCAACAAAAACAAGTAGTACCAGGATGCGAACAGTAGGAGATTTCACGTTCCTAGAGGCAAATGTGTCTGGATTCCTAAAGATTTAATTATGGAAATTAACCCTATTGGACCTAACCTTAATTGGATACCAACTTTCTCTAATTGATTTTGTCTTGAAGGTGTGCCTAAAATCAAGGGACTCGCTATGGTACTTGGATAGTGGTTGCTCTAGGCACATGATGGGTGACAAGTCCAAACTTACTGAATTTGTGTCAAAGGAAGGAGGATATGTCACTTTTGGAGACAATAATAAAGGAAAAATTATGGGAGAAGGAAACATTGGAAATCAACATAAGACACAAATAAAAAATGTTCTATATGTTAATGGACCTAAGCACAATCTCTTAAGCATTAGTCAACTATGTGACAAAGGATTCAAAATTTAATTCAACAAGAATTGTTGTCTCATTTGTGAAGCCATTTCTGGTGAGGTTGTGCACTTAGGTAATAATAGGTAATATCTAAATGTTGAATATTGAATATGCATCATTTCATGAACTTAGTTGCTTGGTAAGTAAGATTGATGACTCTTGGTTATGGCATTGTAGGGCTGCACATATAAACATGCATCATCTCAATCATCTAGTTAAAAAGGACTTAGTAATTGGTATTCCAAAACTCAAGTTTGAGAAAAAAAATTGTGTGAAGCATGTCAAAAAGGGAAACAAGTTAAAAATTCTTTTCAAAGTAAAAACCTTGTTTCTACTTCAAGATCCCTTGAACTACTTCACATAGATTTATTTGGACCTTCAAGAACTATGAGTTTAGGTGGCAATTACTATGGTTTAGTAATTGTAGATGATTATTCAAGGTTCACTTGGACTTTGTTTATTAAAACCAAAAATGAAGCTTTTGATGCTTTTCACAAACTTGCCAAGGTTATTCAAAATGAAAAAGGTCTTAATTATAAGTGATCATGGAGGTGAATTTCAAAATTAGTTTTTTTTTGGAAATTTTTTGTTATGAAAATGGAATTCACCACACTTTTCTGCCCCAAGAACACCTCAACAAAATGGGGTTGTGGAGAGAAAAAAATAGATCCCTTAAAGAAGGAGCTAGAACTCTTCTAAATGAAACAAAGCTACCAAAGTACTTTTAGGCTGATGTTGTGAGTACTATTTGCTATACTTTAAATAGGGTATTGATAAGACCTATTCTAAAGAAAACCCCTTATGAACTTTAAAAGGAAGAAAACCAAATATATCTCATTTAAGGGTTTTTGGTTGTAAATGTTTTGTTTTAAATAATGTTAAAAAACCTCTTGACAAATTTGATGCAAAAACGGATGAGGCTATTTTTCTTGGTTACTCATTGCAAAGCAAAGCATGTAGAGTGTTTAATAGGAGAACTTTATGTGTAGAAGAATCTATTCATGTTGTGTGTGATGAAACTAATTCTATTATTCAAGAAAATTCTTTGGAAGATGAAGATGCAGGTGTTTAGTATAAGGATTCTGCTCTTGAAGATGAAACCAAAGTTGAAAAGCTTGAACAAAGCAATGAAGTCACTGCCACACCTCCTAAAGACCTCCTTAGAGAATGGAGAACTCAAAAAGACATGTCCTTGGACAACATTATTGGAGAAATATCATAGGGAGCTTCTACTCACTCTAGACTCAGGATTTTATGCAATAACATGGTTTTTGTTTCTCAAATTGAACCAAGAAACATACATGAAGCCTTGTACGATGAATACTGGTTGATGGCTATGCATGAAGAGCTAAATCAATTTAAAAGGAATAAAGTGTGGGTGTTTCGAAACCTACCTCTCACAAGTCAATCGAAACCAAATGGGTGTTTCAAAACAAATTTGATGAATCAGGCATCATAGTAAGGAACATGGCCATATTGGTTGCAAAAGGATACTACCAAGAGGAAGGCATTGACTATGATGAAACCTATACACCTGTTGCAAGGTTAGAAGCCATTAGGCTTCTGCTTGCTTTTGCATATATTAAGGATTTCATATTATTCCAAATGGATGTGAAGAATGTTTTTCTCAATGGATACATTGAAGAAGAGATATATGTAGACCAACCTCCAGGTTTTTTCGATTACGAACATCTTAATCATGATTATAAGCTAAAAAAGGCTCTGTATGGTTTGAAACAAACACCTAGATCTTGGTATGAGAGATTGCGCAATTTCTTAATTGTGCAATCTTTTGTAAGAGGTCAAGTTGACAAAACATTGTTTATCAAGAGATCAAACAATAAGTTGTTAGTTGTACAAATCTATGTTGATGATATAATTTTTGGTGCTACTAATGAAATTTTGTGTAAGGAATTTTCCAATTCTATGCAGAAAGAATTTGAGATGTCTATGATGGGGGAGTTGAACTTCTTCCTTGGACTTCAAGTCAAGCAAATGAAAAAAGGAACCTTCCTATGTCAAACCAAATATTGTACATAACTAATTAAGAAATTTGGAATGGAAAAGTACAAAGAAGCATCAACTCCAATGGCAACATCAACTTATCTTGACTTAGATGAAAAAGGTGAATCAGTGGATGAGTCAAGGTATAAAGGTATAATTGGTTCACTTCTTTACTTAACTGCAAGTCGACCATATATTATGCTTAGTGTTTTCTTGTGTACAAGGTATCAAGCTAATCCTAAGGAATCTCACTTAACATCTATTAAAAGGATCATTAAGTACCTTAAGGGCACAACCAATGTTGGTTTGTGGTATCCCAAAGGAACCTAATGAAATCTAATTGGCATTTCAGATTCTAATTTTTTAGGGTGCAAACTAGATAGGAAAAGCACAAGTGGGACATGCCATCTATTAGAAAGCTCTCTTGTATCTTGGAATTGCAAGAAACAAGCTTGTGTAGCACTATTCACCGCGGAAGCAAAATATTTTGCAACTGAAAGTCATTGCGCTCAAAGTCTCTAGATGAAACAATAACTTGGAGACTTTAGAGTAATCCTTGATCGCATTCCCTTGAAATGTGACAACACAATTGCTATTAATCTGTCTATAAATCTTGTCATGCATACTAGAACCAAACATGTAGAGATAAGATATCTTTTTCTTAGAGATCATATATCAAAGGGTGATTGCTACATTAAGCTTATTGATTGTGAACATCAACTAGCTGACATCTTCACTAAACCTCTAGCTAGAGATAGGTTCTTCTTCATTAGGAATGAACTAGGCATCTTAGATGGATCTAGCATTGAACGATGTTAAGCTTAGTACATGTAGCTTGTTATATATGCTTTCTATGTCTATTAATTTTCTTTAATGTCTTAGTATGTTGAAATGTTGATGTGTAGTTCATTTTTTTCTCTAAAAATTCATGTTTTACTCTATCAATTCGTGTTTTTCACTATTTTAATCGATTACTCTCTCGTGTTAATCGATTACACTATGTTGTTGTGTGTTTATTAGTTTGTGAAACTTTCTGTTTTAATCGATTACCCCATGGCTTAATTGATTACCATTTATGCATTTGTGGTGTTATGGTTCAAAATTATATGTTTTAATTAAGTACTGCATCATTTTAATCGATTACATGTTGGGCTTAAAGCTTTGTTTTGGCATTTTGTTCTATTTTAATTGATTGCTGCTTCATGTTAATTGATTACATGTTGTGGTTTATGGTTTCTTTTGGCTTTGTGTTCTATTTTAATTGATTACCTTACATTTTAAACGATTTTAAAGGCCTCAGGGGGAGTTTTTCTGGCATATTTAATTGATTATGCCTACATTTTAATTGATTACATATATTAGCTTTTGGTTTTTGAGTGAAAATGATGGCCAACTTAATTGATTACTATGTTATTTTAATCGATTACTTGCATGTCTTTTGTGTGTAATCTGTTACATGTCTTCATCTTCACCTCATCAACCATAATTATTTCTGCATTTACTCCCGCCACCCACCTCAGCCAACCAAAACAACTCAACCTCTTTATAAAAGCCAACCCAAACCTATGCACAAATCACACCAACACCTCCTCTAACACCCTTTTCTAAAACCAATCATCTTCTACTCTCAAACCCTCTGTCTCTTCAAGATGGCAAGCAATCCCTTAAGAGCTTAGAAGAAAGAAAAAACTTCTTAGAGGAAGCAAGGCGAATGCTCTCAGGCTGCTATCAATCGCTTGGACACATGGTTCATAGATAAAAGCAAGAAGAATGACTACAAGATGATCTATGCTGCAAAAAACATGAGGATCCTCAAGTATTTGGACTTGGAATGGTTCTTTTAGCAAGGGTTCAACTTTCTTAATCTGTTGGAAGCAGAGGGATTGTCAAAGCTAGTGTAGATGAAAGGAACCTTCTATCCAAAGTTAGTCATGGTTTTCTACACTTGTGCAAGTGTTGACCTTGAAGGTAACCTCTTATCTACTGTTAATGGAGTAGAAATGGTCATTGGTGTTGTTGTGTGGAAGGAAGTAGCCGGTCTGGACATGGGTGGAGTCCGCAAGTTCGATGAAATGACTTATGGGTACAATGCAAACCTATATGGGAATGCTTCTTAACCTAGCAAGGAACTTGAGGAATCGCTTAGGAGTTGGTGGACTGATTGCAGAGGACATAATGTTAGTTTACCTCATTACCTACATTCTCACTTTGAGGTCAAGTAATCATGCTCAGGTAACAGATGATGACCTGCAAATAGTTGATGGTATGAAATAAGGTATCAAGATGAACTGGGTACTGCCGATTAAAGACATTATGTTGAAGAGTTGTCTTCTGATAGATTATGAATTTCCTTATGTTGTACTTGCCTCAAGATTCATTGACTACTTCAATGTTGATGTCTCTAATGATATTATGGATTTTACCAAAGCATTCAATGAGATTATCGAAAGATGTTGAAGCTAAAGCTCCACAAAAGCCTGCACATCAGTGGAGTTCTTTTCAGTCATTCATGATTAAGAAGATGAATGTTATGCTTCACCTCCATCAATAGCACTCAACTGAAGTTCATAGTTCATTAGAAAACATAACTACCTAATTGGAAAACATAGAAACTAGGTTGATCCTTAGCAACCTCCTTAACCCTGACGAGGACGAAGCTTAGTTGTGTTCTAAGTGCTTGTTTTTGCTGTTTGATTGTCCTTTCTATTAGATTTCAATCAGGTCTTTACATCTTGAATAAATTACTATGATGTTTGATTAAGTTGTAATTGTTATTGAATGAATGAAATGCTATGTTATTTTCCCAGTTCACAACATGTGTTTGTCTATTTATTTTATGAATAGTTGTGACTTTTTGTCCTTGTTATGCCAAAAAGGGGAGAAAATTGCATTAGCATCGCATTAGGAAAGATTAGTGCACTGCATACATACATTTATATACAACTCTATCTAATGATGATGATGATATGAATTGACACTTCTCTTAGTGCTCATAAACTTTTAGGTTTTCTAAGAAAAGTCTCTACTCTCAAGACTCTCCAAATGCACTCAAATGGCTATTCAAGTTTGGCATCATCAAAGCCATGAAGGGGAAGATTGTTAGAGATTGAGGGAGCAACATGAAGAAGCTTGAAGAACTTTTTTCTTTTACATGCCCAACTTCTTTGAGTGACATTTGTATTGATTGCTGTTTTGTTTGTTGCATTTTAGTCTCTATATTTTCATATGTACATCATGCATCATCATATAGAGGAAAAAAGACTGTTTCTAAAGTTAGAAACTTTTTTGTGTGCATAAAACTCTCTATCTTAATCGATTACAAGGCTGATCATAATTGATTACACAAGTGTTTGTAGCATTACAGAGAAAGTCTCGTTTCGATTTAATTGATTACTAGTTAACCGTAATTGATTACACAGTTTAGTTGAGACAATGACTGGTTTTTCATAAGTCTTTACTTTAATCGATTACTAGATAATCGTAATCTATTACTTCGCTCTTAAAAGTGTCCCCATAAGTAATCAAGAACACTTTAATTGATTACATCAAGAATCTAATTGATTACATTGTTTTTGAAGTTTTCCAGAATTTGGAAAGAACACTTTAATCGATTGAAATGATAATATAATCAATTACTTCTTCAAAATAATCGATTAGATTGAATATTTAATTGATTACAGGCGGTTATTATTGTTTTCTCTATAAATAACCAGCTTGTGTTCTCACTTCTGTGCGCAAAATAAAAGGTGAAATGAAATAAGTGAAAGAAAGAGAGAAGATTAAGTGCTTAGAAAAAGTGTGCGACTCACAACTTCTAAATTTTGCTTTTGAAGATATCATGGTAAAAAATAAGTTATGAATTTCTCTTAAGTTCAAGAAGACACTCATTCACTCAAGCAAAGGTTCTTGCGTTGATTGATCAGGTTGTGTTTCTCCTTGATTCAATTTTCGTGTGTTTTACATATTATTAACATATGCATGAATTTCTGAAGGCATGCTAGAATAGGTTTTTCTAGTTTGGGCTAAGGCTAGGTTTCTCTTAGGCTCTTATTTTCAAAGGACCCTAGGGTTGGGTGCCTTAGTCTCTTTTTCTAGGGTAGGAACTGAGATTGATTGTGATTTGCTTATAAGAATTCTATATGCATAGTGAAAATCTAATTCGCTTTGGATTAGATAACTGGATTAGCTTCTCTAGAGATAGAGAGTGAACCAATATAAAAATTGGTGTACATCTTCTCTTGATCTTATCTTTCTTTCTTATTCTAGTCTTAATCAATTTATTGAAGGTTAAAGAAAATACCTTTTTGAAGAAAGAACTTTAACAAAGATTTGGTGTTAAGGATGAAATTAAATATAGGTTTATCAAAAGTTTGGGATACGATCCTTGGAAAAGAAGTTGTTTTTTTAAACTTTGGTTTCTTAAATTTGATTTAGAAACCAATTCATCCTCTCTCTTGGTTTGTGAGTTCCATCATCTTTTTTCAGTCGTGTTTTTCATAATTGTTTTACAAGTTGCAAGAGGAACTAAATTTAATTTAAGTGTTTATAATTAATTATTATGAGATGATGGTGTGGTGCTTGTATGTATGATTATGATTATGTATACAGAAAATGTTGTTTTAAGTGTAAATAATAAGTTTTAGAATGTTTGGGCTAAGATGCATGTGTCTTGGGTGATGAAAATAGAGTGGGTAAGTTTAGGAAGTGACAAGCTATGAATAGAAAGAAAAGGAAGAGTCATATAATCAATTTTATTGATTCAAAAAGAACCACACAAACACTCTCATTTTAGTCTTTTTTTTCCTCTCCAAGCAAACCCTTTATTGGAGAGCTTGAGACCTTGTTTTCTATGCTCAAGGGATATTGTTGTTGTTGTTTCCTTTTGTTTGTTGGCTAGCTCTAATGGTATGGAATCCTTCTCTTTCTCCTTTTTTTTCATTTTTGTTTTTCTTCAAAGAGCACCTTTAGGAGCTCATAAAAGTACTCATTTTTAAGGTTTTGATGTTGTTTCTATTGATTTTCGGGGTTTGGATGGTGTGAGTGATGTGGTGCTACTATGGAGTTGGTGAAAGCCCTCATCTTGGACCCAAAGTTTCTTCCTTTCTCCTTCTCAAAGCAAACTCCTTGTTTCAAGATTTAACAGAAGCTTTAAATATGAGTTTAATGTTGTTTGATGTGTATCTTTACTCTAAATTGATGTTTTTGGACTTTGAATCCCAATAACATTGTTATTTTGAAGTGTTGAATTGATTAGGTGACCCTTGGAACAATTTTGAAGGTATTTTAGAATTTCTATGTAGCCTCTATAAGGTCATGCTTAAGCACTTTTTTTGGGGCCGCTTAAGAACGACCAAACAGAAAGGAAAATCCCCTTGATGAGGCACACTTAAGCACACCATTTTTGTGGATGCTTAAGAACGACACTGATGTCTATGTATATGTGAAGGGAACTTAAGCATACTTTTTTTGGGCTGCTTAAGCACGACTTATGATGCATGCCATGCAACTAGAAACTTGTTAAAAATGATAGGTTTTTAGATCTTTTTGATATGTAATCACTCCTATGATATTTTATGATGTTCTATGAATGCTTTCACAATATGTTATTGTCTTTAACATGTTTCTTTTATAAAAATAATGAATTTTTGGAAATATCATGATGGTATTGAATCTTGATGGTGAATAATGATAAGGTGATTAGTAAGTGTTTATGGTGGCGAACGCCTTGCTTGGCTTGTGGATCATTGGTGGGTTCATAAGTGATAATGATGGTGATGAAAGAATGTTGTATTCATTGTTGAAGATTATTGATGAGGTGATTCTTGATTGTGAAATCGTGATGTTATGCGATGCATGGTTATTGAATGATTACTTGAATTGTGTTGTCATAATGGCATTATATATGAGTAGACACATAATTTGAGGGTGCTAAGAAAGCTCTCAACCTAGTGTTAGAGGTTGTTAGTGGTGGCTAACGATGAAATGACCTATAGAATGGATGGAGGAGCGCATTCATAAATAGGTTAAGGTTGTTGCAAGCATTATCGGAGGTAAACCACTATCCACACTCATCCATTTTCGACAATTGTTATTGAGAATGATGTGTTACTTGATAAATTGTATTAGTACATGGTTGTTGGAAAAGTGAAAGAATTCTATATCTCTTTTAAACATAGTGATCTTTTATTTCTCTTATATATGTTGATTCTTTTAAAATGAGTTTACCCTTGCATTTTGTGTTGAATTATGATGATCATCATTGGACACAATAGCATATTATGATGTAGCTTCTGAGGAGCATGTCACTCGTGGTTGATATGGACTTGGTGGTGGACTTATAGACGAGATTTGACCGTTGGTCTTTTATTTATGCTTTTTCTTAGTTGGGACCAACATAGGATTTAGATATATTCATGGATCTATGTTGCATTTATTACCTTAATGAGCCCTTGAGATTTGTTTTTGATGATGTAGCGCCTTAGTGTATAAGTATCTTTATATTTTATGACTTGAGGATTGATGTGTCATTATTTTCTCCTATTTCTTAACCCTTTTGTCACCATTTTAATTACTGATTAGCCTTAATTATCAAATTAATTATGCAGTTTTATCATTTGGGCCTACTTGACTAATTTTGTGTTTTTAATTTAATTTCAGAAGAATTATAAGCAATTGGGTTTGAATCCGGAATTGGGCTTGGACTTGAAGAGAGTAGACAATTTTATTTTATCAAATCTTATCTTATCCAGATTTTATTTCATCTAGATTTTATTTCGTCCAGATTTTATTTCATCCAATCTTATCTTATCTTGTCCAGATTTTATTTTATTTCGTTTATGGGCTTTGACTTAAAATAGATTTGTAAGCTTTGGGGCTGAGGACCTATATAATAGCACCAGGGTTTTAGTTTAGAGGGTTTTTGGAGAGGAGAATAATTCTAAGGTTTTAGAATTCCAGTTTTTACTGTTCATGCGCACTGTTCACGTAGAATAAAATTAGTTTTCTGCAATTTCATTTCTGCTTCAATCTATAATTTCGTTTTCTACTAATTAATGGAAGGCTAAGTCTCCATCGTTATTTTCTCTTGAGGATCAAGCATAGCTCTCTTTGAGGTTTTGTTATTACTATTGAATTCTGATCAGTTTTTCCTCTTCACCAATTACTCTGTATTTGTTGCTATTAATCCATGCATGTTTAGTGCTTGATTAATTGTCTTTGCGCCTAATTTATGTTCATGCTTAATGATCAGTTTTGTTCATGATTAATTGGTGTATGTGTTGCTTAATCACATAATGACAGCCTTATGTTAATTTTTGCTTAGTAATTTAATTTAGGGTTGGATTAAGTGGTTGAACTGATTAAGGATAAATTCTCGTAACCTGGGACAAGAGACTTGCTTGTAAATCAAGGGGAAACAAAATGTTTTAATTCTATTATTTTTTAATTCAAATTTGCTTGCTGTTTAATTTACAAAAACAAACAACCCCCCCTCCAATTCGTTACTATTTTATTACTATCTGTTATGAACGTTTGGTTGACCATTGCTCGTTGGGAGACGACCTAGGATCACTTCCTAGATACTGCATTTTTAATGTTTATTTGATTCGGGTATGGCCTCGATCAAGGAGCTTTTATGGGTGATGTTTATATGACTTGTTTGCGTTCATGATAAAAAAAATATATGCATTTTCATTAATTAAACTAATTCAAAAGTTTTAAATAGACTAAAAGTATATTTTTCCATGTTAAAGTCTTAATGTTCCATGTAATGGCATCCGAGTCATTATATCACACCTACTATTTCTTTCACTGCTCAGCCATATTCTTTTCTCCACAACATTGTGTTTATTGCATTATTAGTATTCTCATTTTTTTTATTGTTTTTCTTTTGCTTCTCAACGATTTGACAAAAACCAGTTTTCATTGTTTGTCTATACCAAACACAATAAAATATAGTTTTTGTTGTATATCATCGTGCATATGAGATTTTATTGCGTATTTAATGTATTTGACTTTTATTTATATAATATAGTTTCTATTGTATAATGTGATGCATATTTGTGTCCTCTGTTATGAAAACATAAAGCATAAAGAAGAGAAAAAGACAAGTGATGACTGCTGAGGAAGAGGAACAGTTGGGAAAAATGGTCAGGAAGATAACCATAAAAGCTAATCCATAAATAGATGCAAAAGTTGAAATCTTCACTCAAGAAAAGCCCGTTGAAAAAAAAAAGATGTTGATGCAGCTAAAGGAACAGTTGCAATAGTTTGGAAGGAACTAAGGCACATGGTTTAGAAGGATAAACTAAGCCTTCTAAAGCTATAAAAAAAGAAGAAGATCAAGTTCAAACTAATGATAGATGTAATAAATATTACTTTGATCTTAATATTGCTTCAGAATATCTTCTTAATGAAGCATTGTTTACAGGTCCCTCACTATAGAAAGTGTGGGAGTTTGAGAAGATTGAAGAATTGAATCTTCCAGATGAAGAGCAAAAAATATCTTATCAAGTAGTGGAAACAAATTCTAAAAAAGTGGGAGATAAGGATGAACTAGGATCAATTGCACAACAATATGGAGAAGGATCTCAAACTTGGATGGATATGGACATATCTTAACATGCGCAAATTTTGATTCCAGATGTAGAGGTGGACCTTGGAATATCACATATTTAGCAACCTTTGGTATCATCCTCACTTTAGAAAGGGACAAATGAATCATCTTCTAATATGTCACCAAGAGCTTTGTCAAGAAGGAAGGATAAAACCAAGGAAGCCATCTTCCTCACTGACCCCCTTCCAATTAAGAAAGGAGTTAGAAGAAAGACATTTGTCCAAAAGGATTATGAGTTATTGAAAAAGGATGAATTCAAGGCAAGATCCAAGAATTATAGATAAGTCAATTTCATAATGTTTCTACTCTTTATGAGACAATAACTCAAATGACTAGTAAATAGTACTAGTTTTTCTACTAGTATAATTCTCAAATTCTTCCAAATATGGCTCAAAATATGACACATTTTCCCTTTCAAGAACACCCCATTCAACCTCTGAAAACTCCACCCAATTCGAGCTTAACTCAGAATTCCCCATTCTCTGATTGATCCTTCCTTTTGATTGAAGAAAAGTAGACTAGAAGTTATAGAATGAATACATTAGGAGTCATGTTTAGGAGTATAAGTAGAATTTATGATATGTATTGCATTTCTTATGGTGTTTTTAGTAAGAAATTATGATTTTGTCCTTTTTTATGTACAATGTACTAATATTTTGCTTAATGGGTGATATCTCCTTTATTAGGATATATTGTTTTTACTATGTCATATAACAAGACAATAATTATAAGAATGAAGAAACATGAGATGAATGAAGTTTTAACTGATAAATGCAATAGTTTAACTATGCATATGTTGAGGAGGAGTAAGCTTTCATTTCCTTTATCTTTACTCCTAAATTAGGAACTCAATTTTGTTGAGTGTTTGTTATCATCAAAAAGAGGGACAATGTTGAGAAAAAGTCCCTCCAGAAGCTAATGTTTTAATGGTGACAAATCATTGTGAAGAAAAAATGCAAGTGACTGATGTGTCTCATCAATACACATGGCTTAAGGATCATTAGAAGTTGCATTGCAAGGTGGTTAGTGGTGACAAATGTGTCTCATCAATCAAGAAGCACACATTAATGAAAACATACATCAGAACTTGGACAACACTAATCCTAAAGCTGCAAGTTCCTTATCATCTTTGATGGTTTTTAATCAAAGGAACTTAATAAGATAGTTGTCCTAGTCAAAGAACCAACAACCAAGTTGAAAAGAGATTGTTGCACAATGCATTGTAATAACAATGCATCTTATGAAGACATGTTGTAGAAACAATCTCTAAAAGACATCTCATAATTCAATGTTCAAAATCACATGGAAACCATTGAGACCAACAACTAGTGCTCAAATAACATCTATCACAATGTATCCTTTAACAAATACATTCAAAATTACAAGTTGGATGACAATAGAGAAGAGCAAATATGAAGAAGACAACTTAATGAGTTGTAGAGGAAAAGGTTGAATGTGTACAGAACAAATGATTGTAGGAACTTGGATAACTCATGCAACACCTAAAAGTTGAATTCGACCTCCAATAGCCATAATAATGGATAGCTCAAAGATCACTCTATAAATTGAGCAAATTCGATGAAGAATCTTGCAATAAAGGATTTCCTAAAAGAGAGGGTAAGGTCAGGTGAACTCATGTCCTAAGGAACTTCCTTAGCCATACCCTAAGGAACTTCATTCTACCATATTCTTAACCACTATTGTAGTATCCTCATCAGATACAAATTCAAATACAGGTGCCATAGAGTCATGGAAATCCCTCAATCATAGATGGACATGTTCAAAATGGCTGCAACATCCAACAAAGTGGGGCCAACCATGGCTTTTGAAAGCACAAAGCTATTTATGGTTGTCGACCAAAATACTAATCAACACATCTCTTGGCGATTGCATATCAACAACTGACAACATGATCATATCATGGATTTCCCCCTCTTTCTAGTCATTCTTGTGCATGACCGCCACCCTTTTAAGCCAAGTTTGGTACTTAGGGAGGGGTTTTGGCTTTGTTCAAAAATTGGAAGGGAATGTGTGAATCTCATAACAATCGTGAGTAATAGAAAAGGTATTTTTTTCATGATTGAAGAGTTTGGTGACAATATTGTCACTATTTGCACCTTCCTTCAGGTGACAAGGGCCAAGGAAGAACTCCTAGTGTACCTCATTGAAAATGGTGAGAGTTTCAGGGGTGGAATAGGGCCTAGGTTCAGGCAAATAGATGGAAGCAGCTAGAGTAGGTTATGCATTGGTCGTAGACATGATTTTGGGGGGTCAAGAGTTTCAAAGAGTGCCTCTAGGAAGAAAACATGGAGAATCAACAACTACTAAAACTTTTAAAGGAAAAATTGGAAATGACTTTTGGTTGCAAATGATACAGATAGAGAAATATTGAAGATAACTTGGAATCATTTTTTGAAAATCAAATGTGGTGGTTGGGAATTGAATATACTTGGTCATCTGATTTATTTTTCTATCGTCGTTTGAGGCAAATGATAAGATTTTGAATTTCAAACATCCTAGAAATAAAGAGGGACAATTATGTTAGTACCAAAAAGTTAGCTAATGAAGATTGGCCAACCAATAACAAATGATTGACGGGTTTAGCTGAATTGGTAACGACTAAATTAGTTGACAAAGTTGGTAGATGGCATAAAAGTAAAAGCCATGTAAATAACCGTATTATTTGAACATTGGATGGCTTGGGGTATGTGGCTAGGAGCGTGTAGAGCAAAAGATTGTGGTTGTAAACCTATTATCCATTATCTCCTAGATTTTACAAATATTATATTAAGCACTACAACTGATTGTAATTTTTTTATCCACGTAAATAAGGTTTATCGCGATGTAAAATAGGTCGAGAACCTTCAAATCAATCAAATTATCTTTTCTAGCTCAATTTTTTACGATTCCTTTATTTTTTATGTCATTTTATTCGCATTCATCCATCTTATAGCCTTTACCTTGTCTGTTTACAACTTTCCTTTATCATAATTCATTTTAGGAGTAGCCTAGCATAAAAACTTCTTCATTGACTTCTAGAAAGCTCTTTGGAGTGGACGAATCCAATCACGGAACATAATCTTTTCCTTGAATCAATCACCACAAGAAATCGTTTGGCGTAAGCCAAATCAATGACTAATTCTATTTCACACCAAGAATTTATGTTCATATTATTGAGAGTGACTGTTAACAAGTTGTTGTTCAAGATTTGAGGCCTTGAGGGTTATTTCTAGGAAGGGGGTTGCTTTTTGGGTTGTCATAGTTGATGAAATAATCAACTGGCTGCTTCTTTGTCACATTTACTAGGGTATGTGATCACTAAGGGCTAGGCTTAGGATTCAGAGAAGGGTGTCCATGTGAGGTTTTTATAGGTGATGACATAATTAGCTTACTTTATGTAATTGGTTTACTCAAGTTGCAGTTTGGGACTTGACATAGGTTGCGATTAATCAAATTAGTACAAAATTATTGGTGCACTTTCTTCTGACTTTTACTCTTTAAATTGTTTTAATACTTTTATAAATAATTTTGTTGCTTTTATAATTAGTGTTATTACTTTAATGTGCAAATTGTGTTGGGTTAGGGTTAGGAATATAAACTCTCTCTTTATCATTAAATTCAATATAATTGAATATATATATATATATATATATATATATATATATATATATATATATATTTGAATATAACTAATTACTTTTTTTAATATTCAACAAAAAAGAGGTTGGACACAAATTTATTTTGAAACAACTCAATTTATCCCTCTCTTGAGTTATCAAGACAACTTGGTTAACATTTACTAATATATATGAAATTTCAAAAAGTATACATTTCAAATTAAAATATTAAAAAATAAATTTTATAGAAAATATAAAAACATAAGTGTTAAAATATTTGGATAAAAATCTTAAACAAAAATTTTATGAATATATATGAAATTTCAAAAAAGTGTTAAAATATTTGTTTTAAAAATCTTTTAAAAAATGTTTAATTGATATAATATTTTTTAATGATCATTGATAAATTACCTTATTTAAAAATTAAATATTAAGAAATTAAAAAATTCATTAGATAAGTAATTATAGAACATGTAGTTTATTTAATATAAAAGTTTATTAAACACTTGTTATGAAATAAAAAGACACATAACGGTAAATTTTTAAGAATGATAATTTAAATATAAATATAATGCTTAGCTAGCTATCATAATTATTTTTTAATCAAATTTACTTAAATATTAATTATTACTACCTCTAATCCCTTTTTTCATTCTGGATCAGAGATCATGAATGTTCTTCAGTCTATTAGGTCAAAGATTAATCTAACTTACAATGCTTAATACCTCTAATCTTTTATAAATGGTCATATTTTTTGTTTTAATTATAACAAAAATATGATCACTTTCAAATGTATTAATTGTTAGTCTCCTTTTATATCTTTGATTTATTGGGAAGTTTACGAATGATAAATCACTCATTTCCCATGAGAGTAGATATATCTAATGAGTTATTAATAATATAACCATTCATCATTGGTTGGTTGAAAGAAATTATCCTTAGATTAGGAATAGTGTCATTATATCTAACAACCACTTAAATCAATTGTTCCGACCTTAACCTCGCAGATATCATTAGGGTTCCCGTATCCAAGGTATTTCTCGCTTAGGTGCTCGATTGACCCTCATGGTTTTACCCTTGTAAAAGGCGTCTTAGTGAGTTGAGAGAAGATAATGTTTATAAATGACCCTTGACCTTGATTTCTAAGCAATGTGAGACTTTGTGGCTATTGGAAAAAGCCCCTCCCTCCCCCCCTAGTCGAGGTTAAGGGACAAGAGTGGCCTAGATCGTCCTTCTAGCGTCAATGTTCCGACCTCAAGTCCACATACATCGTTAGGATCCCCATATTCGAAGTACTTTCTGCTTAGGTGGTCGGTTGACCGTCATGATTTTATCCTTGTAAAAGGTGTACCGGTGGATTGATAGGAGATGGTGTTTATAAACGATTTTTGACCTCGACTCCTAAGTAATGTGAGACTTTGTGGCTACCGAAACACCAATTAATTTCATCTGTATTTTTAGAATAAAATTTAAATTTATTCTAAAATAATTAACTTAACTATTTTTTTATTAGTTTTGATGAATTAGATATTTTTTTCTTTATATATACAACTATAGGTAGTATTTTGTAATAAATTTTCATTTATTTAAAGAAAAATTAATAAGATTTTTTAATATAAATTATTTTATTGCCAATGCAATATAATGAAACTAAAAGGAAAGAGAGATTATTGTCAATAATTTCTAAATACACTTTGAGTATCACAACTTTCTCATTGAAGAGAAAGGAAAAGAAAACTTGAAAGAAAGAGAGATAAGAAGCTTATGAGTAGAAACTTAGACTTGCTGTAACTATACCATTACTAAATAGGTGATAAGTTATAGACCATGTACATATAGCACTAGAGTTGAGCCGAGAAGCCACTAGAAACTTGGTACACGACTATTCAATCTTATTTATTTGATGAGAAATTAAGTAATTTAATGTATAACTTTGAGTCTTTAATTTGATAATCTGACCAATTGTTTTATTTTTTGTGAACTTGATGATTTAGAGAGTTGCTAGTGAAGGACTAATTTCAAGACAAATTAGCATATTGTATCTTGCGTTTTCTTTGTAGGGAGTTGGCCTTATATACTATTTTTTGTGACTACTACGAGTATATATATATATATATATATATATATATATATATATATATATATATATATATATATATATATATATATATATATATATATATATATATATATATATATATATATATATATATATATATATAGTTTTTCATTTATGTAATATAGGTCGTTTTTGGATTACTATTTAACATTGATTTTTTTTAATCAAGTATCTGAAAAAAAATTAGTTTCATTTTATTACTTGTCATTAGTCACCTTCCGTTAAATTATGACGTGACAGATGAAGTGTCACTTCATTACGCCTTATCACAAATACCTCATTATCACATCATCACTTTTAATAACATAACATTGACATGTCAGTGATTGAGTGTGATGCGTGACATTCCGTTTGTCACGTCATCACTTAACGGAAGATGATTAACGACAGGTAGTAAAATGAAATTGAAATTTTTTCAGGTAGATATTTGACAAAAAATGAATTTTTAGGTAGTAATCAAGAAAATATCTATTTTTCAGGTATCACAAACTTAAATTTATGATTATCATTTTTATTTTTATTTTCAATAAAATAATAAAATTTATCATTTTATCTAAAATTAGATTATTTTTTTTATAAAATTTCTCCTTATCATTTGTTAACTAAAACATTGTTTTTCAAATTGGTATAATTAAGTTTTTCATACCTAAAAAATAGACCGTTTCCCGATTACTACCTAAAAATTCATTTTTTGTCAAATAACTACCTGAAAAAATTTCAGTTTCATTTTCTACCCATCGTTAGTTGCTTTAATTTTCATTAAGTGATGATGTAGCAGACAGAGTGACACGTCATCACACCTTGTCATTGACACGTCAATAAAGGTGATGACCTGACAATGAGATGTCTGTGACAAGGCGTAATGATGTGATACTCAGTCTGTGATGCCATCACTTAACGAAAGACGATTAACAATAAATAGTAAAATAAAACTGAAAAATTTCAAGTACATGGGTGAAGAAAAATGAATATTAGGTAATAATCTAAAAACAAACTATATTACATATACGAAAAACTTAATTAAGCCTTAATTTAATGTATTTCTTATTTTGATTGAAGAATTATCTTAAAAAAATAAACAGGATATAATTTCTTAAGTCTATATAAAAGTAAATTACATATATGTTAATCAAGTTATTTTAATTAATTTTTAGTTTTTTTTGACAAGTTTACAAATATTTGATCAAATAAAAGTGTAGAGAAACAATTTTTTCTTATTGACTTATAAGATTTGCTTTTAAACATAACTTAAATTTACGATTACCATTTTCATTTTTATTTTCAATAAACTAATAAAATTTATCATTTATCATTTTATATGAAATTAAATTATTTATTTTGATAAAACTCCTCGTTATCATTTGTTAAGTAAAAGATTATTTTTTAGATTGGCTTAAATAAGTTTTTCATACTTTGAAAAATATGTCATTTTCAAATTACTACCTAAAAATTCAATTTTTGTCAAATATCTACTTAAAAAAAATTTCAGTTTCGTTGTACTACTTGTCGTTAATTCTCTTCTGTTAAGTGATAACATGACAGCCAGAGTGTCACATCATCACACCTTGTCACTGACATGTCATTGAAGTTGTTGATGAGACAATGAATTGTCTGTGACAAGGCGTGATGATGTGACATTCTATCTAACATGTCATCACTTAACGAAAAACAACCAATGACATATAATAAAACGAAATTGAAATTTTTTTCAGTTATTTGATTAAAAAAATAAATGTTAGATAGTAATTTCAAAACGATTTATATTCCAGACATGAAAAACTTAGTTAATCATATATATATCTGACTTATATTCTAGTTATGAAAAACTTAATTTATATATATATATATATATATATATATATATATATATATATATATATATATATATATATATATATATATATATATATATATATATATATATATATATATAAAAGAAAGAAAACTCAATGAAAACACACAAACTCCTTTCATAATGAAAATCTTTTACCAATTTAAGCCCCATTTCTTCTTCATCACATTTAGAATATTTTCTTTATATACATTTTGGTTTATTTTTGTTTCCGTATATTGTTGATTTTGCATTCAGGAGAGAATTGTGCCTGTTAATTCTTGTAAAGCTAAGTCATTTAGTAAATGATAAATTTTCTATAATATGTATGCGTTATGTGAAAATTTGTACCTTCATTCCACCAGTGCATAAAAGACTTCTAAAATCGGTTAAAAATGGCTAGCTTTTATCTTCAAAACTTTTTTTAAGAGAAATTATAATTTGTTTAGTGCATGCATTAATTAAATTATATTATAGTAAATGTGAACTTAATCATTTTTTGAATTTATTACGATCACACAAATATAACAAAAGGAAAATATTGAATCTTATTTTCGATCAACACTAGGGGAAAAATATGAAATCATTTTATGTTTGTTATTAAAGGAGATAGTCTTGAAGTTATTTTTAAAAGTTTCGTGCGAATGATCCAAGTGGAGCATGAAGGATTTAATCGAGAGGTATTGTAGAGAATACGCGGCGTTGTTAATAGAAGTTTGTGTAAATTTAGATGAAATGTAGTCTTACGGTGGGTTCAGACATATATAGGTAAAGTGTTAATGCGTGCAAGTGTTTTTTGCGGTTTAGGTGGGGGGAGGTTAATTATGTGCCTATGGACATTTACTTCTTTTTGTAACCCTCTTTCTAAAATTTGTCACAGCTTGTGCCAAGTGAGTTATTAATAATAAAATTTCAATTTTCTGTAAAAGTGTTATAAAGTTATTGGTTAAGGAATTTAAAATATAAATATTTATTTGAAAGTGAAAAATTATGTTGTTTATGATTTTTTTAGCCTTTCCTATAATTTAAACAATAAATATTTTTTAAATTGATTAATCAATGTCCTAATAAAGACATTAATTAATAAGAGCTTAAAAGAAAACGAGATAGAATTGTAGAACCTTTTTCTATACTACAAGTTATGGTGATGACGGTGGAACAAACCACAATCCCCAAAGCCACCATCCATGTTTTAGGGCTAAAAAAGCACCATGTAAAATGTAAATACTGTGCTACAGAAATCTAATAATGGTAATAATAATAACACAACCACTAAGTTGTCCCGTTCAAACGGGGATTTGTCGGCTTGGTGAGGGTTTCCCACTTGCTCAGTTCTCCACGCTTCAACTTCTCCCTGCTTTCCTTTGCTTCCCTTGTTACATTCACTATTATTTATTTTAACACCCCCATATTATATTTGCTTTCTATTTTTGATCTTTTTAACATGGAAGGATACTCAATGTTATTTTTTTTCCAATATTTATGACTAGCAAAGTTGACGTAGTGATGTGGTTCCTTCCAATGAGATGTAGCCGCATAGATTGGTCAAACCTACAATATATTATTACTACGTGTTCTCACTAATAATCCCATTTAAAGCTTTGGGGCTTAGTGGGGAAAGCAATGATTAGTGAATGGATTTTGACGCCACTAAAGTCCTTTCCCACGAGGATCAAAACTCGGAGAATGTTCCATTGGTGCCCTTCAAATGGGACCCCTTTCTACCTCCATTTTCAATTTTTCATTACACGCTTATAATCCAATCCCATTGGTGTGGGAGGAGGAAATGATATGTCTTCTCTTTCAATTTTCCTTTTATTGGCTATGGAATCAAATGAAGATAATATAGTTTGGTTTTGGTATGCGAGAACTAGACCTGTACTTATCAATAGGACTTGACGATACTAAACCATTATATAAAAAAACTAAACAATTAATGAAGAATTTTATGAACTGTACTTAATTTATTTTATATTTATCAACAATCGAATTAATACTAAACTAATAAACTACCCCTATTAACTAAACCATTTTGGAACACAATTGATGATCAACGATGTAATCATGTTAGAAGCATATCATATATAAAAACAATTATATATACATGGGCTTTTATAAAGTTATCGGTAAGTTTGCTAATTATTTATTGATTAAAAGTACACAACCACAACATAAAAATGATACAAGTACACTAAAAGCCTTTTTTAAGACGAATATTCGAATATATGTATTTTGGTATGGTCGTGTGGCAATTGAAAATGTAATCATCAAAGACCTAGTGGAGCACTATGGACTATAAATGATCAAGCTTTGTGACTGAAAAAAAAAACGCAAATAAACAACATGGGAATCATGAGCACACTGATAGCTTAAAAGGGTTATACTACTTGATTGGGGCCAGTACATCAATCCAAAACGGAAAATGCCTTTTTATGTGAGATAATAGGGTTGGTGGACTTGGGAAGCACTGGATACTTCTATTTGCTTACTTTCACTTTCATGTAAGGCAAAGGCCATGTAACGAATTAAGTTGTTGACACCCATGAATCACCTTCGATCCTAGAAAAGCACAAAATGTTAAACAAATTTCCTCTCCTCTATTCAAATAAGGTATAATACTTGAATTGATTAAAACAATTAACATTTCAATTATTTAATTTGCACAAAACAAATTCAATTGGACACATCATCGGAGTTTGTGTTTACCTAAATGGTAAATTTAGGTCCCTGAAACTCATTAAGATTAGCATAGTGGTGTAAAAATTTAAATAATATGCCTGAAGTTTTAGACTTATTTCTTATTTGTACCAGAAACGTACCATTCATTGTAAGCTAGGTTTAAATTTTTTTTTAACCGCTGTAGTTTAGTCATTCTGTGTTTTTAGTTTCTATAAAATTATTTTGATTATTTCATTTTTTGAAATATTTTTGTTTGTTTGTGTCCGGGAATCGATTTTCCCTGTAATTCAAGGTTACCTATTTAGAGCATAAAAATGTATTATATCCTAGATCCACAAGTCTATTTGGGGATATATATATATATATATATATATATATATATATATATATAAAAGTATCCAAGGATAAGATACAATCATATAAGAAATAATCATATCTTACCTATGTAGATCACATAAATAAATAAGATATAATTAGACTAAATTTCTTTTATAATTAGACTAAATTTCCTTGATTTCAGGATATTAGATAAGATAATGACAACCATCCAACATACGTTGTGAATCGGGTCGGTTGGCACTTGACCCACTAGACCAAGTTATTGGACTTGATCATTAGACTCAGCCCAAGGATGACAGGATGGTGCATAGACCTTCCCCAAGCCTCAAGTGCGGTGGCATGGGGTTGGAAGCATCAGCATTGTTGACAGGTTTTGCTGCTTTAGCTATGATATAAACGTTTTAGATTGTTGTTACTGAAGTCAAAAATCACGAACGGGGTTGAACTTCCTGAGGCGTGACAGTCACTAATCTAAAAGGTTTATCTGCGGTGTCTCATGCAAACCTCCCAAGATACAACAGGAACATCTTAGCACACACTACTAGAAAAAGGGCTTTTTACGACACTTGATTTACGACGATGGTACAAGGAACCGCTTTAGAAAGTGGTGCGGTGACATTTTTGTAATTATTGTGTAACAAATCACATTTTACGATGCACATTCTAAGGCAGCTATTGAAAACCGCCTTAGAATGTTATGTGTTATAAAATTTATGCCGATTTTTAGTAAAAAAAACCTTCATAATTGTAAAAATAAAAAAACCAAAACCGCGCACTACTTGCTTTGAACCTCGTGCCTCTTTTGTTCACCTTTCTGCTAGCTTGCTCCTTTCTTTGAACCCTAGCGCGTGTTTGTTCACCTTTCTGCTTGCTCCTTGCTCCTTTCTTTGAACCCTAGCGCGTGTTTGTTCACCTTTCTGCTTGCTCCTTTCTTTGACATTGAACATTGAACCTCAGCTCTTTGACATTGAAGCCCTACCCCTTCTTCCATTGAACTGGACGAGGTCGACTTCATCCCTCCAACTTCCCGGCTTGAAGTTTCGTGAAGAAAGAGATTGGTTAGTGAGTTACTAACTTTGTTAGGTTATGCTTATTTTAAGCTTGTTTTAGGTTAAATGGTTCGTGTACTATTGAAGAAAGGTCGTGGGTTCCATATAATTTCTTTTAATGGTGATGTTTGCTAATCGTGGTTGCAGGAAGACGCGTGCATGTCATCGATGAGTTGTTGGTGAAGAAGTTGATGCATTTTTTACTAGGCTGCAAACGAGTCAGTGACTATTTCTTATTGAAGCTTTGGTTGACTAGACTAACAAATTTATTATTACTGTTGTTTTTGTGTGAGTTGGACTTTTACTTGTATTATGTTAAAATATGTTGATCCTAAATGATGTACACTCCACTCAAACAGCTATTTAGAGTTGTCAATAAATAACCATGCATATTTTTATTCCTAAAAGATTATGGAAGAGGTGTGCAACTCATGTTCACATCAGTCATTTAATCAAGACTCTAGAAGTGCCAAAAACATAGGTTATCAAAGAATCTGAGCTTTTTGAATGTCATCAAATGAGAAAACACAAAGGATCAAAGCGTGGAGTTCTTTTAGAAGTTCACAGCTTAAACAAAATGAAAAATGGAATCACTTCTTCTATTGTGATGAATCCACATGAAAGTAAGAATATTATTCTTCAACGACAATGCCATTATCGAGACATATCACAGGCTGCTCCAACCCCTGTGGTGTATGGCCCTCAAAAGCAAGTAAGATTAAGGTTAATTTTTGGTAAAGATGCCACTGCTTGCACCCTCTTCGTCATGCACTAATGACTATCATTATAGTGCAGAATTTCAACTTCTTGTCCTTGTCAGCAGGAAGTAGGCTATTGTATAGTCATTCTCATTGTAGGCTTAAAACAATTACTTTTCTTAAAAATTCTGTATCATGCATTTTAACGAGTAAAAGGAATGGCTCTAAATGATTTTGCTGAAATTTTGGTTGTTGATTGATCCATCTAACCAACTCACCCAGTATTATGTTGGTTTTGCTTCTAATTTATAATTTAAAACTTTTGTAGTAGATATTCAATAGACTCATACTACCAGTGCTACCTTTTAATAGAATTTTTATTTAGAGTTTTTTGCTAATAAGATTGAATGTGTGATTAAACATCAAGCTTGGAGACTACTTAAGAAATGAACAGATTTATCAATATAATCTTAGGATCATAGCACAATTTTCAAATTCTAATGAAGCATACTCTAATAATATGGAATTCATCCCCTTTTGACAGGAGACATGTTGAAGGACATTGTTGGCAGTGCATATTACATTGCACCCGAGGTCTTAAAAAGAAAATATGGACCACAAGTTGACATTTGGAGTATTGGTGTCATCTTATACATTCTTCTATGCGGTGTTACTCTAATAATATGGAATTCATCACCTTATTGAAGCTTTTGATATGCAAGAGATTATACAGGTTTTACTTATGGCCAGATTAAGATTTGCTTCGTTGCATGTTAGTAGTTATAGTCAAAAAGCAAGTTAATGCCTCATTGCTTCAATTATGAAATTATAGAGGTTTTTTTGTGAACATTGACTTTGGGTTCTTGCATTTGATACTCGATATTTTAATAGGACAAATATTTGTGAACAAAATACTAGTTAATGTCTGGAAAGAGAGTAAAAAAGATATAAAACATTTGGTGTGAAAAAGCTTCAATTTTGAAATTGCTTTCAAAGATGATTATTAACTAATAACCTAATAATCGTTTTTGAATGTCAACAATCAAAGACGGTTATTAGCTAATAACTGTCTTTGAATGTCGAAGCAGACATAACATTCAAAGACGGTTATTAGCTAATAATCGTCTTTGAATGATTCTAACTTTCAAAGATGATTATTAAAATAATCGTCGTAAAAAGTAATTTGGTTTTAACGACGTTATATACAACAACGGTTTACAACCGTCGTTAAAAACACTTATTAACTGTCGTAAAAAATTCTTTTTCTAATAGTGAGAGCTAATGTTACAAAACTCGCAAAGAAAAATAATTATTCCAAGAATAAAGGGGGATAAAGCTTAATAGAAGGAAAGAGAAGCAAGGAAACAATTGGTCTCATCTCCTTTCAAAATCAAGTTATCATCAGCCAAATTTTTTTATCATCAATTATGAGCCTATAATTGTCATTGTCCCTCTCTTGATTTCCACTTTTATTGACATTAATAAGAAATTTGAATTTCAAATTTTGAATTTAAATGTCATAACTTTTCATTTAATTAATTTTTTTAATAAAAATTCTTTTGAAATAAATATTAAAATTAGAACAATACATATATAAAGAATGAGAAATATATGAAGGTCAAAGTGTACATATAAATTCTCTTTTAGGTATAGTTCACATAAAGAGACTGCATTAAACTTCCTCTACGGTGAGGCTATGTAGGTTTATACCGGAACTTTGTTTTGGAACTTAGTAATATTACGCTTTTAATAATTGGTGATGGATGACCATACAGATAAAGCGTATTAAGATAAGAGAAAAATCAGTGCTAGTATATAAGGACCCCTTAATATAGAGTATAGAAACTGATCTCTCCCATTCAGGGCCCCAAATACGTACCCCTCATTTATTTGTCACAGTTTATCTAGTTTGGTCCCCTCAGACACTCATAGGAGCCATTCCTATCATAGCCATAAATTGCTACTAACCCAAAGATGCCTGCACTAAATTTCATGATGAGACCGACCTTCTTGCCTTCTTCCCCATGTTTGATAGCTCTGTGTATTTTGGACTTTAATTTGAGCTTGAACTTGAAGCTTATAATTCATATGGTCCAGATACGAGAATTTTGCAATGGATGCACACGAGAAAAGACAGAAAACCCTTGGACACTACTAAAATTACCAAAATGCAGATTTTAATCGATATAAATTGGAATGGACAATTTTTTTAAAGGAAAAAACTTAAACTGTTTGTGTTTCGGACTGGACTTGAAGTCTAATCCATCAAATGGACCAATTAGGCTAAGTGATCGACGGATTAACTCAAATTGTAAGTGTTGATTGAAGTTAACCTTCAAAGACTCATAATATATAATTATGAATATTAAATACTACATCAGTCTTGGAACAAGATCACCTTATCACTACACAAAGAGTACAATTGTTTTCAAGAGGCTTTGAGTTTGTACCAGGAAATTTAAATAATCTCAAACTCTTATAAGTTTAACTAACATGAATATATATAGTATTTAAAATATTTATTGATTTGAGAGTCAAAATATATAGCTTATGCAGGTACCCATTCATTTTGATTTCATAGGGCCTCTGCCTCGCTTAAAATATAGATTAGACATCATAAGACCCTAGACTTCATGCTAATCAAAAGCTTATCTTAGTTTATCTTCACCAAATTAAGTTCGTCTCCGTCATTAGTGCACCTCAAATAAATTAATTTTATACATTTTTCATGCACATTTATATAAAACAAGTGCTAGTATAGGACTCTTCTATTTAATACACAATTTATTATTAATTAAAATTTATTAAAAATTAAAAAATTATGAATATAATTTATTAAATAAGAAATATATAAGACTCATAAAATTTTATAATTATTAATAAATTACAGTCAACAGTAAATAATAACAAATGTTAACTAGTGTTACTGGGATATTGATTATAAAACTAAAACGAAAAAGATTTTTATTGGAATATACAAAATTATTTTATTCATGATTTTTTTTAATGTCCTCTTCTGATTTTATAATAATCAATAACCTAACAATACTGTTAGTAGGAACCATAAAAAATATGGTCAAAAGTGTTCTAATAAATTTCAGGGACAAACCTACTTGTTAGTTGTGTTATAGTATAAGAGGGGCGTTAACCCCTAACTTTATAGGTATTTATTTTTATTTAGATTGTGTATGTAATAATGTTTATTTGTCTTTTCTATTTTTTACAAAATATTCTATTCCTTTTAGACTTTATTCTAGAGATCATAGTAATTCTACCCTATTTTTTAATAAAATATTTAAGTGTCATTTATTTTTTCTTTGTTTATAATCTTTAATTTTTTTTCCTATATGTTGCATTTTCAATTAAATATCCTTTTTAGCCTTCTCTTTATATTGATTTTGTTATAACTAATTTGAGAAATAAAGCATAGTTCTTAACATCTGAAGTTTTCTTTCCAAAAATTTCAAAGCATTTGTAAAATAAAAAACAATTTTAAAGCAAATTTAAAAGGGCTTAATTTTTCTGCATGTCCCTGAATGTTTAAGAAATTTATAATTTTTTTTCTTGTTTTAATTAGATCCCTAAATTTGTATTTGATTTTTTAATTAGGTCCATTAGTGACCCAACTGATACCTAATTAAAAAATAAATACAAGTATTCCATTAGTGAAAGAAAAATAGTTCCAAGACCTTTTTAAAATTAACAAAAAGTTCAGGGATGTAATTAAAAAATTAGCAACCTCTACAGACCAGTATTCTCACATCTATGCTTTATAAACTAAGTATTCTTAGTCTTAGGTTCTTCAACCAGTATAGAATTTTCAAGGATAACAATATTGGCTTCCAGAGTTTTACAGTTTTTTTAATAGGTCTCTAAACCATTTTGTACTTAGGCCACTCATCTTTTTTTAATTGGGTCCATGAATTTATACTTATTTTTTAGTTATGTCCAACATGAACTTAATTAAAAGATTAACACAAGTTCAGAGATCCAATTGAAAAAAGTTCAACAATCTAATTAAAAATTGGATAAAATATTAAGGACTCGCAGAATTGTTAAACCAATTTAAAACATAATTAACAATACTTTTTCTTAAAATCTTATAGTTAGCATAAATACCAATATTTATTATAATTCATAAAAGGTTTTGATCGCATATGAAATTTATGATTGATATTTATAATCTTAGTCTTTGAAAATATTTGGTTTATTTCTATGTAATTAAACATATTTTATATTATACATTCTTGAATTACTTTGAGAAAAAGATGTATGATTATAAATAATTGGTATAATTTTTTTATTATATATTTATTAGGTAAACATAATTTAATTTCATAGCTTCCCTCAATCATTTAAATATATGTCCTTTACAAAAAGAGACTATCTTTACAAAAAATAAAATAAAATCATTGAAGCATATGTGGGATCGTTCATTTTTCTTTATTATTCTTTTTATAAGACCCAAATTAAAATTTTTACTTGGTTCTTTGTATAAGAATCAATTTAGAGTGTCTCATTCAATACTTTTCACTAAATCACCTTTGATATTAAGAGTCGTGTTTTTTAGTTCAATATTGTTAGTAAAATACATTCATGAGTTAGGCTCTTTGTGAGTTTAATTTTGTATTAATTGTGTAAAGAGGATTTGGAAAACTTACTTTGGGTAGTTACATATATAACCAATAAAAATTAAAACAAAAAATATACTAATCATGAGAGAGATTAAAAGAATTAAAATTAATAAAAATATTTTAAAAAAATTAATAGGAGTATGTCTCGTTAGTAATAAGGATAATTATATAAAATATATAAATTGTAGAAAAATTTAATACTACTAATCAAATCAATTAATTATACTGTACAAAAAATAATTAATTTGCTTAATTTTAATAATTAATTAATTGAGTCTTATTAAAAAAGCACACGTGACATCAATTGATTTATTCATTACTACCATATGTGTTTTTATCAGTTCATTACTACAATATTACATCACAAATGACGCGCAGAGCAAACCATTTCCCTCTGGGAATAATTAGATTTGTGAATCATGTGGCTTCATTAATGTTTTTATTTATTGGAACCACAAGAGTGCTACTGTTTTGTTAAAACGTCATGAAGTGGAAGTTCTTGTAAACCGAAAAGTCTTAGTTATAACATGAAAAAAAAAAAAAAAAACACTGGAAAGAGCAACACACGAAATAAGACAATTCTTGACAAGATAGGGCTTGTGTGCAAATTGGTGGCCTGTTCGTAATTTAAAAAAAATGATTTATTTTATTTTAGATATTGATTGATAATATATGTTTTTGGATTAGTTTATTTTAAAAATAACTGTTTGTTTTTAATAAGTTTCCAAGTGACCAGCTTTTTTTAAAAAAATATTATATTCTTCTGATAAAGATTTGTCATTAAATTCTTCAGTTCCGAGGTCAAATTTGCATTAGCTAAAGCCTAAAAGGTCAATATATGGAATGAGAAAATTATTATTATTCCCCTTAACCCTACTTGTTCATGATAGGCTAGCAACTGGAATTCTATATTCTTCATGATCTTCATATATCCTTCGAACATGTAAAATAATAATGGTAAATCTTTCTTCGGAAAGAGACTGATTGTTAGTGATGTTTATATGACGGGCAAGGAATGTTTTAACTTCTACTAGTTCAAGATAGGGTATTGAAATTCTAGATACAATTTGGACCAAATTAATGTTGGCAAGCGTCCATATTAGTGGATAGACCGATCTTAATAAATAGGATACAAGTTGGCTGTTCAGACCTAATTCAAAGCAATCAAATTATATATTAAATAAAAATTAAGAAAACATTTTGGTATAGTTTTTCTCGGTTTTATTGGCAGTGGACGTGTTGCCTCTTTTTACTACAATTTTTATTCTTTTGTTTGGTTGGATAGATATAGAAAGGAATTATGAGGAGATATATTCGACAGTAAGGGAGAGGATGTAATATTTCTTTTGTGTTGGGTACCAGAACAGCTTTGTAGTTACCTGGGATAGGTACCCCTGGTACTTTATATCCTCTTTTTGTAATCCTTTTATTTCTAATGATAAGTAGTCATTTAAAAAAAATTAAAAAAAATTATATATATTTGATTTGATTATCAATTTTCCTTATATTCTCCTTGTAATAATTAGAAGGGTGTGCAACAAATTCTTATTTCTCAACTTCTATTATATTCTTAAGAATGGAACAACTTTTGGAAATAAAATAGGGTATAACATGAGAGATACAAAGGGCAAACGGATAAAGGAAAACCATCCAAGGATACCAATCAAAAGAGAAAAAGGGGAAACGTCTAACAGAATAGGAATTATGTGCAAGCACTCAAGAGGGGTATAGGGAAGGTAATCTCAAGTGGCGTGAAAAGAAACCTGCACAAACAAAAACAAGGGACCAAAAGTGGTGGAGACAATAAGAGCTAAATGTTAAAGTTGTGAATGATGAATGGTTAAGAGATTGTTTTGTGGGAAGATTGAAGGAACTATTATGGTTTCATTGGTAGTATGGGGAACACGAAACTAAAATATTTAGGTGATGATCTTGTGCTTATTATGGGACTCAAAGAAGAGGAAGTGATAAACAAATAAGAGGGGGGGGGGGGGGGGGGTTAAGGAGGGGTTAGGGTCTATGTTCCATTCCATATAGAAGTGGGCTCCAAGCATTACAACAGAAAATTGGCTTGCATGGATAACATGTTGGGGAGTTCCATTGCGTCTATGTAATGGTACGAGCTTGTAACTCATTTCCCCTTTAGTGACTTCATCAAGTTAGAATAGGAATCAACAAACAAGTAGAGACTCAATTATGTTGGGGTTCTTCTCAAAGTGTTGTCCTCACCTCTGTTGAATTGAGTTTAATTTGTAGAAAGAAACAGTAAATATAAGAGTTATCATATTCATAGAGACTATATGTAACATAAAGGGAATTAGTAAATTTTTACACACAATCATTGGAATGAGTTGTCAAATCATTATAGCGAATGTGTGGAGATTCAATTTTTAGAAAAAAAATGTTTTGCTAGAGTAAGGCATCAATTCATTATGAAAAACTAGACTGTTTTGCTTTTCAAACACAACTTTTAGAGCAAAACTGAAATAAAACAAATTAAAGTATTGTTGAGATGAAATCCATAAAATTTTTCATATCAAACTCATTCTTAATCAATCTTCTAGTTCAATGCAACCAAGATCCAAACTACAACGACTAATCCTAATTCCTTAGCAATTATTTAATCAGTGAATATTTGCAAATGCAATTATTTGATCCATTCTTGGCATCAAAGCCTTGCCCAATTTCTATTCAGATCTAGGATTTGAACTTGTTTTCACCTAATCCAAATCCATAAAAGCCAAGATGATCACTCCTAACATGCATCTAAGTATAGAATTGAAATATGAACACATTAGCTACAAGAATTTATCAGAAAACAAAGATTACATACTTGAATTCTATTTCAATAACTCAACAACTGTGAAATTTAGTTCATTTGTATCATGACGAGTCCAAGTAAAATCTCAAAAGAGCCACAGTGGAGGAAAAGAGAGAGAGAGAGAGATAAGAGAGTTCAAGATTGTATTTCTCATAATTCACAAATGAACCAAATTAAAGTCTCTTCAAATGATGTTACAAGCTCTTTAAATAGAGCTGAGATTTCATTAAATTTTTGTGCCTTAGAGGATTTCCTTGCAACAAAAGCATGATTCGTCGCAATGAAATTACACGTATAAACTAAGGACTTTGCACTTGATCTTCTTGCCTTTGGTCCTTATTCGCTAGGGCAATAAGGTTGACTCGCTAGGGCTATTTCCTGTTAACTCCAAGGTCTTTAGCTTTGCAGAATCATTGTAGTGAATCTTCATTATTTTCAACCGATCAAGGGTTCTGTTTCGTGTGATGAAAATACATCTCACTGTGGCAAGATCATCTTTGTAGTTCTTCAATCTTGGATGATAAAAAATTGTTCTTGTAACATCCAATTTTACACAAAAACACCAAAAACTATCTTTTTAAGTTTCTACAACCAGTTTATACAATTTATTAACAAAAATCACAATTAAGAACAAAATTTATAAATAATAGGTCTAAATATGCAATTGTTCATTATAGGGATGACACAATTCAAGTGCAGAGGTCCCTTTCATTGCGAGCAAGGTTGGTGTACAATTCATATCCTCTACATTAGAATGCCTATCAGATGCCTTAGATGGTAGAGGAGAAGAGGATGATGATAGAGGTGAAGGTGTGCCTTAACAATGGCGAACATTGGAAGAATCCTTTGTTAAATGTCCGATGGATAAAGATTTGGTGATGGTTAGACAAAAGGACAGTGAGTAGAAAGCAAATGAGGACTTTGTCAATATGATGGAGACACAGAAAGGGTTGATAATTTGAACAAAGAAGGACTACCAAAGCATGTGATAGAACACCAAAAGGGAAAGTTAACAGAGGGGTTGAGAAAGGAGAGTAGGAACTTTGGAGACACAGGAGAAAGAGTGGACTCAATGACGATAATCCCTTTCATAAATCAAGGATTGGAATAAGTAAAGGAAATGAGGGAGCCAACTGTTAGGATAAAGAAAATACAACAATTGGATTTTAAAATTGAAGGTCAACCCAAAGCTATAGAAGGTAATAAATGGATGTGATGTAGCTCCATTGGAGATTGTAGGCCTTGGATCTTCTTCATCAATGGAGTCCTTTGCTTCTTGAATTTTAATGGCAGCATAATGGAGAAGAAGAAGATTTGAGAGGAGATGCTACTTCAAGGAGAAGATGAGTCAAGAAGAAGCTCACCACTATAGGAAGCCATGGATAAGAGCTTGAAGGTAGGGGAAGATGAGTGGAGGGAGAAGGAGAAAAGGAGCATGAAATTTTGTGCCTCAAAAGAGGTCTGAACTTTGAAGTGTAATTCTCAAATGATCAAAGTTGAAAAAATGAACACACATGGCCTCTATTTATAGCCTAAGTGTCACACAAAATTGGAAGGAACTTTGAATTTCTATTCAAATTTCACTTGAATTTGAAATTGAATTTGCGGAGCCAAAATTTCACTAATTATGATTAGTGAATTTTTAGTTATGGTTCAGCCCACAAATCCAAGATTCTCCACTAAGTGTGCTTAGGTGTCATGAGGCATGTAAAGCATAAAGGACATGCACAAAGTGTGACTATATGATGTGGTAATGGGGTGTAGCAAGCAAATGCTCACCTCTCCCTCTAAAATTTAATTGGATTGAGCTTCTCCCAATTCAATTAAATTTGTTTTCCAACACACACATCAAATATTCACTTAATGCATATGAAATTATAAAACTACCCCTAGTACAAAACTAGTCTAGGTGCCCTAAAATACAAGGGCTGAAAATTCTACATTTCTAGGGTACTCTACCTACATTATGGAGCCCTAAATACAAGGACCAAAAATAATGAAATCCTAATCTAATATGTACAAAGATAAATGGACCCAACCTTGGTCCATGGGCTCAGAAATCTAACCTGAGGTTCATGAGAACCCTAGGACCTTCTTCATCAGCTCTAGCCCAATCTTCTTAAAGCCTCTTGCTCATGACTTTGATAACTGGTCCCTTCTTAGGGAGGATTGCATCATCTCCTCCCCCTGAAGAGGATTTGACCTTAAATTTGTTGATTCCTCCTCTTCAATATTAGCTCCAACTACAAAAGGAATTAAATCAGAAATATTAAAAGTGATGCTAACTCCATACTCTTCTGGGAGGTCCAACCTATAGGCATTGTTATTGATCCTCTTCAAGACCTAAAATGGTCCATCCCCTCTAGGGCTAAGCTTGGATTTCCTTTTAGTAGGGAATCTATCCTTCCTAAGATGGAGCCAAACCCAACCCCCCTCATTAAGAACTAGCTCCTTTCTTCCTCTATTGCCTTTACTTGAATACACCTTTGTTTGGTTCTCTATTTGGTTCTTAACCCTCTCATACAACTTCTTTACAAACTCTGATCTAGATTTCCTTTCTTTATGTATAAAAAAGTGTCAAGTGAGAGGGGAATGAGGTCTAAGGGTGTTACGGGATTGAACACATAGAAAACCTCAAAAGGGGATTGCTTGGTGGTTATATGAAACCCCCTGTTGTAGGAAAATTCTACATGAGGAAGATACTTATCCCAAGACTTATGGTTGCCTTTCATAAGAGCCCTTAAAAGGGTGGATAAAGACCTATTCACTACCTTTGTTTGCCCATCAGTTTGTGGATGACAAGTGGTAGAGAAAAGAAGCTTAGTTCCTAGCTTAGCCCATAAGGTTTTCCAGAAGTGGCTAAGGAACTTAGCATCTCTATCTGACACAATGGTCTTAGGCAAACCATGGAGTCTTACAACTTCCCTGAAAAAGAGTTTTGAGATATGGGAAGCATCATCCACCTTGTGGCATGGTATAAAGTGTGCCATCTTACTAAACCTATCCACCACCACAAAGATAGAGTCTACACCTCTTTGGGTTCTAGGAAGCCCGAGGACAAAGTTCATACTAATGTCTACCCAAGGTGCAAATGGGATGGGTAAGGGTGTGTATAGCCCATGAGGCATCACCTTAGACTTGGCTTATAAACAAGCCACACACCTAGTGCAATGCTTATGGACATCTTTCTTCATATGGGGCCAATAAAACGTTTCTTTGAGTAAAATAAGGGTTTTGTCTATCCCAAAGTGTCCCATGAGCCCACCCTTATGGCTCTCTTTCACAAGTAATTTCCTGATGGATCCTTGGGGTATGCAAAGCTTTCCCTCTTTGAACAAATACCCCTCAACCAAGTAGAATCCATCTTGGGCCTTTTTCCCACAACTCTCATAAATGGGAGAAAAATGTTCATCTAAAGCATACAAGTCCCTAATGTTATCAAATCCTAAAATTTGAGCTCCTAGGGAGCAAAACAATGTGTGTCTTCTAGAGAGGGCATCAACTACCACATTTTGTTTTTCCCATTTTGTATTTGATAACATATGGAAATTTCTCTAGGTACTCTACCCATTTTACATGCCTTTTGTTTAACTTGCTTTGCCTTCTAATGTACTTAAGTGATTGATGATCACTATGAATGACAAATTCCTTGGAAACAAGGTAATATTCCCAAGTTTGGAGGGCTCTTATTAAGGCATAAAGCTTTTTATCATAGGTAGGGTAGTTTAGGGTGGCACCATGAAGTTTTTCACTAAAATAAGCAATAGGGTGCCCACCTTGTAACAATACAACTCCAACTCCCACTCTAGAGGCATCACATTCTAGCTCAAAAGTTTTAGAAAAATCAGGAAGAGTTAGAATAGGTGCCTTAGTAAACTTTTCTTTGAGAAAAGCAAAGGCTTGCTCTTGTTTTTCACCCCAAGTAAATGCCACATTCTTCTTCACCACCTCATTGAGAGGTGAGACAATTGTAGTGAAATTAGGAATGAACCTTCTATATAAGCTTGCTAACCCATAGAAGCTCCTAATATCTCCCACACTTTTTGGGGTGGGCCATTCTTGGATGGCCTTGATTTTCACAGGGTCCACTTAGACCCCATTTCTACCAACTACAAACCCTAAGAAAACTATATTATCTACAGAAAAGGTACACTTCTCTATATTTGCATAGAGGGTGTTTTTCCTAAGGACTGAAAGAACTTGCCTGATATGTCCTAAGTGATCATCTAGGCTCCTACTGTACACTAAAATATCATCAAAATAAGCAACTACAAATCTACCTATGAAATCCCTTAAGACATGATGCATACGCCTCATAAAGGTGCTTGGTGCATTAGTGAGCCCAAAAGGCATCACTAGCCATTCATACAAACCAAACTTGGTCTTGAAAACGGTTGTCCACTCATCACCCTCTTTCACCCTGATTTGGTGATAACCACTTTTAAGATCAATTTTCGAAAAGATGTTGGCACTATGCAACTCATCAAGCAAATCATCAAGTCTAGGAATGGGGTGCCTATACTTTACAGTAATGTTGTTGATCGCCCTGCAATCTGTACACATTCTTCACGTACCATCCTTTTTGGGCACCAACAACACTGGCACAGCACAAGGGCTTAGGCTCTCCTGGACCCAACCCTTTTCCCACAATTCTTTAACATGAGACTTTATCTCCTTAGTCTCCTGAGGGTTTGTCCTATAGGCTAGCTTATTAGGAAGGCTTGCTCCAGGGACTAAATCTATTTGGTGTTCTATTCCCCTTAGAGGAGGTAGCCCAGGGGGTATCTATTTGGGAAATATATCACAAAATTCATGTAAGAGTTCTTGGACCTTTAAGGGTAAGGTCTCAAATGTTGGAATTATGGAAGTGCTAAGGGATGTTTCCCTTCATAGGAGAAGGTAGAAAGATTGTTAAAGAAGGAGTGCTTTTTTAATATCACCTTTTGTTGCAAAATCATTTTCCTTCTTAACAATCTTCTAGGAGGAATCCTTTTCCTCTTTTTACTTCCCTTTGGCCTTTGAAGACAAGGCCTTACTATCCTTCTTTTTCTTTTGTTTTTTTTAGTTTTTCTTCCTCATTCCTCTTATCTTTCATAGTTAGTTGATCTTTGGCCACTTGTGAAGGTGTTTGAGGATGCAACATAAATTTAGTGCCAAGATGGGTGAGGGTAATCTCATTAGTTAGGTCATTGTAAATGATCTTCCTATCAAATTGTCATGGCCTTCCTAAAAGAATATGTTCTGCCTCCATGAGAACTATATCACCACTAACTTCATCCTTATATGTCCCAATGGAGAAAGGTACCTTCACTTGTTGGTTAACTCTGATTTCCCCTTGCTCATTGAGCCATTGAAGTTTATAAGGTTTTGGGTGGGGAATGATAGTGAGGTTCAACTTGGAAACTAATCTTGTGCTACAACAATTGCAACAAGATTCACTATCCACAATGAGAGAACAAGTTTTATCTAAAATTTTGCATCTTGTATGAAAGATGTTCTCTCTTTGGGATTGAGATAGATCACAAGAGTGACCTTCAAGGAGTCTTCTAACCATTAAGAGGTCACCTTCTTCATGGGGGTAGACTTTCTCACTAGACTCTTCACCCCCTTACTTCATCTTCACTTCCACTAGAGGAAGGGCAAGAAAGTAGTCTCCTCTTGACTACTATAAATGTCTTGATCCCTCATAATCATGGTTTTCTTTGTGGGGAATTAAGAGGCAATGTGACCTCTCCCAAGACATTTGAAGCATTTAATGTTGCTAGTCCTTTCTTGGGAACTAGTCTTAGGGGTGTATTTCTCTATGGTCTTACCCTTATCTTCCTTGGGTTTTGAAGGTGCAGCCCCCAAAATTCCTTGGGCTTGGTCCTTCCTTGGATAAGAGTGAAATTCATATGATTTTGAAGAAGGCTTTCTTTTAAGTTGTTACTTCACTCTTATACAAAGTTGGACTAGCTCATCTACGTCCCTATATGGAAGGAGTTCAACCTTGTCCCTCACTTCCAAATTAAGCCCACTAAGGAACCTAGCTATGCTTGTTCTTTCTGCCTCCCTAAGTCCATCTCTTAAAAAGAGTAGTTCCATTTTTTGTCTACATTCTTCAACACTCATACTCACTTGTCTAAGCCTTTGGAGCTTGTCCATAAGCTCCCTTTCATAGTAGAAGGGAATGTGCCTCTTCCTTAGGGCACTCTTAAAATCATTCTAATACTCTACTGGAGGATCCCCATGAATCCTTCATTCCCTAACAAGGGAAGTCCACCAATAGAGGGCATACCCTTGAAAGCTAAGGGTAGCCAATGGAACTTTTCTCTCTTCGCTAATATGATGGCAAGAAAAGAGTTGTTCAACCTATATCTCCCAATCTAAGTAGGCCTCAACATTATCTTTTCCATGAAAATATGGGAGGATAATGTTAACCTCTTGAGGCCTTCTATCCTTTTCTCTTCTTTGGGAGTGATGTTTAGTATTTGAACTATGACACCCTCTATAATAGTTGCTAAGTTCTTCACTTAAACTCTTGCAAGGGTCATGACTACTGTAGGAGACATATTTTTCTCTTTTCATTTCTTTCATTATTTTTCTTCTCTCTTCCTCTTTTATTTTCTCTCTTTCATCTTGATTTATTTCTTCCACTCTTTTTTTTCCTTTTTCTTTTCTCTCTTGTTTTTCTTTCCACAACTTAAGGGATCTCAACTCATCTAATATCTTATACATGGGGTCCTTAGGAGTAGAACCTTCACCATTAACACTAGATGAAGAATGAAGACTCATGTTGGTTCCTAAGTTATGTTTCTTTCTTGTTGGGGGTTTAAAAACAAAAGGTAAAAGAAACTATGGTTGAAACTAGCTAAAATAAACACTAAAAGAGGTGTGAAAGATAAGGTAAAAACTAATTGGTAAAAGGCAAGCTATCTAGGCAGTTTAACAATGGAAGGTAAAGGAAATAAGCTATGAAAGTAAGAAAGAAATGTAAACTAGGCAAATCCTAAAAGTGTTTGGATGACCACATTTAAGGTTCCCAACAAAACACTCACAATCCTAAGGGAAAATTGCCTAAAATTATTACACACAAATGGAAGTAGGATGACCTATTGGAGGCTCCCAACTTACTTCCAATGAAAGGCCTTTTTGTTACAAAATTTGAAAGCAATGAAAGTAAGTAAATTGTTAACTACAAAATTACAAAAAGGTCTTCAATTTTGGTGGTTGTTCTCTCTTTGGTGATTCACTCAATTTGGAGTGCTTTTTAGTCCAATATCTCTTAAGGTGGTTTTCCCTTGCTTCTTGACTCAAATTCTTCAAGGGATGGCACCAATCCTCATTTCTAATTCTCTATATGGCAACTCACAAAAAAGGAAACAAAGAGACAAGCAATAACCAAAGACCAAAAAAATGAAATGAGAGCCAAACCAATAGAGTTTTAACAAGAAAAATTTTCAAGGTTTATTCAACAATTAAAGCAATGAAAAGCACATAAAAGCAAGCTAGGACTCAAAGAGAAACTTAGAATGGCTCTACAATAGAGTAAAAAAAACTATAAAAAAAAGACTCAAGAAACCTTTAGTTTTGGAACTTGTTTCCACACTAATTTTCAAATGAAATTTCAGAACTAGGATTGGTATAAAATAGGCACCAATTATAGAACAAATTTCGAGCCAAAACAACAAGTACACTCCTCTTTCACTTTTTTTCCTGGACACTGATTTTTCTACCAACTTGTGTGATTTTTATTATTTTTAAATTTTATCCAAATCACTTAGTTCTTTTTTTTTTTTATATAATTTTGACTAACTCTGTGGCGTCCCTAAATTAATGACTGGTTTAATAGTAATAATTTAAATAACAAAAACCATGGTAATTTTTTTTTTTTTTTTCTTTCTTCTTTTTCTTTTTCATTTCTTTCTCTTTTCACCATAACTAGGTTTAGAAGGAAAATCCTCACTATAAAGTCCTGAATGGCCAGTTCACAACTCTATTCGGAGTCATTTCTTTCTTACCGCTCATAATTCTCTAAATTATTTTGCTTTTTCAAAAGAAAGAACGTACCAGCCATTACTTTAGGTCGTCACGTGAAAATAAAAGAATAAAATACGGTCGATAAACTCTTTTACAAATAAAGTTACTAACGCTTTCTTTTCAAAGAACAAGATCGATCATAAATGCATTCATCATTTAAAGTTGTCCAAAATATGGGAGTTTTACAAAATATATATAGTGTCATCCAGAGCAAAGGTGTCCATAGTGGTGGCTTCAGCCACAAGTATACAATTATCAAATTCCTATACATCAGGTCTACCCATACAAAGCAAAAGAGTAAACCTAACAGTCAGTCCTAGATACGCCCACCCTCAAAAAGTATACAAAACTAATCCAAAAAGCTGTCCACTAGGATGATGAGCCTCCGCTGATCGCCATCTCCCTCGGGCCGCTATCCTCCGTAGAGTCTGCCTCAGATGCCGACGTGACTTCCTCGGGAGAATCCACCTCGAGAAGTGGATCCTCATCACCCTCCAGAAAGTCAAGGGCATCCACAGCAGGCTCAGGAGGTAGCTCCTCCAGGTCCTCCTCAGGGTCTTCCTCAGATGACGTTACCTCGATCACTTGAACGGGCTCCACTAGACGATATGGTGTAGGCGTGGGTAGTATCCACTCCACCGTGCGCTGAAGCGTCCGTGCAGGTTCATCTGGATGCACCAAAGAAGTGGCCGTGAATCGAATGGTGCCCCGAAATCGGCACCTCGTGTTGCCTTCGAGGGTCTCCCAAACTCCCTCTAGGCACTCCATCTCTACTCGATCACGGATTAGCTGCGCCGCCATCACGATCTACAAGAAAGAAAAGAAAGGGGTAGACTCTTTCACAAGAATCTAACTGCGCTGCACACAATGCATCTCATAACCACTACATGACGTTAAAAGGAGTATCTTGAGGCTTTTCATCTCTGGTAATCGATTACACAACCTTGGTAATCGATTACCAGAGGCTAAACTTGAATTACACAGCCTCAGGACATGAAATATGCAATAATACACTGTGTAATCAATTACACATGCCTGGTAATCGATTACCAGTGACCCATTCCTCTGTGTAATCGATTACACAGGCTGGTAATCGATTACCAGAGGCTCCCTAAGCTTCCTGACTTCGTTTTCAAGCCTGGTAATCGATTACACCCCTTGGTAATCGATTACCAGAGACCATCTTAGCCTCCTGTCTTCAATTTTAAGCCTTGTAATCGATTACCCACCCTTGGTAATCGATTACCAGAGGCCATAATCCACATATTACACAAAATTCACAGCTGGCCAGCTACCACAAGCCTCCTTGCTTTGTGGTCTTATTTTCCTTTTATCTGTTGACTTCCAGGAGCTCGCCTGCTTAGGTACATCACAGGTTCTCACTGACCGACTATGCCCGGGTTGGGTCGGGATTGGTCAAGTTTGGTTTTGGGCAATAGCACCCCACCTGACGTCCCCAAGGTCTCCTGACCCCCGCGACATATCTCCAGGTACCACTCTGTGGTCAACAATAAAAGCAGGAAGTTTCACCCTTCAACACTTCCTCATCTCAAGCTTGTAGGATTATGGGGTACCCATCACATGTGGTACTAGGTGGCGGTCGGGCGATGGTGCACAACAAGTTTTCCACATCCACAATGCGCGCATAAACCCACCATCCCCTGTTGCCCACCTCCAACTGAGCTCACGTACTCCCACGTAGCCCATATCCTCGTTTCTCTCTACACCGGGTCCCCATCAATCCTCTCAAGCTTCCACAACATCCAAGCAAAACAACATTCAAACAGCACAAGCTATCACAGCCAAGCAAAACAGAGCAAAGGCAGAAAACTCTGCTCAACACATCAACCAAAATCACAGCTTTTCTCACTTAAAGACCCCAGTAACAATTCCTTCGATCCAATTCGTTAACCGTTGGATCGACCCCAAAATTTTACTGGAAGTCTATAGTGCATAAGCCTACATTATGACCGTTGGGATCTACTAGCAAACATCCAGAACTCATTCTGCACTAGACTTTCCACAGCCAACCACACACAAGCATTTTTCTGCACTTGTGCAAAATTCTGCTGCACAATTTCACAGCAAAAAAATTCTGCATAAGTGCAGATTTCGAAAATCACACTTCCTCTCATCCAATCTTGCCCAAATCAATTCCTACAACTCCCAAATTATGTATCAATCATGTCTAAACCAAATTCAAGCTTTAAAGCACAGCAACACAGAATCTAGGTGTCCAACACCCCTCCATTCAATGGCTTTTCTAGGTTTGAAAGGTGAAATTTAGAATGAGGTAAATTTGAAGCAAACTCTCACCTCACACAAGTCCATAACATCAATCTAAACTTGCCCAAACTGGATTTACACCTAAAATTCCACCAAATCAAAATTTGACTCTTCAACACCCAATTTTGCCCTAGAAATGGCTCTTGGTTCACTTTGGTCATTTGTTTTTCTCTCTAGCTCAGCCTAACCTTTCTCACATGTCCTAAATGACATTTCAAGCTAGTATTAACTCACTTTAACCTCCATTTACCACAGAATTCAGACTTAGCTTTCCAACTCTCAAAGCCTCACTCTTTTTCCACTCATAACACCACATTCTCACTTTCCAACCCTAGGTTAACTCTACATTTCATCTCTAACAGTTTTCCATGGGCAATTTCAGCATATAAACATCACAAACATCATCACAAAAACCCTAAAACAGTATGGGTATGTTTAACTCATCCAAACATGGCAATTTCAACAAGTTTTCAGCAAATGTCTTCACAAATAATCATCACACAGCATAAACCTTGCAAGACTACCCATCATATCTCCCAAAACCCCATACCCACGAAAATCAAAGGAGAAAGAAGTCCACCCAAACCTGGATTTTCGAAGTCCCACTCGTAGCCACGCACTTCACGACCCCGAAAATGCCCTCCTTTCGCGATTTGGAGCAGAAATGAGCACCAAAGGTTGGAGCTTTGTTGGGGTTTCAATGGAGAATGGAGGAGAAGGAAAAAGCAACGTGAGGAAGAGGGAGAGCTTCTGAATTTTCTGTTTTGGCTGAGTGAGGAGAGAGAAAAGCTTTTTGGTCTTAAATAAAAGGTTTTCCTCTTTTTCTATTATTTTATTCAAGCTCTGCCACATGTCCCTATTTGATTGGAGCAAAAAGGGCCCACTTTCTCTTTTTGACTGTGACCCATACTCAGTCACAAAAGTGAGAAAAATCTGACCTTTGAAACGCTAAAATCCTGCCTCGGTTTGCGTGTCGTTTCTCTGGTTCCAGTTTCTCGCGTTTCTCTGTGTCCGTCGGGGCCAGTTTTCGAAAGCAAGCAATATGTATATCAAAACGCTCAGAATAAAACCCCGAGCGTGGTTCAGAGGTTGGTTTCGTTAAATTTTAAGTCGCACGCAAAACGATGATTTTTAACTAATTAATTAGGAATTAACCCATAACCTCCCAGTTATGGATTTCTCTTCCTTAATTAGTCTAACCCGCGTATCTTGCCCCCACTATTCCTATTTCTACCAAGAACATATATGCATATGCACTGAATAATACTTATATATATATATATATATATATATATAATCATTCAAAATAAATCGTTTCCGAAAATTCCGGGTAGAAATTTCCAGGATGTTACAAACTCTAAAATGCAACATTTCAATTTTAAGTGAAAGTTCTATTAATTTGATTATGAAAATGATCATAAATTTTTTTGCAACATTCATCCACCAAATAAGGCACAAATACATACATACATACATACATACATACATACATACATACATACATATATATATATATATATATAGAACCACTATACATCATTCACATGTCAAGATATAATTCAGTTTTTACATGTATGTAAACCTAGACTTTACATATCCAATCAAAAAATCCAAGGAACCAGTTAAGTAAGAGTTGATAACAAAACACAACTCTCTTCCAAAATAAATTTCAACGTTATCACGTCGACTTGGTGGTTCCAGCAAAAGACTTTCCTCTAATACACCTATTGTTGCTCATCTGCTCCTATGAAAGGAAGTTTGAAATCATTACATGCACCATCTATATGGTATAAAATTGCAAGGGTAAGTTTATGGTAAAAGATCAACAATTATCAGATGAGAATGATTAAAAAGAAAACTGTTAGTGCTTAGCTCTACTGAGTTTTAAAAGATTGGCTAAGATTTTGTTAAAACATAAGCACTTAGACAATGAAGGAAAGCTGGAGTTGCTGCACATGATGTCCAACGTTATGTCAAGGAATAAGATCGGGCTGCACAATGCACAAGGCAAGATAAAATGTCAAATGAAGAATTGAAGTTGCAGGATCCACGATGTCGGATACAATGTCCTGACATCCTGCCCGAAAATACTGGAGTTGCTGCACAATGCATAAGTCAAGATAAAATGTCAAATGAAGAATTGAAGCTGCAGAATCCACGATGTCGGACACGATGTCCTGACATCCGGCCCGAAAATACTGGACACATAAATCTGTTATATCTTTAACAGATTATTGTGCAGTTGGCAAGAGATAAGATGATCTATCTTTAGGAACGAATTAAAAGATAATTAAAGTTCGAATTTCAAAGTAGAAGAGTTCGTTCAGGGATTAAAGATTAAAGATAAAAACTAAAAGATCAAACTGTATCTTTTAGTTCTTTAAGTGCAGATTTTCAGGAAGAATGATAGATCTCATCCAGCACAAGTAGTTGCAGCCAAGATACACGCACTGCTATAAAAACATGGAGGCTGCACGAGTTCTGTACCAAGTCCGGGATTGAAGAGTTATTTTGTGAGTTTTGGGACTTGAGTGTTTTGTGAGCCACCTTGATGGTACCCTAACATCAAGTGTTGGACCTGAGTGTGTAGAGTTGATCTCTAGTGTGTAGAGTTGATCTCTAGTGTGTAGGGTTGATCCCTTTTGTTCAGAGTTGATCTCTGGTGTGTCTTTGATTTATTTGTAAACACGGGAGTGTGGTTGAGAGGGAGTGAGCGGGGTTCTCATATCTAAGAGTGGCTCTTAGGTAGAGATTGCACGGGTAGTGGTTAGGTGAGAAGGTTGTAAACAGTGGCTGTTAGACCTTGAACTAACACTATTTTAGTGGATTTCCTCCCTGGCTTGGTAGCCCCCAGATGTAGGTGAGGTTGCACCGAACTGGGTTAACAATTCTCTTGTGTTATTTACTTGTTTAATCTGTCAAAGACAATCTGCATGTTCTGAAGCGTGATGTCGTGACATCCTGTACGACATCTGTCCCCAGTATCAGAATTTCAAAAACAATAACGAATAATCACATTTATTCTCAATAATACATTAGCTCAACATACACACAAAAATTAGTCATCAACTTTTCAACAATTCAAATCAATTATGCTCAGAAAGATGCGTGCACCTGACTCAACTCTCAAATGCAATGTGGTACCATTCATAGGAAATAGTCTAAGCTGTTGGATCAAGTGGCCTCAGAATAATTAAGAAAGGGGGGGGTTGAATTAATTATTAATGTACCTTGACTAATTAAAATCTATCCTTCTTAATGTTATTAGATTTAATTAGGGTTTTACCACCAAGTTAAGAAAGTAAAGAACATTAATTGAAACTTAACCAAAAGCAAAAGCGATAATTAAAAGTGCACAGCGGAAATTAAAGAGTGTAGGGAAGAAGACAAACACAAGAGTTTTATACTGGTTCGACAACAACCCATGCCTACATCCAGTCCCCAAGCGACTTACAATCCTTTAGATTTCTTTTGTTTAAGGGAAAGGGAAGAATCAAAAGAATTCTCAAACTGTGTCTTTTTGAATTCTTTGAAAAGGGAGACACAAAAGAATTCAGGCGGTTAGTCCTTTGTTCTTTTGGAAAAGGGAGAAGAGAGACACAAAAAGAATTCAGGTAGTTAGTCCTTGTCGAATTCTTTTTGGCAAAGGGAGAAGAGAATGAAAAGATATATCACACTTTTGTTTTCTGTGAAAGAACAAGGTTTGGAAACCAGAAAACTTAGAAAGCTTTTTGGCAAAGGAAGAAGAAGAAAGATGAGAAGCAAAGGTTTCAAGATTTCTCAAAAGCTGTTCAAGAAATTCTAAAAGTTGTTCTAAAAAGTTATGAAAAAGTTAGTTGAAATGCAAGTCAAGGTCTTGATTTTATAGACTCTTCATGTTTGGTCAAGAAAACCATTGGAAAAGTTATAACCTTGAGAAAAAACCTGAAAACCATTGGAAGAGTTATATCTCTTGAATTTTTATTCAAAACTTGTCACTGTTAATTGATTACCAAAACCATGTAATCGATTACACAAAGCATTTTCTAAAAAGATATGACTCTTCACAATTTAATTTGAATTTCAACGTTCAGATACATTGGTAATCGATTACCAATATATTGTAATCGATTACACCATTTGAAAATCAATTGGAACATTGTAAATTAAGTTAAAAGCTTTTGAAATCAATGCCACTGGTAATCGATTACAGGAAATTGGTAATCGATTACCAGAGAGTAAAAACTCTGGTAACTTAGAAAATTTTGAGAAAAACTCTTTTGAAAAACAAAACTGTGCTATGTTTGTTTTTTGAAAAATCTTTTCAATACTTCCCTTGTGAAGTCTTCTTGATTTCTTCTCTTGAATCTTGAATTCATCTTCTCTTGAATCTTGAATCTTCTTGATTTCTTCTCATGAAACTTGAAATTAATCTTGATTTAATCTTGATCTTGAACTTGTTGACTCAGTCTTGAAATCATTCTCTTGGGCTTTTTGTCATCATCAAAACTACTTGAATCAACTTGATTCATCATCATGAAGCTTGCTTCAACATAAATGTGTCCTCATGATACTCTCACTTAGGAAAACTAGGCAGTAATCTGTCGAGGTTACCCTATCGTGCAAAGACCACTCCTCTGCATGTTGATCAACATGAGTCTCAATTAAAAATATATTAATTCCAATAATTTTTTCAATAAAAGCTGATTGGGCTCCCTGTTCTTACTCAATATTCTAAATGAGCTAAAGACTAACACATGTAAATATTTCAAATTGTATGAATTTCTAATTTTGTAAAAGGTTTATCACACTACATTCATGTGCAAAAGTTGGTATTGTATGCAATCTAAAGAAGAAATAGTATCATACCAAGAAAATCTTTTAGTATTTGAGTCAGCTTGCAATTCTTGCAAGCAAAGTAGCAACATATCACTAACTATATACTTTGATTGTCTAGAAAGAAACAATGATAGTACAAAAACTAGAAGCAGTAAAATGGTCTCATCTCTAAAGTTAAATTGCTTTTTCAGGTACAAATAACATCTAGCAATTAGAAGGACTTGTATTAAAAATGAGAAATCAACACCAAATTCATACCTGTAAGGCACATGACACCTCTTTCACTTCAAAAAAGCAATAACATCACCTAAAGGTCACAGCAAAAGATTAATGGCTCTGCCCTCATCAAGTGTTAGTCCTTTGGCTCCAGTTTTAAGCAACTATTTGCTGCCTCCAAGATCAATCATCCATAATTTTCTTACTTCACTTTTGGCTTCCAATGCATCCCCACGCCAGAATATGTTTAGCCTCTTCAAGCTAGATATATGAAGCTAAACGGATAATGTAACTATCAAGCTGAGAAACCCATTAAAATACTTTGAAGTATCTAAGTAAACCTATAACCCACTAGTGTGACCTGCTTGATGCCTCATTCACATTAGTCAAAGAGGTGGATCTGAACCGTTTTCACTTATTGTACCACCATTTGGCTTTTGCATAATCACTAATTTGCACTTCTAAGAGACCCTCAATTTCAATCAATCCCTTTGGATCTGTTTCAATATTGAGATTGCTATAGAAAAGGTTAATCATTAGTTAGCTTGAGTTTATTATATTGTGGAATTCAATCTTTGAAATGTTATAGTGAGAAGAACAAGGGAAAAAATGTTTGAATATTGAGATTGCTATAGAAGGGGTTAGTCATTAGTTAGCTAGAGTTTATTATACTGTGGAATTCAATGTTTGAAATGTTATAGTGAAAAGAAAAAGGGAAAAAATGTTACCACTTTGTCATATATTGTTCATGTGGTCTACCAGACTGTCTTGGAGATAACAAATCCTTGAGATTGCCCATATAAACTTCCAACATGCTCATTGTAAAAGTAAAAGAAGATGAATTATCCAAAGAGGCTTGACGAAAGAGCTCTTCAAGTGCACGCGAAATAATTCTTGGCTCCTCGTTTGTACCATGCTAAAAACAATTATTGCAAGGCATCATCATACACTAGTAATGCTACCACATTAAAAAATACTAGTAAGTAATAAGAGTGTTTAGCACATGCACAAATAGCAACACAATGTTGAATTGACTAACCATGGTGAATGTCTTGCATGTGCCTGTTTGACCATAGGCAAAAACACACACATTGCGTCCGTCCATTGCAGATCTTAGAATTGGCTCAACCTCCACAAAAACACTCTCTGCAGAGGTTCAAACAAGGGAACATGCACCTTTTTAAGTGAAACTTAGAACTATAATCAGATAGTTATATGGCAAAAAAATATTTCAAATAGAAGTCAATATATACGGCAAAAAATTAATTGTTCATAATAGATATGCTTCTTTCCTCTCACGCCAAGATGTGGTGTTGCTAAAGTTATAAAATTGATTGGCTCCAACCCGACAATCATCCCTCCTCTTGAAAGGCTTGTTCCCTGGGAATTTTCTATCATGTTGTTTGCTAGATCACCTGGTTGGTCCCTACTATAGGTATCAGGTGAATAAAGAACAACAATTGCATATCTAGCAAACAAACCTCTTAGCGAATGGGCTAGAAAGGAGATTCTTTTCAGGCTCTTTGTCTTTTTAACAACTTGCAAGACCTATTTTGATGAAAGGCCATAATTATTCAACATGAAACAATTTGAGAGAAATTCACAGTTATCAGAACTAAAATTGGGTGTGCTAACTTCAGATACAAAAATTTGCATATCTCGAGACTCACTTCATTAGCTAATCGCTTTTCAACTCCATCAATCCCAATAAATGTCTTAGTGTAAGTATTTGATGAACTTACTGCAAACAACAAATAATTGTTAAGGACTTTAGCCAGACAAATAATTTTACATTCGTGGATGAGGCACTCATGCAATACCCAAGAAAATCTTCACAACATTAAAAATAATATCCTAGGCAGCTTAAGCTTACTTCTTTCCAAATGATACAAATAGACTTTTTCCAGCATTAACTTCAAAGAAAGTGAAAGAACAGTTTAGGGTGTTCAGCATAAGAGTGAGAGTTAAGTTTTGCATGTTTACTAAAACTTGTAAAGCAGATTATGTTTGAGTTGGCTAAGGTATCTCAATTAGTTGCCACCAACATAGATCATTGAAAAAAATTCACAATTGTTCTCATGCTTTGACCAATTCCATTTTTGTGCACAACACACACAAACATTTGTTGGATCTAGTGGCCTCGAAATAATTAAGAGGGGGCGGGGTTGAATTAATTATTAATGTACCTTGACTAATTAAAAAATTGTCCTTCTTAATGTTACTAGATTCAATTATGCTTTTACTACAAAGTTAAGAAAGTAAAGAATAGTAATTGAAACTTAACCAAAAGTTAAAGCGATAATTAAAGAGTGTAGGGAAGAAGAAAACAAACACAAGAATTTTATACTGGTTCGGCAACAACCCGTGCCTACATCCAATCCCCAAGCGACCTGCGGTCCTTGAGATTTCTTTTTAACCTTGTAAAATCCTTTACAAGCAAAGATCCACAAGGGATGTACCCTCCATTGTTCTCTTTCAACAACCAAGTGGATGTACCCTCCACTTGAACTGATCCACAAGAGATGTACCCTCTCTTGTTCTCAGTTACAACAACTCAAGTAGATGTACCCTTTACTTGTACCACAAAGGATGTACCCTCCAATGTGTTAAGACAAAGTTCTCAGGCGGTTAGTCCTTTGAAACTTTGTGAAGGGGAAACAAAAGATATCTCAGGCGATTAGTCCTTTGAAATCTTTTGTTTAAGGGAAAGGGAAGAATCAAAAGAATTCTCAGACTGTGTCGTTTTGAATTCTTTGACAAGGGAGAAGGGAGACACAAAAGAATTCAGGCGGTTAGTCCTTCGTTCTTTTGGAAAAGGGGAGAAGAGAGACACAAAAAGAATTCAAGCGGTTAGTCCTTGGCGAATTCTTTTTGGCAAAGGGAGTAGAGAATGAAAAAGATGAATAACACACTTTTGTTTTCTGTGAAAGAACAAGGTTTGGAAACCAGAAAACTTTGAAAGCTTTTGGCAAAGGAAGAAGAAGAAGAAGAAGATATTCAAAAGTAAATTGGAAAAGTTAATTGAAAAGCAAGTCAAGGTCTTGCTTTTGTAGACTCTTCATGTTTGGTCAAGAAAACCATTGGAAGAGTTATGACCTTGAGAAAACCTGAAAACCATTAGAAGAGTTACATCTTTTGATTTTTATTCAAAACTTGTCACTGGTAATCGATTACCAAAACCATGTAATTGATTACACAAAGCATTTTATGAAAAGATATGACTCTTGACAATTGAATTTGAATTTCAACGTTCAGATACACTGGTAATCGATTACCAATATATTGTAATCGATTAAACCATTTAAAAAACATTTGGAATGTTGCAAATTCAATTAAAAGCTTTTGAAATCAAACTTTGCCATTGGTAATTGATTACCAGAGAGTAAAAACTCTGGTAACTTAGAAAATTTTGAGAAAAACTCTTTTGAAAAACAAAACTGTGCTATGTTTGTTTTTGAAAAATCTTTCCAATACTTCCCTTGTGAAGTCTTATTGATTTCTTCTCTTGAATCTTGAATTCATCTTTTCTTGAATCTTGAAATCAAACTTCTCTTGAATCTTGAATCTTCTTGATTTCTTTTCATGAAACTTGAAATTAAACTTGATCTTGAACTTGTTGACTCAATCTTGAAATCGTTCTCTTGGACTTTTTGTCATCATCTTTGTCATCATCAAAACTACTCGAATCAACTTGATTCATCATCATGAAGCTTGTTTCTACAACATTGTCCATCATATTTAAATAAAAAGATGAAACATTTGAATATTTTCTTAATCAAAATCCCAAAAGTAACAATAACCACTACTAGTCATTAAAACATACTATACTATCTTTTAAGCTCAATCAAGACAAAGGGATGAGAGAAGTCTCAATAACCTAAGTGAGGGAAGAGAGTAAGAGAAAAGGAACATAAAAAATTAAACCTAAATCAAAACCTAGGGAGAATCCTAATCAAACCCTATGAAAGAGAGATGAATCGGAGAGAGAGAGAGAGAGTTTGAGTGAGACGAACCATAGAGCAAGAAAGAGCGAGAGAAGGACGATTTGTGAGCAAGAATGAGTGGTCTATGCCAGAGCAGCGAGGGTCCTGTGTCTCAGAGAGAGAGAGGTCCATCTCTATGAAAGCAAACAGAAATTTTAGAATTTTCTCTCTTTAGACAAAATTTATAATTCCAAAATTTTAGTTGATTAAGAATTATCTATTAAAATACTGAAATTTTAAATTCCTTTCAATAGGTCATCCAAATAGGAAATTTTATGCTGAGAAATTTTAAATCCTCTAAAAAATTAGTTTTCCTATTTTAAATACTCCATCCAAACAGACTCTCAAGGAATTAGGAGTCAGGTTGTGACTTTGGGTACTTAGGACATAATCAAACAGTGTCAAAGCTACATATAATAAGCATAGAAAGCAACAAAAAGGGTAAGGAGAATAAAACCTGTTAGCAAAACGGGAGAAGAAAATAAAGTAATAATTAACGTAACATAAAAGCTAAGTGCGACAGGAAAATTAGGTAAAGCCTAGATGGTTGTTATTTGTCAAGTGTTAAGAGCTAACGAAAACTTCCATTATCCCCGTTGTTACTTTTAAAAGCGAAACTCTTTTTAGGGAGCACTTTTATCCGCGCAATATATAATTGTGCATAAACTCACATAAATATATTTTTTCACTCAGTCTCTCGTTTGTTAAACTGTGCAAGTGTGAATAATCATGTGTCTACAACAATGACGTAACAGAACTAATTTATGAAGCATTAATTATTCTTAGGATTAGAAAGTCAAAATTTTGATGTCATTAACCAAAACCAATAGAGACACAGGAGATGAGTCAATTATTTGTTGAATTGGAAACAAGAAGTGACACCACATCTTTGGAATAATCGATGACATTTATAGTTAATCAAATTCTCCATTTCTAATGAACTGTTGAGGAGATTACATACCCAAGTCACAGCCACCGGCACTAGAAAAATTTGCAACATGATAGTTTACAAAGCAAAAGGGACTTGGAAGTTGTCCGGTTAAAAGATGTCCAACACAGGAGTCTGATTGATGTAGCTAGCATGAGCTTGCTATGCAGAAATTAAAGGCCCTACCAACATCCAAATTCATGCAAATAATCTTTGAAAAGTGAGAACAAGGTGATGTGAGAGGGTGAAGAAGTGCACCAGAGGAAGGGATGAAGAATGGAGTGGGTATGAAAGAAGACCGTGGTTTGTTGGGCAGCTGTCTTTTGTCTTAGAATTGGGGGCACGTGATGGTCACGTGGGTCCCCCACGAATGTCTGTCTTCGATCCCTTCAAATATTTCATCAACAACAATCTTAGCTAGCCTCCCAAGTAGCTTCTATATATTAGCATCAGTTAGTCACTTAGGTTACATTAATGCGTGAAAAAAAGTTTGTCAAATTCCAACTAGAAAAAAAATTGCCCCTAGAGCATATAACATTAAATGCACAAACATAGGTGGATGGAACTACACCACTCGAAATTACACAATTATCAATTATCTTGCATAGTAAATGGTGCTTTGGTAAATTAATTGAATCACTAGTTGAAAATGGGGTCCTTTGTGAGGTTTATGGAGAGAGAGTGTTAATGTTATGATGGTATCCATTTCATTCACAGCTAAGATTGATAGGACGACCCAACTTTAGGTTGTGAGTGAGGTAATAAGATGAATTGTTGGAAGACGTGGTAAGGCATTAACTCCAAGTGGTACCCACTTTCTATTATACTTCCGCAAATGGGTCCCTGTGATCTTCCCCCACCATCCATTAGGCCACACAGTTTGACAAAGGCCTCACCTTTGACTACAGAGAATCCTGATTGGGCTTTCCTCCATCCAAATAATTACAATATTCACACTCTTATTCTTTAAGGTAATGAACCTTTAACAACTTAATGTACCCGCAATAGTTTGAAAGGGAAAATTGAAGGGCTAGTGATCGTGGTCACATAATTTCCAAGTAAAATTTTTCAAAAACGTTCTCATCACCCACCATGACTAATCAAGGTGATGTTATTGCAGATTGTAGCGTTGAATGGACTGATGGGAAATGAAATCTGGGTATTACTATTATCCCCATTATGCCTTTAAATTCCTTAGTTTTATGGTCATCAGTTGTTCTTGTTTCATTGATGTAGGCGCAATAAATTCTCTCCTTGGCAAACAGATAAGAGGATGTTGATGACCCCATTGCAAGCTGCAATTTGCACGGAACCTAGTGGGAATTGAAGAGGATAAGTGGCACTATTACGCTGAAAGGTTCTCGAATTAAATTCACACCTTTTGGCTCAAGGACCATACTATAAGGTGCATGCATGCTACCGCGCTATAGTGTAAGACTTGCGACAGCATTGTGTGATTAATTAACCCATCATAGGGACCAAAAACACTGTCATTATATATTCCCTTTGCATTCTAATTCTCCAGTCAGATTTTGCAATAAATTTTCAGTGCTTTTATGAACTCCATCCACTATATATCTATAGTTTTTTCTCTTTATTTTTAAATTTTTCTTCTCGAGTTGAAATAGTTGTCAAAATTAATATTAATTACCAATGTAGGTACTACAGGAGTAGTGAAAGTTCGCTCCAGATTTTTGGTTATGCGCCTAGAAAATGAAGTTCAGCCAATCAACTGGTAATTTCTAATATGATTTATGTGAGGAAGCATAACTACCATATTGCCCATACATAGTACCCATGTTAAGGAATCGACATAGTATTATAAAGAATGTCTCAAATGGACATGCCACATGGCTATAACATCCTAGCCTATATGATTTGAAGCCATAAAATATATAACTTTTGTAAATTATAATTACGACTTGTGCAACATATAGTTTTATCATCAATCATATGTGGATCGCTTCATGCGTAGGTATGGCAATTACACTACCAAGTCTCGTATGATATGATCATTTTAGTATATATCTATGAATATGTTAAATCCACCTATTATTGCTCATGATTGTTCAAACTCAAGTGCTTAGGAGGTTCTGATTTTCAATTTGAAAATTTTGTTCTCAAACCGAATCAGATTTGCCAAAATCCTAATATATATATATTAGGATGTATTCTATCTCAGACTACCACCTGTCCCTAGTTGTTCAGAGCACATTGTGATCGTTTTCTGTTAACACTGAAAGACGTAATACGATTTTTTGGTGTCAGATCAGTAAGCATGTGCACACTAAAAATGCTTGATTCCCTAAGAACCAGAGACAGAGAGAGATATTATGGTCAACGTTAAACACAATTATTGTTACTAATATAGTCAATATAGTACTTGTAACTGTTAACTGTGGTTGATGTACAAACTCTAAAGTAAAGCATGTTACTGGTATTATTTTGATCAAATACATTTTCTCTTACACCCTCCTTTCTTCATTCTTTCTCTACATACTACATTTATGAGAAGAGGGAAAAGATGGAATTTAAAAAAGTACATTTCTATGTTCCTAGATGTAGGTTAAACGACAGAAAATAAAAAAAGAATAGGAAAAATATGGTTTGCACTTTTACAAACAAATATTGGTTTAGAACATGCTAGTGCTAATTTATTAATAAATCAAGGTGAAGTAACAGTCTAAATTATAAATATCCTATCCTAAAGACAATCTTATTTAAATCGAATAAAATTATTATGGATAAAAATTTTTGTTCGAGTATTTAATGAACTTGCATATGGAATACTCAGAACTAAATCTCTGATTAAGTTACAAGAACTGAATATCAGCTGATCTACCCATTCGGTGGTGAGGAGTGACAATTTCTTTAAGAGGAAAAAATGAACGTTTTCTTGTACCATGATGATACTCAAATGTAAAGGTTACTCCTATAATTGATTTAACGTGGTAGATAGAGGACAAGTTTGGCACGGACATATGACACATGCACTAACAAATTTGCATGTTATCAGCACACACAAACACAAAGGGAAGTAAAGAGGAAGCAAGTGGGCTAGTTAGGACGACCCACATGGCAAATTACCAGCACTGAACCTCATGATTCTGATAAAAAAAGAAAACAATCCTCTGACCCAAAACCCCACAAGTCTGTGATTTATCATCGAAAACTTCGCGTGAATCAGTGTAACAAACCATGTTATAACAAGATGTGGCAGCTCCAATTTCGGCGTGTACCGAGGGACGCCCCTAATGCTTCCCTCAAATCAACATTCATTACCCTTTGGTCTCTCTTCACTCACTCTCACAAACAAACACAAAATTATTATTTATTAGTATTATTGTTATTGTAGGATATCTAATCCAAGATGCAATTATGTGGGAAAAGCCATGCCACTAGGTTCTAGAGCATGACTCAGCTCACATGCTAGTGTATATGCCTAAAGTTAAGCAACTACTAATTTTCCTAAACCCGACGCATTTTTGTTAAAAGTTTCTTTGGAAAATATATAAAAAAAATAAATGTCTCTAGTAACTACAGTATTTGGGTATAGGAATGTGAAGTGATGTTGTCAGTTCATAAAGCAACTAATAACATTTCCTTTATTAAATTCCTCACCCCCTCCCCCCCATTGTTCAACATAATGATTAAGTCAACCTCTTCGATCTTGCACGTCACCTTTGAGGATTTTATCATAAGTTGATTATTGTCGCTTGAAATAGTTTAGGATAATAGTGAATTTAGTACTTAAAAGAATTGCGTAAATTTGTTTATCTTTGCACATGTTAGTGCACATTGCATATTTTTGCTTGAAATGTTGTGATCGAACTTACTTAACTTCATCCTAAAGATTCCTAGGGAACTTGGTTTTAAAGAAACAAATTGAGTTGATATCTCAATTTCTTCAAGAAGACAGTGAAATTAATAGGATAATCATTTCTGCTACGACTAAAAAAAATAGTTGAATTACAAAAACAACAGATTGCATCAATAAAACGATTTTATAAATGTGCTAAGACAACTAGTTTCAACACATATTAATAGTTGCAGATTGCTAGTACTATTTTGATTACATGTTCTAAAGTGTCCAAATTTTGATATTTTTTTTCTTTTCCTTTTCCCTTTTTTTCTTAAAGCAGAAGTTATACTAAACACAATTTTAAGAAAATAAAATTTTAAAAAATTAAAGTAACTTCTTTTAATGAAAAGTTTGAAGAAAGAGATTTTACAAAGGTTACCTTTAGGAGCTTTTAATTCCTATTTTTCATTTTTCTTTTTTTTTTTTAAATTCCAAAATCTAAAAACTCACAACCTATGATTTTTTCTTTAAGAGTAATTTTTAAACTTAGAAAGTTGTAAAATTATCAAACACCTTTTACTTTAAATAAAAGAAACTTTTCAAGTCTGAAAAAAGGCAGGCCTGATGCTTATTGATTTGTTAGTATAGATATTACAAGTTTACAATAACAATATGATAACAAATAATTTTGCTGGTATAAAAAATAATATATATTGTTAGTACTTGCAACAATGAATCATATTATTATCGTCAATCTACACAATAAAAAAATCTATAATTTTTTTTTGTAAAAAATTTATTTTAATTATATAAAGATACATCACAATCTTACACTACTAGAAAACACAGATACAACAATGATCCTAAACAACATTCCATGACGATTTTTGACCATCACTATAGCTAGCATCGTATGACATTTGAGGATGGTCCATTAACCGTCTTAGTATCCTTTCTTTCTAAGACAGCTGCAAGAACGAAACCATCTTAGAATCACTCATGATCGAAGATGGTTGTGACGTCCAAATCGTTTAAGAAGGGGTTATCCTCTAATACGATTATCACGTGAAAATTGTCTTTGAATTTGTCTGATTCTAAGATGGTTTGGATCTTGCAACCATCTTAGAAGTGATTTATTCTAGGATGATTTTGACTTGATAACTATTTTAAAAGATCATCCCTTCTAAGACGATTTTCGTGCACAATCAATGTGGTTTTTTTCTTTTTAAAATCAAAGTAAGTAGGAAACATTTTGATAATCCATCTACACGAAGCACATATAACATGCAGGCCTTCATTCAAAACCTTGTCCCAATTAATGGTTGTGTAGCCAAAAATTAAATTCCAATGACTAGTTATATGCATCAATTGGGACACAAATCCTTGCATACCTCCCCCAATCAACCTTAATTTATTTATAGTGCTTTCCTATTGAAGAAGTCATAACTAGAAGGAAGCTATCATAATAAAACACTAGATTTAACCCTAAGAATATAATCCACACTATAGTGGGTACATGAAAAAAATTAGAATTTAAAGGGCCACATAAACTGAGAAACATATATAATTGAGAAGGTTTTTGTTCACCAGTCCTTAGAACTCAAAGAAGTAATAAAAAAACAAGATTAGGGATGACATAGAAGTAAAATGAGAAAGAAATTAACCGTCGAAATGATGAACTTTGATGAAATTGAAAATAGCTCTGTTGTTACTCAAATATGGCTCTGAATTCTATTTAAGATAATTTATCATTTGAGTTTGTTAGAAATTTTATTCTATCAACTATCTTAAATTTTTGTTACAATGAACAGATGAAAAAACCTCCTGAGTCCATCAACACTGTGAAAAAAAGTATCCCAAGTACACCAACCAAAGCAATCAAACATTCCTGCCATCTACACTGAAAAAGTGGTTCAAAATGAAACTGTGAATGAGTTCCAAGTGTTTACTTTCGTATCGTTATTGCCTTATAAGATTTAAAAGTGCAATGGGCAAGAGATGACCTGATAGTCTGGTACACTTTGCAAATAAACCAATTTTGAACCCAAAGAACCTTGGCAATTTCTTCTCATCTCATACCCAGTTTTCTTTAATTTTAAGTTTTAACACCTACCTAATTTACTTGGCCAACATTATTAAAAACTCTTCCCATCAAAACCACAATGTTCCCAGCCTGATTTTTCCTTAATCCCTTCAAATTCAAAATCTTATATAACAACTAAACAATTAACAATTTGACTCTCCAAATTAACATCCCCGCTCTGGCTTCCAAATTCCCTTTATCTTCATGTAACCATCATACCCAAAAAACCTAAAGTTAGCCAACTAAATCCATGTTTATTAAATGTTGAAACAGAACAGCCTTTACATATCACCAATCTTGTTTTTCTTCTACAAAAAACTCAGATAAGAAAAGTTTCATACAGATGTTGATTTTAAAAAATTAAGCTTTGAAAGTAAATAAATTCAAGAAAAACCATTGCGAAACTCACCACCTCAGGACTTTCAAAAAATATGTACTCAACTAGGATTATGTCCAGCTCTAGAGATCCATTCTTATTTACCCCATTTTCGGTAGACCACCTGAAGACAATAGCAGCAACGATAGAAATGTTATTTAGAGGAACAAAAAGTTAAACCACGACAATATAAGGAACTAACAGTAATATTCAGAATAGTAAATATTATAACTTCCATAGACCTATCGGTGCGAAACCTGCATATCTGGATGATTGATAATCTTCACTTGTTGCATCGAAACAAAGAATACACCTCTTAAATTTTGGCCAAAGACTGTCATCTTTAACTTATGTGTACAACATTATCAAGGAAAGTCTACCTAGGTTTCTCTAGAAATTTATGTTCTAAGATTGGAAAGGTATAACCACTAAGTGATCTAAAGAAAAAAAACAAAAATTAAAACAGTTCCCTTACAGGAGCAATGCTTAATATGTATAGAGAAGCTATGATATTATATTTGAAAACACAACTATTTTATGACATTTTGTAAATCACCTTGAGGGCTACAGAAGCCTGAAAAAGCTCTTGTTTTCTGATATTTCCTTTGCCATCTGCATCACATACAGAAAAATAATAAAAATTAAAAACTATTCAATGGATTGAAATAGAAGCTTTCAAGCTTTCAAGCTTTGATTTTGTGACATTGAAAATGTCATAACTAACATTCTAAGATAGATGTCTTGCCCTAAATCTCTAAAATTAAAAATAAATATTTTAATTAAAGATCGTTAAGGACAACAATATATATATATAATCACAGAATCTTCCTTAATCTCATTCTCAATAATTTACCATGCCCAGAACTTAGTCCAGATGCAATAAAAGATGGCAAAGTGGAAATTCCACATGCTTGCATCTTGTCAGAGCCAGTGGAACAAATGGCAAAAATAACTAAAGGGAAACTACATTATGTAGTTTTGCCTCTCCAAATACGAAGCTTTTGACTACGAGCAACATCAATGAACCGGTACAGTACAACAAAGATTCAAAAGTTGGCAGGCATCCAAATATTTTTTAAATATCTGTACAGTACAACAAAGATTGAAATTGTCATGGAGGCTTTATAATTGTAAGTGGGGAATATTTAGTAAAGGGAGAAAAGATAAGAAAGGGAATGGAGGAAAGGAATGACTTCCAATGTTTGCTTCTCCTTCTTCTAGTCTTTGCCTTTTATAAGAAATTGTATTTTCTTGGAATTTCTGTGTGTATTTTCCTTCTTCTTTCTCATTCTTTTATAGGTGCAAATTAGCGGGCTTCTTGCACTAAGCTCGCCTTTTCCTGAATTAGCTTGTTTTCCTTAATTATTCATACTTTCCTTAATTAGTTTGTTTTCCTTAATTATTATGCTTTCCTTAATTAGCCGTGCTTCCTTAATTAACCCTGATTTCCTTAATTAGTCCTGCTTTCCTTAATTAGCTCGTTTTCCTTAATTATTCCTACCTTTTGTTGGCTTTATTTTACTCACTAAGCATCATAAATTCATCACTTTTAATATTCTCAGCACAAAAACTTAAATGATGTTAATTTAACAATTATTTTCTCAAAAAGGAAAAATTAGGAGAGAAAAATTACAAATTCCTATATAATTTAACCCCAAAATATACTCATAATTAGCGGTTATCAAACTCCCCCAAATTTAAAACTTTGCTTGTCCTCAAGCAAAAAGAAAAAGTTCAGAGTTTACCAATCACAATTCATGAGATAACTACATACATTTTTAAAAGCTTCATCGGTCAATTCTTAAGTTCACAGTTGTCATAAGTTCATGAAAGGAGTGGAACAAGATGTACTTCAAATGAAATGGTTAGCAAGAATAAAAGATCACAAGGAATAATCACCAAACTTCAATCCTCACAAGGCTAGTGTTTCTCTCAATCCCACAAGTGTCTCGGTAAAAGTGTTTCAATTATAACAACTGAATAGTAAAATTCCCAAGTTTGCACATCATCTTAGTCAATGCTATCATACATGCACAATGCGGATCACTAAGGACTTTATTAGGCTTGTAACATGGCTGGGCTAACAAAAAAATCACGGTTTTTCTAGGATTCAAAGCTTAGGATCTACGAGAGCATTCATTCTCCCAAATTATTTACAAACCACAACTTAGAATTTTTCACAACACCAACCTTATTGCTTTTCTACTCATTTCAGCACCTTTATTTTCTATAATGATGGTTTACCCTAACTTTTATTCTTTAATTAATTTCTTTTTTTGCAAATGTAACTAGACATTCATGTTGGGATGGAGTAAAACCATGTTTTCTGACTCAATTTAACTTGTGTTGTTTATTCATTTTCTTGTAATAGAAAATCACCCAAAAATATTCTACCAAATTTGGGACGAGTTTGTCTGGATCCATGAGTACTCTCCTACAACCTAAGAAATGGTAGTCAGTAAATATTACATTTTGGGCTTGGGTTTCACTCACAAAAACTTTACATTAGGCTCAAAAAAGGGTACAAGGGATGCATGCATTCATTCACAGGATGACTTTTTGGCTAAATAGCTGAATAAAATAACAAATAAGGCCTTGGTCATCTCCACATCATACATGCATTTCAAGCAATCCAACAATCATACAAAATCAGAAAATTAAAACTAGTTGTTCTCTCACAGTTGAAAGTTCACACAACTTACCGGTTTTCATTGAAGTATGAAGGTTCTCATTCCATGTTTTTTTGTCAGAAATACTAACCTTTTCACTCTTGTACTGCTAGTTCACATTTCATCACTTACATTGACGCTTTCTTGCGAAAGAATCAACAGTTCACAAAAATATCGATTAGTACGCAGTTCATCTCACTCATGCAATTGATTCACTCAAAATGTGTTGCAACCAATCAATAAGTACCTACTTCTTTATCATGCATCAAACTAAATTGAAACTATTAAATGACCGAATTTAAACTGCGGAATTTAAAATGAAAATAAAATAAACTAAAACAAAATAAATAAAAACTAAAAATAAAGAAAAATTCTAATCAAAATCGGCCTCAATTCTATGGTGGCCCTGGATCCCAAGCTTCTTATGCAATAGTGATGTCCGTAATGTGATCATCATTAGCTCCATCATTACCCATGCCAGAGGGGTCGCCCCCCTACAGAAGAGAGCTGGACTTTTGGCCAGACAACCCTCTGTAGAAGAGCCTTTGGCATCATTAGTGGAGGCTCCATATAAAGATGAATGGATAGTTGGTGTAGGTTTTGGATAACGAGGCAATGACCATGATGGAGGATCTACATCATCTAGACTTGATGCTCTTGCTGGGAAGAGGAGGAAAAAGGCTTGTCGACTGTAGAAGAGGTGGTTGGAGGAGAGATTACCAGAGGTGGAGCGTTTAGAGAGGTTTGAGCCTTGACTCGCCTTGGCCCCGAGAGATAATGGAAGGGGCTGTTGGATTCACAACTGGCTTGACTTCATCTTCTAGAAACACAAACTTTAGGTGCCGCCCAACAAGGTCAGCTTTTTACTTAATTGTCTCCACCTTAAAGCATGTCTTGTTATCACTGGGATGCTTTATTGCCTCAAACAAGTTGAAGGTGGCCTTCTGGTCCTCCACACTCATCTCCAAGTTGTGATCCCCTATGTCCACAACGCATTTTGTGGAAGCAATGCTTTCCAAGATTATTTTGATGATGCCAAAGACTCAAGTCAAGAATCAAGATTCAAGCAAGTTTCAAGAATCAAAGAGTCGTTCAATCAAAGTAAGTTTCAAGAATCAAAGGGCCGTTCAATTAAGATAAGTATTAAAAGAGTTTTTCAAAATATTGAATAGCACAATTTTATTCAAGAGAATTTTTCAAAGAAATTTTTTTTTACTAAGAGTTTTACTCTCTGGTAATCGATTACCAGAAGGCAGTAATCGATTACTAGTAGCCAACATTCTTTTCAAACTGATTTACAAAGCTGTAATTGATTACCATAATCATGTAATCGATTACCAATGTTTTAAAACGTTAGATTCCAAATTTCAAGAGTCACAACTTGTGATAAAAAATTTTTAAATCATTTCAAACTTGTGTAATCGATTACACAATACTTGTAATCGATTACCAGTGTTTCTAAACGTTTTGATTTTCAAATTTAAATATGAAGAGTCACATCTGTTGATGTCTAATCGATTACACTATGATGGTAATTGATTACCAGTGGCTTATTTTGAAAAATAAATTACCAAAAGTCACAATTCTTAAAGTGACTTGTTTCTAAAGATTTTTTCAAAAGTCACAACCTTTAAGTGACTAGTTTTCAAAAGAGTCACAACTTTTAAAGTGACTAGTTTTCAAAAGAGTCACAACTTTAAAAAGTGACTAATTTTGAAAAAATTGCCAAGAGTCACAACTTTTAACTTGTTTTTTCAAGAGCCATCAAATGGCTATAAATATGTGACCATGACACGAATTTTAAAGACACAACTTTCAGATTTCTTTCAATCATTCAAAGCATTCTTCTAAGAGTTTTTGTTCAAAACTTTCTTTATTCAAGAAAAGTTCATTGTCCAAAAACTTGTGCTATTCTTCTTCTTCATTCCTTCTCTCTCTTTCCAAAAGAATTCAAAAGACTAACCGCCTAAGAATTCTTTTGATTCTTTCTTCTCCCTCTTGCCAAAAGATTCAAAGGAGTAATCACATGAGAATTCTTTTGATTCTTCCTCTTCCCTTTAAACAAAAGATTTCAAAGGACTAACCGCCTGAGATATCTTTTGTTTCCCCTTACAAAGAATCAAAGGACTAACCGCCTAAGAATTCTTTGTCTTAACACATTGGAGGATACATCCTTTGTGGTACAAGTAGAGCGTACATCTACTTGGGTTGTAATACTGAGAACAAGAGAGGGTACATCTCTTGTGGATCAGTTCAAGTGGAGGGTACATCCACTTGGCTGTTCAAAGAGAACAAGGGAGGGCACATCCCTTGTGGATCTTTGCTTGTAAAGGATTTTACAAGGTTATTGGAAATCTCAAGAACCGGTGGTTGCTTGGGGACTGGACGTAGGCACGGTTTGTTGCTGAACTAGTATAAATCTTGTGTTTGTTTTCTTCTTCCCTACACTCTTTACTTTTTCGCTATGTACTTTTTATTTCCACTTTACTTTCTCATAACTTAGTAGTAAAGCCTAATTTAATCTAGTAACATTAATAAGGATAAATTTTTAATTTGTCAAGACACGTTCATAATTAATTCAACCCCTTCTTCTTAATTATTTCGAGACCACTTGATCCAACACATTTTGCAATAAGCATGAATGGACGACCCAGTATTAGAGGAATATTAGAATCCTTTTCTTAATTGACAAGGACGTCTTCAACTACACCATATGGTCTGGTGATCAAACGGTTTGCTAGTTGAAGCATCATTCTAGTGGGAGCAATCTTCAGATTCCCTATCCTCCAGCACATAGATAGGGGCATCAGATTGATGTTTATCCCCAAATCAAGGAGAGCTTTTACCCACTGACACCTCCCCAATAGAACATGGGATGGTCACACTCTTTTGGTCTTTAAACTTCTGTGGTAGAATCCTCTGGATCACAACACTGCAATTACCTTCCACCATGATGCTCTCATTGTTTATGTATTTGCTCTTTTTTATGAGCAGGTCCTTTAGAAATTTTGTATACAATTCAATTTGTATGCATATAATATATATATATATATATATATATATATATATATATATATATATATATATATATATATATATATATATATATATATATATATATATATGTTAAGTTCTTTTGTGTAGCGACCCACCTGATCGCCACGATATCATGAACTCTAAAATGCAACATTTCAATTTTAAGTGAAAGTTCTATTAATTTGATTATGAAAATGATCGTAAATTTTTTGCAATATACATCCACCAAATAAGGCACAAATACGTATATACGTATATATATATATATATATATATATATATATATATATATATATATATATATATATATATATATATAAACTCCAATGCTATCACGTTGGCTTAGCGGCTCCAACAAAAGACTTCCCTCTAAGACACCTACTGTTGCTCATCTGCTCCTACAAACGAAAGTTTGAGATCATCACAGGCACTAACCATATGGTACAAAATTGCATGGGTGAGTTTATGGTAAAAGATCAACAATTATCGGATGAGAATGATTAGAAAGAAAACAATAACGAATAATCACATTTATTCTCAATAATACATCAGCTTGACATACACACAAAAATTAGTCATCAACTTTTCAACAATTCAAACTAATTATGCTCAGAATGATGCATGCACCTGACTCAACTCTCAAATGCAATCTGGTACCATTCACAAAAAATAGCCTAAGAGTGTCCTCATGATAATGCTCAGTAATCTGTTGAGGTGACCCTGTCGTGCACAGGCCACTACTCCCCATGTTGATCAGCATGAGTCTCAAGGGAGTTCCAAACCGAGTAACATAACCCCAAGTACCAGCATTTTTCCTCATGAAAAACCACAGGTACTTACTAACAAAGTTTATACTATTTCCACACAATTATGCAGTATGAAACATGGGCACCACCAATGCATTGGCCTTAAATAGTTAAAAATTTTAAATAATCCCCTTCCCTCTCCAGGGATATTTAGACAGGTCACTGCATCCCCATGTACATACACAACATGCATTCATCTTAATGACATTGTCAATATCAATATCAACATCATCTCATCTCAATGTCATCATCAACATCGTTTCATCTCAATGTCGTCATCCACATCAACAATCATTTCATCTCAATATAATCAACATCATAAGCAATCGCATTCCATATATACATATATAAACTCATGCCTAAGATTCACATTCCCCAGGTCTTCAGACCACATAAATCACATATAACAACCATTACACTACTAAAAAAAAGGCTTTCTACATCGTTCAATTAACATCGGTTATTGCAAAAACCGATGTTAACGAAAGCATGGTGGCATTTTTGTAAATAAAAGGAGTTACTTAACATCGGTTTTAAAAAAACCGATGTTAACTACTTCATGTTAACATCGGTTATTTAAATAACCGATTTTAACATGATGTTAAGATGAATATGTTAACATTGATTTTGGAAAAACCGATGTTAACTTCATAGAGTTAACATCGGTTTTGTCAAAACCGATGTTAAAGAGTTGAACTTAACTTCAGTTTTTTAAGAAACCGATGTTACCTTGTTGATGTTAACATCAGTTTTCTAAAAACCGATGTTAACTATATTCAGTTAACATCGGTTATCCTTAAAAAACCGATGTTGTTATGTTTATAAGTTAAAACATTGAAACTTCACAACCCGCACGCTTGAAAACCCTGCAGTCTCTCTTTTCTTTCTCCTCCCACCTGAAATCTGTCGGAAACCGCTCGCTCGACCCCCACATTGTTTTCAATACTGCCGAAAACCGCTCGCTCGAACCCACAAAACCCCCAATCGAAGAAAACTCAAAGAGAACCCTACACTGCTCTTGGAACTGTGGCTCGAAGAAAACCCTACATACACTCCTCTGCTAGGTACTAGGGTGTTGAAACCCTCGTCGGTGCTCAAAGCTCAAAGCTTTCTCCGTGAGGTACGTAGGTCAACTTTGTGTTCTTTGTGGGTTGTTGTACCTGTGTGCACGATGGTAGAAGTATGCTAAGTTTGGAAGGAGTGATGTGGTTATTGCACAATGGTAGAAATATGCTAAGTTTGAATGGGTGTTCATGTTTTATAGTTTGTTATGCCAAGTTGCTACTTCTGTTGATTTGTCTTTGCTTTTTTTTCTGTGTGCATCCCATACCTAGCACAAGGCCACATAAACCCAATGCTCAAGGTAGCAAAACTGTTGATTTCAATTACACTTAGATGCTCCACATTGTCAATAAACTACCCAAGCTACTCTTCTCACCAATGGTGTTGGTCTAGTTCTGTTATGGCTATTCTATGACGTATATTGCACTTTTACTATTACTTTTTCTCACTGGAAGTTTGTTGACTATCTGCAAGTTTGTTGACTATACCTGTATGCTTTTACTATTAGTTTGTCTCACTGGAAAAACTGGGTGCCATTTCTTTGCTGAGTAGCCACATTTGTTTCAAAAATGTCTGCTTCCTTTGCTCACTTTTATCCAATATTAGTATTAGAATTAGAAGGCCACTTCAACACCTAGTTAGTAATTCTCACATCTACTAGGTCTTTGGTTATTTTCAATAATTAACACTTTCATGACCTGAAATTTTGAAACTTGAACCAGAAATAAGATATTGTTTGGTGAAAATTGGGTTTCTCTCTATGTGGGTCTCTTTATCCTAATCTGCCACATGGGTCCAAATGTGCAGTGTGTTTTGTAGAAAAAAGAAGAAGAGAATTTTCTTTACAGGAAGGCAGTGTGGTGTTCTTATCTTAGGTTTGTGTCCCTTTGTGTGTTGGGTTTTTTTTTAGTTCCTTTTATCTTTTTTTTTTACCCCAGATAGAGGGTAATATGGAGGATGTTGAAGAAGCTAACAGAGCAGCTGCTGAGAGCTGTCATTGAGTTCTAAGTATGATGTATCAACCAAGGAATGAAGTTCATTGTAGGAATTTGATGGTGGAAACTACAGGGGCTATAGTGAGGTTCAAGAAAGTTGTTTCACTCTTAAATAGTGGTTTGGGTCATGCAAGAGTAAGGAAGCACAAAAAACTTCAAATCCCTTTTTCTGAAAGTATTCTGTTGGACAACCAAATTTTCAAAACCGAATTCAAAATGTTTGGAGTTTCCTCATACAAGTTTTACTGTGAATTCAATTCAGGGATTGGGTCAAACAGTTAGAAATTAAATCTATATGATGGGAAAACTTTGTTTGGAATTGAGCTCCAATGAGAGAAGCCCTCTAAACCTTACCCGACAAACTTGATGAACACATTACCACTTCCTTCGGCAACAACAAATGAAACATGAAGCAGAAATAATGTTTCGAAGGAACAATAGTGTCATAAATTTGAATTTTGAGAACTCTAGCTGAACACCATCAATGTCGTTGTCTACTAGGTCTTTCATTTCTTCCTTTAGCATAGATGGAAGTGTGGCTAACATGGATGGAAATGGAAGTGCTTTCCATTTACTAGGAGTTGCACACTCTTCTTATCAGAATTGACAACAACACAAGAGAAAGTGCATTCCATTTGACTTCACCCTCGTTCTGTGTTCTGGTGTTACTGTCTCATATACACTATTAACCATTGATGATTAATGACTGTTATCTCAAATATTAAAGTTCATTTTCACATTCAATTAATTTTTTTGTGCGTCCTTTGCAGGAAACATAGAGTGAAAATATCAGTTAAGGTGCCTGTTACCAGCAACAAACTTGCGGATATCCCTCCCCATGATCAGTAAAGGTGCCGCAAGAGCCTTCACATAATTTACTCCTAAGCATACATGTATAGTTGACTTATGTGAATTTCTCAAGTGAATTCAAGAGCCTTCACATAATTTTTGACATTTCATGTGCAACTTCAGTAGGGTAGTCAAGAAAGAAGACGATTAGGAAGAAGATTATCGTTAAAATTCATGAGGAATATTTTCATGTTGCAAATCTTACTTTAATTAGTTGCTTTTATTCTTGTCAGTAAGATCTCATATCAAATATATGTTTGTAAATGTTTTCTTGAAATTCTGCAACTTGTTCTAAATAGATCTCATATCAACTTGTTGTTGTAAATGTAAAAAAGATATCATGTGGCATTACTTAATGTGACAATTTAATATAAAAAATATGATAAGTTTAAGTTAAATACTACATGTTTATTTTAGCTTAGTTCAATTTTAGAGTATCTCTAATACAAGAACTCAATAGGAGTTTTTCTTAACTCTTTTGATGAATCCTTTTGTTACCACAATCAAATTAGCCAAGATCACGAAAACATCCCCTCAAGAAACTCGTCTAAGTTATCATCAACGTCATCAATTTTACGATGACTTGCTGAACTCAAAGCCTTTTTCCCTGTAAATACATGGTCAAAAAAGTTTAAGCTTGTAACAGAAAATTAAATTTATATGAGTAAGAGCATTTCACAACAAACATTATACAAACTTAGGAGAGAGAGACAGAGAAAACCAACGAACCCGAGTAAGACTACTAAAATGTGTGGTCATTCCTGGTTATGAGAAAGAGTAGCTTAGTGAGAAGAGTAGCTTGGTTTTTCCCTCTTCCTTTCACAACACGGTACTACTCTTAATTTTTTTTGTCCTATTATGTCATCTTCTGCTTTTTCTTGAACCTCCTCTCTCAATTGTCCCGTGTTCATTGTTGATTCTGTGAAACCTTTCCTTATATTGGACTGGTGTGTACTACACAGGTTGAGTGGTAATTCTGTGAAACTTTACCAACTCAATATGTCTGGTGCTTTGGCTCCTTCCATCTGTAATCTTCCAAAGCTTCTTGAGTTGAATTTATCAAAATATTTCATCTTTGGCCCCATTCTTAATGGTTTTGTTGACTGTTTTGATTTAGAGGTTTTGGACCTTTGCACAAATAGGGTTCATGGACCCCTTCTGACCCCTATTTGGAAAATTACAACACTTAGAAAGCTTTACTTGTGTCAAAATTACATGTTTGGTGAAGTGCCAGAGGAGCTTGGGAATTTAGTATCACTTGAGGAGTTAGTCATTTATAGCAATAACTTAACCGGAAGAATTCCATCATCAATAGGAAAGTTGAAGCAGCTTAGAGTTATAAGGGCAGGTTTAAATGCACTCTCAGGGCCAATACCTGCTGAAATCAGTGAGTGTGAGAGCTTGGAGATATTGGGAAGATTCCTCTAGGAAGATTCTAGAAACAATACAGCTCATCTCAGACGCTAAACAGGAGTAAAAATAAATTATTTAAACACAAAATCCTTAAAATATTCTGGAACTTTCTTTTCTCTAACGAGTCTTTGGTTTGTACTGGACCCATTCTTTTCTTTGTGATTGTCCATATTCGATTTGAACTCTTGTTTCACAATTGATGAAATTGAACTAACCTAAACCCGATTAATTAGTTTTTATGAGAAGAAAGGAATTTGAAAACTAAAATCCATAATTGGTTTGGTGTCCAGACCCTATATGTTAGAGGACCTAATTGGGTCCGTCTGGATTTGTTTGCCCATCATGCCTCTTCAACCTTTAATCATAATGTCAAGCTTAAATTGTGAGAGCTGTGAGGGCAAAAGACTTTCTCCGGGAAGATTCCTCCAGAGATTGGAAAATGGTGACAATGTTGCATGTTATTTGTTATTCTTAATAACTACAATATAATTATAATGTACTATAATATAGAATAGTAAACTTTAACAGTATTGATCAATGTGGTATACCAGAACCACAAATAAAAAGAAGTCATTGCTTTTGGAGCCTCAGGTGCTTTCTACATCTTCAGATGTATGTTTAATGAAAATTTGAGTGGGCTCAAGGCAGCTTGTTAATGTGTCATGACCAAGTTGTGTTCTTTCATTGTCTCCAAAGCCAAATATTTGTCCCCTGCTAGTGATCACCACAGTGTGGTACAAGCCAGTGCTAATTTGGGAAACATGGTGAGCTCTCAAGGTATCTAAGATTCTAGGTTTCAATACTTTATCAGATACCTTTCTATCCAGGAATCCGAGGCTGCCAAATCCCATTGAGCCAAAGCCCTTAAATAGGCCAAACCAATGATAGCAAATAAAATTGGAATTTGAAATATTTTTGTTCAATGAAACTCACAAATCCATTTGAGTCAACTGCCACTGCATGCTCATCCCCTGCAGATACACGGACAATACGAATACCTTTCCTTCTGAATTTCTGTATAGGACGTGGCTGCTACTCATCATGTTGGTCCCCATGGCCAAGACAGGAATTAGCACCTGATCCAAAGGAGTATACTGTCCCATTTTTCTATTGCACTATTGTGTTGTGCTCAGGAAAATGAAACCATGCCAGGTTGTGGGGCTGGAAACCGCATTAACTATCATTGTATGTTGGTTACAACCCCAGTTCATCATTTATTCATAAAAAGCTCTAAAAAAATAATAAAATAAGAGCTTTATTTTGATGAAGAAAACATTAAAAAGAAAAGGCTTTTAGGTAAACTAATTTAAAGAGTTTCTGCTTCCTTACTTTTATCCTAATTTCATCTCTATTGTTGCCCTCCTCATCTGTATCTGTTTTCTGCCTCACTAATCTCCCTTAATCTCCTTAATCTAGCACCTATGTGCTGCTGATTTTATTTTTTAGAAGAAATAAATTCAGTTTTTTCCCATATGTATTGTTGAAAATTACGCTAAATCTGTTGGAATGGAAGTGAGAATACCACCAAACATAGGGGAGAGGGTGGAGACAGAAAGGCCTTGTGCATGAAGAAGAAGCTGCCTGTGGTGGGGCTGGTATCAATGGAGTTTCAGGGGTTCTCCTTTGGGCAAGGAAGCAATCCTAGATTTGATTTATATCGAGTTAAATAAATCAATTTAATTCTACTTTAGATGTCATGAACCAACAAATTCCAAACACCAAAGTTGTTGGGTGAAAGTACATGAATATATGGTTTATAAGTCATGTCCTTCATGCGAAGGCCCTTTGGACATGAAGCATGGATAATGTGGTAGCCTACCCTTTAGCTAAAATTTAACTTTTATTTAAAAGAATGGGAGCAACAAAGATCAAATTCTTCTAGATCACGTGGTCTTGGAAGCTTTAATATAAAGTTATAAATCAACTATCCCAAACACTTAAACTATTGGGTGAAAGCCCATGAATAGTATTATTCTAACCAAGGCAGTGAGGGCACCTAATGAAAGGTATGCCTTTCTGCCCCCCTGTGTGATTTGGGTCCTTCTTTTACTTGAAACCTATGTTAGAGATTCAAAGTGAAAGAATAAGTTTAAATTAGAAATAAACGAGAAAAATAGATCTATACCTTTCTCCAACATGATTACAATGTAACCTGAAAGGTATTAAAAGGGCAACAAAATAGATCTATTCCAACATGATTTCATAGGCTACCAAGATCTGCTTCACAACCTTCACCTAGAATTGTCCTTTCTCCTTCTCAAACATTGCTTGAGTTATCTGAGAGTTTGAGCTACCGGATGATGGAGTTTCATTTGATTTTGATTCATCATGGTCGCTAGAGGATGCATCTGCTTTAATTGCAACAGGATAGACATCCATGTCCCCTACTTTCAATAACTCAGACTCCTCAAATGTTGAAAAATAAATACCAGTTCCAGCTGGCTGTTTAAACTTCTGGCCAAGTCCTTGCTGGAAATTTACAGTCACGGGTGGAAGAACATTTTCTTTCATTGGAGTTAGTATGCAACCTTCCCCTTCTTTTGCAAAGAAAAGTATGGTGATGTTGTAATGGAAATAAAAGGAAACAAAAACCTTTAGATCAAACAATTTAAAGAACTATCCTACAAAATATCCTACATTCTTTTGAGAATGTAGCTAAATTTAATTAATGGTGAAGTTGGTTAACTGATAAGCATAAAATTATTATCCTCATATCATTCTTCTTATTTTGAGGAGGTCCCTGACAACTAGGAGCAGATTTTAAAAACATATATTACAAGTATGCTTAACAACCTCATTGTCTTCTACCTATATGCATAACAACCTCACTTATTACCTATGTTAATTGCTTTCTATATTACCATAATCTTGCAGATACAGAGATTTGTTTGCTGGACTTCCCTTGCGTAATCTTGCAGATACTGAGGTTTGTTTGCTACACTTTTTGGTTTATAATTCATATGTATGCTTTGTTTGCTATAGTAGTGAATATTGACTGACTCAAAGGAAGATTTTTCTTATTCATAAAGTTATATGATGTAAAAGTTGCTTTGATATTATATTAAGAGGTCATGCCCTGAGGGAAAAATAGTTTAAAATATTGATTTTGATTCTTGAATAGCTAGTTGTAATACTAAGTCATTCAACATCTGTCTGTGACTATGAGTATTTGCCATTGTTAATATCTTAAGGAGGTAGTGATTTGAAGCTCACTAACTTCAATAAGTTACACAAATCCTTGTAATTGGAAGCTTAAAATTAAAACCATCCCCTGCAATGCAATTTTGTAGTGTTAGTCCTTAGATATTTGGATTTGGGTCTAGTTCAACCTGAAAAGGTAACTCAAAATGTTAAAATTGTCTTTTACTTATAAACTTTATTTTGGTCATATCATTAATCGATATAGTATTTCCAGCATGCAGTGCATACACATGATAGACCATTCTGTCCAGATTTAAGGCATGTCTTGACCCCTAAGCTGTATGGTAATATCTTAATTAGACTAAGAACCCAATCACTCTTGTCTGTACCTTCAATCTCTAATAACTGGCCACTAAGGGCAGCTTGTAGTGAACTTGGAAGATCAACTTTGAATACATTTAGTGTTTTTCAAACAGCTCTTGAGCAGGGCCTTAAAGATATCAAATATAACTTCAATTAAAAAAAATATTATATTAACTGTAAAAGACTAGAAAACAAAAGGAACTACAATATACCCTACCAATAGGGTGGATGAATCCACTATAACTGTATTGTAAGTTCCTTCTGGAACATTCTTCAACAATGCAACTCCTAGATCATTGAAAGACAATCTATCATGAGAAAAATTGTCCTAAACAGTAAAGTAGTTAAGGAACATAAAAAAATATGGAGAAGCTGACCATACCATCACCAACGGTAAGTGTTACACGTGGGTCCTCAAAACCTACTGCTATATCAGGGAAAAATTGTTTAGAGACCTGCAAAGAGTGACAACTTCAATTTTGATATTGGGCATATATTGCTATACCAGAAAACTTCATTCATTAAGCATAAAAGATTTTTTTTTTAGAACGAGAAAAACATGCAATGACCAATATCACTAAGTAGAGAAAACCACTCAACTTAGAAGAACATGGAGAGCAACAGAAACTAACTATATGCAGGACAATAGTTTATCAATGTATATTGTATGCGTACAAGTCTCCTTAGTCATTTTCACTACTATTACATCTTATCCTCTTTTGAATCACAATTAAAAACCACAAGTAAATCACTTATGACTTATCCTCTTTTGATTTATCCTTTTTTGAAAGCTCTCTCTGTAGCCTAGACTGAGCTAACTAGCCACTCACTTATGACTTATCCTCTTAAGAAATTGATTTTTTCAAAGCTGATGTACGGTATTTTAGCAATTGAGAATGTTGTCAGCAAGCACTTGAGCAAAATTTGGGTTGAGTGTCATTCTCTGCTGCTGGTCCAAACACACACACACACACACACACACAGACACACACACACATACAGAGAGAGACACACATAGACACCTACAATAATAAAGCATCAGCACCCCCGAACCCCACTATTCCAGATTAGTTACATAAAGAACTGTTGATGTTGATATTTATCTGTAATCGAAATTTACATTTTGTATGTTGTTGTATGTTATTGTATAAAGGATCATGGCTTCTCCACCTGCCTCCCCTCCTGCTCCTCCTCCTCCTGCTTCTTCCGACGTATCGACTTCGTCGTCTGCTGTGAAGCGGACACGCAAAGCCTCACGTCTACGATCGTTGTCTACTAGAGCACCTGGTGCTGAGATTGTTTTTCTTTTTTTATTTGATGTTGTTTAATTAATAGCCAAAAAAACATTATTATAACAAATAAACCTTATTTGATGTTGTCAGGCGGAATTTGAAATCCCAGAGGCTTCTGACAGTAGGACGAAAAGAAAGTTACTTCAGACTATCGGCGAGAGATGGAGACAGTTTAAATTAGACCTCACGAGGAAATGGGCCCTTGTAGCTGATCAGGACGGTATGGATGACACTGTCTGTGATAAATACGACATAAGCAAGGAAAAATGGGCCCAGTTTTGCCAGACTCGTAGAGACCCTTCTTGGGAGGTATGTTCCTTGCCATTTAAGCTATTTTTCAAAAAACATTAACTTGTTATACTTCATTCTAGCAATGTTAAAGATTATTGTTTTATTTTTGCAGGATGTGCACAAAAAGGCACAAGCCATGCAGAAACAGAACACTGCCCCCCACGTTTTGTCTCGTGGGGTTTATGAATATTTGGAGCAGAAGCTCCTGGCTAAGAAGACCAAGAAGAAGCTAGAGGAAGCTGCACAGTCAGGAAGCGTTGATGGCATCATCGACCCTCCATCCCTGATCAGACGCCACGTGAAGTGGAAGATGGCCCGCACGAAGAAAACATGGGAGATGACGACTGAGGCCGCAAAGGAAATCGATGAGAAGATCGTAAGTCATTTTCAACTAACCATTAGAATTATATTTCAATATTTTGTGAATGTCATGTACAACTGTGTGTTTTCTGTGCAGGATTCCTTTAAGGAGAAAGCGACACAGGGATCCTTCGTCCCCTATGGATGTCATGATGTCCTCACTGCTGCTATTGGACGTCCAAAGCACCTTGGACGTGTCCGTGTTGCTGGAGCCGGTGTCACCATCAAGTAATACTTTGGATCGGCTCCATAGACATCCCGCAGCTCTTCCTCCCTGCCTCCTGAAGAATTGCAGCAGCTGACCCAACAAATCAGGGACCAGCTAGAGGAGTCCATCACAGAAAAAGTGACGCAACAGCTCATGGCATCGTTCAGCTAGATGCAGTCCCAGATTCAGTCCCAGATGCAATCTCAGGGACTTGCACTACCTCCCGAGCCTCTGGTTGGTCCCTCGGGTCCTCAAGTAAGCACAAAGGGGAGTTGTGTTGATCCCTCAGGAAACGATCCTGAGACGGGTGACTTAGATAGGTGCGGCTTGTACATCGAAGCAGATCTTGCCCGCCTGGTTTCCCTGGGGAGAGTTTATGAGGGATCCACTATTGTTCATAACACTCCTTTGTTGCCTAGCCAAGTAAAGGTGGGTGTGGAGGAGGTTACAGATGCATATGCTCCAGTTCCTGTACCCACTGATGAGGTTTCCTTAGTGGGGCAGGCAATTCACACCTTCCTTGCTTGACCGACATATCTGGTCAAGTCTTTATCACAGCAGGTACTTTACTCTTACTATATGTTTCTTCTTTTTGAATTAATTCATTCAGTGTGCCTCAAATTAGGCCATTTAACTTTGTTTCATGAACAGGCAATGGTGTCTCCGGCAAAACCACCTCAAAAGCCCGATCCGGAGGTCGATGATCCGCTTTATCTGATGACATTGACCATTCCAGAGCTTTTCTTGAGGCCTTACCAAGTTACATGGGATGCCACCGTGTTCGGGGTCTTTAATCAGGACTTCCCGCTCTACATAAAGCATAAAGACCTCTCCGAAATCGCACACGGTGGTCAATGTCTCAGCATATCAGTGTTACAGTTGTGGATTCTGTAAGTCATTTTAGATTACTTTTAATTACCTAAGTTATTGCTTTCAATTCATAAATATTTAACTTTGACTTAACATAAACAGGCATCTGACTGAAACAAGTATGCGAGCAGGGAATTCTAATATCTATGGATTCCTCGAGCCACAGTCCATTCAGAGGTCTGGGCAATTGCATTTTGAGACTGAAAGTTACATAAAGAGTTGAATGCAGAGTTCAAAACCAATGTCTATCTTGGAGCCTACCTCAATGGGTAAGTCACACAAAATAACTGAATTTAATTAATGTTTACTAATATACTAACCCATATTCATCCCCACTGCAGCGGACACTGGCAGATGCTGGTCATTGTGCCCAACAAACACCTAGTTGTCTGGTTTTGTTCATTGCATAACAGGTCAGGAACTACCTTAAGGGGTTAATTAACAGGTCAATATTCTTTTCAATGCATTTGCATTCAAATACCTCAACAACACCACTTTTTAATTGTTACTCGCATGGAACAATGCTTTAAAAGGTCTTGATGATGCTCCACAGCCTAAATCAAAGGCTCCTGGTAGGTGGATTGTCGTCAAGGTACGTCATTTACATAAAACTTCCACTTATGTCTGTACACTAATTGTTTAATTAATATCCAAATTTCATTATGTATTTAGTGTAATAGAAAAAAAGAAAGTACTGAGTGCGACTACTATGTCATGCACTGGATGTCCACCATCATTTTAGGAAGTTTTAGGAATAACTGGGAAGCGGTAGGTTTATTTCAAACAAATTCTATTTTCTTTATAATTTGTATTACATTATTAACTTATTATCATTTATTTCATCATGCAGTATTTTAACGATCCAAGACCATTGGAGCCAGAGAGATTAAAGGCATTGCGGATCCAGTGGGCACAGTATTATCTCCGAGTTAGAGATCAGACCTAGGATTTAGGGACATTAAGTTTAGCTTAGTTTACTTTGGTTTAACATTTTTGACATTTCCTATGTAATTTGAACATTGAATTCATTTGTTGATCGTTGTTTATGATAAATCAATTATTCAATGTTTATTATTATTAAAACTACTTCAATGCAAAATAAAATGTTTATTTGCTGTGAATTGGGTCTGAAATTGCATTTTACAGGTACAATTTTGGGTTTATTGTAAAAACCAAAAGTTTATATAAAAAAAAACTTCAAAACAACATCGGTTGTTAACAAAAACCGATGTTAATATAGTAAACAACATCGGTTATTTACAAAAACCGATGTCAACATGAACCTTAACATCGGTTATGTAAATAACCGATGTTAACGTGTGTATATTAACATCGATTATTTATAAATAACCGATGTTAACCTGTTATTTATAAATAACCGATGTTATATACAAAGAACTACAACAAAATAAGTGTATGCATCATGAACGTTGACATCGGTTTTCTAGTGAAACCGATGTTAGTGTAATATATTAACATCGGTTATGCTCGAAAACCAATGTTAATATATTAAAATAACATCAGTTTTACTACAAAACCAATGTGAATATATAACATTAACCTCGGTTTTACTAGAAAACCGATGTCAATGTTCAACATGCATACACTTATTTTGCTGTAGTTCTTTGTGTATAACATCGGGTATTTAGAAAACCGATGTTATCATTTTTATGTTAACATCGATTTTCAAAAACCGATGTTAACAATAATACATTCAACATCGGTACTTTCAACATCGGTTTCAAAATCGATGTAGAATACCGTAAATAATCGATGTTGAAAGTGTATTTTCTTATAGTGTTAATAATATAACAAGATGAATATTTTAGGGAAAATTCTAAATTAAAGAGAAAAACAATAGTATGCAAGAATCTCTTAAGCCCATTTAACATTTAGTAAAAGAAGTAAACGAGAGAAAAAATATAAAATTTTGGGCAATGTCTCCTCTATAATTAATACTTTTCCTAAAAATGCCAAATCAATATAATAACAACATCATTCACAGTTTTATTCATCAACAACAAATATTTTGCATCCCATTAGTTTAAAACACAATTTTTCTTGAAAACAAACATGCAACAGGGACAAACATTCAACCCCATAATTGGATTCCATGACCCCAACTATCGTTTCAAAAGTTGTAAACTAACCATAAACTCCCCTTGTTAGTCGTCATCTATGACTAACTTTTGTATAGAAAAGTTTTATAAAATGTATAAGTTTTCCCCAAATTATGGTTCTTTTTGTAGGATCGTAAATATTTTCTTGTTTAGTTGAAATTATGCTCAGTAGATACTCTCCACATGGAATTAATGCAAATTCCACTTCAATTTCAGGTAAAAAGGAGAAAAATTGGAAGGTGCAGCAGTTGGTGTCTCACTAAGCTTGGCCCATGCGCTTAGCGAGTATCATCCGCTAAGCGAGGCATCAACCCGCTTTGTAAGTAAGATGAATCTTGAAGGGAATTTTCCATGCAAGCACGCGCTCAACGCATTATCAGCACGCTTGGCTCGCTAAGCCAAATTTCACTTACTCACGCTAAGCGCGAAAATGGCGCTAAGCGCACCTTCGAGGACAGAAAGCCCTTTTAAAGCCTGAAGTGGAAAATCAGAAAAAGAGGAGTGTAGAGCGTAGAGAGTGTGAAGAATAGAGAATAGAGGCGCAAAATAGAGCAATGAAGAAAAAACCTTAGCTTTTAAGAAGATCTTAGGTTTATGAGTAATTTTTAGGTTTCTAGAGGTGGAGGAGACATCCCCACCACTGTGTAATCTGTTATTTTCTCTTATAACCCACTTCTTGCTTGTGAAAGGTGTTGCCTTGTGATGGATGGCTAAACCCCTTTGTTGGGGAATTCTACTGAGAACTTGATGTAAATTCTTATCCTATCTATTTAAAGTTGTTTTGTGTGTTCAATGTTTCTATCTGTGCTTAATTTTTGCATGCTTGTGGCTTGATCACTCATTTGTATGTAAAGTTAGGAGCTTTAGCATTAGAAAATGTATTGCATCCTTAGAACTGGATAGAATGGGCTAGGTTATCGTATTTTTGGACACGAAGTGCAGCAATTTAGTTTTATTATGCTATAATCGTAATGCAATCCATTTAGGCTAAGTTTGACGAGACATCCGAGAGCAAGCTTTAAATAGGATTAGTCCATTCACGTGAGGAATCATGGTTTGGAGTGTTTGCCCTCAACATAGAACACATAAACATCTTTGAATAGAGAAAAACCCTTAATTGCTTCAAGTAACTCAATAGGAGGACCCAACGCTTTTAATTATCTGTTTTAACACCCACTTGCTCATATTTTCTGTAATTAGCAATTAGAATAGAAAACATTAGAGTTTATTCATGATTATTAATGTTTTATACAAATGCCTGCTTATTGAATGATGCTTCAATAAATGAAACAAGTTCCCTGAGTTCGATACTCGGTTTCTTACCATTTTATTATTACTTGCAAGACTCGGTACACTTGCCGATAAGATGTCGCATTCACAGTAACTAGTGGAGCCGACGGAACAAGTTTTTGGCGTCGTTGCCGAGGAACTTCTTTCCATTTGGGAAGTATAGTTCAGTTTGTAGGCATTAATTCTTTATTCTTTGATTTATTGTTTTTGTGAATATTTAGTTAGTACACAATTTGTTTTTCTCTTGAATCGGTTAACCACTATTCTTGCTAGTGCTTTGTATGCACTTTAGATCTTTTGCAGGTGATTTGGTTGATTTGGACTTGGAGATTGAAGCTACTTGCAGACGAAACAACACAGAAAAGGACGAGAAAAAACTTGCAAGAAAGGGCAGTACCAATTCTAGAGGAGCCTTGTTCATCGGAGTCATCTTTTGTTTTTCCACAACCAAGGGAATCTCATACAAATGCATCTGAAGCTCACAGGATGGCTGAAGATCAACCTCGCAGAGTAACCCTTGAGGACTATTCTAGTTCTACTATGCCGTAATTCTTTACAAGCATCACACGACCAGAGGTTCAGGCACATAACATCACTTACCCTCATTCTTTAATTCAGTTGATACAAGGAAACTTATTTCATGGTCTACCCAACGAGGACCCATATGTACATTTGGTAACATATATCGAGATATGCAATACTGTCAAGATTTCCCATGTGCCCGAAGACGCAATTAGGCTGAGCTTGTTTTCATTTTCACTATCTGGAGAAGCCAAGAGATGGCTACACTTATTCAAGGGCAACAGTTTGAAGACTTGGGATGAGGTTGTTGACAAATTTCTGAAAAAGTATTTTTCTGAGTAAAAAACTGCAGAGGGAAAGGCTACTATTTCTTCATTCCACCAGTTTCCTGATGAGCCATTGAGTGAAGCGTTGGAACGATTTCATAGCTTGCTGCGGAAAACTCCAACTCACAGATTCTCTGGACCTATTCAGCTTAATATCTTCATTGATGGGTTAAGGCCACAGTCAAAGTAGTTACTTGACACTTATGCTAGGGGAAAAATTAAATTGAAGACCCCAGAAGAGGCAATGGAATTGATTGAAAACATGGCTGCTAGTGATCATGCTATCTTGCGTGGCAGGACACACATTCCCACCAAGAGAAGTTTGTTAGAACTTTCATCACAGGATGCTTTGTTGGCACATAACAAGTTGCTGTCCAAGTAGCTTGAGACCTTAACAAAGACATTAAGTAAGTTGCCAACTCAATTAAATGTTAGCCAACCTTCACATTCTACTATTTTGCAGGTTGGAGGTTGCACTATTTGTGGTGGAGTTCACGAGTCTTGTTGCTGTATTCCCATTGATGAAATAACATACGAAGTAATTACATGGGGAACCAGCCAAGAGCAAATTTTAATGGAGGTGGATACTCAGGTTTCCAACATGGCCTGCCAGCAGCAAGGACAGTAGAGAACTCACCTAGGGAACCAATTCAACAAAGACCAGGGTGGGCCATCCAATAGGCCGTAGCAATAAGGGCCTAACTTGTATGAGAGGAAGACCAAGATGAAAGAGACTCTTGCTCAATTTATGCTGGTTTCTAAGTCAAATCATAAGAGCACGGAATCGGCTATCAAAAACCTTGAAATTCAGGTGGGACAGTTGGCCAAACAATTGGTAGACAAGCCTTCAAGAAGTTTTGGAGCCAATACAGAAAATAATCCAAAGGAAAAGTGTAAGGCTGTCATGACCAGAGGTAGAAGGGCCATTATTTCTGAAGATGAGGGGAGACTAGTTGCTGAGAACCAAGAATTAGTTGTTGAAGAAGAAAAAGAAGAAGAGAAGGAAGAGGAAGAAGACAAGTTGAAGGAGGAACCAATAATTGATGAAAAGAAAGAAATAAATGAAGAGGAGAATAAATAAAAATAAAAAGAAAAACAAAAAGAAAAAGAAAAAAATGAGAAGAGAGAAGATGAGAAGAAGCGTAAGAGTGAGCGTGCCCGTGAGAAGAAGAAGAAGGCAACTCCATCTGAAGGGAAAAAGGTGCCATACCCATTGGTACCCTCAAAGAAGGACAAGGAATGACATCTAGCTCGGTTCCTTGATATCTTCAAGAAATTGGAGATTACTATGCCCTTTGGAGAGGCCTTACAACAAATGCCGTTCTACTCTAAGTTCTTGAAGGACATGCTAATGCGAAAGATCAAGTATATTCATAGTGACACTATTGTTGTGGAAGGAAATTGTAGTGTAGTGATTCAACGCATCCTTCCACCCAAGCACAAGGATCTCAGAAGTGTCACCATTCCTTGCTCTATCGGGGCAGTTTCTGTTGGTAAAGCTCTCATTGATCTGGGAGCCAGTATTAATTTGATGTCGCTCTCCATGTGTAGGAGGATAGGAGAGCTGGAAGTAATCCCAACAAGAATAACGCTGCAGTTAGCAGACCGCTCCATTACCAGGCCGTATGGAGTGATTGAGGATGTTTTGGTCCGATTTAAGCACTTCACTTTCCCGGCTGATTTCGTTGTCATGGACATTGAAGAGGATGCTGAGATACCCTTGATTTTGGGACGTCCTTTCTTGTTAACCGCAAGTTGTGTGGTGGACATGGGAAAGGGGAAGTTAGAAATGGGCATTGAAGATCAAAAGATCAGTTTTGATCTATTTGATGAAGAAAAGAAATTGCTAGACCAAAATGTTTGTTTGCAGGTGAAGGAGTTTGCAGAAGAGGTTCTGAAGGTGGGAACCAAGTTTGACCCTGACCCATGAAGAACTATGCATCAAGCTAATGACGTTAAACGAGCGCTTGCTGGGAGGCAACCCAGTCCCTTTTTAATTTCATTTTCATTGCATCTAGTCAGAGTTTGCTTGTTTGTGGTTGTATGAAACAATTATCAGTATGTTTTGCATTGGCATAAGGGGTTGATTAAGCTTCTTTGAAGCTATGGACGAAAAATAACTTAGAAATTTTTTTCAGTGATCCACTTGCTAAGCATGCCCTACGCGCTAAGCAAATCTTTCTTCATGCGCTAAGCAAGTCATCGCTTGCACTAAGCGCATCAACCCCTGTTTATTGGCTGATAGGGTCCCGCTAAGTGTGAGCCCTATGTGCTAAGCCAAAAAATACTCTTTGTGATTTCATTTTCTAGAATTGGGCTAAGCGAGTCATCTCGCTAAGAGCACAGCCTCATCTTGCTAAGCACACTGACGCACTAAGCGTTATTCCTCTCTGTTGGATCATTTGAGAATTGGGCCCAGCGGGTCAGCCCGCTAAGCCCAAATAACTCTTGGGTTTGGGATTGCGCTAAGCGAGAGGGATGCGCTAAGCGCGACCCACTACTGCATCAGGGAGCGTGTTAATTTGCTAAGTCGGCCCATGATCCGCTAAGCGTGAGTTGCAGGCCAATCAAAGTTGCAGAACTCGCTAAGTGTGACTCTTCGCGCTAAGCCCAATTCCTTCTCTGGAATTTTAAATTTTTCCATTGGGCTGAGCAAGTTTACCTGCTAAGCGCACGAGTTTAAAAACTCAAACATCATTTTATGCTCACTTGCGAGCTCACATGCTAAGCGAGGCAGTTGAAACTGCAAAAAATAAGGCTTAACTGCCTTAGGCAATTACATTTTGTGCTTTTAATTTATACCTCATTCCGCTTTCGTTGCTTTTCATCTGCACTGCACCTTCATTTTCTGCTTTGCTTCATTGCTTCCTTTTGCTTTCATTTTCGGCAATCCAAGTAAGTACACTCACTTTGCTTTCTATTTTTTTTTTCAGTTTTTAAACCTTAGGGTAGAGGACTTGGTTACAGTTCAAAACTTTAATTTTTTTAAATGATTGAATGCTGTTAGGTCAGTTTTTAGCGAGCATGTTGTTAGGGGTTTTGTTGCACACATAATGTATGTGGTTTTGATGTTCTTTGCTTAGGATCTCAGGCCTAATAGGGGCTTGTGTTGAGGGGCTGAAAAGCCCCAATGTTTCTAGATTTTTCAATGATCTCGCTATGCGCACCTGTGCGCTAAGCAAGATCATCAATTTTTTATGAATATCTAGGTTTCCAGATGAACTCGCTAAGTTGGCCCTGACCCGCTAAGCGAGTTCATCATTTTTGTTTGAATGTTTGAATGCTTGCATGAACTCGCTTAGCCATTGCACTTAGGCTTAGCGAGCATTTAAATTTCCAGTTATTTTGTGAGTTTGTATAAACTCGCTAAGTCGGCATGCCGCGCTTAGCGAGTTAGTGTGCTTAGTTCAGACTCTGGGAGTCTTTTTATCTTCCGTTGGTGGCTAAGCGAGTGACTCTCGCTAAGCCACTCAGCCATAAAGGCTGAATAAGCCTGGGCTAAGCGACCCTGTCTCGCTAAGCCCAAGGCACTTGTGTTTTTCTGAGTTTTTGTTCATGTGCTAAGCCAGCCCTGCTCGTTAAGTGCAATTTCTTCTTTATTTTGTTTAATGTTGGAATTGGGCTTAGCGAGCATGCTCACTAAGCCAATTATGTTCCAGAGGTCTGTTTGGGCTAAGCGCCAGCTGGCGCTAAGCCTGTTTAGTGTGTCGCGCTAAGCGCACCCTGCGCGCTATGTGTAATTATCTCTCTGATTTAGAATAAGGCTTAGCGAGCCCTGCTCGCTTAGCCACTATGGTCTGTCAGGCTAAGCGAGGATGTCTTGCTTAGCCAGAGTTATGTTTTTGTGTTGATGCGCTAAGCGCGCATCTGTTGCGCTAAGCGCATGAGTTAATTTTCATAAGGTGCGCTAAGCGAGCAGTTTCACTAAGCACCCAGTCTATTTTTTAGTTTTATTTTTCTGCTTTCAGTTCAAATAAAAACCTGTCTAACTTGTTTTTTGTGGTTCTTTTGATGCAAATGACTTCTAGAAAGAGGAAAGCATCAGCCTCCCAACCTTGGGAACCATACGATACGACAAGATTCGTTTCTGAGGTCGCATGGGAACGTTATGCTCAGAATGTTCACTCCTGGAAAATCCTTCCAGAAAGGAATGTGAATCTTTTTGTGACTGAGTATGACGAGCTTAGACGGGAGCTGATCCAGAGGAACTGGCACAGGGCCTTGACCTAGTATGAAGATGGTCACATTGACGTGGCCTTGGTCAAGGTGTTTTATTCGAATTTGTACGACCCAAAAGACAATTCTCCCCGCCAGCGCCTGGTTTGAGTCTGAGGGAAGCTGATCAAGTTTGATAGGGAGACGCTGAATGCTTTCCTGGAGACACCACCTATCATCCATCTAGGAGAGCAGTACACATCCTATTCTTTGTTTTGTAGGTCGTGTCCAGATCCTCAGGAGTTTGCGGCCAGATTATGCATCCCAGGGCGCGGGTTTGTTCTGAATGCTGGAGGAGTGCCCTGGAAGCTCCTAAGGAAGGATCTCACGACATTAGCACAAACCTGGAGCATCCTCTCATATTCTAACCTTGCCCCCACATCTCACACATCAGATTTAAATATGGATAGGGCAAGGTTAGTTTATGCTTTGGTTATGAAGATGGACATGGATGTGGGCCCCTTCATTTTTGGACAGATTTCTCAGATGACCCAGTCCAACTCCTCCAGGCTTGGATTTCCAGCTCTTATCATAGCATTGTGCGTAGCCCGAGGAGTCATCTCAGATTCTCTGACTTTTGAGTCACTCAGATCAACCATTAATTTGGCCTACATAAAGAAGAATTGCTGGAACCTGGATGACCCTTCGATCACATTTCCAGGGACCCACAAGGTCAGGGCTAGAGGATCTGAGGGCCCATCTTCATCCGATCCCCCTACTTCTACTGCACCAACTCCCTTACCACCATCAGTACTAGCTACTCTTGGCACCTCTGCTCAGAGTTCAGACATTGTAGTGCCGATGCTATAGAGCCTTCACCATGGTTTATACCTGGTGATGCAGAGTATCCATGCTTTGGCTCAGCATCATCCCATTATGAGCATGAAGGAGTTTTCATCTTAGGTGGCCTGACCAAGTGTCCAGCCTTCTTCTTTTGGGGGAGGTGAGGCCTCCATAGCCTAGGAGCCTCAGCCAGAGCCAGAGGCCGCTGCTCAAGAGGCTGATCCAGAGGATATTCCAGAGGCCACCCCAGTTTCTCAAGAGGACATTGTAGAGGCTACTCCAGAGACTACTCTGTAGGCATCACCAGTGATTACACTTGTGCTGGAGCTTTCTGAGGAGGAGGACGATGCTGCAGATATGGATTATGCAACAAATTTGGAAGAAACAAAGAGTTCTTGAGACCCATGGCAGGCTTCAGAGTAGGATACACTTCAACCGGCCCAGGATATCCTTTCTTCTCCACATGATGACTCCTCTACAGCACCACAGGACCCATGACAGGATTTGGATTTTATTTTCCTGCCTTTGAAACACTTTATTATTATTTTCGGCTTTTAGTACATTTTATGTTTTGGTTTATATTTTTGTTTCAGTTTTGAATTTCAGTTTTTAGTTGTTAACTTAGTTTGCATGTTTTAAAGCTTGTCGAACAGTTTACATTTTCATATTTAAGCAGTGGTTGTTTAATTCGAAAATTTCATGTTTGTTGAATGGTTTGAAATGATCGATGCATGAATTGAGTGAAGTGTAATGCATAGATCATATGCTTGGAATAAGCATGCAGTGATTAGAAGAGAAAGAACATGGATTAGGATCATGACTGAAAATGTTAGTTAGTTTGACAGATTGATTGTGAAGGTAATCATTAGCCACAACCCAGTGAGCGTGTGATATTTAATTGTTAGAGAATGACTAGCATTGAGTAATGATTTTTGCATGAATCTCTGATTATGGAATGAATGCATGAGTTTGAAAATGATGAAGGCCATGATAGATTGAAACAACCACTTAGCCAAAAAGCTTACCTTGTGAATGAATGATATATCCTTTTCACCCATGTTGAGCTGAAAATCTGATTGCTTGACTTGAACCTTGAGCTTGTGAAATTATATCTCCATCTACCTTGTCTTAGGTTGTAGGAGAGCATTGTGGTTCAAAGAAAAATTGTCCCAAATTTGGGGGAGTTTATTGGGTGACAACAATTGTGGTAAGAAGATGATAGCTCACACAATAAAATCAATAAGCAGCAAGTAAAAAGATGCTAAATTAATTTTTATAAAAAAAGAGGAAATCTCAAAAATAAAAGCTGAGTGTGCGCTGTTATCTAAGAAAAGTGAAGCTAAGTGCTGAAAGGCAAATAATTGAAGTTGGAAATCAAAAGGAAAAGAGTTGATCTAAGGATGAATGCTCTCCTAGAACTTAAGTTTTTGCATCCTAGAAAAACCATGATTTGCATGCAGCCCGGCCTCAATACAAGCCTAGAAAAGTCCTTCGGATTCAATTTGTGTGTTTATGATTGTATGGCATGAGATGAATTGCAAAGATTGAGACTTGTGTTGGTTTTTGATTGAGAAATAGCCTTAACCACTTGTGCTTGAGTGAAACAGTGACTATGAGGCATTGGTTGATGACCCTTCCTTGATATCTGTCTTGCTTACTAGCTTATTTGAATTGTGTTGTTTAATAATCATGTTCATATCTTTGAAGAGCTGCATGTCTTGTGAAAAGCTGTTGATTGAAACATTGTATGCCACTCATGTCATGTGATTGAATTCTTTGGAACAAACACCTTTGTGAATAACCACCGTGATTTTATCACTTGAGGACAAGTGAACTGTTCTTTCTTTGCTTGAGGACAAGCAAAACTGTAAATTTGGGGGAGTTCTCACCTATCTATATTCTCTCGTTAGCTCCTCGCGGTGTTGTTTTGATATCTCTTAGGTTCACGCCCGTTAATCTGAATGCAGAGTTCTATATACCAAATCATAGACAAGGTTAACATTAACATTCAGGGTCAAATACCCACTCAAAATTAAAATGGACTACAATTGAGTTCTTGGAGTCCACATACAAAAGACATTTTGAAAATCTGATCATGCCCATGTGACTGGGGTTCAGTGAAGGTCACAAAAATGACATCAATTTTATAAAAAAAAAACCAACTTTTACAACATCTCATTTACAAAGGTTTTTCAAATGAAGTGTAAAAGCATCCAATAACAATACCCAAATCACAAAAGATACTAAGAGAGGCTCAGACTAACTAGGAGAAGGCATAGAAAACATGATAACCTCAAAGAAACTGCAAAGGGAGGGGCTTCATTCTTTACCAAATCCTCAAGTTGAGTTTTGGAGATTCCTCTCTGATTAAAGTGTTCCTCTCCATGCGGCGGTCTGGCAATAAGCGGAGGTGGTTCATGGCGGTCATTGGTGGTCGTGGGTGGTGGAGGAGGAGGTTCTAGGGTTTTCGTGAGAGTTTTGGAGAGAGAGAAAGAGTGAAAAACACGTTCTTTCTCGCTATTAGTCATATTTGTAACTTGGAAGACTCGTCCGGACCATGCAGTTGCACAAGGATAATTCAAACAACACTTCAATTGATCCAAATTAATCAAGTAATTAAATAATACAAGAAATACATCAAAGATCTAGCTTCAGTTATTGATATTTTAGGGCGTTAAATTTTGCATAGTTACAATTTATTGACTTTGTATACAATTGATCTTAGTTTGTTTTCTATTGTTTGAAAAGGCACATGGCTACACCACCAAGCTCTCCTCCCCACTTGTCATTAGATGCTTCATAGTCTACGTATAAAAAGAGTAAACAATCCAGAACGACTAAGAAGATTGTCTGTCAGGCGTTTGGAGGAGCAGAAGCTACTGGTTCATGTGGATCTTGACACTAGGAAAGCTTTAGGCCCACATAGAAAGACATTCAAGGCCTATTTAGGGATCATTGCTCGAGAAAAGGTTGATATCCTTTATCACAATTGGAAACAAGTGCCTAAAGTTAAAGGAACAACTAATTTAGGACGACATTTTGGTATTTCCGTAAAACACTCTATGTTATAGTAATTCAATGTAGTTAGATTGCATTATTTTGTCATTCACTAACTATTACATAATTTTTTTTATAATTATGGTATTGATCCAAAGAATTGGAAGGAATTTCTTGCTAGTCACAAAACCCCTTATTGGCAAGTAAAAATTGAAACTTGTTTTTCAAAATCACATTTATAATCTAATTTAGTATTTTGCTGAAACTATGTCTAATTTATCACAGGAAGTCAGAAAGAAGGCTCAGGCAATCCAAAAACACAACACCACCACACACATGTTGTCTCATGAGGGTTATGAGTTCCTTGAGGAAAAGCTCATAGAGGCAAAAAAGAAACAACAAGAAGACCAAGCAGCTCAATTTAGGAGTTCATAAATTATTGACCCATCATCTCCCATTCTAGGACATGAGATGTGATTAATGGCTCACACCAAATGATTAGGGGATATGACAATTAAGGCCACACAACAAATTTCTAATAGGATTGTAAGTTAAATTATTTTTCTTCAATCCAATTTTATATAACAAAAGGACTTGTTGATGAATTTCTTTCTGTTGTAGAAATCCCTGCAAGAGTAGTGCACCCTGGGTACCTTTGTACCCCCAAGGATGTGAAGATGTACTCACTGCTGCCATTGGATGACCAAAGCACCCTGATTGTGTTCGTGCTGCTAAAGTCAGTGTCACCATCAACTGTTACTTTAGAAGATCATGTGGCTCCTAGACTTCATCATTGTTGACCCCACAACAACTAGCTCAGTTGACAAAGAGCCTTAAAGAGCAAGTGCGTAGATGTCGCAACCTACCCTTTTGCGGGTGAGCGAGGCGAGGCTCACGGGTGCGTCTTCCATGGGAGGAAAATGCGCGGAGTCGCCACCAACGTTTATTGAAAGGAAAACGTTGGAAAAAAACCAAAGGAAACTGGTCATAAAGAATATTCCAGATTCAGGAGTTATGTTTACGCTTGAGGAAGATATTAACACCTCTCACGTTTGTCCCAAAGGACAACAACCTTAGATTAGAGTTGTGTGAAATCATGTATCCTAAATTTTTTGTCTCTTTTTATTTTTGAGGTCGACAAAAGCTAGGCTTTTGCTCCTACGTATCCTCCATCAAAGAGGAAATCAGACCTACGTAGTTCTTTCAAAAGACAGCAAAGTGACGTGTTGATTTCTATGCTTTTGAACGGTCCATGTTAACCGATAAAAGCAAAGAGGACCATTTAAGGCGTTGGACCTTAAAACGGTTTTCAGTGATTTTTGTGGACAAAGCTTGATTTGTGAGTTGATTTTAGCCTTAGTTTCACTTTGGTTATTAGTCAATTCATTCGAGGAAACTTCCAAAGCAAAAATGTCTGATCGATTTTTTTATTATTTTATTCAAAGGTATTTTGATTATTTTATTATTATTTTGCTTTTTTTTTGTTTAACCGAGGTTACAGCATGAACGATCAGCTAGATTTTGTTTTAACAGTGATCAAACGAGATTACAACGCAAACGATCGGTTGAAATTCATTTTATCATTTATTAGGCGAGAAAATGGCTTAAATGATCGGTTAAAGCTCGTTAAAAATGGAAGAAAAGAAACCGAAATTGAACGAAATAAAGATGAAAGCCAAAAAAACAGGAAATTAATTAAAAATCTCGGATTTGGAAACTTACCCGTTGAAGAACATAGAATGGATGAAGAACGGTGAAGAACTGATGTGCCATCATTTTCTTCTATTTTCTAAACCCTTTTTGCACGATTTTAATTATTGGTTGGTCTTAATTGTCAATTAATCAGGCAGTTTTATTATTTGGGCTCATTTAGCTAATTTGATGTTTTTAATCTAATTTCAGGAATTAATGGAACATTGGGCTTAATCCGGATTTTGGTTATGGACATGAAGAGGGCAAATAAAGCAGTGCTTACCTTAGTTAATTTCTAATTAGGAAATTTCGCAATTTTATTTTATGTTGTTCAGTGTTTATTTCGTTTTGGGCCATTGTATTGTAATAGGGCCCAGTGACTTTGAGTGACTCTTTTTAAATAGCAGCCTTGGGAATTCTTTTCGGCATCATCAATGTAGAAGCAAGCTTCATGATTATGAATCAAGTTGATTCAAGTAGTTTTGATGATGACAAAAAGCCCAAAGAATCATGTCAAGATTGACTCAACAAGTTCAAGATCAAAATTAATTTCAAGTTTCATGAGAAGAATCAAGAAGATTCAAGAATCAAGAGAAGTTTGATTTCAAGATTCAAGAGAAGAAATCAAGAAGACTTCACAAAGGAAGTATTGAAAAGATTTTTCAAAAAACAAACATAGCACAATTTTGTTTTTCAAAAGAGTTTTTCTCAAAATTTTCTAAGTTACCAGAGTTTTTACTCTCTGGTAATCAATTACTAGTTTCCTATAATCGATTACTAGTGGAAAAGTTTGATTTCAAAAGCTTTTAACTGAATTTGAAACGTTCCAAATTATTTTTAAATGGTGTAATCAATTACAATATATTGGTAATTGATTATCAGTATATCTGAACGTTGAAATTCAAATTCAATTGTGAAGAGTCACATCTTTTCATAAAATGCTTTGTGTAATCGATCATGGTTTTGGTAATCGATTACCAGTGACAAGTTTTGAATAAAAATCAAGAGATATAACTCTTCCAATGTTTTTCTCAATATTTTCTCAAGGTTATAACTCTTTGATGTGCCATCATTTTCTTCTATTTTCTAAACCCTTTTTGCACCATTTTAATTACTGATTAGTCTTAATTGTCAATTAATCAGGCAGTTTTATTATTTGGGCTCATTTACCTAATTTGATGTTTTTAATCTAATTTTAGGAATTAATGAAACATTGGGCTTAATCCGGATTTTGGTTATGGACTTGAAGAGGGCAAATAAAGCAGCGCTTACCTTAGTTAATTTCTAATTAGGAAATTTCGCAATTTTATTTTATGTTGTTCAGTGTTTATTTTGTTTTGGGCCAGAGTATTGTAATAGGGCCCAGTGACTTTGAGTGACTCTTTTTAAATAGAAGCCTTGGGATTCGTGCAAGGCATTCTGTTATGCTATTCATTATTCAGAGCTTTTGTTTTAGGGTTTTACGTTTTTCTACTTTGATGCTACTGTTCACGTAATGCAATTTTACATTTTCTGCTTCTAATTACAGTTTCGTTCTTGCTTCTTCTTCTACTCTCATTTACGTTTCTATTTCATTTACATTTTTGTTCATTTACGTTCTGTTCATTTACGTTTCTGTTTCATGTTTCACTTGCGTTTTCTGTTTGAATCCATGGAAGGCTAGATTTTCTGGTGTTGTTTCCTTTTGAGGATGAAGCCCAACTCTCTTTGAGGTTTCGCTTGTAATGTGGTTTCCTGACAGTTTTCCCTTCACCAGTTATCCCAATTTCGTGAATATTAATCAGTGCACGCTTCGTGTTCGATTAATTGCCTCTGAGCCTAACTTGCGTTCATGCTTAATGGACGAAGGGCTAACTGGTGTATGTGATGCCTAATCACGTATTGAAAACCCTAAGTTGATTTTCGCTTAGTAAATTGAAATAGGGTTGGATTAAGTGGTTGACTGTTAGGGACGAATTCTCCATAACCCAGGATAAGAGAATGGCTTTTGAATCAGAGGAAACAACCCGTTTTTAATATTAGTAGTTTCGTATTCCAGTTTACTTGTTCTGCTCTTTAATTACCAAACAACCAAACCCCCCTCCCCCAATCGTTACTGTTACTGCAAGTATATTATGAACATTTGGTTTGTCACTGCTCATTGGGAAACGACCTAGGATCACTTCCTAGTTACTGCATTTTCATGTTTATTTGATTCAGGTACGGCCTCGATCAAATTTGGCGCCGTTGCCGGGGAGCAGTGTCCAAACGTTCATAATAGCTAGCCAGTGTTGTGTGTTTAATCCTTTCGTGTTTTATGTTTAATTGTTAGTATTGTTTAGTATGTGTGTTAGTGTTGTTTAGTGTCCTGGTATTTTTTTTAATGTGTGTTTTGTTTCAATTTTCCCATTAAGCGTTTTCCCTATTTCAGTTTTGGGTGTTTTGCTGTGAATAGTGTTTTGCGACGGACTTAGCGACCATTTCTGCTGGCGGCAAACCAGAGTAGTAGTAGAAATCCCTTAGCGACGGATTTTAGCGACCACCCATGCTGAATTATTTGTGATTTTTTGTTTTAGTAGCTAGGGTTGTTATTTTTGGCTGAATTTTTTTGTGGTAACTTCTTTTAATCCATATTTTGTGGGAAAAATAGCTAGAGCCTTTAGTTTGGTCAGATTTGAAAGTTCCAAAAAACTAGCAAATTTTGTGTTTGTCAAAACTTCAAACGGCCATAACTTTTGCTCCGGTTATCAGAATTGCAATTGTTATATATGCATTTGGGGTAGAAAAAAATTTCCTACGCCGTGGCAGCTTGCTGTAAGCCGGCTGAGGTCTCCATCGTCCAAAAAAAGCGATTCTGTCAAAAGTTTTTTATTTTTCAAGTTTTATTCACTTATTTTTCTTAACCTACCAATTTTAGCTTTCATAGTTAGACTTTGAATTTTTGTCTGAAATTTTTTGTGCTATCTTCTCATCATTTTATAAGGTTGCTCACAAAATTTCAAGTCATTTGGATATCATTTGAGGGTAGCTGTAGTTCAAACCTACACCTTTATTTACATGACAAGGCAACTAGTTGTGTGCATGCTGAATGTAGTGTATGACTAGAGGCAATCCATCTGACTTACAACCCTTTGATCCTGAGATAGATAGGACATTTCACAGATTAGTTAGGCATCATTTTATACCTTTTGATCATTCTGAGCATTCCATAACTGGTGAATCTGTGCATTCTGTTATTGGTGATTTTGAACATCCTGATCTTGAGCATTATAATTTTGAGCATTCTGATTCTGAGCATTCTGATTTTGCACATTCTGAGAACATGGTACAACCTCCACCCCGTGAGAGGACTCTAAGGGAAATGGCTGCACCTGATTTCACCTACGAAAGCTTGTGCATCCAATACCCTGATGAGGATGTCCCATATGTTCTTAAAACTGGACTGATTCATTTGCTTCCAAAGTTTCATGGCCTTGCAAGTGAAGACCCACACAAACATTTGAAAGAATTTCACATTGTCTGCTCCACCATGAAACCCCCAGATGTCCAAGAGGATCACATATTTCTGAAGGCTTTTCCTCATTCATTAGAGGGAGTGGCAAAGGACTGGCTGTATTACCTTGCTCCAAGGTCCATCACGAGCTGGGATGACCTTAAGAGAGTATTCTTAGAAAAAATTTTCCTTGCTTCCAGGACCACAGCCATCAGGAAGGATATCTCAGGTATTAGACAACTCAGTGGAGAGAGCCTGTATGAGTACTGGGAGAGATTTAAGAAACTATGTGCTAGTTGCCCCCACCATCAGATTTCAGAACAGCTTCTTCTCCAATATTTTTATGAAGGACTCAGTAATATGGAGAGAAGTATGATAGATGCTGCCAGTGGTGGAGCCCTTGGAGTCATGACTCCTGCTGAAGCCAGAAATTTAATTGAGAAGATGACCTCCAACTCCCAGCAGTTTAGCACCAGAAATGATGCCATAGTCATTAGAGGAGTGCATGAGGTAGCTACAAACCCATCTGCATCATCTGAAACTAAGAAGCTTGAAGGAAAACTGGATGCATTGGTTAACTTGGTAACCCAGCTGGCCTTGAATCAGAAATTTGTACCTGTCGCAAGGGTTTGTGGTTTGTGCTCCTCTGCTGACCACCATACAGACCTTTGCCCTTCCATGCAACAACCTGGAGCAATTGAGCAGCCTGAAGCTTATGCTGCAAATATTTACAATAGACCTCCTCCACCTCAGCAGCAAAATCAACCACAGTAGAACAATTATAACCTCTCCAGCAACAGATACAACCCTGGATGGAGGAATCACCCTAACCTCAGATTGTCCAGCCCTCAGCAACAACAACAGCAGCCTGCTCCTTCCTTCCAAAATGCTGCTGGCCCAAGCAGACCATACATTCCTCCACCAATCCAACAACAGCAACAACCCCAGAAATAGCCAACAGTTAAGGCCCCTCCACAACCTTCCCTCGAAGAACTTGTGAGGCAAATGACTATGCAGAACATGCAGTTTCAGCAAGAGACCAGAGCCTCCATTCAGAGCTTAACCAATCAGATGGGACAATTGGCTACCCAATTGAATCAACAACAGTCCCAGAATTCTGATAAGCTGCCTTCTCAAGCTGTCCAAAATCCCAAAAATGTCAGTTCCATTTCATTGAGGTCGGGAAAGCAGTGTCAAGGACCTCAACCCGTAGCACCTTCCTCATCTGCAAATGAACCTGCCAAACTTCACTCTACTCCAGAAAAAGGTGATGACAAAAATTTACCTAACAATTTTTGTGCAGGTGAGTCTTCTTCCACAGGTAATTCTGATTTGCAGAAGCAGCACACTCCCCCTCTTCCATTCCCTCTAAGAGCAGTTTCCAACAAAAAAAATGGAAGAGGCAGAGAAAGAGATCTTGGAAACGTTTAGAAAAGTAGAGGTAAACATACCTCTGTTGGATGCAATAAAGCAAATTCCAAGATATGCCAAATTCTTGAAGGAGCTGTGCACTAATAAGCGGAAGCTTAAAGGAAGTGAACGAATTAGCATGGGCAGAAATGTCTCCGCATTGATTGGTAAATCTGTTTCTCAAATTCCTGAAAAATGCAAAGATCCAGGTACATTCAGCATACCTTGTATTATAGGGAATAGTAAGTTTGACAATGCCATGCTAGATTTAGGAGCCTCTGTTAGTGTTATGCCTCTGTCGATTTTTAATTCTCTATCTCTAGGTCCCTTGCAGTCAACTGATGTGGTAATTCATTTAGCTAATAGAAGTGTTGCCTATCCTGTTGGTTTCATAGAAGATGTCTTAGTTAGAGTTGGTGAACTAATTTTCCCTGTTGATTTTTATATCTTGAATATGGAAGATGGATTTTCTCAAGGATCAGTTCCCATCATTCTAGGCAGACCCTTTATGAAAACTGCTAGAACTAAGATAGATGTTTATGCAGGCACACTGTCTATGGAGTTTGGTGACATAACTGTTCATTTTAATATTCTGGATGCTATGAAATACCCATATGAAGATCTTTCTGTATTTCATGCTGAAATAATTGACCATGTTGTTGATGAATACATGACTGATCTTTATTCTAATCTGCATCTTCTCACTCTTCATGCATTGAGTCTGAAATTGTACTTGATCATATGTCTGAATTTGATGCTGAGAGTGAATCTGAGAGTGATATTGATTGCATGTCTGGTGGTGGTGTTTTACCTCTCGAGATTGATTTTATAGAGTCAGATAGGACTAACCATGTTTCAGGAAGTACACATACCTCTGACTTTCTTTATGAGGTAAAGGCTGAGAAACCATCTCCTTCTACCACTATCCAGCCGACCACACCAGAATTGAAGCCTTTGCCATCAAATTTAAAATACGCTTACTTGGATGATAGCAAGAGTTTTCCAGTGATTATATCTGCCTCCCTTGCTGATGAGCAAGAGGAGAAGTTGTTGTCAGTTCTCAAGAAGCATAAGAAGGCTATAGGCTGGACCCTGGCGGACATTCCTGGTATTAGCCCATCCACATGTATGCATCGAATAAATTTAGAGGATAGAGCTAAACCAGTAAGACAGCCACAGAGAAGACTCAACCTGGTGATTCTTGATGTAGTGAAGAAAGAGATAACCAAGCTTTTGCAAGCTGGAATCATTTATCCTATCTCCGACAGCCAATGGGTGAGTCCCGTCCAGGTAGTCCGAAGAAGACCGGCCTCACAGTGATCAGAAATGAGAAGGAGGAGCTGATTCCTACTCGGGTGCAGAACAGTTGGAGAGTCTGCATTGACTATAGGAGGTTGAACCAGGTTACCAAAAAGGACCATTTTCCCCTGTCATTCATTGACCAGATGCTTGAACGCCTGGCAGGTAAATCCCACTACTGTTTCCTTGATGGTTTTTCTGGTTATATGCAAATTACTATTGCTCCTGAGGATCAGGAAAAGACCACATTCACCTGCCCCTTCGGCACTTTTGCTTATAGGAGGATGCCTTTCGGCCTGTGCAATGCCCCTGGTACCTTCCAGCGGTGCATGATTAGTATTTTCAGTGATTTTTTAGAAAATTGCATAGAGGTGTTTATGGATGATTTCACTGTATATGGATCCTCTTTTGATGGTTGTTTGAATAGTTTAGAAAAAGTTTTGAATAGATGCATTGAAACTAACCTAGTTCTAAATTTTGAAAAATGTCATTTTATGGTTGAGCAAGGTATAGTTTTAGGCCACATTATTTCCAATAAGGGTATTGAAGTAGATCCTGCAAAAATTTCTGTTATTTCACAATTGCCTTACCCCTCTTGTGTGCGAGAGGTGCGATCTTTTCTTGGTCATGCAGGATTCTACAGGCGCTTTATAAGGGATTTTAGCAAAGTAGCCCTTCCACTGTCCAACTTGTTACAAAAGGAGGTGGAGTTTGACTTTAATGACAGATGCAAAGAGGCTTTTGATTGCCTCAAAAGAGCGTTGACTACCACCCCCATCATCCAGGCACCCGATTGGACAGCCCCTTTTGAACTTATGTGTGATGCATCAAATTATGCATTGGGGGCTGTCCTTGCTCCGAAAATTGATAAATTGCCCAGGGTGATATATTATGCTTCTAGGACTTTAGATGTTGCCCAAGCGAATTATACTACTACTGAGAAAGAGCTTCTAGCCATAGTTTTTGCTCTTGAAAAATTTCGATCTTATTTGCTTGGTACCCGCATTATTGTTTATACTGACCATGCAGCTCTAAAGTACTTGTTGAAGAAGGCTGATTCTAAGCCTAGGTTGATCTGATGGATGCTCTGGCTCCAAGAGTTTGACTTGGAGATCCGTGATAGGAGTGGAGCACAAAATCTAGTTGATGATCATTTGAGTCGGATCGAACGTGTATCTGATGCAGATTCACCTATTCGGGATGATTTCCTGGATGATCATTTGTATATACTGTATAGTATTTCTGACTCTCTTTCTACTCCCTGGTTTGCTAACATTGTCAATTATTTAGTTGCCTCTGTTTTTCCTCCCTTAGCATCTAAGGCCCAAAAAGATAAAATTAAAAGTGATGCTAAGCATTTTATTTGGGATGACCCCTACTTGTGGAAATTGTGCAGTGATCAGGTAATTAGACGATGCATTCCAGATCATGAGACTGACTCAGTCCTGCAGTTCTGTCATTCTTCCGCACCGGGAGGTCATCTAGGTGTTCAAAGGACAGCTCGCAAAGTGCTTGATTGTGGTTTTTATTGGCCCACCATCTTTAAAGATGCGTGGAAGATTTGCAGCACTTGTGAGCAGTGTCAGAGAGCAGGAAATACACTTACATGGCGACAACAAATGCCTCAGCAACCTATGCTATTCTGTGAGGTGTTTGATGTTTGGGGTATAGATTTCATGGGCCCTTTTCCTGTCTCTTTTGGTTATGTTTACATTCTCCTTGCAGTTGACTATGTTTCAAAATGGGTGGAAGCCAAGCCCACTAGAACTAATGATGCTAAAGTTGTTGCAGACTTTGTCAGGTCTAATATGTTTTGCAGGTTTGGAGTACCTAAAGCAATTGTTAGTGATCAAGGAACCCATTTTTGCAACAGGACAATGCATGCCCTGCTTAAAAAGTACGGGGTGGTACACAGGGTATCCACACCATACCACCCCCAGACCAATGGACAGGCAGAAATTTCTAACCGGGAAATCAAGCAAATTTTAGAGAAGATTGTGCAGCCAAGCAGGAAAGATTGGAGTACCAGGCTTGATGATGCTCTCTGGGCACATCGGACTGCCTACAAAGCACCCATAGGAATGTCTCCTTATCGGGTTGTCTTTGGAAAGGCATGTCATCTTCCAGTGGAAATTGAGCACAAAGCTTACTGGGCAGTGAAGACTTGCAACTTCTCTATGGATCAAGCTGGTGAGGAAAGAAAGTTGCAACTGAGTGAGTTAGATGAAATCCGCCTAGAAGCCTACGAGAATGCCAAGTTCTACAAAGAAAAGACCAAGAAGTTCCATGATAGCATGATAGTTAAAAAGGACTTCATGGTTGGGCAAAAAGTGTTATTGTATAATTCTAGGCTTGGACTCATGAGTGGTAAGTTGAGGTCTAAATGGATTAGTCCTTTTGTTGTTACTAATGTTTTTCCTTATGGTACAGTTGAGATCAAAAGCGACTCCACAAACAAGAGCTTCAAGGTCAACGGACATCGACTTAAGCCATTCCTCACGAACCCTTCTTTAGTGGAAGTAGTGGTGGAAGAGACTTCCTTACTCCACCCTACTCTTCCTCACGAACCCTTCTTTAGTGTCTTGACTTTTTGGATCTCCTTATGTTAGATGTTACTCATTCCTTTCATTCCTTGATGTTCATTGAGAAATATGTGAATGTTTTTGTGTGTCTCTCTTTGATATCCTTGGATTTTGTTCTTTGTTTCATTTTGCCCAGGAGTGCAAAAGGCTAAGTACGGGGGGTTTTGATGTGCCATCATTTTCTTCTATTTTCTAAACCCTTTTTGCACCATTTTAATTACTGATTGGTCTTAATTGTCAATTAATCAGGCAGTTTTATTATTTGGGCTCATTTAGCTAATTTGATGTTTTTAATCTAATTTCAGGAATTAATGAAACATTGGGCTTAATCCGGATTTTGGTTATGGACTTGAAGAGGGCAAATAAAGCAGCGCTTACCTTAGTTAATTTCTAATTAGGAAATTTCGCAATTTTATTTTATGTTGTTCAGTGTTTATTTCGTTTTGGGCCAGAGTATTGTAATAGGGCCCAGTGACTTTGAGTGACTCTTTTTAAATAGCAGCCTTGGGATTCGTGCAAGGCATTCTGTTATGCTATTCATTATTCAAAGCTTTTGTTTTAGGGTTTTACGTTTTTCTACTTTGATGCTACTGTTCACGTAATGCAATTTTACATTTTCTGCTTCTAATTACAGTTTCGTTCTTGCTTCTTCTTCTACTCTCATTTACGTTTCTATTTCATTTACATTTTTGTTCATTTACGTTCTGTTCATTTACGTTTCTGTTTCATGTTTCACTTGCGTTTTCTGTTTGAATCCATGGAAGGCTAGATTTTCTGGTGTTGTTTCCTTTTGAGGACGAAGCCCAACTCTCTTTGAGGTTTCGCTTGTAATGTGGTTTCCTGGCAGTTTTCCCTTCACCAGTTATCCCAATTTCGTGAATATTAATCAGTGCACGCTTCGTGTTCGATTAATTGCCTCTGAGCCTAACTTGCGTTCATGCTTAATAGACGAAGGGCTAACTGGTGTATGTGATGCCTAATCACGTATTGAAAACCCTAAGTTGATTTTCGCTTAGTAAATTGAAATAGGGTTGGATTAAGTGGTTGACTGTTAGGGACGAATTCTCCATAACCCAGGATAAGAGAATGGCTTCTGAATCAGAGGAAACAACCCGTTTTTAATATTAGTAGTTTCATATTCCAGTTTACTTATTCTGCTCTTTAATTACCAAACAACCAAACCCCCCCCCCAATCGTTACTGTTACTGCAAGTATATTATGAACATTTGGTTTGTCACTGCTCGTTGGGAAACGACCTAGGATCACTTCCTAGTTACTGCATTTTCATGTATATTTGATTCGGGTACGGCCTCGACCAAGAACGAATAAAAACCTTTATGGATTTGCTTACGGAAACCTCTTGGAAGCATTACGGAAGCACCTCGGCTTGGATTTTCTTCACGGAAACAATTTTTTTCACCCAAAACAGCTGAAATGCATAGCCAGGGGAATCAGGGACCCTTAGAAAAGCCCCATTTCACCTATTTATAGGAAAAAGGGGGAGGAGGTTGCCATCCAGCTGGGTTGCTTCCTCCAGAAGCAATCCAGCTTTGAAAATACTCTGGAAGGTCCAAGTTCAAAATTTCAAAATTTCTATTTGCACCCCCCAGTTTGATAAGTTCATCCCCCTTCTTTCGTAATTTACGGAAAAGTTATGGAAGCCTTACGGAAGCCTATAGGACTTAATTTTCTTCTTTTTTTCTCTTCCATCTCACCCATATTAAGTGAAATATGCTTATTTAGGGTTATGAGAATTTTACGGAAGCATTACGGGTGCCACGGAAGCCCCGGAAGCCATTTTTTTGACAAAACGGGGGAGGTGGTTGCCACCTAGCTCGCCTAGGCGAGCTAGGTTGCTTCCACCTTAAGCAAGGAAATGCCCAGAATCCTCTAGTAGGGCCCAGATTTGAAAATTTCTATTTGCACCCTCATTTTACTAAATACACCCCCTTGGCCCCTTTTTTGCTAATTATTTTTCCGTAACGTTACAGAACCTCACGAATTACATAACGATACTTGTTTTCTTTCCGTAATGTCACAAAAATTTACGGATTATGCAACCATCCCCTCTTCGGCTTCTGGAATGTTACGGAACTTTATGGATTGCACAATAATGTTTCCTTTCGACTCCCGTCATGTCGCAAAACTTCCCGGATTGCTTAACGATGGGTGTCAAGTTCCTCGATGCGGTCAAGCAGAGGTTGCATTTCATCAAACAATGGTCCCCGGACGAAATTAGGGTATGACAGTAGACAACTAGAGTTGGAGGACAAACATTAAGAGGATAGGTTGATGGAGAAGTCGAAGAGACAACTAGAAATGGAGGATAGATGTAAAGAGGAGAGGTTAATAGAGAAGTTAAAAGCCCATATAAAGTTAAGCCAACAACCATCTCTGGTTGAGCCAAATGTACCTTTTCTTGGTACCTATGTGAGCATAAAGTAAAGTTGTGTTGATAGTGATGCTAATACATAGCAGAGGATCATAATCCTGACATGTTAGATCAATGTGGCTTGTACGTTGATAAGCATTGTCCCTGTATGGTGGCCCTTGAAAGAGTTTATGTGGGGACATAAACCTTACACAACATGCTTATAATCGATGATGTTTGGAAGGTGGGGGTTAAAGAAGTTCGAGATGCTACTGCTCCAGTCCTTATTCCCACTAAAAAGGTTAAGTTAGCTGAGGAGACCTTCAACACCTTCATTGCATGGCCGAGACGTCTAGTGAAGCTTGTTTCATTGGAGGTGTATTTTACTTTAGTTGTTTTTTTAATTAAGAAATAAATTCACCTAAATGAAGTGTTAACTAACATTAACTTGTGTTTATTAAATATGTAGGATTCACTTGGACCAAAGAAACCGGTCCACCATGTCTCACTCAAATTCTAAGAGTGATCCCTATTCACAAAAGGTATGTTTTAATTTAGATGTGTTGTTTAGTATTACGAAATAAATTGACCTAAATAAAGTGTTAACTAACATTAACTTATGTTTATTAACTATGTAGGATTCATAGGGATCAAAGAAACAAGTTGATGATGATCCCATCTTTGAGTTGTTTATGGTGAGTGTACAAATGTACAAGAATAATTTTGAGGTGTGTGGGATCCCTTGATCTTTAGGGTGAATAATGATGGTGTCCCCTAGTACATAAATTCCAATGATCTAGCATAAATAAGATACAACAATACATGTGTTAACATTGTTGTTATACAACTTTGGATCATGTAAGTAGGTTTTAATTCTAGGTCCAATAACTAATTAATTGTAATTCATTAACAATTTACATTGATTTCAATAACGAAAGTATGAGATTAGGCTATGGCTCTGTGTATGGATTCTTTGAGCCTCAATGCATCCAAAATAGTAGGAATGCGTAACAACAATGTCAAGAGTACATTCAAACATGGATCCAAGAATCATAAAAAGGAAGTCTACCTAGGAGTTTACTTGAACCAGTAAGTAAAAATTAACAAATTTATTTAGAATTTGTATGAATTGTAACTAACTATTCTCCAATGCAGACAACGTTGGCAACTTGTGGTGATCTTTCATAGGGAGAATGTTGTTGTATGGTTTTGTTCCTTGCACAAGAATGGTGGCCCTAAATTCAAAAGCATGGTTAACCAATAAGTTTTAATTTGAAACATATTTACTATTTCCTTCGTAATATATATACATGAATGTTTTGATCTTACAATTTTCATGCATGTTTCTTTTAACCAGAGTTTCGAAGGGATTCCATGCTAAACACTCAAATTCATCCAACAAAGTTAACTAGATTAAACTAAAAGTAAGTAATTTTGTACAAACATGCTACAATATCATTAATGACATTTTATTAGTTTGAAATTATGGTATATAATAAATTCCATATTGAATTTAGAGTAATTTTCAAATTGGAGGCATTGAGTGTGGCTATGCATTGGATGTTCATCATAGTCTCGGAGGCTATCAATAATGATTGGAAGACGATGCTATGTTGTTTACTTGAAAAAAAATCATTAAATTTATTGCACTTTCAATTACATAATGTCAATTATCTTATGATTATTGAGCATTGAATGCTTAAGGATGTTTAGAATAGTTTAACCTGCATTTTACCAAAGCTTTGATTTGGACTAGACTTGTAAACATGATTTGCATCATCTATTAACATGAAACTATTAGTAAATGTATTAGTAATTCCAATATAAATATATTGTATCATTGAAATTGTTTAGGTCTGATTTTTTCCTTTTTTGAATTACAGGTTGGGTTTATTGTTAAAACAAAAAAAAATAAAAATGTACATTCTACATTGGTTTAGAGAAAACCAATGTAGAAATATGGTATTCAACATCGGTTTTAGGCAAAACCGATGTTAAATAGCTACTTCCACATTGGTTCTTACCAAAACCAATATTGAGAAGCTACTTGTCGCAACCTACCCTTCGGCGGGGGGGCGACGCGTGACTCGCAGGATGCGTGTTCCACGAAAGGAATACGCGTGGAGTCGCCACCAACGTTTATTTGAGGAAAACGTCAGAAAAACCGGAAAAGACGCGATCTACGAACTTTTAAGTGAAAGGTTCGGGAGTTGTATTTACGCACGGGGAAGGTATTAGCACCCCACACGTCCGTCCCAAGGGACGACAGCCTTTAATCGAATGTGCAAACATGACTTTAATTTTTTATGTTCCCTTTTTATGTCTCTATGTCCTTTATACCCTTTTTATATTTTTCTCTTTTTTGTGGTCGACAAGTGTGTTTCCCTTTGCTCCTACGTATTCCTCAATTTGGGATGAGAAAATCAGACCTACGTAGTTCTTTCGGAACAAAGTGTTTGGTTAAGTTGTTTTTGTCTTTTTTGCAAAATATGTTTTTATTGAACAAAAGGTCATTTAAGGTGTTGAACCATTAAACGGTCTTTTGATTTTGAAAGGGGAGAAACGTTAAGGCGTTGGACCATTAACGATCTCTTGTTTTTGAAAGGAGAGAAACGTTAAGGCATTGGACCATTAACGATCTCTTGTTTTTGAAAGGAGAGAAACGTTAAGGCATTGGACCATTAAAGATCTCTTGGGGTGGTCGACAAAAGCGGGGCTTTTGCTCCTACGTATCCTCAATGAGGAACTCAGACCTACGTAGTTCTTTCTTATCAAATGATTCTTTTTCACTTAGGTGGTGATCATTTTAAGGCGTTTGGACTTTAAAAATGATTCATTTTACTTAGTGAGAAATTGAAATGACAAACTTCAAAAGCCTATTTTTTATGGACGAGCTTGACTAGGCGAGTTGATTTTAGCCTTAGTTTCACTTTAGTTTTTAATCAATTCGATTACGAATGAGAAATCCCAAAGAGAAAACGTCCGATTGATTTTCCGCTTTATTTTGCTAAAAGATGTTTTTTTTTATTTATTATTATATTATTTTTTGCCTCTTTTTGATTTCCAACGTGGTTACGGCACGACCGAACGGTCGGAATTTATTTTAACCGAAGTTAACGGATAATACAATTCAAACGTTCGGTGGAAATTTATTTTATTTTTAAGTTAAGCGAGAAATGACTTAAGTAAAATGGCTTAAGCACGTCAACAGGGGGTATAAAAAATAAACAAAACGAGAATAAAAATGCACGAAACACAATGTGGACCACCATGGGTGCATAGCATGAATTGAAAAGCTTGGTTCGAGGTACTTACCCGTTGAAGATCGAAGAACGATGAAGAACGAATGAAGAACGTCGAAGAACGGTCGAAACCTTTGCGAAATTCCTCACGGAAAACGTTACGAAAACGTTTCGGAAGCGCCTCGGCTTAGATTTTCTTCACGGAAACAATTTTTCCAAGCAAATTCGAAAGAGAGAGAAGTGCCAAAGGTGCTGAACCCTTTTCTTCTTCACTTCCTCCCCTATTTATAGCAAAATAGGGGAGGTGGTTGCCGCCCAGCTCGCCCAAGTGAGCCAGGTTGCTTCCTCCAGAAGCAACAACCTTCTGGAGGAATATTCTAGAGGGCCCAAGTGGGCCTGGGTGCTATTTGCACCCCCATTTTTACTTAGTACACCCCCCTCTGCTTTTTTTTGGTGATTCTTTTTCGTAAAGTTACGGAAACTTACGAATTTCGTAACGATACTTGTTTTCTTTCCGTAATGTTACGGAACCTTGCGGATTACATAATCATCCCCTTTTTGACTTACGGAATGTTACGGAACCTCACTTAATTATGCAACGATGCTTCCATTTGATTTCCGGTGTGTCACGGAAACTTACGGATTGTGCATCAATATTTTTTTTGGTTTTTCGGCATGTCCTGGAATTTCACAAATTGCCTAATGATGGGTGCCAAGCACCTCACAAGGACCAAAGAAAGGTCGCATGTCATCAAGCAAAGGTCCCCGGACGAAATTAGGGTATGACAGTTGCCCCTCTTTACTTGTCTTTTATTGGAGATAAAAGGAAAGTAAAGATAAGACACTAATTTCGTTCCTCTCGATTTGACGAGAGTCGCGGGTGACTATAAAATTTTCACATGCAAATGACTTGTTGTTCCCAGAATTTCACAAATTGCCTAATGATGGGTGCCAAGCACCTCACAAGGACCAAAGAAAGGTCGCATGTCATCAAGCAAAGGCCCCCGGACGAAAATTAGTGTATGACACTAATTTCGCTCCTCTCGGTTGACGAGAGTCGCGGGTGACCATGACTTGTCGTTCCCGGAATTTCACAAATTGCCTAATGATGGGTGCCAAGCACCTCACAAGGACCAAAGAAAGGTCGCATGTCATCAAGCAAAGGCCCCCGGACGAAAATTAGTGTATGACACTAATTTCGCTCCTCTCGGTTGACGAGAGTCGCGGGTGACCATGACTTGTCGTTCCCGGAATTTCACAAATTGCCTAATGATGGGTGCCAAGCACCTCACAAGGACCAAAGAAAGGTCACATGTCATCAAGCAAAGGTCCCCGGACGAAAATTAGTGTATGACACTAATTTCGCTCCTCTCGGTTAACGAGAGTCACGGGTGACCATAAAATTTCCGCATGTAAATGACTTGTTGTTCCCGGAGGAACAAAAGGTGCAGAAGACTATGTCAGTCTCTGCATGCTATCAAGCGTTCTGTCTTACAGATAGCAAAAGAATGTTTATACGGATAACCACTCGGGTATTTCCGCGTATCATCGGGCCCGCCGCCTCTGGATGACACAAGGGTGCGGATAACCGTAAGGTATCTCCGCGTATCATCGGGCCCGCCGCCTCTGGATGACACAAGGGTGCGGATAACCGTAAGGTATCTCCGCGTATCATCGGGCCCGCCGCCTCTGGATGACAAAAGGGTGCGGATAACCGTAAGGTATCTCCGCGTATCATCGGGCCCGCCGCCTCTGGATGACACAAGGGTGCAGAATGACCAAATTTTGTCTCTGCTTGTCATCGGGCCCGCCGCCTCTGGATGACAAAAGGGTGCGGATAACCGTAAGGTATCTCCGCGTATCATCGGGCCCGCCGCCTCTGGATGACACAAGGGTGCGGATAACCGTAAGGTATCTCCGCGTATCATCGGGCCCGCCGCCTCTGGATGACACAAGGGTGCAGAATGACCAAATTTTGTCTCTGCTTGTCATCGGGCCCGCCGCCTCTGGATGACAAAAGGGTGCGGATAACCGTAAGGTATCTCCGCGTATCATCGGGCCCGCCGCCTCTGGATGACACAAGGGTGCGGATAACCGTAAGGTATCTCCGCGTATCATCGGGCCCGCCGCCTCTGGATGACAAAAGGGTGCAGAATGACCAAATTTTGTCTCTGCTTGTCATCGGGCCCGCCGCCTCTGGATGACAAAAGTGTGCGGATAACCGTAAGGTATCTCCACGTATCATCGGGCACGCCGCCTCTGGATGACACAAGGGTGCGGATAACCGTAAGGTATCTCCGCGTATCATCGGGCCCGCTGCCTCTGGATGACACAAGGGTGCGGATAACCGTAAGGTATCTCCGCGTATCATCGGGCCCGCCACCTCTGGATGACACAAGGGTGTGTTTCACATGACCTCAGGGTCAGTATGACAAAGATTATGGGGCGGCCGACAAAAGCAAGGCTCTTGCTCCTACGTATCCTCCAATGAGGAACTCAGACCTACGTAGTTCTAGATAACTTGTGAGACTTGAAAAAGTCTCGGTGTTTTCTTCGCTAAAATGCAAACATGCTTTAGTAAAGAGATAAATATTCCAACTGATTTAGAGCAGCATATGCTTTTTTTGAGTGAAAAACAATGCGTCTACCGGGGAAGGAGAGTCTGCTGATGAAATCCCCCATAACCATAAATGAGATTTTGGATGTTAGCATTTCGTTTCTAAATGAACATTTAGAGGAAACACTGGGTTCGACAAAATAGAAGAAAATCACTCAAAGTGTATCAACCTCGCACAGGTAAGTGTTTCATCCTAATTCCGAACCATAGATATATCCTGACTTGACTTTGCAAATTATTTCCTATCAAATCAAAAATTACATGTGTGATCATGGATCAATAGGACTTCCCTTGGGAATGGGTTCTTTTGGTGGTTTTTTCGGCTTTTGTGTGTTTTTGGCTTTTGATTTTTTTGTTGGCTTTTTCTTTTTCTGTTTTTTTGTTTAGTGCGGGGCGAAAAAGTCGCTAGCGCACGGGATTTTGGTTGGTAATCAAAGGGAGAAGACCATTTTAGGTTGTGGTTTCCTTTCCTTCTTTTTGTTCATTTGGTTACAATTCTGTATTGTTCAGATATTGTCTGGTCCAAGGACCTCTCTGCACATTTCTTCTGGTTTCTTTGACCAGGAGCTTTCTTCTTTTTTACTTTCTCCCATTCTTTGGTTGGAAATTTTCTCTTTTCTTTTTTCTTTCTCCCACTCTTTGATTGGGAATTTCCTTTCCTCTTCTTTTCTTTTTCTTTGATTGGAAATTTCCTTTCTTCTTCTTTTTTTCTTTGATTGGAAATTTCCTTTCCTTCTTTTTTGTCTCCGAGAGTAAGGATTGACATTCTCACCCTGGGTCAAGGTTTATGGTGAGTCAGGATTTTGGCTCAAGATTTGTAGAATGACTGGGCATGATACATGGCGGGGTTTGGTTTGGTTCAAGGATAAAAGGGGTGCCCCACATTATTTCCATGACACAAATGCAAAAATGATGATTTGGAAATTTTATGCAAAACTGGTCATGCATGCACCTATGCAGACACTCAAGTGTCAAATTTTTATGGTCATGTGATGCTAGGGCTCAGGATTCATTTCCTCTATTTTAGTCAACCCAATGTTTCCAAAATATGTTCTTTTATCAATTTGTGCATTCATCCAAGTCCATTTCGGGCGTCCGGGGAAATTTTCACAGCATTCACCCTTCAGGTGTAGACACGTTTTTTCTTCAAAAATCGGTTATGATCAATGAATTTTTTTTTAAAGAAAAGTTGGAAATCATCTCTTTTCAAAAGCATGTCGGTTTTTAGCTAGACAACTTATTTTCTCTTTTTCCACCTTTTTCCTTACTTGCTTTTCCCCTTTTTTTTTTCTTATTTGCTCTCTTTTTCTTTACTTGCTCTCTTCTTTTCCCTTTTGTTCTCTTTTCCATTTCATTCATTTCATTTTTTTCTTTTCTATTTTTATTTTCATCATGATTTTTGTTTATTTTACATATATATTTTTTGGACGATGTTCCTAAACGAAGAACTCTACACGGTTCCAGAATTTCAAACATCATCGATAGTAATGATATATAAACACTAACGCAACAATCTAAAAAAAATGTATGCGCTGTACAAATGACAATCGAAACAACAAACACAAACATTAGTCTCTCAAGTCAAAACAATAACATAGAATAAAAATGATAAAAGAAATATGAAAGAAAACATGAATTTGGGGATCTCCCAGTCACGTATCTCCACTCCCTCCCAAGAAGTCAAGCAAATCGGCCATCTCCTCGTCCTCGTGGGCCTCTTCTCCATCGCCGGGAGCTTCTGGGGGTGCCTCTCCTGCTTGGGCCTCGGGCCAATCTCCGGGCCATGCAACCTCTGCCCTGAACTGGTCTGGAGTAGGGCATGAAAAAGAAGCGAAGCCCTGGCTCTGCATGCTAAGGCTCATCTGGTACAGACAATCATGGGTCTGTACATGTGCTCGGTGGTTGGCCGCCTGTTGGCGAACCAAATGCCGTAAATACTGCTCCATGTCAAATGCCCCAGCCTGGCCAGCCTGATGAGGTGGTGGTGGCGCGCCTGCGGCCTGTGGAGCATCACCCTGAGCCTGTCTCTGGGTACAGTACTTCTCAATAAAAGCCCGGGTGATGGGCGGCCGAATCACCTTAGTAGGTGCAACGGGGACTCCAAACGACTGGCAGAGTCCTGTGATCAGTGCGGGAAATCCCAGGGCCCTGTTGGACTTATCTGGGTCCAAAGGGTGCCTAGTGGGCGCCATACCTGCAAAAATATAGATGGCATCAGCGATCAACTGAGCCACATGGATGCTCATCCGTGTCAGGATGGCGTACACCAGCTGACACTTCGGCATGGGAAGGTCGGAATTATGATCGGTGGGCAGGATGTTGCTGAGGAGCAACGTCATCCATATTTGGGTCAGGGTGGTCATGTTGGTGCGCATGATTCGCACTCGCTTCCCTGCAGCAGTCCGGGCAAAATCCTGCCCCGGTATACATAGCAGCTGGGCGATGGCCTCCTCATCGAACCCATCAGACCGGTTCCTCCTCTGGCCATACTCACATTCCTGGCCCTCTTCCAGCACCAACGGATATCCTAGGAGTTGGCCGATAGCGTCGGCATCAAACGGGATCCACTGACCCCTTACCCAGGATCTCATGTCATGCACGCCCTCCTCTGTTGGCCAAGCATTGGCATAAAACTCAAGGACTATTTCTGGATTAAACTTGGCCATGGGAGTAACCAGTGATGCCCACCGTCGGCGCCCTATTTCCTCCTGGAAATCAGCATACTCGTCATCCCTGAGCTGGACGCATCGCTCCCGGAGAAACGACCATCCCTTGATGGCCTCGAAGCGCTGCTGGTGTACAGCGCTCCTAAAGCGGTGACTGTCATACTCCGGAGCGGAACTAGTTCCTTCGGCTGCCTTGTCCTTCCTGGACCTCTTTGAGGCAAGCTTCCTCGGGGCCATTTCCTGCGAAGGCAAACATTTGGAAAGTTAGTTTTACCAGTAGGACACTACTCTTAAAACAAAAATGGCATACAACCTCCTCCCATAAATACAAACATCAATGTAAATTTAGAGCAAGCTTATGCGCATATTTCCTTACGAACGTTCACTTGCACAAGACATTCTATTAACTAAGAAAAATGCACCCATATACAATCAAGGCAGCTTCGTTACCTAGATTATTTACATGTACTTCCAAGGTGTATTTGTTACTTACATCACACACATCTCCTTGGCTAAATTTACATACATGCATACTCAAAGCATTTTGGGGTACCAAAAATTGCACATGTGCACATCTTGGTATTTCTAATACCTATACATACACAAACTTCATGATGAATCTTGACTATCTACACAATAAGGTGCTACATTTCATGCTCTTTTCAAGTTTTTGCTACCTAAAGCCGCATGCAAATTCAAGTATATTTTCCTTTGCTGACTAAAATTGTATTTAAATTAAAAGGTATATATTTTCTTTGTAATGTATTTTCTTTACATAACATGCAACATATTTATATATATATTTTTTTGTGAGACATTTTGACTACCAAAAATTATATGTACATACATCCAAGTATTTTGCTATCATATCCAAAGTGTAAATTGCCAAAGGTATTTTGCTACCTATTCTAAACCTACACATTCATGACGAGCAAAATTCCTAAACATCTAGGCGTAGGGAAATTATTGTAGCGTGGCCCATAGCTGATAGCTGGCCAAAAAAGGGTAACTTTACCCAATATGCACCTCCTCTTGTGTTCTTTTTGCATAAAATTTTAGTTCCTAGGCCTAGGATATGTGTGGGGCAATTACTCTAGCCTTTTTCGAGAATGAATGCATATTCCAAAAATATGTACAAACCAAAATGCCCCATGGGTTGCTTCCTTACAAAAGTCACGCGCTAATGCCATTGAGGCATTTCACCGAACACTTGGTGGGCGCGCGTTTAGGCGTCAATAGCAAGAGAACGGGAACAATGTGGCATGTCACATTGTTCCAAAATGAATTATAGGCCTAGGGCCATCCCATACAAACCCCTAATTCAACCTAATCAAGCAAGAAAACAAACCAAAATTGCCCCATATATTTGAGCACATTCCCACAATTTAGAGCACCAAAAGGAGATCAAAATACACCAATGAAAAGCTAGAAAGCTTAGGGATGGAACACTTACTTGTTGGTGATGAACAAAAGCGCAAAACGGAATCAAAAATGCGAAAAAGGATGACCCTAGGGCTGCAAACTCGTCAATCCCGTGGGTATGGCTTTTGAAAGGGGGGAAAAGAAGTTTTTGAATGCAAAAACGTCCCCCCTTTCGTCATTCTTATAATTTGGTGCAGGGGTGGCTCGCCCAGGCGACCCAGCTCGCCCAGGCGAGCTAACCTGCACATTTTTTTTTTTTTTTGAGGGGAACATTTAACCATGTCCCCTCCTTTCTCATGGATTAGCGTCTTGCCTAACTTGAACTTACTTAGGTTAGAATTAGGCGTTGATTACTTATTTTTACTTTTTAAAACAAACAAATAGTAAAAGAAAACTGCAAAATACAAAGGATACGGGGCTGCCTTGCAGCGACATTCTCTGCTTGTTTCGCGCAGAGAAGGGGCAACGATCAGTCGGTCGTGACCCCATCCCCACTTGCATCCGTCCTTAAGTACCTGCAAGTAATAAATAACCAGGTATGGCCAATCTTGACCGCGTCATTATCTTACCTTGATTGGTTTCTGCCGTTCATGTTTTGTCTCTACCCCAGAAGGTAGCCCAAGATGATCCTGCCCCTGTTTTACCACAACAATATGCATGCGTATGCGTATGCGTATGCATGAATGTTTTCAAACGCAGCAAATTTAGGGAAAGTTGGTTCAGGTTCAATTCTAATTAAGCGCTTGGGGCATCCCATGAACTGAGCGGAAGGGCTCAGGTGATCACAGATTAACGCAAGGTTTGAAACTAACGTGAGGACTAAAGCCTCGAATCCACGTTCATTTCTTTGAAAGATTGTAACGAGAGATACAACAGACAGGAAATCCCTGGGGGAAATCCAGAAAACGCATAAAGATAAAGAACATGCAGCGACATCCTTAATTGCCCCAGCTTCTAAGCATAATATTGTTTGACGACATCAGAGTTCACGGGTGAAGGTAGCTCTTCGCCATCCATGTTGGTAAGCACCAGGGCTCCTCCGGAAAAAGCCCTCTTCACAACAAAAGGCCCTTCGTAGTTCGGGGCCCATTTCCCTCGATGGTCCTTGACAGCATGGGACATTTTCTTTAGCACAAGGTCTCCCTCATGGAACTTGCGTAAGCGTACTTTCTTGTCGAATGCACTCTTCATTCTTTGCTGGTATAAGCGCCCATGACTTATGGCCGTTAAGCGCTTACCCTCAACGAGGTTGAGCTGATCATAGCGCGTTTGAGCCCACTCTGATTCCTTTAATCCGGATTCTGCCAAGATCCTTAATGACGGGACTTCTACCTCAAACGGTAACACAGCCTCCATCCCATATACCAATGAGAACGGCGTTGCCCCAGTTGACGTTCGCACTGAAGTCCGGTAACCGTGTAACGCGAATGGGAGCATTTCGTGCCAATCCTTGTATGACACGGTCATCTTTTGGATAATCTTTTTGATATTCTTATTGGCCGCTTCCACGGCTCCATTCATCTTTGGCCGGTAGGGTGTGGAATTGTGATGCTGGATTTTAAACTCCTCGCACATTTCCCCCATCATCTTGTTATTCAGGTTGGTGCCGTTGTCCGTGATAATCTTCCTTGGCAAACCATATCGGCAGATGATCTCTTTCTTAATGAACCTGACCACCACATTCCTCGTGACATTGGTATATGAAGCCGCCTCGACCCACTTGGTGAAATAATCTATCGCTACGAGGATGAAGCGATGACCATTCGAGGCCTTGGGCTCAATGGCCCCGATGACATCTATTTCCCACATGGAGAAAGGCCAAGGGGCGGACATGACATTCAGAGGATGTGGTGGGGCATTGACATTATCCGAGAATGCTTGACATTTGTGGCATTTCCTCACATGGACACAACAATCACTTTCCATGGTAAGCCAGTAATAACCTGCTCTTAGGATCTTCCTGGCCATAGCATGCCCGTTGGCGTACATTCCAAACGAGCCCTCATGGACTTCCTCGATCATGTGATTTGCCTCCTTGGCATCCACACACCGCAGGAGTGTCATGTCGTGATTTCTTTTATACAGTATGCTTCCGCTCATGAAGAAACCGGCTGCCAACCTTCTCAATGTCCTTTTATCGTTGTCGGCAATCTCTGGCGGGTATTCTTTGCTTACGACATATCGCTTGATGTCAAAATACCAAGGCTTTCCGTCCTGTTCCTCTTCCACTTGGCAACAATGCGCGGGTTTGCCACGACACCAAAATTCAATGTAGGGTAGATCCCCGTGCGGTGTTAGCTGGAACATAGACGCCAACGTAGCAAGCACATCCGCCATTTGATCTTCCTCGCGGGGAACATGATGGAAGGAGATCTCATCGAAGGTCTTAGCCAATTCCTTGATATAGGCTTTGTAGGGTATCAGCTTGGGATCTCTAGTTTCCCATTCCCCTCTCAGCTAATGGATTACCAATGCCGAGTCGCCGTACACCTTGAGTAGTTTGACATTGGAGTCAATCGCTGCCTGGACGGCTAGGGCACATGCTTCATATTCGGCCATGTTGTTGGTGCAGTCGAATCCTAGCCTGGCTGTGAAAGGTACACATTGATTGTCCGGAGAGACCAACACTGCCCCAACGCCATGACCTAGAATGTTTGACGCTCCGTCAAACCATACAGTCCATTTGTCTCGATCTTCGTCCAATTTTTCCTCGAACAAGGCCATGATGTCCTCATCCGGGAATTCAGGATGCATGGGCTGGTAGTCGTTAAGAGGCCGTTGAGCCAAATAATCTGCTAAAGCGCTTCCTTTTATCGCCTTTTGGGTGACGTAGACTATATCAAACTCAGATAGCAGGACTTGCCACCGGGCGATTCGTCCCGTGAGAGCTGGCTTTTCAAAGATGTACTTAACCGGGTCCATTCTGGATATCAACCAGGTAGTATGGCTCAGCATGTACTGCCTTAGGCGATGGGATGCCCATACTAAAGCACAACACGTTCTTTCGAGCAAGGAGTAATTCATCTCATAGGTCGTGAACTTCTTACTTAGGTAGTAAACAGCGCGCTCCTTTTTCCCGGATTCGTCATGTTGCCCCAGCATACACCCCATTGACTCGTCCAAGATTGTCATGTACAAAATGAGAGGCCTTCCAGGTACTGGTGGCATAAGCACGGGAGGATTCATTAGGCACTTTTTGATCCTTCCAAAAGCCTCTTGGCAATCCTCATTCCAGCGATCAGTTTGGTTTTTGCGCAAGAGCTTGAACAACGGCTCACAAATGGCGGTGAGCTGCGATATGAATTTGGCAATATAATTCAAGCGCTCCAGGAAACCTCGGACTTGCCTCTCCGTACGGGGTTTTGGCATCTCAAGGATAGCCTTCACTTTTTCGGGGTCTACCTCTATCACCTTCTGGCTTACAATGAAACCAAGCAATTTCCCTGATTTGACCCCAAAGGTACACTTAGCGGGGTTCAACCTTAATTGATATTTCTTAAGCCTTTCGAACAACTTCCGCAGGTTGACAAGGTGTTCTTCCTCGGATTTAGATTTAGCAATTATGTCGTCCACGTAGACCTCGATCTCTTGATGCATCATATCATGGAACAAAGCTACCATGGCCCGTTGATAAGTTGCCCCGGCATTCTTGAGTCCAAAGGACATCACTTTGTAACAGAACGTCCCCTACAGGGTGACGAAAGTAGTCTTTTCCATATCCTCGGGCGCCATCTTTATCTGATTGTAACCAGAGAAACCGTCCATGAAGGAAAATAAGGCGAAATTGGCCGTGTTATCCACGAGGATATCGATGTGTGGTAAAGGAAAATTGTCCTTGGGACTGGCCCGATTCAGGTCCCGATAATCCACACACATTCGTACTTTCCCATCTTTCTTAGGAACTGGTACGATGTTGGCAACCCATTCTGGATACCGAGCGACGGTCAGAAATCTAGCGTCAAATTGCTTCTTCACTTCTTCTTTTATTTTCAAGGAGGTTTCGGGCTTCATCCTTCTCAGTTTCTGTTTTACCGGGGAACATTCGGGATTTAGAGGTAATCGGTGCTGTACAATGTCAGAACTCAAACCGGGCATATCTTGGTATGACCAAGCAAAGATGTCTTGGTAGTCTTTTAGCAGGATTATTAATTCTTCACGGATAGGTGCGGTAATACCTGTACCTATCTTTACTTCCCTCTTTCCACTGCCAATTCCTAAGTCTACTAGCTCTGTTTCTTCTTGATGAGGCCCCGTTTCTTGGTCCTCATGGGCGACCATTCTTTCTAGTTCTGGGGGAAGTCCCACATCCTCATTTCCTTCATCTTCCGTTTGATTCATTTCTTGCTTGAAGTTGATAGGCGGGTCCCAGGTATTAGTACCTTCGGGGGACTCGTCATCGGATCTGCCGTTTCAGAAAAAGAAGTAAACATGCAAATGAATGAGAATGGGTAGAGACCAGGAACAGATGAAGAAAGATCCTTGTATTATAAATTCAAAAACAAAAGACACAAAGCCTTAACAAAAGGAAAAACTCTAAAGCCTAGGCCCAACTATAGAGCTTTTAAAACCGTAAAGGTTTACATTATGCTCGTTGCGTAAATGCCGGGGCGTTCTTCCACTCGCCAATTTCCCAGCCGGAAATCGGGAGGGCATGGTCGTACCAAATCCAAAGTACTCGGAACATCATCTTCGCATATCGCGAACACTTGACCTTTGTCTCCCAGACCCGCGCTTATAAAGCTTCTACTTATGTGGCAGGGCGGGCTTCCTTCACTTTCTTGTCTCCAACGCGAGCTTTGACCACTGTTCTTCCTTCCCGCGATGCTTCTTTTCATGTCCGCCTGAGTGGGCTTATAGCCTAAACCATACTTCCCACGGTTTCCTTGAGTATTTATCAGGCTAGTTATGCCGCCGTTGTCTTTGCCTAAACCCATCCCGGGTTCATAACCGTTCCCCAACATAACTCGGGCCATCATTACCGCTGCATCGGACAGACAAGGCTGCCCAAAGAGGGAGTCCACGGAGGAAATGCTGACCACCTCAAAAGACTGGAAAGCAGTTTCTAACGATTCTTCTGCGGCTTCCACATAAGGCATGGAGGATGGGCAGCTTACCAAGATGTCTTCCTCGCCTGACACGATGACCAAGTGCCCCTCCACTACGAATTTCAGCTTTTGGTGGAGTGTAGAAGGCACAACTCCCACTGAGTGGATCCACGGGCGCCCCAACAGGCAGCTGTAAGGGGGGTTAATATCCATTATTTGGAAGGTGACTTGACAGGTGTGAGGGCCTATTTGTACTGGGAGATCGATCTCTCCCCTAACCTCTCGGCGAGTGCCGTCGAAGGCACGAACCACCATTGAACTTGGTTTTAAGTGGGAAGCATTGAATGGTAACTTCTCCAAAGTGCTCTTAGGCATCACGTTTAAACTGGAACCATTATCAATGAGCACCTTGGCTACGATATGGTCCATACACTTGACTGATACGTGTAAAGCCTTATTATGCCATCTCCCCTCGGCGGGGATTTCTTCTTCGGCGAAGGCAAGATAGTTGTTGGCAGTGATATTGTTGACCAGCCCTCCGAAACCTTCTACCGAGATATCTTGGGCCACATGAGCCTCGTTCAGAACTTTTACTAGCAGAGCCTGATGAGGCTCGGAGCTCATAAGTAACTCCAACAGCGAGACCCTGGCCGGGGTTTTGTTGAGCTGTTCGATAACCTTGAATTCGCTCTGCAGAATTATCCAAAGGAACTCGCTGGCTTCCTCTAGCGACACCTCCTTTTTACCATCCTTTTTCTCCGGGGGGCCCTTTGCCGGAATATCTTTATTCGAAGCGTGGGGTGCTTCGCCATCTTGTTCCTCCACCACTTTTCCTTTTCCCTTGACGTCCGCGGGTTGGACTGGTAGGTCCGGAGGTGCGAACACACGACCACTACGGGTCACACCACTCAGTCCCATGATATTTGTTACTTTAGCTGACAGCGAGCTGACGTCAGTGACTTCTTCTTCCTTCTCCCTCGGAGGTGTATATCTCCACGGGACCGCATGGCTATTTTGGTACGGGAAAGGAACAGGTTTGGCTATTAAGGGGTGTCCGGGCTTTTGCGAAGCTGCGCTTTTAGTGAAGTATATCGCCAAGGGTTTGGGCTTCGCAACACTGCTTCCCTCCATAGACTGCATGCATATATGCTGCTCTTCTTTTCCTTCACTGCCGACTTCCAGTCGACCTTGATCTATCATCCGCTGTAACAATTCCTCTACTCCCAAACATGTCTCCATGTCATGCAGCTCGCCGGAGTGTAGCAGACAGGAATCCTCCTTACACCCACTATGGGGAATCACACCTCCTTATTGTAGGGCCTCAAAGATAAACCTCCTAGGGGTTGCCACATCCCTTAAAGGTTTAGACCTATGCGGCCTATCGGACTCAACTGCATTAACCGCTCCCCCTCCATGATTGGCGAGCGGGTTGGTTCTCACATTGGGCCGATCCTCTTGGAAAGTCAGCCATCCAGCATCCATTAAATGTTGGACCTTGTATTTAAGGGCCAAGCATTTTTCGACGAAATGCCCCGGGACACCCCCATGGTACTTGCAAGTTGCGTTAGGGTCATACCACTTCGGGAAAGGGGGTTCGAGGACCCTTCAGGGAGTTACCACGGCCAAATGATTGGCGATGAGGGATGGCAGAAGATCTTCGTACGTCATTGGGAGTGGGGTGAATTCCGAAAATGGCCTCGGAGGGAAGTTCCTTGTCGTGTTGGAATTACCGGCCGGTCGAGTCGTGTTCGGAGTTGGAACTTGGGGAGCTTCCCTCTGGGTGGGTGCCTTAGGCTGCACGGGTGTTGAACTAGAGGCGTTCCCAGTATGAGCCGAGAAGCTTGGGTGATGTTGCGCGAACTGATGGGTACCATGAGGTGTTTGCTGGGGTTTGACCCACGCGGGTGTTGAAGAGACGGCATGGGCATCTCCCTCCTTCCTTTTTGCCCCTGTTGCCCCGATTCTTTTGGCATTCGCATTTGTGGAGGAAACGTAATCAAACTCTCCTCTTTTCAATCCTACCTAGATTCTTTCCCCGACAAACACTAGATCCGCAAAGCTGGACGGCATGTAACCTACTAGCTTCTCATAGTAGAACACTGGCAGAGTGTCTACCATCATGGTGATCATCTCTCTCTCAACCATGGGAGGAGCTACTTGTGCCGCCAAATCCCTCCATCGCTGCGCATATTCTTTAAAGGTTTCACCCTCTTTCTTGAACATATTCTGCAGTTGAGTACGGTCAGGAGCCATATCAGAATTGTACTAATACTGCCTTAGGAAGACGGTAATCAGATCCTTCCAAGTACGGATACGGGAAGCTTCCAAATTAGTGTACCACACTACCGCAGCTCCGGCCAAGCTATCCTGAAGGAAGTGTATTAATAGCTTTTCATCTTTAGAGTGGGCGCCCATCTTACGGCAGTACATCTTGAGATGGTTTTTGGGACAAGTCGTCCCTTTATACTTGTCAAAGTCCGACACTTTGAACTTCGGGGGAATAACAACATCGGGTACTAAGCAAAGATCTGTCATGTCTGCGAACGGATAATCCCCAAATCCTTCCACGGCCCTCAATCTTTCCTCAAGGAGATCGAGCTTCCTCCTTTCTTCAGTTGCTGGAGGCGGCCCTTCCGTGGACAAAACTATTGGTGGTGCTGCGATGTTGGGTTGAGGCAACGTGCCTGGTGCCAGCCCTTCGGGGATCGGGGGATAGAACTCGACATCCCTTCGAGCATAATCTTGAGGGTCTTTGTGGACTTCGTCGGGCTGCTGAGGAGGCTCTCTTTCATGGGCGGGAGAGGCAATGTGGCCCGCATCTTCTTGCAAGACGGGTGGTGAATAGTTGGGCGGCAATCCATAAGGGTAAGCCGCTCGGTTGTATCCCAGGTGAGGGCTGCCATCGTGCCCCAGTGTGTCCCTTCCCCGTCCTACTATGTTTGAGGGAGGATGGTGCGTAGTTGCCAAGAGAGTCGGGTCTGCTTCGGCAGCCGAACTGACAGCGGCGGCGGTGGCCGCGTTCTTCTCTATGAGCTGCTTCATACTTAACATGGCCTCCATCATGGAGGCCATTTGTTCTTTCAGAGCTAACATGTCGGCTTTCATCTGTTCCTGCGTCTCCTCTTGATCACCCATCGTTCTAGATTTGGATCTGGTGCGATAGGGATACCTTGCGGCGCGTTTAGTTATGGTGTTTTTCCCTAAAAAACCAAACGTGAGGAGGGGGTAAAGAAAGAAAATGCATGCTAGAGATAAAATGTAGGAGTGATTTGATTTGCACAAGCTTTTTGGAGTAGAAACATGGGACCAACTCATTTTATTTCAAAAAGGAAGTCGTATCTAGTCAAGGTCTGAAAGACCATACAAGTTTCCTAACGATTTCTAATTATGTGGGCCATTAAGTCTATCATATGCTGACAATAGCCGAGAAGCCCATGAATCTCTTCGGGGGCGGAGTAGGTGTCTGCCATCGCCTTGGCCTTGGCTAACAAGCGGGGAAGTTCTTGACTCCCGTTCAAGGTAAGAGCAAACCGATCCATCCACATGGTTGCCTCTTGGTGTAAAGAGTCGATCACCCTTCCTCTAGCCTCTTTTTCCGCATATACTTGAGCATACTCGTCGGCGATTCTATGCTCGTGGGCCGTGGCTAGACCTAACTCTTCTTGGTACTTGGCGATGATAGCTAGCATGTTGGTCTCCGTCTCGCATAAATGCTGAGACAAGCTTCTTTTGGACCTTGAACAAGCAATTAACTCCTCTTTCAGAACCATGCTATGTGCTCGTGACTGGTCCCTTTCTTCCCTTCGCAACTTGAGTTCACTATTGCTACCCCATAGAGCTCCGCGAAATTTATTCCGGCCATACTCTTCCTTGCGAGCCCTCTTGGTTTCTTGTTCAAGGGCTCTTGCGGTAATCGCATTCTCTTCCCGTAACCCGGCACACTCCTTTCGAACGTGTGTAGCGGCCAACTTGAACTTCTCTTTGGCAAGTTTCGCCTTTCCTAACTCGCTTTTGAGAGCTTGGACTTCTTCGTCCTCTTCCGGTGCTTCAAAACTCTCTTCGCTGACGACTTTTAACTTGGCGAGCCAATCTAAACTTCATATATGAACTTTCAGCCATTCGTGGTACCCACCAATGATGCCATTACGAATGCCTCTAAGTTCTTGGTCTTTCCTTAACGGGGTTTCCCATGCCTTATGGATTCTTTGTATAGACTTGGAATTTCGTGCGCCGAAATCCCTCACAAGGAAAGGAGACATGCTTTCTTCCGTCGGTGCTCCCCTCATGGGGTACCCTAGTTGTCTTATAGCGAGCACGGGATTGTAGTTAATACAACCCCTCGTCCCTACCAGCGGAATGTTTGGGTATCCTCCACATGAGAAAAGGACTCCTTCTTTTCCTTCCTTCCATCGGGGGAACCAACTGATTGTTCTACCTCCTATCCCGGCCAAAAGCTGGTCCCAATCTATTCTCCTCTTTTCAGTACACGAGCGATGGCTCAGGAGCGGACATGGATGTCTTGTGTCTTGTTGGAACAAGTGCGAAACCAACCAAACACAGAGGGCGGGCAAGCAACAGATGATCCGTGCGCTACTCTTTTCGCACCTTCGGTTAAATGTGTCAAATAGATCTGCCAAGACAGCTACCACCGGACTTTCCTTGCTATGGTGGTAAGCAAGGAAAGCGTCGATTGCTGCTAGGTCCACCAAACCATCCACGTTTGGAAAGAGGACGACCCCAAAAATTAGCAAAGCTAACACATCCATAAACGGGACCCAATCTCCTTGATTGGCCATACCCCTCGCCTTGTCTTCTAGGTACCTCCGTGGTAGGCCCGCTATGCCGTTCCGAGTCTGTTTTATGCTGTCCAAACCTCTTGCTGAATCCTTGACCACAGTTGCAATTCTGCTCAAAGAGGGGAGACACCCGGATGAAAGATATGGTTTTCTTCCCCCGAGAGGACATCCTAGAATTTCCTCAAATTCTTCAATGGTTGGTACTAATTGGAAGTCTCCAAATGTGAAGCACCTCAAAGGCTGGTCGTAGTATTGGGTGAGTGATGCAATGGCTTCTATGGACACCTCTGCTATGGTCAACTCTAAGATCTTTCCGTAAGTCTTGCGGAAGGCTTGCATTTGGAGAGGTTCCATCAACCGCCCTAATTCCTTGATGCTGGTGGTATCTAGGCTTTTAACCTTGACTTGGTAGAACCTCTTGCCGGTTTGATTTGTTCCCATGCTTACTAAAGTGAGACAAAAGCTGGTGCAAATCAAAACTCCGATATCTCATGGGTGGGATGGATGAATGCATGATGGAATGCATATGACACAGATGCAATCTAGGAATGCGGGGGTCCGGGGAATTTGTCCCCTTCTTAGATACGACGTCTAGGGGTAGCAAAATGCCCCAACGCACGTTTTTAAGAAGGCGACACGGACCCTCCGTTGGTTTGTTTACAGAAGGGATCAAGACAGAACCCATATGCAATGCCTATGCAAAAGACACAATGCGGGAATGTACACAGTATGACAATATTTACCGAACATAAGCAAAAGGGTATATGATACTTATGCATGGCAGTGTGAAAAATGGCACGCAGCGTGTTTGCTCCGTGCCCCTATTTAAGGGACCTATAAGGGAGAGAACTAACTAGGCTTTTAGCAATAATCCCCAAGGTAGTCATATCTCTCTTGATGGTTTCTAGAGGTATCATCCCCTTCGAAGAACATATTGCAGCAGTAGGGACTACTAGCAACAATAAGTTTTCAAAGAGAAAAGCTCTAGATGAGGGTTCACTGTAATCAAGCAAGTCGGAGACCTAGCATGATCACAGATTCACCTCCACTCCTTATGTTCCCATGAACCCGGGTATAGGGCCCTTTTTCACTCACAGTGTGTGCAAATAGTGTTGGTGTTTCTGTGCATCAAATGAATAAAGATTTACCTCATGCATACATCTTAAAACGCACTAAAAGCAACAAAGAGTTTATATACACAAGTACATAATGAAGGAAAACAACAAAGGAGTAAGTCATGGTAAAGCATTTGCACAAGATTAAATGGCCTAACTCTCTAAAAAAATATCCCCAGTGGAGTCGCCAACTGTCGCAACCTACCCTTCGGCGGAGGGGCGACGCGTGACTCGCAGGATGCGTGTTCCACGAAAGGAATACGCGCGGAGTCGCCACCAACGTTTATTTGAGGAAAACGTCGGAAAAACTGGAAAAGACGCGATCTACGAACTTTTAAGTGAAAGGTTCGGGAGTTGTATTTACGCACGGGGAAGGTATTAGCACCCCACACGTCCGTCCCAAGGGACGGCAGCCTTTAATCGAATGTGCAAACATGACTTTAATTTTTTATGTTCCCTTTTTATGTCTCTATGTCCTGTATACCCTTTTTATATTTTTCTCTTTTTTGTGGTCGACAAGGGTGTTTCCCTTTGCTCCTACGTATTCCTCAATTTGGGATGAGAAAATCAGACCTACGTAGTTCTTTCGGAACAAAGTGTTTGGTTAAGTTGTTTTTGTCTTTTTTGCAAAATATGTTTTTATTGAACAAAAGGTCATTTAAGGTGTTGAACCATTAAACGGTCTTTTGATTTTGAAAGGGGAGAAACGTTAAGGCGTTGGACCATTAACGATCTCTTGTTTTTGAAAGGAGAGAAACGTTTAAGGCATTGGACCATTAACGATCTCTTGTTTTTTAAAGGAGAGAAACGTTAAGGCATTGGACCATTAACGATCTCTTGGGGTGGTCGACAAAAGCAGGGCTTTTGCTCCTACGTATCCTCAATGAGGAACTCAGACCTACGTAGTTCTTTCTTATCAAATGATTCTTTTTTACTTAGGTGGTGATCATTTTAAGGCGTTTGGACTTTAAAAATGATCCATTTTACTTAGTGAGAAATTGAAATGACAAACTTCAAAAGCCTATTTTTTATGGACGAGCTTGACTAGGCGAGTTGATTTTAGCCTTAGTTTCACTTTAGTTTTTAATCAATTCGATTAAGAATGAGAAATCCCAAAGAGAAAACGTCCGATTGATTTTCCGCTTTATTTTGCTAAAAGATGTTTTTTTTTATTATTATATTATTTTTTGCCTCTTTTTGATTTCCAACGTGGTTACGGCACGACCGAACGGTCGGAATTTATTTTAACCGAAGTTAACGGATAATACAATTCAAACGTTCGGTGGAAATTTATTTTATTTTTAAGTTAAGCGAGAAATGACTTAAGTAAAATGGCTTAAGCACGTCAACAGGGGGTATAAAAAATAAATAAAATGAGAATAAAAATGCACGAAACACAATGTGGACCACCATGGGTGCATAGAATGAATCGAAAAGCTTGGTTCGAGGTACTTACCCGTTGAAGATCGAAGAACGATGAAGAACGAATGAAGAACGTCGAAGAACGGTTGAATCCTTTGCGAAATTCCTCACGGAAAACGTTACGGAAACGTTTCGGAAGCGCCTCGGCTTAGATTTTCTTCACGGAAACAATTTTTCCAAGCAAATTCGAAAGAGAGAGAAGTGCCAAAGGGGCTGAACCCTTTTCTTCTTCACTTCCTCCCCTATTTATAGCAAAATAGGGGAGGTGGTTGCCGCCCAGCTCGCCCAGGCGAGCTCAGCTCGCCCAGGCGAGCCAGGTTGCTTCCTCCAGAAGCAACAGCCTTCTGGAGGAATATTCTGGAGGGCCCAAGTGGGCCTGGGTGCTATTTGCACCCCCATTTTTACTAAGTACACCCCCCTCTGCTTTTTTTGGTGATTCTTTTTCGTAAAGTTACGGAAACTTACGAATTTCGTAACGATACTTGTTTTCTTTCCGTAATGTTACGGAACCTTGCGGATTACATAATCATCCCCTTTTTGACTGACGGAATGTTACGGAACCTCACTTAATTATGCAACGATGCTTCCATTTGATTTCCGGTGTGTCACGGAAACTTACGGATTGTGCATCAATATTTTTTTTGGTTTTTCGGCATGTCCTGGAATTTCACAAATTGCCTAATGATGGGTGCCAAGCACCTCACAAGGACCAAAGAAAGGTCGCATGTCATCAAGCAAAGGTCCCCGGACGAAATTAGGGTATGACACTACTTTTACATCGATTCACACCAAAACCAATGTGGAATTCTGATCAAATTTAGCTATGAATGTAGCATTTCAACATTGGTTTGTAAATAATTGATGTTAAAATATATACAGGACATTGGTTCAAAACCAATGTTAACAACCTTTTTCAACCGATGTTGAATGTCTTTTTTGTAATAATGTAGTAATATGTTCAAATCCAGAAGCAATATTCTCTTACTGGTGTATTTTTTTAAGATTAACAATATTTCATGTTATTAGTTAGACCATTCAAGATCTATACATATTATTAGTATAAACGTGTAAATTATACTAACAAATTAATCATTTTTAATTAAATTAAGTTATATCCCAAAGCTAATAACATATATTTTTTTATCATTAACATGATATTTTTGGTGTAAACTAGGGTATCTCTCAACTAAAAGTCAAGGACCAATCCCTCGAGATACTGAGATTTATTTATAAGATTAAAATGATAGTTTTATTTTAGTGAAATATGCCATGATCACTAATACAAAAGCTTTTCTTGATAATTTTCGTCACATGTAGCTGATGTGTCATCATTTTCTCATATTTCTTAACCCTTTTTGTCACCATTTTAATTACTGATTAGCATTAATTGTCAAATTAATTATGCAGTTTTACTATTTGGGCCTACTGGATTAATTTTGTGTTTTTAATTCAATTTCAGAAGAATTATAAGTAATTGGGCTTAAATCCGGAATCGGGCTTGGACTTGAAGAGAGCTGACAATTTTATTCTACCAAATCTTATCTTATCTAGATTTTATCTCATCTAGTTATTATTTCATCTAGATTTTATCTTATCATATCTAGATTTTATCTCATTTAGATATTATTTTATCTAGATCTTATCTTATCTTATCTTATCTAGATTTTATTTCATCTATATATTATTTTATCTAGATCTTATCTTATCTAGATTTTATTTTATTTATGGGCTTGGACTTAAAACAGATTTGTAAGCTTTGGGGCTGAGAACTATATAACAGTACCAAGGTTCTAGTTTTAGGCTCTCTCTCTCTCTCTCTCTTTCATTTTAGTTTTTTTTTTCGTTTTGTAGAATAATTCTAGTTTTCTTCGTTTTCTACTACAATTTCATTTTCTATTGATTAATGGAAGGCTAAGTCTCCAACGTTGTTTTCTCTTGAGGATCAAGCACTGCTATCTTTGAGGTTTTATTATTACTATTGCATTCTGCTAAGTTTTTCTCCTCACCAATTACTCTGTATTTGTTGCTATTAATCCATGCATGCTTAGTGCTTGATTAATTGTCTCTGCGCTTAATTTACGTTCATGCTTAATGATTAGTTTCGTTCATGATTAATTGGTGTATGTGTTGCTTAATCACATAATGAACGCCTTATGTTAAATTTCGCTTAGTAATTTAATTTAGGGTTGGATTAAGTGGTTGAACTGATAAAGGATAAATCCTCGTAACCTAGGATAAGAGACTTGCTTGTGAATCAAGGGGAAACGTGTTTTAATTCTGATATTTTCTAATTCAAATTTATTTGCTGTTTAATTTACAAAAACAAATAACCCCCCAATTCGTTATGGTTTTATTACTATTTGTTATGAACATTTGATTGACCATTGCTCGTTGGGAGACGACCTATGATCACTTCCTAGATACTGCATTTTTAATGTTTATTTGATTCGGGTACAGCCTCGATCAAATTTGGCGTCGTTGGCAAGGAGCAATAGGCCAAAGGTTCATAATAGTGTTTTGTTATCTTATTTTGTGTAGTGTTCTGTTTTGCAATTCAATTTCATTCCCTATTTAGTGACTGTTTTAGCGACTGTTTTAGTGACGGATTCAGCGATTGATTCAGCCTTTTGTTTTGCTGTGAACAGTGCTAAACAGTAATTAACGACTGGCAATTAGTGACGGATTTTGCAATTTAATTAACAATTTTTGTTTGGATAGTTAGAGTTGTTATTTTTGGTTGAATTTTTGTGTGATAGCTTCTTTTGATCCATATTTTGTGTGAAAAATACCAGGAGCACTTGGTGCGGCATTATTTGAGAGAGACAAATTTTTTGAACTTATTTTTAGCAAAACTTAAAACGACCATAACTTTTACTCCAGGTATCAGAATAACTATTATTATATATGCATTTGGGGTAGAAAAAAATTTCCCATGTTGTGGCAACCGGCTGTTGCCGGTTGGGGCTTCCCAAACTCCAAAAATCAGTCGTTTACTAAGTTTTTATTTTTATTTTTCAAGTATTATTGTCCTATTTTTCTAAAATTTGCTTAGGTAGTTCTCATAGTTAAACTTTGAATTTTTGTTTGAAATTTTTTGTGCTATCTTTTCATGATTTTAGGGTGTTCCTCACAAAATTTCAGCTCATTTTGATATCATTTGAGTATAGCTGTAGTTTTACCCCCTTGTTAGGTGCTTGTTGAGAAAGACATTATTTGCTGCATATAGTGCATGACTAGGGGCAATCCAGCTGATTTACAACCCTTTGATCCTGAAATAGATAGAACCTTTCATAGATTAGTTAGGCATAGTGTGCATCCTGGTCATTCTGTGCATTTTGAGCATTCTATTGAGGGTGATTCAGAATATTCTGATTTTGAGCATTCCACTACTAATTTTTATACTGAGAACATGGCTCAACCTCCACCTTGTGAGAGGACTCTTAGGGAGATGACTTCACCTGATTTCACTTATGAAAGCTTGTGCATTCAATATCCTGATTAGGGTGTTCCATATGTTCTCAAGACTGGACTAATACATTTGCTGCCCAAGTTTCATGGTCTTGTAGGTGAAGATCCTCATAAGCATCTTAAGGAGTTCCATATTGTTTGTTCCACCATGAAGCCCCTTGACGTCCAAGAAGATCATATCTTTCTAAAGGCTTTTCCTCATTCTTTGGAGGGAGTGGCAACAGATTGGCTATACTACCTTGCTCCCAGGTCCATTTTAAGCTGGGATGAACTTAAGAGGGTGTTGGAGAAATTTTTCCCTACATCTAGGACCACTGCCATCAGAAAAGACATTTCAGACATCAGGCAACTTAGTGGAGAAAGCTTGTATGAGTACTGGGAAAGATTCAAGAAATTATGTGCAAGTTGTCTTCACCACCAGATTTCTGAGCAACTCCTTCTTCAATATTTCTACGAGGGACTTAGCAACATGGAGAGGAGTATGATTGATGCTGCCAGTGGTGGAGCTCTTGGTGATATGACCCCTGCTGAGGCTAGGAATTTGATTGAGAAGATGGCTTCCAACTCCCAACAATTCAGTGCAAGAAATGATGCTATTGTTCTTAGAGGAGTCCATGAGGTGGTCACGGATTCATCTTCATCTACTGAAAATAAAAAGCTTGAAGGAAAACTTGATGCCTTGATCAACCTAGTAACTCAACTTGCCATGAATTATAAATCTACACCTGTTGCAAGAGTCTGTGGTCTATGTTCTTCTGTAGATCACCATACAAATCTATGTCCTTCTTTGCAGCAATCTGGAGTCGATGAGCAACCTGGAGTCGATGAGCAACCTGAAGCTTATGCTGCAAACATTTATAATAGACCTCCTCAGCGGCAAAACCAATAATAGAAAAATAATTATGACCTTTCAAGCAATAGATACAATCCAGGTTGGAGGAATCATCCAAATTTGAGATGGACAAGTCCTCCATAACAACAACAGCCTGTCCCTCTTTCTCAAAATGTTGCTGGTCCAAGAAAGCCATATGTTCCTCCTCCAATACAGCAGCAACAACAACAACAGTCACCGCAAAGACAACAAGCAACTGAGGCTCCTCCTCAACCTTCCTTAGAAGAGTTAGTGAGGCAAATGACCATCCAGAATATGCAATTTCAGCAAGAGACAAGAGCCTCCTTTCAGAGTTTGACAAATCAGATGGGGAAGATGGCTACTCAGTTGAACCAAGCTCAGTCCCAAAATTCTGACAAATTGCCTTCACAAACTGTGTAGAATCCAAAAAATGTGAGTGTCATCACCTTGAGGTCTGGCAACCAAATTCAAGTGCCTCCACCAGTAGCAGCACCTGCACCTGCACCTACACCTGAACCTGTCAAGCTTCCGTCTACACCTAAGAAAGGGGATGAGATAGTCGCACAAAGGAGAAAGCTTCCTAACAAAAGTTTTCATGCAGGTGGACCTTCTTCTAGTAATTCTGACTTACCGCAACCTCTTATCCCTCTTCCATTCCCACCTAGAGCAATTCCAAACAAAAAGATGGAAGATGCAGAAAATGAGATCTTGGAGACCTTCAGGAAAGTAGAGGTGAACATACCTCTGCTGGATGCCATCAAGCAAATTCCAAGATATGCCAAGTTTCTAAAGGAGCTGTGCACCCACAAAAGGAAGCTCAAAGGCAATGAAAGGATTAGCATGGGCAGAAATGTGTCAGCATTGATAGGTAAATTTGTTCCTCACATTCCTGAGAAATGTAAGGACCCAAGTACTTTCTGTATACCTTGCATTATTGGGAACAGTAAATTTGAGAATGCCATGCTAGATCAAGGAGCATCAGTTAGTGTCATGCCTTTGTCCATTTTCAATTCTTTATCTCTTGGACCTTTGCAATCTACAGATGTAGTGATTCATTTGGCAAATAAAAGTGTTGCTTACCCCGTAGGTTTCATAGAGGATGTGCTGGTTCGGGTTGGTGAACTTATTTTTCCTGTTGATTTTTATGTTCTTAATATGGATGAGGGATTTTCCCATGGTTCAGTTCCAATTATTTTAGGCAGGCCATTTATGAAAACAGCTCGAACCAAGATAGATGTTTATGCTGGCACATTGTCTATGGAATTTGGTGATATTGTTGTTCATTTTAACATTCTGGATGCCATGAAACATCCATCTGAGGATCATTCTATTTTTCGTGCTGAGATAATTGATCAGATTGTTGATGATTATATGTTTGATTTTGATTATGTTCTTCATGGTAGGAAACATCCATTTTTATCTGATCTACATACTTCTCATTCCTTATGCATTGAATTTGAATCTGAGTTTGAATTTGATCCTGTATCTGATTTTTATGCTAAGAATGAATTTGAATTTGAGTCTGGTGTTGTACCTTTTGATGTTGATTTTTTAGAGTCAGAATGCACTAACCATGTTGCAGGAAGTACATATACTTCTGACTTGCTTTATGAGGTATAGGCTGAGGAACCTTCTTCTTCTCCTACCCTGGTTCCTCCCACTGTTCAGCCACCACCTACACCAGAGTTGAAACCCTTACCAGCAACCCTCAAATATGCTTAGTTGGAGGATGAGGAAAAATTTCTAGTGATCATCTCTGCCTCCCTTGTTGCTGAGCAAGAGGAGAAGTTGTTGCTAGTTCTCAAGAAGCACAAGAAAGCCATTGGATGGACTTTAGCAGAAATTCCTGGTATTAGCCCATCTTCCTGCATGCATAGGATACTTTTAGAGGATGGAGCTAAGCTAGTGAGGCAGCCACAGCGGCGACTCAACCCCGTCATTCTAGATGTAGTGAAAAAGGAAGTGACCAAGCTCTTAAAAGCTGGAATCATCTACCCTTTTCCTGACAGCCAGTGGGTGAGTCCAGTTCAAGTGGTTCCTAAGAAGACAGGCGTCACAGTGATCAAGAATGAAAAGGATGAGCTTATTCCCACAAGAGCGCAGAATAGCTGGCGAGTCTGCATTGATTATAGGAGGCTGAACCAGGTAACTAGAAAAGATCATTTTCCCCTGCCTTTCATTGATCAAATGCTGGAGCGCTTGGCAGGTAAGTCTCATTACTGTTTTCTTGATGGTTTTTCTGGTTATTTACAAATTCATATTGCTCCTGAGGATAAAGAAAAAGACCACATTCACCTGTCCGTTTGGCACTTTTGCCTATAGGAGGATGCCCTTTGGCCTATGCAACGCCCTTGGTACCTTCCAGCGGTGTATGCTTAGCATTTTCAGTGATTTTTTAGAGAGTTGCATGGAGGTTTTTATGGATGATTTTACTATTTATGGACCCTTTTTTGATACATGTTTGGATAGTCTGGAAAGAGTTCTTAGTAGATGCATTGAAACTAACCTTGTGCTGAATTTTGAAAAATGTCACTTCATGGTTAAACAAGGTATAGTTTTAGGGCATATCATTTCCAATAGGGGCATAGAGGTAGACCCTGCAAAAATAGATGTTATTTCACAATTGCCTTACCCCTCTTGTGTACGAGAGGTTTGTTCTTTTCTTGGTCATGCTGGGTTTTATAGGCGCTTTATCAAGGATTTTAGCAAAGTGGCCCTTCCACTATCCAATCTGCTGCAAAAGGAGGTGGAGTTTGATTTTGATGACCAATGCAAAGAGGCTTTTGATTGCTTCAAGTGTGTGGTGACTACCACCCCTATCATTCAGGCACCACCCCTATCATTCAGGCACCTGATTAGACAGGCCCATTTGAGCTAATGTGCAATGCATCCAATTACGCATTGGGGGCTGTCCTCGCTCAAAAGATTGTTAAGTTGCCTCGGGTGATTTACTACGCTTCCAAAACTTTGGATGCTGCTCAAGCAAATTACACTACCACGGAGAATGAGCTATTAGCGATATATGAGAATTCCAAATTCTACAAAGAGAAGACCAAGAAGTTCCATGACAGCTTGATAGCTAAGAAGGACTTCGTGGTTGGACAGAAAGCTTTATTGTATAACTCTAGGCTCGGACTCATGAGTGGTAAGTTGAGGTCAAAGTGGATTGGTCCTTTTGTGGTGACTAATGTTTTTCCCTATGGTATAGTTGAGATCAAAAGTGAATCCATAGATAAGAGCTTCAAGGTCAATGGACACCAGCTTAAACCATTCCTCACAAATCCCTCCTTTGGATGTAGTGGTGGAGGAGACCTCCTTACTTCACCCTACTTCTCTTCTGCCATGACTTAGGGAGTTTTCTTTTTCTGTCTCCTTCTTTACTTTTATTGCACTTGTCCAAATTTATGGATTGCTTTGATTGTTCTTGATCTTATGATTGTGCTACATTGAGGACAATGTGTTGTTTAAGTGTGGGGGGGGGGGGGAGAAGATTGTTCTTTAATTTTATTAGGTTTTCTAGTTTAATTTTGTTAGGTTTTCTAGGTTAATTTTGTTATTTTGGTTTTATGTTTTGTGTACAACATTGCATTTTCTCTTTGAATTATAGGTTATGTACAGGTAATGGGTAATTGTTTTTGAAATAGGAGTTTCTTGGCATTTTTTGAATTGAATCCTTGTTTTTCTCTACATGTCAAGTTAGTTTTGAAAGCTCGAATTGAAAGTGATAGATTTCCCCTTGGTGAGAATTTGAGCCATCATCATCTATTTTGTTCGATGTGTTTTGCCCCATTGATTGCTTGCACAATAGCCTTGGCTTTACTCTTGTTGATACTTCTTGCTTCACATGCATGTTGGGAGATGATTTAGGCATTTTGTTCTTATAAGCCTCTAGCCAAATGAGCCTACCTTGAATTAATTCCTTTGATAGCCCCTTTGAGCCTATGTTCCCCTTTCTTTGTTTTGAAGCTCATTACAAGCCTTAAGTGAAAAACCATGATTTCACCCTACCCTTAAGGAATTTTGGAGCTTTAGAATTGTTTTGGGAATAAGTGTGAAGGGGGGGGGGGTATGTTTCATTGGATGATATGTTTTGTTGGCCATGCTTGATGTATATACATATATTGCCTAATTGTTTCTTTATTTTTCAAATGCTTTCAATTGCTACTGTTCACGTTCATAAAAAAATAAAAATAAAAAGAAAAAAAATATAGAAAAAGAATGAGGTTGAATAAATGAGGTCTTGGTTTGAAGACTTGAATTGGTTTAAGGACTCGGTTGATTTTGTTTTGGGTTACTTTTTAGAGCTTAATTTATAATTTTGGTTTTGGGGTTTATTATTTTTTCTTACTTCCCACTTATTCCCCATTGCTCCTCTATTCCTTTGTGTTTTAGCTACCATCCCATACTTTCATCTACCTTGTCCTTGGCCCCATTACAACCTTAAAGGACCTTTTGATCCTCATGTACATGTGCTTGTGATGTGGTTGCCAATTTTAGAGTCTTGCCAAGTCTATGTGGTGTTTGTTTTCATGGGTGCTCTGAGAGTAAACAGTAGCCTAGACACTTGAGAGATAGAGTGCATATCTTGTGAGGCTTTATCACTTTTCATTCTTGAGCTGATTTACTATCTTGCCATGTTTGAGATGCTTGGATGATTTTCATGACAACCTTGACTCTTTAACTCTTTACATGTTGCATGTTACCCATTCTTTTCATTCCTTGAGATTCATTGAGAAATATGTAATTGTTGTTGTGTCTGTTTGTTTCTCTTTAATGTCTCTGGATTTGTCCCTTACTTTGTTTTTTCATTTTGCCCAGGAGTGCAAAAGGCTAACTGTGAGGGGATTTGATGTGTCATCATTTTTTCATATTTCTTAACCCTTTTTGTCACCATTTTAATTACTAATTAGCCTTAATTGTCAAATTAATTATGCAGTTTTATCATTTGGGCCTACTGGATTAATTTTATGTTTTTAATTTAATTTCATAAGAATTATAAGTAATTGGGCTTGGACTTGAAGAGAGCAGGCAATTTTATTCTACCAAAACTTATCTTATCTAGATTTTATCTCATCTAGATATTATTTCATCTAGATTTTATCTCATCTAGATATTATTTTATCTAGATCTTATTTTATCTAGATTTTATTTCATCTAGATATTATTTTATCTATATCTTATCTTATCTTATCTAGATTTTATTTTATTAATGGGCTTGGACTTAAAACAGATTTGTAAGCTTTGGGACTGAGAACTATATAATAGCACCAGGGTTCTAGTTTTAGGCTCTCTCTCTCTCTCTCTCTCTCTCTCTTTCGTTTTGGAAAATAATTCTAGTTTTCTTCGTTTTCTACTACAATTTCATTTTCTATTGATTAATGGAAGGCTAAGTCTCCAACGTTGTTTTCTCTTGAGGATCAAGCACAACTCTCTTTGAGGTTTTATTATTACTATTGCATTCTGCTCAGTTTTTCCTCTTCACCAATTACTCTGTATTTGTTGCTATTAATCCATGCATGCTTAGTGCTTGATTAATTGTCTCTGCACTTAATTTACGTCCATGCTTAATGATCAGTTTCGTTCATGATTAATTGGTGTATGTGTTGCTTAATCACATAATGAATGTCTTATGTTAAATTTCGCCTAGTAATTTAATTTAGGGTTGGATTAAGTGGTTGAATTGATAAAGGATAAATCCTCGTAACCTAGGATAAGAGACTTGCTTGTGAATCAAGGGGAAACAACGTGTTTTAATTCTGATATTTTCTAATTCAAATTTACTTGCTGTTTAATTTACAAAAAAAAAACAGCCCCCCCCCCCAATTCGTTACTGTTTTATTACTGTCTGTTATGAACATTTGGTTGACCATTGCTCGTTGGGAGACGACCTAGGATCACTTCCTAGATACTGCATTTTTAATGTTTATTTGATTCGGGTATGACCTCGATCAGTAGTCAACCTTTCTCGAGAAATTTACCCATATCTCTTTTCCCAAAGATGATGCCCTGGAAAAGTGCAGATAAAAGAAAATGGAAAACATTAAATTATTACCCAAATTTTCTGCAAAAGAAAAGAATACTATTGTCGCAACCTACCCTTCGACGGGAGGGCGACACAAGGCTCATGGGTGCATCTTCCAAGGAAGGAAAAATGCACGGAGTTGCCACCAACGTTTATTCAAGGAAAACGCGAGAAAAACCAAAAGCGGGTCTACGAATTTTAAGAAATAAAGGTTCGGGAGTTTTTTACGCACAAGGAAGGTATTAGCACCCCACGCGTCCGCCACAAGGGACGACAGTCTTTAATCAAATGTGCAAAATCATGACTTCAAGTTTGTTTTATTTTCCCTTTTTTACATTTTTTTTTTATCTTTTTGGGGTCGACAAGAGCAGGACTCTTGCTCCTACATATCCTTAATTGCGATGAGGAACTCAGACCCACGTAGTTCTTTGAAAAGCAAGAAAGTTATGCAGAGTGTTGATTTTAGACTTTTAAACGATTCGTTTTAACCGATAAAAGCAAAAAGACAGTTTAAGGCGTTGGACCTTTGAACGGATTCAAGCGATTTTCTTGCAGACAAAAGCTTAATTATGAGTTGATTTTAGTTTTGCTTTCACTTAGTTATTTCCCAACTCATTTAAAGAGAACTTTCAAAGAAAATGACCGGTTGAAACCTATTTTTTTATGATTAACCGAGGTTATAGCATAAACCATCGGTTGAATTTTATTTTAACGGTGATTAAACAAGATTACAACACAAATGATCGGCTAAAATTCATTTTAACATTGATCAAGTGAGATTACAGCTTAAACGATCGGTCAAAACTAGCTTAAAACAAAGAAAAAGATCACTGATGGTAGAAGAATAAAGATGAAGACATGCAAAGCAAGGATGGACCCCTAAGGGTGCATAGAATGAATTCAAAGCTTCAAAATAGAAAACTAACCAGTCGAAGATCGAAGAACGATGAAGAACAGATGAAGAACGGTCACGGAATTGATCAAAGAAACGTTATGAAAGTGTTACGGAAGCGCCTCGGCCTTAATTTTTCTTCTTCTTTCTCCTCCTTCTCACTAATTTCATTGAAAACTTCTTATAAATGATGTTGAGCCCTTTCCCTTCAGCCCCTCATGCCTATTTATAGGAAAATGAGCGGAGGAGGTTGCACATCAGCTCACCCATGCGAGCTGCTTGTTTCCTCCAAAAGCAACCTAGCTTGCCTAAGCGAGCTGGTTGCTTCATCCCTAAGCTTTCTAGTAGGCCCAGGGGCTAGAAAATGTCCCCAAAGTGACAATTTTGCCCCTCTTTTGAACATTTTGCACATTTCCTTCCAAAACATCACAAAACCCTACAGATTGCGCGACAATTAGTGTTAAGCAGCTCAATTCAGCCGGCAAGAATCCAAATGTTGGCCAACGATCGTCCCTAGACGAAATTAGGGTATGACAACTATCAAAATCATCCTCATTTTCCATAGATATTATAAGGTAACATACATGGAACTTAAGAACACATAGTATTTGTGCTTCTTAGGTTTCGATGCATCAAGGTTGTAGATGGACGATTAGAAATGGCCTCAAAGTGAAAATATGGGATGACCCTTGGCTTCGGGATAGCAACACTCATGTTAGATCGGCAGTTCCATTAGCATGTAAAATTTGGGTGGTGAATACTCTCTTTGAACAGGATGGTATGTGCTGGAATATAGGGATGATTATGTCTATGTTTGATGAAAGAGATGTTCCAGCTATTCTAATTATTCCCCCTTTATGCATGGACCAAGAGGATGTTAGAGTATGGAATTAGAGAAAAGATGGGATTTACTCAGTAAAGTATGCATATAAGTGTTTAAAGGAGCAATTGATGGACTCAAAATGTCAAAAAGTCCCAAGAGAAAGGAGAGCAATTTGGAGCTTGAGCATTCCCCTAAGGAGGAGTTTGGTATGAGAGAAATTCAGTTTCCTGCAAATCTCAGATTAGGAATCTTTATTTCCTATGTTTGTCATGATTCCCAGACATTAAAATAGTTATCCCCTACCAAACGCCCCCTAAAGGTAAACGTATTCTAATGGCAAAGCTTATAGAGGATGATTGTTTGCTCAAGCTCAATTGCAATCTTGAGGTATAGCTTATGGATTAACGTGTGTTTTTTGGGATATTGATATGGAGAACTGCTGGCACACCTTCCTCCATTGTATTCATACTTAAAACATATATGTGGATATCTGCAAGAAAATGGAATCTCCTATACCCCATCATGCAATGTGTAGAACGATTCTTGGAGTTCATGATTGAGATATGCAAGCTAGTATCTCAACAAGAGCTAGCAGATATTGCCATGATTCTATGGAACACGTGGAAAAGTTGGAACGCAAAATTATGGGAGGACAAGGTCGTTCAAACTACACATGTAGTACACCATGCATACGAGACTTTGGATGCTAGGAATCCTAAGCGTGAGGACATAGTTGACTCTTCAATTTATAGTACTCATATGGTTCATATGAAGATGCGTTACTTTTTCTTGAATATTTTTATATTTCAATTGATCCAAGTATCCAATTAATGTTGAAATATTAACCCTTTCTTTGGTAATCATAAAAAAATAGCTAGGAAGATAATTATGTGGAAGTGTAATGTGCATGTGTGTTTAGTGCAACAATTTCATTCCATTTGGTCCCTAGTCTAAAATAATGATTTGTGGTTTAGGCCTTCAAATGTAATCCTGCAATCCTTTAGCCAAGAAACTTCCATGATTGTCCATTCCTTTGTTCACTCTTCATCCTATGATTGACTTGCCATTCATAAGTAGAGATGTCTAAACTCTTTGCTCTTGTTGAATTTTCATCATAAGATCCAATTGTGATTCATAACTAGGAATGTTGAAACTTTGCAAAGACCAAGCAGCCTCCAAAGGTTTATGCTCTTGCTCAGTAGTACTCTTCAACATATGATCCACTTGCCAATCAAAATTAGGCATTTCAGAGCTTTATTGTTTTGCTACAAGTGTTTTCACTCTTCATCCTATGATCCACTTGCCATTCAAAGTTAGGAATGTTGAAGCTTTGTAATAGCCAAGAACCCTTTAGGTGTTTTTCATTTACATGTTCACTGTTCAACCTCGGATCCACTTGCTGCTCATGATTAATGATGTTAGAGCTTTGTATGGCGATTTGTCCTTTTAGAGGCTCCTCATATACCTGCTCATATGCATCATCTAAACTGCCCTAAGTGAGTTAAACACTATGGATAATAAGCATAAGTATTCTAAATTCTGTGAAGAAGCTATCTAGAAATTTTTTTGATATGTAAACAGTACTTGACGATGGAATCAACTAATCATTAGTTACACCAACAAAATAAATCATGAGATAATCTATGAAGTATATTACAAATATATACATATACATTATACACTCTTGAATTTTCCTCTCAAATTCTCTAAATTCTTCACTATGAAAATCTTCTTTTTACTCTGCTTGATAATGTTTAGATGGTGTTGGCTTCTCTCTTTGTAGATTCCTATAACGTGCTAAGAAAATTGGCATCCTTTCATAAGTAGATAGTTTGAGACAACAACTATTGTTGGCATGCAACCGACCTTAATGTTTCCTCCTTTGCAACGACTCATAATTACAAGGGCAGTTGGACTTTCACAATGGCAAATGAGAACTAGAATTGTTGGGCCATTAAGATAGGCACTGAGAACTAGCAAGGATTTTGTGGCTTCGTGCTAGCTCATAATAAGGGCATTGCTAGGTGCACCCAGCAAAATTGCTAGTGAACCCAGCAATTCAATGAACTACCAAAAATACCCTTCATTTAAAAAATAAAAGTTAATATATTTTTTTAAAAAGAACTTTTCTTCTTCCGCACTTCTTCTTTGCCTGTGCACCCAGCAATCTCCCTCCCTTCGTCTTCTTCCGTTCTTCCTCTGCGCAAGCTTTCTTTGTCATTTGCTTCTCCATTTTGGTTCCCTTCTTCTCCTCCACAGGCTTTCGTTCTCCCCGGCTTTCGTTCTCCATTTCAAAAAACTGTAACCACATTGTTTTTCTTTGTGCATTTCTTCCGCCATCCAGGTTAGTGTTCTAACCTCGTCTCTGTTTGAATCACGTAAATGGCTGTAGAATAGACGACATTAGTGATGTGTGGTGCTTGAGGTTGAAGACGAAGGTTCTTCCATGAGAAGAACCTTCTTCTGCGCATGTGAAAGTGGACGTTGGGTATTGTAGCGGAAGAAGGTGTTCTTCCGCGGGCTCCTGCGGAAGAAAGGTGAAAAGGTTCTTCCGCGGGTTCCAGCGGAAGAAGGTGAAGAAGGTTCTTCCGCTTGATCCAGCGGAAGAAGCTTCTACAGGTTCTTCCGCGGGATCCAGCGGAAGAACGTTGTCTTCCGCGGATCACGCAGAAGAACCTGCGGAACCTTCTTCCGTAGGCTACATTTTGTGCTCGCGGAAGAACCTGCGGAACCTTCTTCTGCAGGGTACATGTCCTTCTCGCGGAAGAACCTGCGGAACCTTCTTCCACAGGCTACCTATCCTTCTCGCGGAAGAACCTGCGAAACTTCTTCCGCAGACCATGTTTTGCTGTATATTGGTTTTTTTTCTTGAAAATTATGTCTGAACCATCAATTTATTGATATTATTAGTTAGTTTTTATTTATTTATTAGCTATTACAAAGTGTATATGGTATTTAAAATTGCATTTATATGTAAATTGAAATTATATTTGGTGTGATTTATATATGCATTAGGATGTCTAAATTGAATTGTTATTTGCTGTCATTTGGTTAGGATGTCTAAATGACTGTATACACTGCATAAATTATGTGGATTAGTTAGGATTCTTTTCCCATGTTGATGGAATCTTATATCAAGGTTCAGGATTGTTTTCCACTGTTGATTAGGGAAGCCTACTATAAAGAAGGAGGAAAAAGGAACACAAAATGAAAGAGCAAAATTAAATCAGTTATCCAATTCCTTTTCACAGGAAATATCACAGTATGGTCAGGAACCTCAGCTAGAATTAAAATCCATAAATGCCAAATATGGTTCTGCTGTTGTTTAACAGAAGTTGATGTAGTTCTATCAACAGCTAACTATCCACTCCATGTATGGTTTGGGAAGTATTTCGGACAACACCAAGATGATAAGGATATATTTGCTGATAAAGCCTACCTGTCTATTTCTGACCATTAAATCCCTTCCTTGACAAGGATGAAAAGCTCTTATTGGAAGAATAATAGACAACTAGGACAAATTAAATGACACATGTGAGCTATCTATCTAGCCCTTCCTAGTAAGAACAAATGCTTTGTTCGGGTGCTTACTCTTTTCTCCATACCTTACCATATGAAGTAGAATATTCTAATACTTCACTTTCATTGTAACTAAGATTCAATACTAACTGACAGATAAGTCATCATGACATACCTCAAATTGATGTTTCATCTATAATTTCCAACAACATAATGATAATGAAAGGTAATAATTAGAGTGTGTACTTCAAACACCTAGCAAAACGAAAAAAATCTTATTCATTAGTATGGTACCTTGGACTATAGAAAACATGAAACATGCTTTTCGCGGATATAGCATCAGCCACAAAAGAAAGGAAATTGGGATAATAACTCTGGCTACCAACAATTGATTCAGGAAGACCATTTCTCGGTCGAGCAGCTCTTCGAATTCCCAATCTCAATTCTCCATTTTCACCCCTGCAAAGATATTAATGAGCAACAAGGATCCACTATAAGGATATTATTATCACTCATTTTCCAAGCTTCCTGATTTAGGTAAGACATAAATTTTGGATAGTCGTGAACAAAAAATATCACAGGTTTAGAGATATGTTCTACAAGAAGTTTTTTTTTTTGTTTCCCCTACAGATTTCTAATGCTAATTAAGTTATATGCAAATATCCTATATCAAGGTTCAGGATAAAAGAACAAACCATAGAAAGTTCCTCTGTTGATGGAATCTTGATTAGCATCACCAAGAGCAGCCTCTTTCAAGTACTTGTCTGCCAGTTGTACTCTCTCCACATTCTCTTGTTCTTGGACAAGCATGTTACCATACTCCAAGAGCTTGCTCAAAGTCATCTTCGGTTGGTCAAAGTTTGGAGGTCCTTCCTTGGAGTTCACAAGCTTCTTCCCAATGAAGTCAACACCAACAACAAAAATCCACTTCCTCACCTCATCATCATATACTCTAGCCTTGAGTGCACCAAAGAAATCTGCAATCATAAATTGCATACCATTAGTCTTATTGTAATGTAAGGACATCTAAGAGCTAAATGACACCTAGAGAAAAGTGTAGGCATCGTATCGGAGACCCATATCGGAGACGTCTGGATGCCCTGACTGTGACTGACGTGTGCTGGATGCCCTATGCTGAGCACCGAGGAGTCAGGGGTTTTGACTTGATATCGTCGTACACCGGCCAGCTCAGATGGGGTCAGATTGTCGTGTATGTTCGACCTGAGCGGGTTCTTCGACAGTTTGGCTACCTTTAGACGGTCCCTCCGCCGCCGGTTTATGATTCTTTGACGGGTGATGATATAGATGAACGGTGGTTGCATTTTTCAGACCATTTGGTGCCTGCAGGGGAGCTCTGTGTAGTTCTTGGGCAGGTGGCGCCGGACTACATGGAGTGGTTTTTTCGGATTTCACACCCGTTCATCATGCGGACCGAGGAGACTGCTGAGCCGAGACATCCGCCTCCCCCTCATGATGAGGAGTTCGTCGAGCCACCCATCCCCGAGGTTTTAGTCGCATCCGATCTCTCTACGCATTCAGTGGTAAGCATAACTTGTGTAGTTTTTCATAATTTAAATTTTTTTAAAATGTGATACTGACTTTGTTATTTTGACTGTGACAGGTTGACTGCGAAGGATGTCAGGGGATGGCTAAGGATTTAGGAGCGATTGCTGAGGATTTGGAGCGGGTCATCAACCTCCAAATGGTCACTGAAGGCACAGACTTATATGACATCATGACTCGTTGTCTGAGGAGAGCTAGAGGTGACGCGCAGATGGAAGTCTTAGGCCGCGACAGAGATGCCGCATAGATTAGGATTTATATTTTTATTGTATTTAAATTATTAATTTTAGTATTTGTTTATGTATGTGATAAAACACATTTACTTACATCATTTATGATTTATGTTTGTCTCTCTATAAATATATGGTTTGAAATTTAAATATAAACCACACACATGAGTCACATTTATAATGGTATTTGAATATATAAAATAAAGAAGATAAAATAATTTAACAAAGAGATTTGTTTTAGGAAAAGAAAAAAAATTGTCATGTTGAAAATAATGTTATTCCATTCATTCAAATATGGAAAGAAAAAGTAAAAATTATGATATCACAATTTTATTAAAGAAAAAAAAATATGTAAAATAAACTTATTATTTAATATTATAATTATTTTAACATCATTATACATATATTGTTTTTTTATAATATTAGAATTAAAATAGTATTTAATAAATAAAATTAAGTTGTATGAGTATAAATTACTTTTTTAGTAGTAATAAATATGTGCCTTTATAAAAAAATTAGTCATTGATAAAATTGATTTATATTTTAAACTAATACAATGTTATGGTGACTAACAAACTTTAAAAAAATAATCAAAACATCTTTATTTTTTGTTTTCAGTACATCTGGTTTTTTTAGAAGAAAAATTGATGTAAAACCATTTTAAAAGAAAAATTGATGTAAAACCATTTTGAAAGTGAGGTAAAATTGATTTATCCCAATTTTGGTCAAATTTGCTTTGTTATTAAAATTTAATTTGCAATTTAAATGTTAAAATTTATAACTATTCTGCAATTATATAATTTAAATATATATACGTACAATAAAGAAATTTATTAGTCAATTTTTTCACGCAACAATTCATTAGTATTTCAATATTGATTAATTACATGAACATAAATCCAATCGTAAATATAGATACATAAATATTACAAGTTCAGTGTCCGCTTAGGTCTACGTGCGTTGTATTAATTGTCATTAGGCTTAAGTAGTGCTACATTCTACCTACATATGCAGTTGGCCATTGTTTTGCCTCCGGATACGAATTGGTTGACCATAACAACGCCATAGGCGGTAAGGGACAACGATCTTTCAGATAAACCTGTTGTAAGTGAAATTACAATAATAACTTAAACGAACAAACCAACTCATTCAATAATTGAAATTATTTGAGGAAACGAATTTTCAATGGACCTGAACAAAATGACTGCCAAACACATGACCGACGTATATCATGCGATGCAAAGAAGAATCGGCCGGTGGTCAACTTCTGAGAGGAAAAAATGTGAAGCTCTATTGTCGTGACAACGATACAAAGATTACATTATATCTTGACACAATTACATATCTCATATCCGTTATATCCATCCATTTGTCCATACTAACCTAAATCACAAAAAAATACATGTGTCACTCATGTAAACATTATTTATATAAATAAAAAGCATAAAACACATACCTTGGATAACCCATCCACGTGTAGGGACAACCTCAGTTGTTCATATCTCTTCGTGCCACCAAAGATCTTTATGTAGTCTTGTGACCATTTGCCAAGTTCTTTAATTAATTCGTTACGCATCACGGCCCAACACTCTTCTCCCATACCTAACAAAGCGGAAACTGACCGATATCCACAATTACCATCCGCTTTCACATCAACAACGTCCTCAATGAAACCATGCATAAATGGCGCAAATTGATCCAACATGGGGATCATCCTTGCTGGCTTCGGTGGTTCAAAAGATGATGCACTGGGTTTGACTGAGGTGTTGCTGTTTTGAACCGAATGATAAGCATCAACATACTCCCAATAAGATGGATCACGCTTTGTCGATCTTTCGCTTCTTTTCATTACTTTTTTTGGGGCAGCTTTCGTCTTAACCTTTGTTGGAGGAGGACACATAGAGGTCTCATCGGGAAACGCGAATTCTCGAAGTTTACTCTTGAAAGTAACTTTCCCGCAAACATCAAGTTCCTCGAATCTTTTATATATTCTATCCATCTCTTCCTTGATGCTCACTTCGGCCTCACATAGCCCCTGGTCTGAAAAACTAAGTCTCCTCCAGTACATATGGACTACATCCAGTGGGATGCTGCCACTAGCATACCTTTGTAGCTCGCATGCACAAGGAAGACCTAGCGTGGTTCTCAAGACACAACCACAACAAGACAAATTGTCTTTGAAATGACGTACGCGCTCAAACTCAATCGAAATTTCATTTAAAGCATACCTTGACACCATTCCCAAAAGCCTCTTGTATAAGGTTTTCTTAAAAACATGGCCAACGACATGCGTACTTGTTTCGAATGATGCTTTAATTTCAGTGTGCTGCAGCGTCATCATGTTGTTCATTGCATCCCAAACACTACAGAGGTCTCCAACACTATTCTGTAATACCTTTTTCAGAGACCAATAAGCAGATTCAACCCTACATTTAAAACACACAACAAACAACACAAATTAATAACAATCATTTATACTAAAACAATCATTTAAACAAACTTGACAAAAATAATAAAACATGCAAATACCTATTAGTTGTTGTGTTGCCTAGGTGCATCACCTTATTCCTCTAGGCCATGATAAACTTCTCCTTGTGTGGGACAATCCATGTCTCACATACGTAGTCAACGAACATTGGCCATGGGGAACACGCTACTTGAAACCTTTGAAGGTGCACAAGAACTCCTGTTCTGAAGGACACTCTACCAGGTTACCCCAGCTATCCATTACGTAGTCCCAGGCATTCTTCTGACCAATTAGCGATTTGCACTTTGCCTTCACATTCTTGTCTATGTGAAACCTGCACAACAAATTCGTACACTCCGGAAACACAACTTTCACAGCATTCATCAGGGCTAGGTCTCTGTCTGTGACAATAACAACAGGAAGGCGATCGTTTCTTAAAAAAAGGCATCGAAACCGTTCCAATGCCCATACAAGATTGTTCATGCGCTCACCCTCCAGATATGCAAACCCAGCAAAGAAAGTCATCCCGGTTGGTGCCACCCCCACAAAGTCAACCAATGGGAGCCTGCACCTATTTGTTTTGTAGGTACTGTCTATCAAAAAAATAAGATGACATGTGTTACATAACTTAACTGCATCTGGGTGACACCAAAACAAATCACGCACCACATCTTGATCCCTCAATCTATACCAATGAATGTATTGGTCACGTTCAAGGAGCCTCATTAGGTGTTGCATTTCAGTGTCATCTCCTCTGATTGAAGAACGATATGCACTTCTTGCATTGTAGATTTGTTTGATTGTGGTGCAACTGTTGGCGTTGTGCTCCTTCAACGTTAGCAGGATGTTTCTTGGTTTCACACTCAACTTCGTCATATCAGCAATGATATTCTTCTCATCATTTGTCAATCTCCCAGCATATAGATGTCCAACTAAGGTCTTCACCAATTCATGGTTGTGAATCCGACATATCAGCTTCACCGTCCAACCTTCACCTCCATGCACTAGTTTTCCACGAATCTTAAAGGAATAACCACATTTTCTAATGCCTGTGTCTCTTCTAACAAATTCTTTCTTCCTACACTTGTACTTACCGCTCCTTTCACACCCAATTAACACAAATGAAGTTCTTCCTCTGCTACCAGTATATGTATCAGACCTCGTAATTACTGCAACAAAACCTTTTTCATGGGCAACCGTTCGAGCCCACTGCAAAACATCTTCTCGGGTTGCAAACACCTAGGACACAACCACGACATAATAATTTTTACACAAATCATACATTAGACCAAACAACTAAAATTGATCGACATTATTACCTGAGAAGTATTAAAAGCGTCTGAACAATCAACATGTCCTTCATTCACACCACAATCTTGTTCATCTTGAAAATCCATATCAACTTCGGACATCGTACAGTAATATGCCCATTGATCTTCGTCCATCTTAATTCAAACTATAACTATCACCTAATTCAACATTCAACTAAATAATTTGAACAATACAACAACCCAAAAAAATGTACAAACTATGAATATCGAACTAATTCAACATTTGACAACCTCACACAAGTATTTAATCTACATATACACCAATATTTTAACAACAACCAAATTCAACTTTTAATTACATAATTTCAAAATTATAACCTACAAAGTTTATTTAACCAAAAAATACTTCAACCTAAGCAAAAAAACGAACACTTCAACCAAGAAATATATTTTTGTGTTTCACATAAATTACAAATAGAACTAACCAAAATAACATTCAAAATAATCTTAAAACTAAAAATTATAAAACAAATTAATCCACGAAAGAAGATGTCTTCCGCTGTGGACATTACAACTGCGTAAGATAGCTCTTTCTGTGGAATCTCACGGAAGACATCTTCCGTGAGCTTCCACAGAAGAAGAGGTCTTCTGTAGTTGTAATGTCAACAGCAGAAGAAATCTTCTTCCGTGGAATCTCGCCGAAGACATTACAACTACGGAAGACAGCTTCTTCCGTGGAAGCTCACGGAAAATGTCTTCCGTGAGATTCCACGGAAGAAGATTTCTTCCGCCGTTGACATTACAACTGCGGAAGACAGCTTCTTCCGTGGAATCTCGCGGAAGACATCTTCTGTGAGCTTCCATGGAAGAAGTTTTTTTCTTCCGCAGTAGTAATGTCCACAGCGGAAGAAAATTTCTTGCGTCGAATCTCACGGTAAATGTTCTTCATATGCTTCAAATCAAACACTTACACCATTCCACTACCCAAAATAAACAACCATACACTAGAAAGCTATGTACCTTAGTTGACAAATATCACACCAAAGCATAGCACAAGCACAACCAGCACGGAGAAATATCGCACAACACAAGTGCCACGGAGAAACAAAGAAAGCAACGATGAAAAAAACCCATCTTTTTATAAAAGAAAAACATTCAGGGGTATTTTGGGGTTTTTGAAAAATTGTTGGGTGCACCAGCAATGTTGCTGGGTGCCCCTAGCAATTCCCTCATAATAACTTAGGTTGATGGACCAATATGCCATGACCAAGGATGTGATATCGTCAAGCTTTGTGATGACCTATAATTGGGTAGTTACTTCCTGCACCTCTGTTAAGTTTCCGGAACACCTAATCTAGAAGATAAAATTACATTCTAAAAAGGTGTCTCTCGAATGTCAAAATTTACATTCCGAAAAGACCTTTCTATGTAATTTTACATTTCAAAATAGGAGTAGGAAACAATTGGAAGGTGCAAGAAATAATTTTCATATAATTGTTAGGATAAATTTCAGAAATAATTTTAAGGCTTAAAATGTTTCTTTTAGAAAGATTTAAAATATTTTTTAGTATCTCAAATTTAGAATAAGTTTATCTTTAGTCTCCAAAATTTAATATTGATCTTTTTAGGCATAATTGAAATAAGTTTATTTTTATCTCTTTATCCAAACAAACAACCTCAAAACTTTCAAAATCACACAACTCCTAAAGAAGGATCTTCCTAAATACACCTCCATGTTTGATAAGTGCACCCCTCCATCCTCTTTACACACAACTCCGCCTTGTCTTGCATGTTGTGCTTCTCTCACAATGTCATGCTTGTCTTCGTCTTTGATTCTTTGTGATTCACAGGTCGTCCTTAATGCTTTTTTCCTCTGCATGGAAATATGGTTCTGCAGTTGTGTTCAGCGCATTCCTTGGTTTCTCTCATCTGAGGTATTAGATCAAACATAATTTTTGTCAATTAAAAATTAAAACAATATGATTTTAAGCATTTATCACCATTTGACTCGAAGAATGGAGAAGCTACAGTGGATCGCCAAACAGTCGCAAGTTGCATTGCTTTCCTTCACCGGCATTGCTTTTACTTAGAAATTAAGTGCCACCGTCATTAAGATTCTTAAATAGTTTCTTAGCAATTAAACACAATATCATTTTATTGAGGCAATGACCTCAGGCCTCCAACTTTTCTTTAGGGTCTCAATAATTTTATACATTTTTTTAATAAAATATTAGTAATTATTAAATGATAAATTATGTTATAGTATGATATATTATATATTTTTATATTTATTAATAAGACCACAAATACTATTGTTTCAAAAAAGACCACAAATATTAGTACTTAAATATAGATATAAGTATTATTATAAATAATTTAAGTACAATTTTATTATTTATTTGATAAAATTAAGAAAATTATTTTACATCTATTTTGGACCCTACCTCTTTCTTTCCTAAAAATTAAATTAGTATAGAATTTAAATTTATAGTTGATATATATGAAAAAAAAATGGTGCAAATCTTGATGTCAAAATCATACTCATTTAACTAAAATTCTATTTGTATCAACCATTTTGTAGTTAAAAGTAAATCTTTAATTGGAAGTAAATTTGAATACATTTTCAAATATTAAATCATTATCAACTTTTATTTTGAATTCTAAAAATTGAAAAATAGTATATTACTCTTGATTTATATTTAAAAATAAAGATATTGCAAAGGTGCATACTAAAAATATTATACTCTAATTAAAGTATTACATTATATCAAAAGATTATTTTTTTAAAACATTGTTTGTAAAATATTATTAATAGCACTTTTAATTATAATTATTGTCGAAAAAAATTAAAAATAAAATTATTTAAATCTTATATAACATTACTTATGCCAACAAATAGGTTGATTGAATTTTCCGTTCATATATTAAAAATATTCAAATATTAAATTTTGATGAACATAGTAAAAAAATATTGATAATAAATTAAAACTTAAATGTAAATTTTACCTTAGGTCTAATCACTGCTAAACACGATCCTAATCCATGTACCGCACTCTTGAATGAGTGAATTCAATCAAAATCTGTGAATGTAATATTGAGAAAACTTCAATTCTCTTCCTCCATAAAGTGTGTGATTGTGGCAATTTCATTTCTTTCCTCTCATTTTAGTTTCCACTGTGCAAGTGGAAAGTGGGTTTTATTTTATCCTACTGATATCAATTTCAATTTTAATTTTGATTGATACCAAAGCTAATTGCTTGAGTTTGTAGAGAAAATGCTTTTTATCCTTTCAATAAAAGGAAGAGGTGTAAAATAGGGTTTAAAGGAATAGCACCATGGGAGGTGTAAAAACAAGGCTCAGAGGGTATAGTTGGTAAGGAAAATGATAAAGATAAGGGGGTGTACTTAGAAAACAAGGATTTGTATTTAGCAAGAGCCCCTAAATAAAGAGCATTACATGTCAGGGAATTGCTTAGGGCACCCAACAATTTTCCAAAATGCCAAAAATACCCTTATGGTAATTTCAATTATAAATAGTAGCAGGATTTTTTCATTTCTACAACACCATTTCTTTTTTTGCAAGATTTCCGTCACTCAGTGTAACTTGCTTCCGTTACCAGTGGTTTGGAAGTGTATTTGGTCTCCGGTGGTGTACGTGCATTTGCGAGGAGTATACGGTGAATTTTGGTCGGTTTTCATCGTCGGAGAAGGAGAGGTAAGCAATAACATGGTATGCACATACGGATCAACAATTCGTACGACCATATGGATTGCCAATCCGTATGGATCATACAGGTCAGCAATCCGTATGACCTATACGGATTGCTCATACAGATTGACAATCTGCATGACCTATACAGATTGTTGATTCGTATGTGCATACAGATTTATTTGTTTTTTTATTTATTAGATTACAATTGTTAATTTAATTATTATTAATTTTGTTTTTTTATTGTATTAGTTTTAGTAATTTCAGAAAATTTGATATGGTGATATTAATTTTTATAGTGATATAAAAAATGTATTAAGTAATTAGAATGGTGAAAAAAAACTACTAATGATTAATAATTAACTAACATTAGATTGCTTAAAAATGAATATACTAATTATTAATAATTAAACAAATTTTTATGACTGATTATGTATTTACATGTTTAACTCAATTATGTTTTTTTATTGAATGTTGCATTTATTAGATTTATATGACATTTTAATGAAAATGTGCAGTAAAATAATTTTTTTGTAAACAACTATATTTATGTCAATAAAAAATGAGGTGATTGTATAATTTTTTGCCATTGAATTGAATTTATTAAATGTTTTATTAAGATGGACGAAGAGCAGTGGATGTATGATAGTATGATGTCTGAAGAAGTTGATATGAATGTTGAAAATGAGGAAGATGCTGGCATTAAAGTAGAACACGTTGATTGCTATGATGCCTTTAATACTTCTCAAGTATTTGTGTAATTTGTTGTTGTTGTTGGTACAATAATTATATTACATACATGTTTACTGATGTCAGACCTTATTTGAATTGTGTTATAGTTGTTTGCTAGCCATGATGAAGTTTTACAATGGGCTCGATTGTTGGCTCATGACATTAGATTGGTTGTTGTTATAATGAGGTTAGACACCGATATTGGTGTTCGAGGAAGAGCCTCATTTCTGTTGATAGCTTGTGAAAGGAGTGGTGAGTATAGGCCTAAGAAACATAATTTGGTAAGAATATGCACTAGCAGCAGAAAATGTGGATGTTCGTTTAAGTTGCGTGCGAAGCCAGTTTCGGGAGGAGGAGGATGGATGGTGAAGTTAATTTGTGGGGCTCACAATCACGAAATGGCAAAGTCATTAGTTAGGCATCCATATGCGGGTCGACTAACAAAGGATGAGAAGATTGTTGTTGCTGATATGACGAAGTCGATGGTAAAGCCAAGAAATATTTTGTTACGTTGAAGGACCACAATGACAACAATTAAACAACAATCAAACAAATTTACAATGTCATATATGTTTATCGTTCTTCCATTAGAGGCATTAACACCGAAATGCAACAACTGATGATGCTACTTGATCGAGATAAATATATTCACTGGCATAGGCTGAAGGATGATAATGATGTACATGACTCGTTCTGGAGTCATCCTGATGCAGTAAATTTAACCAATTCTTGTAATTTGGTTTTTTTAATCGGTAGTACCTACAAAACAAATGTTGGACATGTGGCCTTAATAACATAAGCGGGGGGTGAATTAAATTTCAAAATTTCCCACTAACAAACTTTTAACCCCCTTCTAAATGATAGACTCATAATGAATAAGAAGAAACAACAATCAATTTAATAATGTTCTTTAAATATGCAAGACAAAATTGATTGCAATAACATAAATGAGATAAGGGAAGAGAGAAATGCAAACTCGATTTATACTGGTTCGGCCACTTCCCCTGCCTATGTCCAGTCCTCAAGCAACCCACTTGAGATTTTCACTAACTTTGTAAAACAACCTTTTTACAACTTCTGAACACCCAAGAAAACCCTTTCCCTTGTGTTTAGGAAACTCACAATTCAAGAGACAACCAGTCTCTTGATTACAATTGACTTTCTGAGAAGAACAAAAAGATTACTCTCCTTTAGAGTGGATAATAAAATTTGAAGTTCCTGGATGAACTCTCAATAGATTTACAAGTGTTTGAACTCTCAATAGATTTGCAAGTGTTTGAAGGGTCATGACTTTTGAATTTGAATTTCAAGAGCTTCGTTACTGGTAATCGATTACAAACATCTGGTAATTGATTACAGGTTCAAAATTTAAATTCAAAACCCTTTTTAACAACTATTTTTCAAAATTGTCTTCTGGTAATCGATTACACTGCCTCGTAATCAATTACTAGAGCCTTGGATGTCTTGGAAACACTTTGTTTTGAGGCAAGGCTTGATCTTGAATTAATCTTGAAGCAAGGCTTTGTTTGTTGAAGCAATCTAGTATTAATCTTTAAGCAATGTTTATCCTTTGAAGCAACCTTGTTTGATCTTCTTAGGCATCATCAAAATCATGTATTCATACATTCACATTCTCCCCCTTTTTGATGATGACAATCATTATCAAGTGAATTCTTTTTCGACATCATCAAACTTGCATCATTCACATTATCCCCCTTTATGATGATGACACTCATTATTAAGCAAATTCTTTTTGACATCATCAAAACCTGTATGATTTACATTCTCCCTCTTTTTATGATGACAACCATGTGTAGGTTAGGAGCAACATCAACAAAAAAATATATGTATCTGTATAGTTTACTCCCCCTTGATTTTGCAATGATTGCTTATGTGAGACAGTTGAAGATTTCATAGACTTCATATATAAAAAGTTTTCTCATAAAGAATAGATAATTTCCCTTACTATTTTATCTTTTATCAATCTCTCCCCCTTTCTCAACATCAAAACCAAATCATGAGCAGAGAGGAGAAAACCATTCAACAATTTATAATGAATTAAAAGAGTAGAGAATGCCATACCATACAAGTATCATTTCATGGTCTAAAAGAAAATGTTACCGCTTGTTGCAATATATGAGAGTCAAGTGATTCCAAAAAGCATTAAAACAAACTATTTTGCACCCACAAAAATACATATCCAGTATAAAACAATCAAAATATATAATAATAAAAAAAAACAATCATAAAAAGTTATGAATAAACTCTGATGCATCTCCTGTCATGTGTTTAGAGCAATTGCTATCAATGTTTCAACTTTTCTTTTCTTCGCTTTCATAATCTTTCACCATAAGACCCATATCTATGATTTTATTTTTTGAATCACTTGAAGAATTTATGTCATTATCTTCCCAAGTGATGTATGCTTTCTTTTCTTTCTTTTCTTTGAAATTTCTCTTGTCAGATTTTTCCACTCTTCTCTAGGTTTTTCTATAGTTGCATTTCCCACTACCATTGTAGGAATGAAGGGACCAATTTCAAAGGTTTCCCATATATTAAAACTATGGCTTTTATAAAGATCTGCATTTGGGTTTTCTAACAGTGATAACCATCGTCATTGAAAACAAGAGGCCTATTAATAAAATTTCCCTCAGGAAATGAAAAGTTAGATGAGGCCATATCTATTCTTGCTCTGATACCAAATGTGAATGTATGAATACATGATTTTGATGATGCCAAAGAAGAATCAAACAAGGTTGCTTCAAAGGATAAGCATTGCTTCAAGATTAATACAAGGTTGCTTCAACAAACAAAGCCTTGCTTTAAGATTAACTCAAGATCAAGCCTTGCCTCAAAACAAAGTGTTTCCAAGACATCCAAGGCTCTGGTAATCAATTGCCAGACAATGTAATCGATTACCAGAAGACAATTTTGAAAAATAGTTGTTAAAAAGGGTTTTGAATTTGAATTTTGAACCTATAATCGATTACCAAATGTTTGTAATTGATTACCAGCAACAGAACTCTTGAAATTCAAATTCAAAAGTCATGACCCTTCAAAATATAATTGTGTAATCGATTACCAGAAACTTGAAATCGATTACCAGTGAAAAATTTCAAAAAAAGCTTTTTGAAAAGACACATTTCTTCAAACCATTTTGAAAAGGTACGAAGGGGCTATATATATGTATGTCTGACTTTGAAAAGGAAGAGAGAGATATTCCAAGAGAACTTCATTGTAAAATGCTCTTTCAACAACTCTTGGGCAAACACTTGCAAATCTATTGAGAGTTCATCCAGGAACTTCAAATTGTATTATCCACTCTAAAGGAGAGTAATCTTTATGTTCTTCTTAGAAAGTCAATTGTAATCAAGAGACTGGTTGTCTCTTGAATTATGAGTTTCTTGAACACAAGGGAAAGGGTTTCCTTGTGTGTTCAGAAGTTGTAAAAAGGTTTTTTTTACAAAGTTGGTGAAAATCTCAAGTGGGTTGCTTGAGGACTAGACGTAGGCACGGGAAGTGGTCAAACCAGTATAAATCGAGTTTGCATTTCTCTCTTCCCTTAAACTTCTTTTATTTATTGCTATTTATATTTTGCTTTAAAGAAGTTTCTTTTTAATTATCTTTTGAGTAATTCATATTAAGGGTGCATTGTTAATTCAAAAAGGGAGTTAAATTTTAATTGGGAATAATTTTTGTATCTTAATTCAACCCCCCTTCTTAAGATAATTGAGGTCACTTGTCCAACAAAAAATAGGTACAAACTATCGTTGTTTGATATTGTTGGTGTTACACCAATAGGAATGACATTCTCCGCTACTTTTGCTTACTTGGAAGGAGAATGTCTTAATAATGTTGTTTGGGCTCTGCAGCGGTTTTGAGGTCTTTTCATGAGGGTTGATGCACTCCTCTTGGTTATATTCACCGACAGGGATTTGTCTTTGATGAATGTAGTGAAAACTGTATTCTCGGATGCTACGAACTTGCTGTGTCGGTTCCACATTGATAAGAATGTGAAGGCAAAGTGCAAAACCCTAGTTTCTCAAAAGAATGCATGGGATTATGTGATAGAGGCTTGGGGGAGTTTGGTTGACTGTCCATGTGAGAGTTCTTTTGATGAGTACCTAAAAACTTTGCATTGGCTTCCTCTCTGTGGCCTATGTTTGTGGACTATGTGTGTCAAACATGGGTGATTCCACACAAAGAAAGAATTGTGAAAGCTTGGACCAACAAAGTGATGCATCTAGGAAACACAACCACTAACAGGTATGAATATTGTTTTTTGTTTGTATTCATTAGTTTATGTGTTGACTTAAATGAAAATGTTGCGGTTGTTGACATGTTGTTGTATATTTCATATGTAGGTTTGAGAGTGCTCATTGGTCACTAAAGAGACTCCTACAAAACTCCGTTGGTGATATATGCAGTGTTTGGGAAGCAATGAATAATATGATGACACTTCAACACACCCAGATTAAAGCATCTTTTAAGACAAACACGCACGTGGTTGAGCATGTGTTTAAAGTAACCTTGTACAAAAAACAACTTGGCATGGTATCAAGGTACGCTTTAAATGAAATTGCTGCTGAGTATGAGTGTGTAGCTTATGCAGGCAAAAACCTTTCACGTTGTGGATGTGTGATGAGGAGTACCCACGGTCTTCCATGTGCATGTGAGTTTTTTAAATATGTTGTTAGCTCCATACCACTGGAGACAATCCATATTTTTTGGCGGAGACTTAGTTTTTCAGATCAAGGGTTATGTAAGACACAGGTGACCATAACTGAGGAGATGGAAATCATATCGAAACACTTTGAGCAGCTCGATTTTTGTGGTAAAGTACATTTGAAGTCAAAGCTACAAGAAATTGCTTATCCTGATATGAACTCCATGTGTCCTCCTCCAGAAAAGGTGAAGACCAAGGGTTCTCCAAAAAAACCACTAACCAAACAACAAAAGTCAACAAAACGCGATCCGTCTTATTGGGACTATGTTGATGCGTTACACTCTATGCAAAATAGTAATTTGTCAATGAAATGTAGTGCATCATCATCTGAGGATCCAATACAGAGATGAAATATTCCAATGTTGGATCAATTTCATTTGTGCATGCTGGATTCTATTGAAAACATTATTGATGTCAAAGTGGATGGTAATTGTGGTTATCGGGCAATAGTTGTGTTATTGGGTATGGGTGAAGAATCATGGTCATTGGTACGCAACCATCTGCATAAAGAACTGACAAGCTGGTCCGAAGAGTGTGGAAGCAATGTTTTCCAAGTTTATTTTAATGATGCCAAAGACTCAAGTCAAGAATCAAGAGTCAAGCAAGTTTCAAGAATCAAAGAGTCGTTCAATCAAAGAAAGTTTCAAGAATCAAAGAGTCGTTCAATCAAGATTCAAGATTAAAGTGAAGATTCAAGAGAAGACTCAATTAAGATAAGTATTAAAAGAGTTTTTCAAAAATATCGAATAGCACAATTTTGTTTAAGAGAATTTTTCAAAGAAAAATCTTTTACCAAGAGTTTTACTCTCTGGTAATCGATTACCAGAAGGCAGTAATCGATTACCAGTAGCCAACATTCTTTTCAAACTAATTTACAAAGGTGTAATCGATTACCATCAACATGTAATTGATTACCAATGTTTTAAAACGTTAGATTTCAAATTTCAAGAGTCACAACTTATGATAAAACCTTTTCAAATCATTTCAAACTTGTGTAATCGATTACACAATACTTGTAATCGATTACCAGTGTTTCTAAATGTTGTTTTTCAAATTTAAACATGAAGAGTCACATCTGTTGATGTGTAATCGATTACACTACAATGGTAATCGATTACCAATGACTTATTTTGAAAAATAAATTACCAAAAGTCACAATTCTTAAAGTGACTTGTTTCTGAAGATTTTTCAAAAGTCACAACTTTTAAAGTGACTAGTTTTCAAAAGAGTCACAACTTTTAAAGTGACTAGTTTTCAAAAGAGTCACAACTTTTAAAAGTGACTAGTTTTGAAGAAATTGCCAAGAGTCAAACTTTTAACTTGAGTCATCAAATGACTATAAATATGTGACCATGGCACGAATTTTAAAAGCATGCATAAAAGATTTCTTTCATTCATTCATTCATCTTTCTAAGAGTTTTTGTTCAAAATTTTCTTTATTCAAGAAAAGTTCATTGGCCAAAAACTTATGCTATTCTTTTGATTCAAAGGACTAACCGCCTGATAATTCTTTTGATTCTTCCTCTTCCCTTTAAACAAAAGATTTCAAAGGACTAACCACCTGATATATCTTTTGTTTCCCCTTACAAAGATTCAAGGGACTAACCGCCTAAGAATTCTTTGTCTTAACACATTGGAGGGTACATCCTTTGTGGTACGAGTAGAGGGTACATCTACTTGAGTTGTAATACTGAGAACAAGAGAGGGTACATCTCTTATGGATCAGTTCAAGTGGAGGGTACATCCACTTGGTTGTTCAAAGAGTACAAGGGAGGGTACATCCCTTGTGGATCTTTCCTTGTAAAGGATTTTACAAGGTTATTGGAAATCTCAAGAACCGGTGGTTGCTTGGGGACTGGACGTAGGCACGGATTGTGGCCGAACCAATATAAATCTTGTGTTTATTTTCTTCTTCCCTACAGTATTTATCTTTGCGCTGTGTACTTTTTATTTCCGCTTTACTTTTTTCTATGTTATTGTTTTTGTTCTTTACTTTCTCATAACTTAGTAGTAAAGCCTAATTGAATCTAGTAATTAATTATTCCGAGGCCACTCGATCCAACAAGTGGTATCAAAGCAAGTATCTTGAGAAAAGTTTCACAACTTTAAGATTCATGGCCTCCTCGAATTCCCTGTTTCACGAAGGAAACTCCATCCATAGGCCACCCATCTTTAATGGTGAGGGTTACCAAAGGAAACTCCATCCATAGGCCATCCATCTTCAAGATTCGTGGCCTCCTAAATTCTTTATTTCGTGAATTCTCAATTTTTTTATTCTAATGAATGTAGTTTAGGCTTTTGACTCCTTGTTATGAATGTGTCTTGGGTTAGGAATGATTCTGTGGGAGGTGCTTCCATTAATGCCTAGTTTGATATAAACGTTCCTCTTCATAGCACAAAGAAGTATAAAATATATAACCATCCATAGGCGCCATGGCATAGAATGTGTAGTTGTGACTTGTGACTTCTACTTTGGTGTGTTGAAGATTAGAATTGGAAACTCAGATGTTGTTGCCTGGACACTTAAACTAGGGATCTAAGTTATAAAGAAAAAGTATTTTGATTAATGTAGTTTCAAATTTATGCTTAAAGATTTTATTGTTCCCCTTAAATGGACATCTCAAGCACACTGCAGCACCCTAGTATACCTTTAATGGTTGTCTGTGGAAAGGTTTGGACAATGTCTATAGGAGAGGAAGAGGGCAAAATTGAGGAAGGTTTGGACAATGTCATGCAATCCAGGTATAACAGTATAAAGTACAAAGTATCAAGAAGGGCAACACAGGTACAGAGAAATTGCTGCAAGAAACAAGACCAAAATTGTTCAATCCAAATGAACAACACTACACTACACTATGCAGTGGTTACATGTCACCCATACTTGATTCGATGTGGGGTTGGAAGTATAAGCCTCAAATTACACAAGACTGAGGTGTTTTGACTTTTATAAATTGCACTTATGGGATGGAGGGTTAACTGAGTTTGGAGATGGAAGAAATCAGCAGAGTACTAGTGAAGTTGTTAATGCATATTATGTTGATGCCTTGATGGGTCTGGCTTATGGTCACACGCATCTTCTTACCAGGCCCATGGAATCAATCAAGTTTCAGCAGATATGGTGCTTGTTTATGATATGGGCAAACATGGAATAAGCTTTACTGGGTGTTGTAGTTGTGTTTTTTATACTAGAAGGGATGGGATTTAATTTGTTTTACACTAGGCAGCAATTTCTAGGCCACACCAGCTTGCTGCAAAGCACTTGCGAGGCACACAAAAGGATAACAATGTTGCTTTCTAAGCCTTTATCAATTGACACTCATTTACCATAGCCTTTGTTAATGAGCCAGACCCATATTGAGTCACAAAGCAACCCACAGATGGGTGACTCAAGATCAATAGTTGTTGAACCCAATCCCTATCTACCACCCCTCTTCTCTTTGTTCTCTCATTAAACCATACAACCAAAGCTGATTCTATTGCTTCAGCTCTAATAGTGGGTTTTAATGCAGCTAGGAAAGGCATTCCTGTCACTTCAAAACCCAACACATTGTCCTTAAATTGATCACTCTTAAAAAAGTATTCACTTCCAAAGGCATGGCAGCTGAAGCAAAAGAGATGAATTGGCTCTCCCCAAATGAAATGCCCCTATTGTCGTAGTTCTTTTTAGCAGCTGTCGCAACCTACCCTTCGGCGGGAGGGCGACGCGAGGGCTCACGGGTGCGTCTTCCAAGAAAGGAAAATGCACAGAGTCGCCACCAATTTTTATTCGAGGAAAACGTCAGAAAAACCGGAAAAGGATGTTGTCTACGAACTTTAAGTGTGAAAGGTTCGGGAGTTGTATTTACGCACAGGGAAGGTATTAGCACCCCACACGCCCGTCACAAGGGACGACAGCCTTTAATCAAGTGTGCAAATATGACTTCAAATTATTTTTCCCTTTCTTGCGTTTTTATGTCTTTTTACTCTTTTTGTATTTTTTATCTTTTTGTGGTCGACAAGGGTGTTTCCCTTGCTCCTACGTATTCCTCAATTGTGATAAGGAAATCAGACCTACGTAGTTCTTTCAAAAGGGGCGAATCAAGTGATTCTTTTTACTTGGAAGGGGGTCATTTAAGGCGTTGGACCTTAAAATGATCCATTTTACTTGGTGAGAAAGCTAAGGTGTTGGACCTCTAACCATCTCACGAGGTCGACAAAAGCGGGGCTTTTGCTCCTATGTATCCTCCATCGAAGAGGAAATGAGACCTACGTAGTTCTTTCAACAGGCAGTGATGTGTTGATTTTATGCTTTCGAACGGTCCATGTTAACTGATAAAAAGCAAAGAGGACCGTTTAAGGCGTTGGACCTTAAAACGGTTTTCAGTGATTTTTGCGGACAAAGCTTGATTTGTGAGTTGATTTTAGCCTTAGTTTCACTTTGGTTATTAGTCAATTCATTCAAGGAAACTTCCAAAGAAAAAACGTCCGATCAATTTTTTTGATTATTTTATTTAAAGATATTTTGATTATTTTATTATTATTTTGCACTTTTTTGGTTTAATCGAGGTTACAGCGTGAACGATCAGTTAGATTTTGTTTTAACAGTGATTACGAGATTACAACGCAAATGATTGGTTGAAATTCATTTTTATCATTTATTAGGTGAGAAAACGGCTTAAACGATCAGTCAAAGCTTGTTAAAAAAATGAAAGAAAAGAAACCGAAATTGAACGAAATAAAGATGAAAGCCAAAAAAACAAGAAATGAATTAAAAGTCTCGGATTTGGAAACTTACCCGTTCAAGAACGAAGAACGGAGGAAAACCTTCACGGATTTGCTTACGGAAACATCACGGAAGCATTACGGAAGCACCTCGGCTTGGATTTTCTTCACGAAAACAATTATTTTCAACCAAAACAGCTGAAATGCATAGTCAGGGGGATCAGGGACCCTTAGAACAGGCCCGTTTTGCCTTTTGATAGGAAAAGGGGGGATGAGGTTCCCGCCCAGCTCGCCCAGGCCAGAAGCAATCCAGTTTTGAAAAAAAGTCTGGAAGGCCCAATTCAAAATTTCAAATTTGCTATTTGCACTCCCCTATTTTGATAAGTTCACCCATCTTGTTTTGTAATTTACGGAAGCCTATAGGACTTGATTTTCTTCTTTTTTCTCTTCCTTCTCACCCCTATTAAATGAAATATGCTTATTTAGGGTTATGGGAATTTTATGGAAGCATTACGGGTGTCCCAGAAGCCCCGGAGCCCATTTTTGAACAAAACGGGGGAGGTGGTTGCCACCTAGCTCGCCTAGGCGAGCTAGGTTGCTTCCACCTTAATCAAGAAAAAGCCACCTTTGAAAATTACTATTTGCACCCCCCATTTTGCTAAATACACTCCCCTTTGCCCCTTTTTTGCTGATTCTTTTTCCGTAACGTTATGGAACCTCACGAATTACGTAATGATACTTGTTTTCTTTTCGTAATGTCACGAAACTTTACGGATTATGCAACCATCCCCTCTTTGGCTTCTGGAATGTTACGAAACTTTACGGATTGCGCAATAATGTTTCCTTTCGACTCCCGACATGTCGCAGAACTTCACAGATTGCTTAACGATGGGTGTCAAGTACCTCGAAGCGGTTAAGCGAAGGTTGCATGCCATCAAACAATGGTCCCCGGACGAAATTAGGGTATGACAGTTGCCCCTCTTTACTTACCTTTATCGGAGATAGGAGGAAAGTAAAGATAAGACTCTGATTTTGTCCGTCTTAGCCTTTTCCGTAATTAATCTATGATGATTCCCGAAGGCCATCCTTTGCCCATCATGGGGATTTAATTGATCTCAATCACAATAGTTCCAACCAAAACGATTTGAAATAATTGACTCCTGTCTCTCCTTCTTCTTTCTCTGCACAACACAAAACAAAATAAACAAAAAAATAACATAATATACATGTATACACATGTTTGGTGAAGGAACCGATTGGGAAAATAACAAAAACCGTATTTTCCCCTCACCGGAGGCTCCGTACTTGATAACGGAGGATGCATGAATAGCACTAGGCAATCAATTCATGGGGCTCCGGACTCGATGGTGGAGGATACATGAACAACGCTAGGCAATCAATTCATGGGGCTCCGGACTCAGATTTGATGGTGGAGGATGCACGAACAGCGCTACGCAATCAATTCGTGGGGCTCCGGACTCGATGGTGGAGGATGCACGAACAGCGCTAGGCAATCAATTCGTGGGGCTCTGGACTCAACGATGGAGCATGCATGAATGACAATCAATTCATGGGTGTCGCAACATGCCCTTTTGCGAGCGAGCGAGGCGAGGCTCACGGGTGCGCTTTCCAAAGGAGGAAAGATGCGCGGAGTCGCCACCAACGTTTATTTGTGGAAAACGTCGGAAAAACTGAAGGAAACCGGTCGAAAATAAAAATTTCAAGTTCGGGAGTTGTATTTACGGTTGAGGAAGGTATTAGCACCTCTCACGTTTGTCTCAAAGGACAACAACCTTATTTTTTAGAATTGTGGAAATCTTGTTACCTTAACTTTTATTTCTTTTTTATTTTTTTGAGGTCGACAAAAGAGGGGCTCTTGCTCCTACGTACCCTCCATCGAAGAAGAAATCAGACCTACGTAGTTCTTTTTTAGGGTGAATCAAACGATTCTTTTTACTTGGAAGGTGATCATTTTAAGGCGTTGGACCTTACAATTGATCCATTTATTTGGTAAGAAAAACTGAGATATTGAACTTTTCAAAACCTTTTTTAGTGACTTTTTTGTGGACGAGCTTGACTTTGCGGGTTGATTTTAGCCTTAGTTTCACTTTAGTTATTAATCAATTCAATTAAGAACGAGAAATCCCAAAGAGAAATGTCCGATTGATTTTTTCGCTTTATTTTACTAAAAAGTATATTTTTAATTATTATATTATTATTTTACCTCTTTTTTTTTTATTTCCAACGTGGTTACGGCACGACCGAACGGTCGGAATTCATTTTAACAGAAATTAATGGATATTACAAATCAAATGATCGGTTGAAATTTATTTTATTTTTTTGATTAAGCAAGAAATGACTTAAATAAATGACTGAAGCACATCAAAAGGGGGTACGGAAAGTAAATGAAAACGAGAATAAAAGTACACGAAACAAATGGGGACCACCATGGGTACATAGAATGAATTGAAAAGCTCAGTTTGGGGTACTTACCGGTTGAAGACCGAAGGAAAACGAAGAACGAACGATGAATGTCGAAGAACGGTTGAAAATCTTCACGTAATTACCCACGGAAACGTTACGAAAGCGCCTCGACTTGGATTTTCTTCACGGAAAAACTTTTCCTCAGCAATTTCAAGAGAATACGAAGTGCCAAGAGGGCTGAACCCCTTCCTTCTTCATTCCTCCCCCTATTTATAGCAAAATAGGGGAGGAGCTTGCCACCCAGCTCGCCCAGGCGAGCCAGGTTGCTTCTTCCAGAAGCAACCGCCTTCTGGAGGAAGAATCTAGAAGGCCCAAGTGGGCCTAATTGCTATTTGCACCCTTTTTTTTTACTAAATTCACCCCTTTTCTTTTTTTGGTGATTCTTTTTCCGTAACGTTGCGAAACTTTAAGAATTTCGTAACGATACTTATTTTCTTTCCATAAGGCTACGGAACCTTACGGATCATGTATTTACTCTTTTTTAGCTTTCGAAGAAGTTACGAAAACTCACGGATTGCGTAACAATACTTCCTTTTGGTTTCCGCCACATTACGGAATTTCACGGATCGTGTAACCATGCTTTCTTTTGATTTCCGGCGCGTCTCGGGACTTCACATATTGTGCAACAAAGGGTGCTAAGTACTTCGAAGCGGTCAATCAAAGGTTGCATGCCATCAAGCAATAGTCCCCGGACGAAATTAGGGTATGACAGTTGCCCCTTTTTACTTACCTTTTATCGGAGATAAGAGGAAAGTAAAGATAAAAACATTGATTTCGTCTGTCTTTGCCCTTTCCGTGATTAGTCTATGACGACTCTCGTCTCTACTTCTTCTTTTTTCTGCACAACACAAAACAAAATACAAACAACAACAAAAACAACAATAATATAATATACATATATACACATGTTTGGTGAAGGAACCAATCGGGAAAATAACAAAAACCACATTTCCCAGTCACCGGAGGCTCCGCACTTGATGGTGGAGGACACATGAATAGCGCTAGGCAATCAATTCATGGGTCTCTGAACAAAAGTGGAGAATGGAGAATTGGCGAACAGCGCTAGGCAATCAATTCGCGGGGCTTCAGACTCATTGGTGGAGGATGCATGAATGACAATCAACTCATGGGGCTCCGAACAAAAGTGGAGAATGGAGAATTGGCGAACAACGCTAGGCAATCAATTCACGGGGCTCTAGACTCGTTGGTGGAGGATGCATGAACGACAATCAATTCATGGGGCTCCGAACAAAAGTGGAGAATGGAGAATTGGCGAACAACGCTAGGCAATCAATTCGCGGGGCTCCAGACTCGTTGGTGGAGGATGCATGAACGACAATCAATTCATGGGGCTCCGAATAAAAGTGGAGAATGGAGAATTGGCGAACAGCGCTAGGCAATCAATTCGCGGGGCTCCAGACTCGTTCCTGGAGGATGCATGAACGAAAATCAATTCATGGGGCTCCAAATAAAAGTGGAGAATGGAGAATTGGTGAACATCGCTAGGCAATCAATTCGTGGGGCTCCAGACTCATTGGTGGAGGATGCATGAACGACAATCAATTCATGGGGATCCGAATAAAAGTGGAGAATGGAGAATTGGCGAACAGCGCTAGGCAATCAATTCGCGGGGCTCCAGACTCGTTGGTGGAGGATGCATGAACGACAATCAATTCATGGGGCTCCGAATAAAAGTGGAGAATGGAGAATTGGCGAACAGCGCTAGGCAATCAATTCGCGGGGCTCCAGATTCGTTGGTGGAGGATGCATGAACGACAATCAATTCATGGGGCTTCGAATAAAATTGGAGAATGGAGAATTGGCGAATAGCGCTAGGCAATCAATTCGCGGGGCTCCAGACTCGTTGGTGGAGGATGCATGAACGACAATCAATTCATGGGGCTCCGAACAAGATTTGTTGGCAAGACCGAATGGTCCACCGGGTTTTTTGCACCTAAAAAGGGCAAACTTGCTTTTTGCAAAGAAAAATAAATCATTCGCGAAAGCACCATATCTTAGAGAAACAATATACTCATGCCAAGGGTAATCTTCCTTGTAACCAAAAATGAAGGGCAAGATGTCAACATTTAGCTCTTAAATGAACATTCAGGGGAAACATCGGGTTAAGCTGAAACTGGGAATAAATCACTCATAGTGTATAAAAAACTCACACAGGCAAGTGTTTTACCCTAATCCCAAACCATAACTGCACCATGACTTTATTTTGCACACGATTTCCTATCAAATCAAAGATCAACACGTACGATCACGGATCAATAGGATTTTCTCGAGGGTAGTGTTTTTGGAGAGGAAGCTGGGTGTTTCGGTCTTTTCCTCTTTGTTTATGTGGGGCGGGATATCGCCAGTCGAGAATGACTTTGAATGGCAATTCGAAAGGAAGAACCACCAAAAATGGGTTTTCCTTTGCCGGCTATCACTTACCTTGCCGAAAATTTATCTGGTCTGAAGATCTTCTGTTCTCTTTCTTTCATTGATCGGGAATTATTCTGTTTTCCTCTGATTTATTTTTTACTTCCTTCCGATCTTCGATCGGGAATCCTTCTTTTACTTTCTTTTCATTTTTTCTTTTCTTTCTTTTTCCTTTCTTCGCTTTCTTTCTTTTCATTTCTCCTTCTCCATTCCTTTTTTTTTTAAATCAGGTTTTAGCATTCTATTTGCTCTCCCTTGAGGAGATTCCGCTGTCATCTGCTTCGGGGGAAAGGATGAGGATTCTTTTTATAGGCCAACGTTCAAAATAGTCTAAGGTTGTGTCTCAATGGGGTCTTTTATCGTGGGAGCCCGATCTTGATATCTGGGGCAAAACAAATTCGTGTGTCAAGGTGTCGGTCTCGGGCCGAACTTCCATATTATTCCACAAGGCATGCGCAACATTGATGATTTGAAAACAACATGCAAAATTAGTCATGGCCACAGCCAGGTGGGCACTCAAGCATCCCGTTTATGACATTGTGATACTACGGTTGGGAATTTACACAAACAGACCCAATGTTTCCAAATTATGTTCTTTCATTAGTTCAATGAATTCACCCATTCTTATCTATGTTATTCAGGAAAATAAACTCTTAGCGTCAGTCCCTTCTTTCTAGAAGATATTTTTGCTCTCTGCGAATGATTTATGCTTCCTAACTGTAACATGTTAACCTTCGAGGTCTTCCTTTCTTTTTTCTTTTTGTTTCATTTTTATGTTCACAAAAACTAGACATCCATTGCCATTTACCAAAAAATTTTTCTTTGTACACCTTCATTCCTATACATGACGAACTTTTTCTGTACACGCGTTAGAACTCTTTTTCTGGACATCAACACGGTTTATATACAAACCCTATTCATGCTCAAATATTTCTTTTTTTTTTGTTTTTTTCCACACATACCCGTAGTTTATACAAAAGTTTCTTTATATACACTCGTCGCTTACACACACAGGAATCTCTTTTCACACATTATTTACACACACAAAATTCTTTTATACACATTTTCCTTTTACATATATATATATAAAACCCTTTTTCTTTTCTTTATGAACATGACATTTATTCACAACGCTTCTTTCTTTTTATCATGATTTTGGTTCATTTTATTTTTATTTTGGACGACGTTCCTAAATGAAAAATTCTACATGATTCCGGAATTTCAACAAACACTATTGACAACAACGAAGTAAGTACTAACGTAACAGTTCAAACGACATGTATGCACAAAACAAAAGTCAATCAAAACGAAACAAACTTTAGTCCCTCAGTTAAACAAAAATAAAATGATACGTAACAGATAAAAGAGGAAACATTAAAAGAGAATATGGATCTAGGAATCTCCCAATCATGTGGCTCCGCTCCCTCCCAAGAAATCGAGCAAATCGAACATCTCCTCGTCCATGCGGGCCTCATTTGCATCGCCGGGAGCCTCTGCGGGTGCCTCTCCTGCCTAAGCCTCAGGCCAATCTCTGGGCCATGCGACCTCTGCCCTGAACTGATCCGGGGTAGGGCATGGAAACGAAGGGAAACCCTGGCTCTGCAGGCTAAGGCTGAGCTGGTAGAGGCAGTCATGGGTCTGCACGTGTGCCCTGTGGTTGGCCGCTTGCTGGCGAACAAAATGCCGCAAATACCGCTCTGTGTCAAATGACCCAGCTGGATCAGCCCGAGGAGGTGGCGGCGGTGCGTCTGGGGCATGTGGGTCGCCACCCTATGCCTGTCTAGCTGTGCAGTACTTCTCTATGAAAGCCCAGGTGATCGGCGGTCGAATCACCTTACTGGGCGTGACAGGAACCCCGAACGACTGGCAGAGACCCGTGATCAATGCTGAAAATCCTAGGGCCCTGTTAGACTTATCTGGGTCTAGAGGGTGCTTGGTAGGTGGCATACCTGCAAATAGATAAATGGCATCAGCGATCAACTGAGCCACATGAACACTCATCCGTGTCAGGATGGCATACACCAGCTGACACTTCGGCAGAGAGAGGTCGGAATTATGATCGCTGGGCAGGATGTTGCTAAGCAGCAGCGTCATCCATGTCTAAGTCAGGGTAGTCATGTTGGTGCGCATGATCCGCACCCGTCTCCCGGCAGCGGTCCGAGCAAAATCCTGTCCCGACATACACAGTGTCATACCCTAATTTCGTCCGGGGACCTTTGCTCGATGACGTGCGACCATTCTTTGGTCCTCGTGAGGTGCTTGGCACCCATCATTAGGCAATTTGTGAAATTCCAGGACATGCCGAAAAACCAAAAAAATATTGATGCACAATCCGTAAGTTTCCGTGACACACCGGAAATCAAATGGAAGCATCGTTGCATAATTAAGTGAGGTTCCGTAACATTCCGTAAGTCAAAAAGGGGATGATTATGTAATCCGCAAGGTTCCGTAACATTACGGAAAGAAAACAAGTATCGTTACGAAATTCGTAAGTTTCCGTAACTTTACGAAAAAAGAATCACCAAAAAACAGCAGAGGGGGGTGTACTTAGTAAAAATGGGGGTGCAAATAGCACCCAGGCCCACTTGGGCCCTCTGGAATATTCCTCCAGAAGGCGGTTGCTTCTGGAGGAAGCAACCCTGCTCGCCTGGGCGAGCTGGGTGGCAACCACCTCCCCTATTTTGCTATAAATAGGGGAGGAAGGCAAGAAGGAAGGGGTTCAGCCCCTTTGGCACTTCTCTCTCTTTCGAATTCGCTTGGAAAAATTGTTTCCGTGAAGAAAATCTAAGCCGAGGCGCTTCCGAAACGTTTCCGTAACGTTTTCCGTGAGGAATTTCGCAAAGATTTCAACCGTTCTTCGACGTTCTTCATTCGTTCTTCATCGTTCTTCGATCTTCAACGGGTAAGTACCTCGAACCAAGCTTTTCGATTCATTCTATGTGCCCGTAGTGGTCCACATTGTGTTTCGTGCATTTTTATTCTCGTTTTGTTTACTTTTTATACCCCCTGTTGACGTGCTTAAGCCATTTTACTTAAGTCATTTCTCGCTTAACTTAAAAATAAAATAAATTTTCACCGAACGTTTGAATTGTATTATCCATTAACTTCGGTTAAAATAAATTCCGACCGTTCGGTCGTGCCGTAACCACGTTGGAAATCAAAAAGAGGTAAAAAATAATATAATAATCAAAAAGACATCTTTTAGTAAAATAAAGCGGAAAATCAAGTGGACGTTTTCTCTTTGGGATTTCTCATTCTTAATCGAATTGATTAATAACTAAAAGTGAAACTAAAGGCTAAAATCAATTCGCCTAGTCAAGCTCGTCCATAAAAAATAGGCTTTTGAAGTTTGTCATTTCATTTCCTCACTAAGTAAAAAGGATCATTTTTAAGGTCCAACGCCTTAAAATGATCACCTCTTAAAGTAAAAAAGGAATCACTTGATAAGAAAGAACTACGTAGGTCTGAGTTCCTCATTGAGGATACGTAGGAGCAAAAGCCCCGCTTTTGTCGACCACCCCAAGAGATCGTTAATGGTCCAATGCCTTAACGTTTCTCTCCTTTCAAAAACAAGAGATCGTTAATGGTCCAATGCCTTAACGTTTCTCTCCTTTCAAAAAAACAAGAGATCGTTAATGGTCCAACGCCTTAACGTTTCTCCCCTTTCAAAATCAAAAGACCGTTTAATGGTTCAACACCTTAAATGACCTTTTGTTCAATAAAAACATATTTTGCAAAAAAGACAAAAACAATTTAACCAAACACTTTGTTCCGAAAGAACTACGTAGGTCTGATTTTCTCATCGCAAATTGAGGAATACGTAGGAGCAAAGGGAAACACCCTTGTCGACCACAAAAAGAGAAAATATAAAAAGGGTATAAAGGATATAGAGACATAAAAAGGGAACATAAAAAATCAAAGTCATGTTTGCACATTCGATTAAAGGCTGCCGTCCCTTGGGACGGACGTGTGGGGTGCTAATACCTTCCCCGTGCGTAAATGCAACTCCCGAACCTTTCACTTAAAAGTTCGTAGATCGCGTCTTTTCCGGTTTTTCCGACGTTTTCCTCAAATAAACGTTGGTGGCGACTCCGCGCGTATTCCTTTCGTGGAACACGCATCCCGCGAGTCACGCGTCGCCCTCCCGCCGAAGGGTAGGTTGCGACAGTTGGCGACTCCACTGGGGACTGTTTTTTAGAGAGTTAGGCCATTTAATCTTGTGCAATGTTTTATCATGACTTTCTCCTTTGTTGGTTTCCCTTTATTTGTTTTATGTTCTTGTGTATATAAACTATTTGTTGCTTTTAGTGTGTTTTAGAATGTATGCATGAGGTAAATATTTATTCATTTGATGCACACAAACACTAACACTATTTGCACACACTGTGAGTGAAAAAGGGCCCTATACCCGGGTTCATGGGAACATAAGGAGTGGAGGTGAATCTGTGATCATGCTAGGTCTCCGACTTGCTTGATTACAGTGAACCCTCATCTAGAGCTTTTGTCTTTGAAAACTTATTGTTGCTAGTAGTCCCTACTGCTGCAATATGTTCTTCAAAGGGGATGATACCTCTAGAAACCATCAAGAGAGATATGACTACCTTGGGGATTATTGCTAAAAGCCTAGTTAGTTCTCTCCCTTATAGGTCCCTTAAATAGGGGCACGGAGCAAACACGCTGCGTGCCATTTTTCACACTGCCATGCATAAGTATCATATACCCGTTTGCTTATGTTCAGTGAATATTGTCGTACTATGTACATCCCCGTGTTGTGCCTTTCGCATATGCATCATGCGTGGGTTTCGTCTTTGATCCCCTCACTTTAGCAAACCGACGGAGGGTCCGTGTCGCCTTCTTAAAAAACATACGTTGGGTGCCATGCTGCCCAAACGTTGTATCCAAGAAGGAAACAATTTCTCGGGCTCCCGTATTCGTAAATTGCATCTGTGTCATATGCATTTTTTCATGCATTCATCCATTCCACCCATGATAGATGTAGGAGTTTTGTTTCGCACTAGATTTTATTTCACTTTAATAAAACATGGGATCAAGTCAAAAGCCTTCGCTTAAAAAGAGGTTCTATCAAGTCAAAATCAAGAGCTTAAAGGTCACCAGTTTATGAAAGTTAGGGCAATTAATGGGTCAACTTCAACGGCAAGCCTTCCACAAAGCCTATGGTAAGATTTGGGACCTAGCTAGGGTAGAAGTCTCCATGGAACCGATTGCATCCCTTTCCCAGTATTATGACCAGCCCCTAAGGTGCTTCACATTTGAGGACTTCCAGCTAGTGCCGACTGTGAAAGAGTTTGAAGAAATCCTGGGATGCCCACTGGGAGGAAGGAAGCCATATCTTTTCTCTGGGTTCTATCCCTCCACGACAAGAGTTGCCAAGGTGGTGAAAATCTCAGCACAAGAGTTGGACCGTGTAAGGCAAAACAGGAATGGGGTAGTCGGAGTACCAAGGAAGTGTTTGGAGGAAAGGGCAAAGGCCTTGGCAAATCAAGGCGAATGGGCTTTCTTTTATTGACATCTTGGCGCTTTTGATCTTTGGAGTTGTCCTCTTTCCGAATATGGAAGGGTTAGTGGACCTAGCAGCGATTGACGCTTTCCTCGCCTTTCATCATGGCAAGGAAAGCCTGGTCGTCGCCATTTTGGCCATGTATGACACGTTCGACCGGGGATGTGAAAAGAGCGGCGCAAGAATTGTTTGTTGTGCACCAACTCTTGGCTAGCATGGAGGGGCGTCTGTTAAATGGTTCCCTCGCTAGAAGGAAGGAAGAATCAGGATTCTATCTTCATGCGAAGGATGTCCCATGAGAGGAGTGCCATCAGACGAAAGCATCACGCCTTTCATCGCACGAGGTTTCAGCGACCACAACGCGAGGGTACTCCAAGGAGTTCGCAAGGCATGGGATGCGGCGTGAAGAAAGGACAGAGAGCTTAGGGGAAGCAGTAATGGGATCATCGGCGGCTATCATAAGTGGCTGAGAGTCCGAACACAAGGACTGGATTGGCTCCCAAATCTAAAGACTGTGAGAGACGATGAGGTTAAAGCTTCGAAAGAAAGTGATGAGGTACAAGCCCTAAAGGCAGATCTTGAAAGAGCCCGGGTAGTCGAAGAGAAGTTCAAGTCCATAGCCATCAAAGTCTGAAAAGAGTATGATGAACTAAGGGACGTCAATATGGCCACAGCTGAAGCCTTGGAACGAGAAACCAAGAAAGCCCGAAAGGAAGAACACGTGCAAGCAAAGTTTTGAGGGGCTTTATAGGGCAGCAATAGTGAGCTCAAGCTCTGAAGAGGTGAAAGGAATCATCACGGGTCAAAGGCATGATCTTGAAGGACGAGCTAAAGGTTTGCCTTAGGTCGAAAAGAAATTTGTCCCAACAGTTAAGCGAGACTGAAGGGAATATGTGGGCCATCATCGATAAGTGCAAAGAGAAGCTAAATCTAGCGGCGACTCACGAGCAAAGGCTAGAGGATGAGTACGCCAAGATATCAGCAGAAAGGGAAGCAAGGGAAAGGGTAATTGATTCATTGCACCAAGAGGCAACAATGTGGACGGACCGATTTGCTCTTACTTTGAACAGGAGTCAAGAACTTCCCCCATTCCTAGCCAAGGCCAAAGCAGTGGCGGACACCTACTCCGCCCCCGAGGAGATCCACGGACTTCTCAGCTATTGTCAGCATATGATAGACTTAATGGACCAAATTGATTAGAAACCGCTAGGAAGTTTGTATTGTCGCTCAGATCTTGACTAGTTATAACTTTTTGAAAAAAATGAGTTTATCCCACGTTTTTACTCCAAAAATCAGTGCGAATCAAGTCACTCCCACATCTTATCTCTAGCATGCATTGTATGTTGGTCTCGTCCTTTGTCACGGGAAGCCGGAAGGTCCATATCACCTTCTTAATTGTACACATGGGGCACTGCGCCCCCAAATGCGCAAGTAAGAAGAGATAATTTTCCGGGCTCTCGTGTCCGTAAAATGCATTCATATCATGCATCGCATAAGCATCTCTTCATAACATCATAATGAACATATCGTTCCTGCATTTGTCCGTTATCATATTCCAGCCTCACATTTTGCATGAGTCATGGCATCATCATGCATATGCGTTCAACAAACTTTTTGATCTGCAAAATTGCATACCATTTGTTTTCATGTTTGCTCATCCTTGCGTTTTCCTCTACAAAACAAAAACAAAAAAGGGGGAAGCGTGAAACTTCACACTACATTCTTAGTTTCATGTGTTAGGCACCACGAGCCAACCATGTTGGGATCATAAACCCGTTTCACTTAAAAAACAAAATAATTGAACATGGTACCTAATGCATGGTTAACTAGGAAATGGTGTTTCTTCGGGCATCTCAATTTCATAATTACATTTTCCGTGCATAAGCTTAAAGTATGCCCGAGTCATTCATCCCTATGAGATGTTGTTGAAGTATTGGCGATCAGAATTGCCATTCCTTGGATTATGGGGTTGAACCAAGCTCATGCTTTTTCGAAAAAAGTTCATCAAATCAAGTTGAAGAATGGAAGTAACTATCTTGCAAAAATTGGGGCAAAAGATGAATCGAGTCACATCACTGCTTCGTCTACTGCCAAACATATTTAGGATTGTTGATGTCCTTGTTACTTCTAGTTTCACCTTGACAAAGATGTCATAGACCATGTGGAAAATCTAAATTGATTCAACCCTATATCCTGCACAATACTTCAACTGTACATCATTCGCATACATCCATGCTTTTCATTGGTTGCATTGCTCATTGCATTCTTTCCTTGAAAAAGAAAATAAAAATAAATAAATAAATAAAATAAAATAAAAATGATCTTAATCATTGTTATCAAAAAGAAAAGGACACGCTTTACGGCGCCCTTACCGAACTCATGCTAGAGCTAGAGTAATGGGTGAAGCATAGGAGGTGCAAGAGAAGATGAAGGCCGACATGGAGGCCATGAAAGAGAAAATGGCCACAATGATGGAGGCCATGATGAGCGTGAAGAAGATAATGGAAGCCAATGCGGTTGCAATTGCCGCTACCAGCGTTGTTGCTAAGGTGAACCTGATGTCCCCATCCGGCATCAACCAAATGAATCATCCAACCTCAGATATGGTAGGCAAAGATTTGGGAAGTACGGGCAGCCCCCATAATGTACAAATTCAAAACGAGCACGCCTTCCCGCCATATGGCTTGCCTCCCAACTATACACCACCCAACGTGGCGTACACTCTCAATGAAAATCTCAATAACTCCACTCCGATACTCATTGAGAGCCAACAACCCCAAACTGATCAGGCACATATCTCTCAAACCATGGGGGAGACACAAGAAATTCCCCACCACAATCTAGCTGACTTCGAGCCTTGGCTCGGATATGCCACTGAAGGGCAAGCAGTTGGTGGTATACCCTTTGAAAACACTTTGGAGGGCCCTCAGTTTCGCCCATAACCACAACCATTGCATTTTGCGGTGGGAAGAGCCCCTCCTGCTATGGCCGAAAAGGGAGAGGTGGATCATCTAAAGGAAAGGCTCAGGGCCATTGAAGGAGGTGAAGATTATGCCTTTGCTAACCTAGAAAAGTTGTTCCTAATACCCAAACATGGTCATTCCCAAGTTCAAGGTGCTGGACTTTGACAAGTACAAGGGGACTACTTGTCTCAAGAACCATCTAAAGATGTATTGTCAGAAGATGGGGGAATACGCAAAAGATGAGGAATTGCTGATACATTCCTTCCAAGAAAGTCTTACTGGGGTAGCTGTTACCTGGTACACTAACTTGGAACCTTCCCGAGTCCATTCTTGGAAGGACCTAATGGTTGCCTTTGTTAGGCAGTATCAGTACAATTTTGATATGGTTCCGGATAGGATGCAACTACAGAACATGTGCAAAAAGGGGGCGGATCATTCAAAGAACACGCCCAAAAGGTGGAGGGATCTGGCGGCCCAGGTGGTACCCCCAATAATGGAAAGGGAGACGATAATCGTGATGGTAGACACATTATCGGTACTCTACTATGAAAAGATGGTGGGCTGCGCACCCTCAAAGCTTTGCAGATTTGGTCTTCGCCAGTGAAAGGATCAATGTGGGTCCGAAAAGAGGCAAATTTGATCATCCTACTAGGACGACTGAGAAAACTGGGGCAAATAAAGAGGGTGAGGATGAGGGAGAAACCCATGCTGTGACTGCCATTCCTGTACGGCCAAATTTCCCACCAACCCAACAATATCTTTACTCAGCCAATAACAAACTTTCTCCTTACCCACCACCCAGTTATCCACAAAGGCCATCCCTAAATCTACCACAAAGTCTGTCTACCGCACTTCCAATGACGAACACCACCTTTAGCACAAACCAAAAACACCAACCAAGAAGTGAATTTTGCAACGAGAAAGCCTGTAGAATTCACCCCAATTCCAGTGTCCTATGCTGACTTGCTCCCATATCTAGTTGATAATTCAATGGTAGCCATAACCCTAGCCAAGGTTCATCAACCTCCATTTCTCCGAGAATACGACTCGAACGCAACGTGTGCTTGTCACGGAGAAGCCCCGGGGCGTTCCATTGAGCATGGTAGGGCTCTGAAGCGTAAGGTGCAAGGTCTAATTGATACGGGCTGGCTGAAATTTGAGGAGAATCGCTTGTTGAATCCTAACATTGACAAGCAACACCATACATGGGGCAATTTTGAAAGTTGTTGTTAGGTGTCCCTAATGACTCATCAGGGTTTCCAAGTTTATGCCATTATTGTAAACCACAGCTACAATGTTAAATAGGGGAGGAAGGCAAGAAGGAAGGGGTTCAGCCCCTTTGGCACTTCTCTCTCTTTCGAATTCGCTTGGAAAAATTGTTTCCGTGAAGAAAATCTAAGCCGAGGCGCTTCCGAAACGTTTCCGTAACGTTTTCCGTGAGGAATTTCGCAAAGATTTCAACCGTTCTTCGACGTTCTTCATTCGTTCTTCATCGTTCTTCGATCTTCAACGGGTAAGTACCTCGAACCAAGCTTTTCGATTCATTCTATGTGCCCGTAGTGGTCCACATTGTGTTTCGTGCATTTTTATTCTCGTTTTGTTTACTTTTTATACCCCCTGTTGACGTGCTTAAGCCATTTTACTTAAGTCATTTCTCGCTTAACTTAAAAATAAAATAAATTTTCACCGAACGTTTGAATTGTATTATCCATTAACTTCGGTTAAAATAAATTCCGACCGTTCGGTCGTGCCGTAACCACGTTGGAAATCAAAAAGAGGTAAAAAATAATATAATAATCAAAAAGACATCTTTTAGTAAAATAAAGCGGAAAATCAAGTGGACGTTTTCTCTTTGGGATTTCTCATTCTTAATCGAATTGATTAATAACTAAAAGTGAAACTAAAGGCTAAAATCAATTCGCCTAGTCAAGCTCGTCCATAAAAAATAGGCTTTTGAAGTTTGTCATTTCATTTCCTCACTAAGTAAAAAGGATCATTTTTAAGGTCCAACGCCTTAAAATGATCACCTCTTAAAGTAAAAAAGGAATCACTTGATAAGAAAGAACTACGTAGGTCTGAGTTCCTCATTGAGGATACGTAGGAGCAAAAGCCCCGCTTTTGTCGACCACCCCAAGAGATCGTTAATGGTCCAATGCCTTAACGTTTCTCTCCTTTCAAAAACAAGAGATCGTTAATGGTCCAATGCCTTAACGTTTCTCTCCTTTCAAAAAAACAAGAGATCGTTAATGGTCCAACGCCTTAACGTTTCTCCCCTTTCAAAATCAAAAGACCGTTTAATGGTTCAACACCTTAAATGACCTTTTGTTCAATAAAAACATATTTTGCAAAAAAGACAAAAACAATTTAACCAAACACTTTGTTCCGAAAGAACTACGTAGGTCTGATTTTCTCATCGCAAATTGAGGAATACGTAGGAGCAAAGGGAAACACCCTTGTCGACCACAAAAAGAGAAAATATAAAAAGGGTATAAAGGATATAGAGACATAAAAAGGGAACATAAAAAATCAAAGTCATGTTTGCACATTCGATTAAAGGCTGCCGTCCCTTGGGACGGACGTGTGGGGTGCTAATACCTTCCCCGTGCGTAAATGCAACTCCCGAACCTTTCACTTAAAAGTTCGTAGATCGCGTCTTTTCCGGTTTTTCCGACGTTTTCCTCAAATAAACGTTGGTGGCGACTCCGCGCGTATTCCTTTCGTGGAACACGCATCCCGCGAGTCACGCGTCGCCCTCCCGCCGAAGGGTAGGTTGCGACAGTTGGCGACTCCACTGGGGACTGTTTTTTAGAGAGTTAGGCCATTTAATCTTGTGCAATGTTTTATCATGACTTTCTCCTTTGTTGGTTTCCCTTTATTTGTTTTATGTTCTTGTGTATATAAACTATTTGTTGCTTTTAGTGTGTTTTAGAATGTATGCATGAGGTAAATATTTATTCATTTGATGCACACAAACACTAACACTATTTGCACACACTGTGAGTGAAAAAGGGCCCTATACCCGGGTTCATGGGAACATAAGGAGTGGAGGTGAATCTGTGATCATGCTAGGTCTCCGACTTGCTTGATTACAGTGAACCCTCATCTAGAGCTTTTGTCTTTGAAAACTTATTGTTGCTAGTAGTCCCTACTGCTGCAATATGTTCTTCAAAGGGGATGATACCTCTAGAAACCATCAAGAGAGATATGACTACCTTGGGGATTATTGCTAAAAGCCTAGTTAGTTCTCTCCCTTATAGGTCCCTTAAATAGGGGCACGGAGCAAACACGCTGCGTGCCATTTTTCACACTGCCATGCATAAGTATCATATACCCGTTTGCTTATGTTCAGTGAATATTGTCGTACTATGTACATCCCCGTGTTGTGCCTTTCGCATATGCATCATGCGTGGGTTTCGTCTTTGATCCCCTCACTTTAGCAAACCGACGGAGGGTCCGTGTCGCCTTCTTAAAAAACATACGTTGGGTGCCATGCTGCCCAAACGTTGTATCCAAGAAGGAAACAATTTCTCGGGCTCCCGTATTCGTAAATTGCATCTGTGTCATATGCATTTTTTCATGCATTCATCCATTCCACCCATGATAGATGTAGGAGTTTTGTTTCGCACTAGATTTTATTTCACTTTAATAAAACATGGGATCAAGTCAAAAGCCTTCGCTTAAAAAGAGGTTCTATCAAGTCAAAATCAAGAGCTTAAAGGTCACCAGTTTATGAAAGTTAGGGCAATTAATGGGTCAACTTCAACGGCAAGCCTTCCACAAAGCCTATGGTAAGATTTGGGACCTAGCTAGGGTAGAAGTCTCCATGGAACCGATTGCATCCCTTTCCCAGTATTATGACCAGCCCCTAAGGTGCTTCACATTTGAGGACTTCCAGCTAGTGCCGACTGTGAAAGAGTTTGAAGAAATCCTGGGATGCCCACTGGGAGGAAGGAAGCCATATCTTTTCTCTGGGTTCTATCCCTCCACGACAAGAGTTGCCAAGGTGGTGAAAATCTCAGCACAAGAGTTGGACCGTGTAAGGCAAAACAGGAATGGGGTAGTCGGAGTACCAAGGAAGTGTTTGGAGGAAAGGGCAAAGGCCTTGGCAAATCAAGGCGAATGGGCTTTCTTTTATTGACATCTTGGCGCTTTTGATCTTTGGAGTTGTCCTCTTTCCGAATATGGAAGGGTTAGTGGACCTAGCAGCGATTGACGCTTTCCTCGCCTTTCATCATGGCAAGGAAAGCCTGGTCGTCGCCATTTTGGCCATGTATGACACGTTCGACCGGGGATGTGAAAAGAGCGGCGCAAGAATTGTTTGTTGTGCACCAACTCTTGGCTAGCATGGAGGGGCGTCTGTTAAATGGTTCCCTCGCTAGAAGGAAGGAAGAATCAGGATTCTATCTTCATGCGAAGGATGTCCCATGAGAGGAGTGCCATCAGACGAAAGCATCACGCCTTTCATCGCACGAGGTTTCAGCGACCACAACGCGAGGGTACTCCAAGGAGTTCGCAAGGCATGGGATGCGGCGTGAAGAAAGGACAGAGAGCTTAGGGGAAGCAGTAATGGGATCATCGGCGGCTATCATAAGTGGCTGAGAGTCCGAACACAAGGACTGGATTGGCTCCCAAATCTAAAGACTGTGAGAGACGATGAGGTTAAAGCTTCGAAAGAAAGTGATGAGGTACAAGCCCTAAAGGCAGATCTTGAAAGAGCCCGGGTAGTCGAAGAGAAGTTCAAGTCCATAGCCATCAAAGTCTGAAAAGAGTATGATGAACTAAGGGACGTCAATATGGCCACAGCTGAAGCCTTGGAACGAGAAACCAAGAAAGCCCGAAAGGAAGAACACGTGCAAGCAAAGTTTTGAGGGGCTTTATAGGGCAGCAATAGTGAGCTCAAGCTCTGAAGAGGTGAAAGGAATCATCACGGGTCAAAGGCATGATCTTGAAGGACGAGCTAAAGGTTTGCCTTAGGTCGAAAAGAAATTTGTCCCAACAGTTAAGCGAGACTGAAGGGAATATGTGGGCCATCATCGATAAGTGCAAAGAGAAGCTAAATCTAGCGGCGACTCACGAGCAAAGGCTAGAGGATGAGTACGCCAAGATATCAGCAGAAAGGGAAGCAAGGGAAAGGGTAATTGATTCATTGCACCAAGAGGCAACAATGTGGACGGACCGATTTGCTCTTACTTTGAACAGGAGTCAAGAACTTCCCCCATTCCTAGCCAAGGCCAAAGCAGTGGCGGACACCTACTCCGCCCCCGAGGAGATCCACGGACTTCTCAGCTATTGTCAGCATATGATAGACTTAATGGACCATATGATTAGAAACCGCTAGGAAGTTTGTATTGTCGCTCAGATCTTGACTAGTTATAACTTTTTGAAAAAAATGAGTTTATCCCACGTTTTTACTCCAAAAATCAGTGCGAATCAAGTCACTCCCACATCTTATCTCTAGCATGCATTGTATGTTGGTCTCGTCCTTTGTCACGGGAAGCCGGAAGGTCCATATCACCTTCTTAATTGTACACATGGGGCACTGCGCCCCCAAATGCGCAAGTAAGAAGAGATAATTTTCCGGGCTCTCGTGTCCGTAAAATGCATTCATATCATGCATCGCATAAGCATCTCTTCATAACATCATAATGAACATATCGTTCCTGCATTTGTCCGTTATCATATTCCAGCCTCACATTTTGCATGAGTCATGGCATCATCATGCATATGCGTTCAACAAACTTTTTGATCTGCAAAATTGCATACCATTTGTTTTCATGTTTGCTCATCCTTGCGTTTTCCTCTACAAAACAAAAACAAAAAAGGGGGAAGCGTGAAACTTCACACTACATTCTTAGTTTCATGTGTTAGGCACCACGAGCCAACCATGTTGGGATCATAAACCCGTTTCACTTAAAAAACAAAATAATTGAACATGGTACCTAATGCATGGTTAACTAGGAAATGGTGTTTCTTCGGGCATCTCAATTTCATAATTACATTTTCCGTGCATAAGCTTAAAGTATGCCCGAGTCATTCATCCCTATGAGATGTTGTTGAAGTATTGGCGATCAGAATTGCCATTCCTTGGATTATGGGGTTGAACCAAGCTCATGCTTTTTCGAAAAAAGTTCATCAAATCAAGTTGAAGAATGGAAGTAACTATCTTGCAAAAATTGGGGCAAAAGATGAATCGAGTCACATCACTGCTTCGTCTACTGCCAAACATATTTAGGATTGTTGATGTCCTTGTTACTTCTAGTTTCACCTTGACAAAGATGTCATAGACCATGTGGAAAATCTAAATTGATTCAACCCTATATCCTGCACAATACTTCAACTGTACATCATTCGCATACATCCATGCTTTTCATTGGTTGCATTGCTCATTGCATTCTTTCCTTGAAAAAGAAAATAAAAATAAATAAATAAATAAAATAAAATAAAAATGATCTTAATCATTGTTATCAAAAAGAAAAGGACACGCTTTACGGCGCCCTTACCGAACTCATGCTAGAGCTAGAGTAATGGGTGAAGCATAGGAGGTGCAAGAGAAGATGAAGGCCGACATGGAGGCCATGAAAGAGAAAATGGCCACAATGATGGAGGCCATGATGAGCGTGAAGAAGATAATGGAAGCCAATGCGGTTGCAATTGCCGCTACCAGCGTTGTTGCTAAGGTGAACCTGATGTCCCCATCCGGCATCAACCAAATGAATCATCCAACCTCAGATATGGTAGGCAAAGATTTGGGAAGTACGGGCAGCCCCCATAATGTACAAATTCAAAACGAGCACGCCTTCCCGCCATATGGCTTGCCTCCCAACTATACACCACCCAACGTGGCGTACACTCTCAATGAAAATCTCAATAACTCCACTCCGATACTCATTGAGAGCCAACAACCCCAAACTGATCAGGCACATATCTCTCAAACCATGGGGGAGACACAAGAAATTCCCCACCACAATCTAGCTGACTTCGAGCCTTGGCTCGGATATGCCACTGAAGGGCAAGCAGTTGGTGGTATACCCTTTGAAAACACTTTGGAGGGCCCTCAGTTTCGCCCATAACCACAACCATTGCATTTTGCGGTGGGAAGAGCCCCTCCTGCTATGGCCGAAAAGGGAGAGGTGGATCATCTAAAGGAAAGGCTCAGGGCCATTGAAGGAGGTGAAGATTATGCCTTTGCTAACCTAGAAAAGTTGTTCCTAATACCCAAACATGGTCATTCCCAAGTTCAAGGTGCTGGACTTTGACAAGTACAAGGGGACTACTTGTCTCAAGAACCATCTAAAGATGTATTGTCAGAAGATGGGGGAATACGCAAAAGATGAGGAATTGCTGATACATTCCTTCCAAGAAAGTCTTACTGGGGTAGCTGTTACCTGGTACACTAACTTGGAACCTTCCCGAGTCCATTCTTGGAAGGACCTAATGGTTGCCTTTGTTAGGCAGTATTAGTACAATTTTGATATGGTTCCGGATAGGATGCAACTACAGAACATGTGCAAAAAGGGGGCGGATCATTCAAAGAACACGCCCAAAAGGTGGAGGGATCTGGCGGCCCAGGTGGTACCCCCAATAATGGAAAGGGAGATGATAATCGTGATGGTAGACACATTATCGGTACTCTACTATGAAAAGATGGTGGGCTGCGCACCCTCAAAGCTTTGCAGATTTGGTCTTCGCCAGTGAAAGGATCAATGTGGGTCCGAAAAGAGGCAAATTTGATCATCCTACTAGGACGACTGAGAAAACTGGGGCAAATAAAGAGGGTGAGGATGAGGGAGAAACCCATGCTGTGACTGCCATTCCTGTACGGCCAAATTTCCCACCAACCCAACAATATCTTTACTCAGCCAATAACAAACTTTCTCCTTACCCACCACCCAGTTATCCACAAAGGCCATCCCTAAATCTACCACAAAGTCTGTCTACCGCACTTCCAATGACGAACACCACCTTTAGCACAAACCAAAAACACCAACCAAGAAGTGAATTTTGCAACGAGAAAGCCTGTAGAATTCACCCCAATTCCAGTGTCCTATGCTGACTTGCTCCCATATCTAGTTGATAATTCAATGGTAGCCATAACCCTAGCCAAGGTTCATCAACCTCCATTTCTCCGAGAATACGACTCGAACGCAACGTGTGCTTGTCACGGAGAAGCCCCGGGGCGTTCCATTGAGCATGGTAGGGCTCTGAAGCGTAAGGTGCAAGGTCTAATTGATACGGGCTGGCTGAAATTTGAGGAGAATCGCTTGTTGAATCCTAACATTGACAAGCAACACCATACATGGGGCAATTTTGAAAGTTGTTGTTAGGTGTCCCTAATGACTCATCAGGGTTTCCAAGTTTATGCCATTATTGTAAACCACAGCTACAATGTTAAATAGGGGAGGAAGGCAAGAAGGAAGGGGTTCAGCCCCTTTGGCACTTCTCTCTCTTTCGAATTCGCTTGGAAAAATTGTTTCCGTGAAGAAAATCTAAGCCGAGGCGCTTCCGAAACGTTTCCGTAACGTTTTCCGTGAGGAATTTCGCAAAGATTTCAACCGTTCTTCGACGTTCTTCATTCGTTCTTCATCGTTCTTCGATCTTCAACGGGTAAGTACCTCGAACCAAGCTTTTCGATTCATTCTATGTGCCCGTAGTGGTCCACATTGTGTTTCGTGCATTTTTATTCTCGTTTTGTTTACTTTTTATACCCCCTGTTGACGTGCTTAAGCCATTTTACTTAAGTCATTTCTCGCTTAACTTAAAAATAAAATAAATTTTCACCGAACGTTTGAATTGTATTATCCATTAACTTCGGTTAAAATAAATTCCGACCGTTCGGTCGTGCCGTAACCACGTTGGAAATCAAAAAGAGGTAAAAAATAATATAATAATCAAAAAGACATCTTTTAGTAAAATAAAGCGGAAAATCAAGTGGACGTTTTCTCTTTGGGATTTCTCATTCTTAATCGAATTGATTAATAACTAAAAGTGAAACTAAAGGCTAAAATCAATTCGCCTAGTCAAGCTCGTCCATAAAAAATAGGCTTTTGAAGTTTGTCATTTCATTTCCTCACTAAGTAAAAAGGATCATTTTTAAGGTCCAACGCCTTAAAATGATCACCTCTTAAAGTAAAAAAGGAATCACTTGATAAGAAAGAACTACGTAGGTCTGAGTTCCTCATTGAGGATACGTAGGAGCAAAAGCCCCGCTTTTGTCGACCACCCCAAGAGATCGTTAATGGTCCAATGCCTTAACGTTTCTCTCCTTTCAAAAACAAGAGATCGTTAATGGTCCAATGCCTTAACGTTTCTCTCCTTTCAAAAAAACAAGAGATCGTTAATGGTCCAACGCCTTAACGTTTCTCCCCTTTCAAAATCAAAAGACCGTTTAATGGTTCAACACCTTAAATGACCTTTTGTTCAATAAAAACATATTTTGCAAAAAAGACAAAAACAATTTAACCAAACACTTTGTTCCGAAAGAACTACGTAGGTCTGATTTTCTCATCGCAAATTGAGGAATACGTAGGAGCAAAGGGAAACACCCTTGTCGACCACAAAAAGAGAAAATATAAAAAGGGTATAAAGGATATAGAGACATAAAAAGGGAACATAAAAAATCAAAGTCATGTTTGCACATTCGATTAAAGGCTGCCGTCCCTTGGGACGGACGTGTGGGGTGCTAATACCTTCCCCGTGCGTAAATGCAACTCCCGAACCTTTCACTTAAAAGTTCGTAGATCGCGTCTTTTCCGGTTTTTCCGACGTTTTCCTCAAATAAACGTTGGTGGCGACTCCGCGCGTATTCCTTTCGTGGAACACGCATCCCGCGAGTCACGCGTCGCCCTCCCGCCGAAGGGTAGGTTGCGACACACAGCAACTGGGCGATGGCCTCCTCATCAAACCCATCGGCCCAATTCCTCCTCTGGCCATACTCGCACTCCTGGCCCTCCTTCAGCACTAAAGGGTATCCCAGGAACTGGGTGAGGGCATCAGCATCGAAAGGGATCCACTGACCCCTCACTCAAGATCGCATATCCCGCACGCCCTCCTGTGTAGGCCAAGCATTGGCATAAAATTCCAGGACTATGTCTGGGTCGAACTTGGCCATGGGGGTAACCAGCGATGTCCACCGCTGGCGAGCTATCTCTTCCTGGAAGTCGGTGTACTCATCGTCCCTGAGCTGGACGCGTCTCTCTTGGTGGAATGACCATCCTTTGATGGCCTCGAAATGCTGCTGGTGCTCAGCACTCCGGAAGCGATGGCTGTCATACTCAGGAGCGGCACTGGTCCCTTCAGCCGCTTTGTCCTTCCTGGATCTCTTTGCAGGAAGCTTTCTCGGAGCCATTTCCTGCGAGGAAAAACATTTTGGGAAGAGAGTTTTACAAGATAATGCTTATCTTAACGCAAAAATGACATGCTAATCCTTCCGATTTAGAACGAACTCATGCACACGTTTAATGTAACACATTTATGCACATGCGTATGTGTAAAATATCCTACTATTTATGTCAACGTACAAGGACATCCAACACATTCTAGTTACCACACATATATATACATCTTTGAAAAGAACACACATTCTCGTGCTCAAGGCATTGTGTCAAAATTTACACCTAATCACATCCTAAATATTTTGCTATCACAAACTACCTACACATATTTGAAGTATTCATCATACAAATTTTTGTTGTTTCACTCTCATTTATTTATATGCACATTGGAAAGCTAATTACGTCATGCACATACTTGCATTTGAAAAGGAAATTCCATGCCATCATATATTCATTTAGGAAGCGTCCTCAAGCCCTTTTTGAAATGGGTGCATTTTCTAAAAGGCTCCTATGCTACCTATCCTCAAATACGCACATGTTAAAAGGCATTTTTGCTACTCATTCACATTTTGCAAGGCATTTTATACCATATATTCACATATATTGAAAGGTATTTTCCATGCTACCTATATTCACACATATGCATATATACCATTGAAAGGTATTTTCCATGCTACCTATATTCACACATATGCATATATACCATTGAAAGGTATTTTCCATGCTACCTAGATGCAAAGTTACCCTCATGGGGCAGCCAAATTCTAGTAAAAACTCTCTCAATCATGTCCTAATTTTCATGCCTTTCCACTTTCAAAACCCAAATTTAGATTTTTAGACATAAGCCATGTTTCCTTGCATTGAAACTAAAAGCTTTGGTTCCTAAGCTTAGAATTGCATGTGGGCACCTATTTCGAACCCTCTATGTTGTCCCTATGTATATAAAACAGTTCCACAATCCCAATCTTACAAAACTATATTCATATGTCATTGGGGCATTTCACCGAGCACTTGGTGGGCACATGTTTAGGCATAAATAGCAAGAGAATGGGGGCAATGTGGCATGCCCCATTGTTTCAGAATACAACATAGGCCTAAGGCCATTCCCTACAACCCCTCAACTCTAACAAATCAAGCATAGAAAAAACCCCAAAACTGCCCCACAAATATGAGTACATTCTCACAATTTAGAGCACCAAAAGATGAACAAAAGGCACCAATGGAAAGCTAAAAACTCAAGGATTGAATACTTACTTGTTGGAGTGAGTAGGAATACGAAAAACGAAAGCAAAATGTGACCAAAAGAGGCTTGGGAGAGAAAAAACCATAAGCTTCGTGAGGTCTCTCTTTTGAATAAGGTGGGGGGGAGCTTTTTGGGTGCAGAAAACGTCCCCCTCCCTCATTTTTTATAATCTGGTGCAGGGGTTGCTCGCCCAGGCGAGCTAACCTGCCAATTTTTTTTTTTAGGGGAAACATAACCATGCCCCCCCTACAGGTTAGCGTTCGCCTACTCGAACCTACTTAAGTTAGATCAGGCATCCATTACTTATTTTAAACAAATAATTACTGTGAATTCAAAGGATACTGGGTTGCCTTGCAGCGACGTTCTCTGCTTGTCCAGCGTTGGGAAGGGACGACGATCGGTCGGTCGTGACCCTATCCTTCCTTTGCATCCACCCCTAAGTACCTGCAAGTAGGAAACAAACAATGTGCGGCCAATCGTGACCCTATCCTCCCTTTGCATCCATCGTCTTACCTTGGTTGATTTCTACCGTCAACTTTGTCTCGACTTCTGACCGTGGCCTAAGACGATTCTGCCCCTGTTACCACAAGATATGCATGTGTACGTGCATGCATGAATGTTTTTTTTTAATGCAATGATCTTCTTAGTGAAGGTTGCTTAGGTTCAGTTTTAATTTAAGCATTTGGGGCACCCCATGAACTAAGCGAAGAGGGCTCAGGTTATTACAAACTAACATAAGGTTTAAAACCATAGTGAGGACTGAAGCCTCAACCCATCTTCTCTTCTTTTAAAGAAACGAGATAATTACAGCGAATGGGAATCCCTGGAGGAAACCAAGAAAAACAAAAACTTAGAAATAAAAGAACATGCAACGGTCCTCTCAATTGCCCCAGACTTCAAGCGTAATATCGCTTAATGACATCGAAGTTCACGGGCAAGGGTAGCTCCTCGCCATCCATATTGGTGAGTATCAGAGCACCCCCAGAAAAAGCCCTTTTCACAACGAAAGGTCCTTTGTAATTCGGGGCCCACTTGCCTCGATTATCCTTAACAGCGTGGGAAATCTTTTTCAGCACAAGGTCCCCCTCGTTGAACTTGCGCGGGCGTACCTTCTTGTCGAACACATTCTTTATCCTTTGTTGATATAGGCGCCCATGGCTCATGGCCGTCAAACGCTTACCTTCAATAAGGTTGAGTTGGTCGTAGCGTGCTTGAGCCCATTCTGACTCTTCTAGGCCTGATTCCGCTATTATCCTCTTAGAAGGAACCTCTACCTCAAATGGGAGTACTGCTTCCATCCCATAAACCAAGGAATACGGCGTTGCCCCAGTAGAAGTTCATACCGAGGTTCTATATCCGTGCAGGGCAAAAGGCAACATCTCATGCCAATCTTTGTATGACACTGTCATCTTCTGAACAATTTTCTTAATATTCTTATTTGCAGCCTCTACAGCCCCATTCATCTTTGGCCGATAAGGGGTGGAGTTATGATGCTGGATTTTGAAATCCTTGCACATTTCCTGCATCATTTTGTTGTTCAGATTGGTGCCATTGTCAGTAATGATCTTCCTAGGGAGTCCGTATCGACAAATCAGCTCCCTCTTTATGAATCTGACCACCACACTTCTCATGACATTAGTATAAGAAGCCGCTTCGACCCATTTGGTGAAGTAATCTATCGCCACAAGAATGAAGCGGTGACCATTCGAAGCTTTGGGTTCAATGGCCCCAATGATATCTATCCCCCACATGGAAAAAGGCCAAGGGGCGGACATAACATTCAGAGGATGTGGCAGAACATTAACATTATCCGTGTATGCTTGACATTTATGGCACTTCCTTACATGGGCGCAGCAATCGCTCTCCATAGTGAGCCAGTAATAACCGGCCCTAAGGATCTTCCTAGCCATAGCATGCCCATTGGCATGTGTCCCAAATGAACCCCCGTGGATTTCCTCAATCATGAAGTTCCCCTCTTTGGCATCTACGCATCGTAGGAGGGTCATGTCGAGGTTTTGTTTGTACAGGATGGTACCACTCACAAAGAAACCAGTAGCCAATCTCCTTAACGTTCTTTTGTCATTGTCGGAAATCCCTGGTGGATATTCTTTGTTCTCGACACATTGCTTGATGTCGAAGTACCACGGTTTCCCATCCCGCTCTTCCTCTATCACACAACAATGCGCCGGCTTGCCCTGAGATCTAAATTCGATGTATGGCAGATCCCCGTGTGGGGCAAGTTGAAACATGGATGCCAGAGTGGCCAATGCATCGACCATTTGATTCTCTTCCTGAGGTATGTGGTGGAAAGAAATGTCATCAAAGAATTCGACTAACTTCAAGATGTGAGTTTGATAGGGTATCAACTTCGGATCCCTAGTTTCCCATTCTCCTCTCAACTGGCGTATCACAAAAGCCAAGTCTCCATACACTTTGAGTAACTTTACATCAATATCAATGGCCGCTTGAACCCCAAGGGCGCATGCTTCATATTCGGCCATATTGTTGGTACAATCGAAACCTAGCCTGGTCGTGAAAGGAATACACTGATTATCCGGGGATACAAGGACTGCCCCTACTCCATGGCCCAAAGCATTAGATGCCCCATCGAAGCAAACAATCCATTTGTCTATGTCCTCATGTGTCCGCTTCTCTTTGAACAGGGCCATGATGTCTTCATCCGGGAACTCAGGGTGCATCGGCCAATGTAATGCCCATACCAGAGCACAACATGTCCTTTCCAGCATTGAGTAATTCATCTCACATGCGGTAAACTTCTTGCTTAGATAGTAAATGGCTTGTTCCTTTTTCCCAGAATCATCGTGCTGACCCAACACGCACCCCATAGACTCGTCTAACACAGTCATGTACAGGAAAAGAGGTCTTCCTGTTACAGGTGGCATGAGCACCGGGGGGTTCGCGAGGCTCTGTTTGATCTTCTCGAAGGCCTCTTGGCAGTCGCTGTTCCATAGGACCGTCTGGTTCTTATGTAATAGCTTGAAAATGGGCTCACATGTATGGGTGAGTTGCGAGATGAATCTCGCGATATAATTCAACCTGCCCAAGAAACCTCAAACCTGCTTCTCTGTGTGTGGTTCCACATTTCAAGAATGGCCTTCACTTTCTCGGGATCTATCTCTATCCCTTTCTGACTTACGATAAATCCCAGCAACTTCCCCGACTTTACCCCGAAGGTGCACTTGGTTGGGTTTAGCTTCAGTTGGTATTTTCGCAACCTTCCAAACAGCTTACGCAGATTGACGAGGTGTTCGTCTTTAGTCCGAGAGTTGGAAATCATGTCATCTACGTAGACCTCTATATCCTTATGCATCATGTCATGGAACAACGCTACCATGGCACGCTGATAGGTTGCCCCTGCATTTTTCAGCCCGAAGGCCATCACTTTATAGCAGAACGTTCCCCATAGGGTGACGAAAGTGGTCTTCTCTACATCTTCGGGTGCCATCTTTATTTGATTATACCCCGAGAAACCGTCCATAAACGAGAAAAGGACGAACTTGGCCGTATTATCTACCAGTATGTCAATGTGTGGCAGGGGAAAATTGTCTTTCGGACTGGCTCGATTTAAGTCCCGATAGTCTACACATATCCGGACCTTGCCATCCTTTTTTGGGACCGGGACAATGTTGGCTACCCACTCCGGGTATCGCGCTACAGCTAAGAAACCCGCATCGAACTGCTTTCTTACTTCTTCTTTTGATTTTTAAAGACATCTCGGGTATCATCCTTCGTAGCTTTTGCTTAACTAGGGAAGACCCAAGATTCAATGGCAACTTATACTGCACAATGTCGGAGTCCAGACCGGGCATGTCTTGGTATGACCACGCAAAGACGTCTTGATATTCTTCAAGAAGGATTATCAAGCCTTGGCGGATAGGTGCGATCATACCAGTTCCTACTTTTACTTTTTTCTTTCCCTCTCCGGTCCCTAAGTTCACCAGTTTGGTTTCTTCTTGGTGAGGCTTCATTTCGCGTTCTTCTTGAGCGATCAACCTCTCCAACTCTGGTGAAAAGACGTCCTCTTCCTCTTCTTCGTTCATCATTTGGCTTACATCTCGGTCGAAATCAATTGTCAAACCCTCATCGTTAGGATCCTCAAAGAATCGACCCTCATATCTATACCAATTAAGACAAAAGAAACAAAAACATGCAAAATGATATGAGAAAAGGTGGGGCTGCAAGAACAGATGAAACAAGATCTCTTTGTTTATTTAATAAGGTAGGTTTCACAAAACAAGAGAGAAAGGAAAACTATATCCTCTAATTACATTGAATCAGTGGTATAAACCTCTGACTGGCTTATCACGCGCCAGTTCCCCACTTGGCAATCGGGATGGCATGGCCGCACGAAATTCAACGGGTCTTGAGGGCACTTCTCTCCTATCGCTGCCACCTCTTCCACGAACATGATTCCGGCACTGGTGAAACACTGGCTAACATGGTCGGGCCATGTCCTATCCACCCGAAGTCTTGACGGCGCATTCCTTCTTCCTGGCATCCCGGGTTCATACCCCAACCCATATTTGAATGGGTTTCCCCTAATATCGACCACGTCGGCATTCCCGAGGCTGTCCTTGCCTAGACCCATTCCGGGCTCATAACCGTGCTTGAGCATCACCCGTGCCACCATTATGGCCGCATTGGAGAGAGAAGGTAGCAACGGACTTGTTTCCACAGAGGCACAACTCACCACCTCGAAGGATTGGAAAGTTGTTTCCAATTATTCTTCCACCGCTTCTATGTATGGTGCAGAGGAGGAGCAGCTCACCAACATATCCTCTTCGCCCGACACTATCACTAAAAGTCCACCCACTGCGAACTTCAATTTCTGGTGAAGCGTCGAAAGGACCACTCCCAACGCATGAATCCAAGGTCTCCCCAAGAGGCAGCTGTAGGCGGGATTTATGTCCATCACTTGAAACACCACATTGCAAGTGTGGGGGCCTATCTGAATGGGAATGTCGATTTCCCCCATCACTTTCCACCGAGTACCATCAAAGGCTCGTACCACCATCGAACTTGGTTTTAAATGTGACGCACTAAAAGGAAGCTTTTCCAAGGTGGTCTTCGGCATCACATTTAAACTCAATCCATTGTCAATAAGTACCTTTGCGACGCCATGGTCCATACATCTCACCGACACATGTAGAGCCTTATTGTGTCCTCTCCCCTCAACAGGAATCTCTTCTTCCGCAAACGCGATATAATTATTGGTGGTTATATGATTAACGATGCCTTCAAAACCCTCAACTGAGATATCGTGTGCTACATGGGCATCGTTGAGGACCTTTATCAACAGCGCACGATGAGGCTCGGAGTTTATGAGCAATTCAAGCAAAGAGATCCTTGCTGGAGTTTTATTCAGTTGCTCAACTACCTTAAACTCGCTTTGTTGGATGAGGCAAAGGAACTCATGAGCCTCTTCCAAAGTCACCGTCTTTCCTTGAAGACCTTCTTTCTTTTCAGCCCCTTTTACCACCGGAGGATCCACTTCTTTTGAGGGGGTGGCTACGTCTGTGGGCTCTTGGACCATGGGCGCTTTCCCTTTGGAGGGCAATTCTACCGAGTGAGGGGGAGCGAACACCCGGCCACTGCGGGTTACGCCACTGAGGCCGGTGATGTTGGTCACCTTGGCTGACAGGGAGTCAACTTCGGTTGCAACTCCATCTTCAAAAGCGGGAGGGGTATACTTCCACGGAACGGCCTTATTGCTTTGATATGCAAACAGCGTCAGCTTGGGTGTTGTCCGGGGGTATATGGGCGTGGAGCTGGTCCCTTTCCTAGTGAAACATATTACTAGGGCTTTGGGGGTTGGGGGAACCTTCTTTTCTTCCGACTGCATGCAAATCTGTGGTTCCTCCCTCTCTCTTTTAGACACTTCAAGCTGCCCCCAGTCCATGAGCCGCTGAAGCAATTCTTCCACCGTGGGACATGTTTCCATGTCGTGTGACTCCCCGAGGTGAAACAAACATTCGTCCCTTTCGTCTCCGCCACGGGAGACCATGCATGCCGCTTGCAGTGACTGGTAGATGAAGCGTCTAGATGTAGCCACATCTTCTAATCTCTTTGCCCCCGACGGCCCATGCTCTTCAATGGCGTTTACGCTAGCCCCTCCATGACTGGCTAGTGGGTTGGTTTTAACGTTGGGGCCCTCCTCTTGGAATGATAGCTAGCCGGCATTAATTAGGTGCTGCACTTTATACTTGAACGGCAGACAGGAGTCAATGTTGTGTCCGGGAGCTCCACTATGGTATGCATACTTGGCATCCGAGTTGTACTACTTGGGGTATGGTGGCTGGAAGACCTTCCCGGGTATGGCCACCACCAAATGATTTTCCAATAATGAAGGCCACAACTCGAAATATGCCATGGGAATAGGAGAGAAATCATCTTTCGGGGGTGTGCGCCGTGCATTATTATAGCTCGCGCCAAGAGTTGTATTATTGACTGGCCGGGGAGTGGCTAGAGCTGTGTGTTGGGCAGGCGTTCTTTCTGTTGTGGGTGGTCCTTTCACTTGAGTTGGGAGGGAGCTCCCGACTCGGATTGAAAAGTTTGGGGGGTTGGGCTGATATGAGCTTTGGATATTTTGGGGTGCTTTCATCCATGTTGGGGCGGTGGTGACCGCGTGGGTATCTCCTTCCTTTTTCCTCGCGCCCACCACTGGGGCTCTTCTGTTGTTGTTGGGGGCCACGTTGGAAGCATATTCAAACTTGCCTTTTCTCAGTCCGAACTCAATTCTTTCTCCAGTGAAGACGAGATCTGAAAAGTTAGCTGACATGTATCCTATCAGCTTTTCATAGTAGAATGTAGGCAACGTATCTACCATAATTGTGATCATCTCCCTCTCCGTCATTGGCGGGACAACTTGGGCTGCGAGATCTCTCCACCTTTGGGCATATTCTTTAATGGACTCATGTTCTCGCTTGGTCATACTCTGAAGCTGGTTCCGATCGGGAGCCATATCCGTATTGTATTGGTACTGCCTAATGAAGGCAGTCGCCAAGTCTTTCCATGACCGGATCAGAGAAGCTTCCAGATTGGTATACCATGCCACTGCTGCTCCGGCTAAGTTGTCTTGAAAGAAATGCACCAACAGCTTTTCGTTCGCAGAATACGCCCTCATCTTTCGGCAATACATCTGAAGAAGCCCTTTTGGACATGTCGTCCCTTTGTATTTATCAAAATCTGGTACTTTGAACTTGGGAGGGATGACAATGTCAGGTACTAGGCAGAGATCCGCTAAATCTGAGAACGGGTAGTTGCCGAGGCCCTCTACCGCTTTTAGCCTCTCTTCAAGTGAATCAATATTTCCCTTATCTTTTGCAAAGGGAATGGATTCTTTTACGGGTGCGGGTGAAGACGGGACATGGCAGACTATGTTGGGTTGGGGCAATTCATGGGGGGTCGGATCTTTGAGGGGAAGCAGAGGGCCTAGATGGGCATCTCCTTCATCATCTTCTTGCAAGGGATAGTCGGCATAAGGAGGGAGTTGCCCCACGAAGGTAGGGGCTTGGCTCAAATCATCCGGAGCGGTACGGGGAGTGAAGTCCGAAGGCAAATCATAAGGGTAGGCTTGAGGACTATACCTCCGACCTAACACCGTCATGTTTCTGTCTCGGCCCAAGTTTATTGCGGGTTGTAGCACCGGTTCCGCTTCCCTAGCTGTATTGGAGGCGGCCGTCATGGAATTATCTTCTATAGTTTTCTGAAGTTTTAGCATGGCCCCCGTGATAGAAGCCATTTGATCTTTTATGGCCGATAGGTCGGCCTTCATCTGTTCTTGCACGCCCTCTTCATTATCCATTTTTCTGGATCGAGTGTTATAGGGGTGCCTTTGCGCTTTCTTAGTTATTGTGAGTTCCCTAAAGAAACAAACAACGGTGAGTATGCCACCAAAACATGAATATGCAAATGAATGATCGGAGCACTTGGATCCACCTCAAGGTTTTTTAGATAACGTGATGAGTTCAGAACTTCTCGTTTTATAAAATGAACAAAGCTTTTATCTAGCCAAGATCATACAAAAGTGTTACAATAGAACCTAACGGTTTCTAATTATATGGGCCATCAAATCTATCATGTGTTGACAGTAACTGATTAGCCCGTGAATTTCCTCGGGGGCTGTACACACTTCAGTGATGGCTTTTGCTTTGGCTAGTAGTCACGGGAGGTCTTGAGTTCCATTCAAGGTCAAGGCGAACCTATCCATCCACATAGTCGCTTCTTGATGCAATGCATCAATCACCCTCCCTCTTGCTTCCTTTTCGGCGTACACTTGTGCGAAATCTTCTACTAGCTTTTGTTCATGGGTCACAGACTGGTTTAACTCTTCCTTGTACTGCCCTATGATAGCTAGCATGCTTTGCTCCGTGGCTTCCAAGTGTTGAGCCAAACTCCTCTTGGATCTTGCGCAAGCAGCTAATTCTTCTTTTAAGATCATGCCATGTACCCGTGACTGGTCTCTTTCCTCTCTCCGGAGCTTGAGCTCATTGTTGCTAATCCACAAAGTTTCTCGGAATTTATCTCGGCCATGTTCCTCCTTGCGGGCCCTTTTGGTTTCTTGTTCAAGGGCTCTTGCAGTGGCCGCGTTTTCCTCTCGTAACTCGGTGCACTCTTTCCGAATGTTTGTAGCGGCTAACTTGAACTTTTCTTTGGTGAGTCTTGCCTTCCCTAGCTCTAATTTTAGAGCTTGGACTTCTTCATCTTCCTCCGGAGCTTCGAAGTTCTCCTCATTGATAAATTTCATCTTGGAGAGTCAATCTAACCCTCGCGTATGAACTCTTAGCCATCCATGATAACCACCGATGACGCCATTACGGATGCCCCTAATGATGCAATCCTACCCCGCAAGGGCATTGGATAGAAAACTCCAAGTAGATTGGGCCAGAGATGCAAGAGAAGGCCCTAGGGTTCTTATGAGCCTTAGGGTAGATTTCGGGCCCATGGGCTAAGTACGAGCCCACTTATCTTTGTAAATATTAGATTAATGTTTCATTATTTTTGGGCCTTGTATTTAGGGCTCCATAATGTAGGTAGGGCACCTTAGAAATATAGGATTTTTCAGCCCTTGTATTTTAGGGCACCTAGACTAGTTTTTGTATTAGGGGTAGTTTTGTAATTTCACATGCACTAAGTGGATATTTGATGTGTGTGGTTGGAAATAAATTTAATTGAATTGGTAAAAGCTCAATCCAATTAAATTTTAGAGGGGGAGGTGAGCATTTGCTTACTACACCCTATTGCCACATCATATAGTCACACTTTGTGCATGTCCTTCATGCTTTTCATGCCTCATGACACCTAAGCATACTTAGTGGAGAATCTTGGAATTGATCTTGGATTAGTGGGCTGAACCATAACTAAAATTCACTAATCATAATTAGTGAAATTTTGGCTCCAAAGTTTGGCTCCACAAATTCAATTTCAAATTCAAGTGAAATTTGAATTTCCCTCCAATTTTGTGTGACACTTAGGCTATAAATAGAGGTCATGTGTGTGCATTTTTTTCAACTTTGATGATTTGAATATTAAACTTCAGATTTCAAAGCTCATTTAGAGTACAAAATTTCGTGCTCTTCTCTCCCTCTCCCTTCATTCATCTCCTTCTTCCTCCAAGCTCTTATCCATGGCCTCCTATGGTGGTGAGCTTCTTCTAGACTCATCTTCTCCTTGAAGTGGCGTCTCCTCTCTCTTTCCCTTTCTCCATTCCGCTGCCATTCATCTTCCAAGAAGCAAAGGAATCCATTGATGAAGAAGATCCTAGGCCTACAAGCTCCAATGGAGCTTGCATCATGTGGTATCAAGAGCATCTTCATCTAGGTGATGTTCTTTTGCTTCCTCTATCTTTTTGTTCGGTGAATTCTCTTTAATTCCTTGTTCTTCATCTTATTCTCCATGTATATCCTCCATTGTCTTGTGGTTTGGTGCTGTTTAGAGTAGATTAAAAAAAAAATAAACCAATTAAATCTTAGATCTACACTTGTTCTTGCATTTCTATGGTTCAAATTTTGTAGATCTACTCTTGAATCTTGTTTTTGTGTTGATTTTAGGTTCTATCATTTTTCATTCATAATATTCATGTGCTGAACCTTAGATCTAAATTTTCTTCCAAAATATTGATTAGAAAAAAAAACACAAAAATCTAAGTGTAAATCACTTAATCCATGTTGTCTTAGAGTCATGTTTAGTCATAGTAATTGTCACATTATGTTCTAAGTTTGTGTTGAATTTTTATTTTGTTGATTGAATTCTAGATACATTTGTTCATGTATTCTTGTCATTCTTAGCCTATCTTTTGAATTTTGAGTCTAATTCATGCATGTTATTTAGTTCATAACATGTTCTAAATCAATTCCTAGAAGTAGTCTTGTTGTTGAACTCTTTTTTGTTTTCTAAGATTCCTACATGATGCCTATGATGAAGTTGAGTTGTGGTGCTGAGTTGTGGCTGGATTTGTGAAACAAATAAGTCTTAAGCTCTCTTGAATTTTGTTATTCAAGATAATTGAGCATAAGCAAACACAAATTGTTACTATCCAAGCCTTAAGCAACATAAACACTACTCTTGATTTCTAGGTCGAAATCGCTGGTGCTGGCAGCTTGAACATACGAACTTGTATAAATTACTGGGAATTGGTCACTACGTTTTTTGAGCTGAAACATTTACTGAATTTTCTAGACATCTGGACCAAAATTATAAAAAAAGAACCAAGCGATTTGGATTAAAGGAAAAAATAAGAAAAATCTCACAAGTTGGCAGAAAAATCAGTGTCCAGGAAAAAAAAAAGTGAAAGGAAAGTGTGCTTGTTGTTTTGGTTCAAAATTTGTTCTATAATTGGTGCCTATTTTATACCAATCCTAGTTCTGAAATTTCAATTGAAAATTATTGTGAAAACAAGTGCCAAAACTAGAGGTTTCTTGAGTCTTTTTTTTAGAGTTTTTCTACTATACTCTAGAGCCATTCTAGGTTTCTCTTTGAGTCCTAGCTTGCTTTTTTGTGCTTTTCATTGATTTAATTGTTGAATAATCCTTGGAAATTTGTCTTGTTAAAACTCTATTGGTTTAGCTTTCATTTCATTTTTTTTTTTGGTCTTTGGTTATTGCTTGTCTCTTTGTTTCCTTGCTTGTGAGTTGCTATATAGGGAATTGGAAAGGAGGATTGGTGCCATATCTTGAAGAATTTGAGTCAAGAAGCAAGGGGCCAACCACCTTAAGAGCTATTGGACTAAGAAGCACTCCAAATTGAGTGAAACACTAAAGAGAGAATAGCCACCACAATTGAGGACTTTTTTTCTTTGTAATTTTGTAATTGGCAATTTGCTTTGCTTTCAAATTTTGTAACAAAAAGGCCTTTCATTGGAAGTAAGTTGGGAGCCTCCGCTAGGTCACCCTACTTCCATTTGTGTGTAATAATTTTAGGCAATTTTCCCTTAGGATAGTGAGTGTTTTGTTGGGAACCTTAAATGAGGTCATCCAAACACTCTTAGGATCCGCCTAGTTTGCATTTCTTGCACTTTAATTTCTTGCTTACTTTCATGGCTTATTTCCTTTACCCTCCATTGTCAAACCGCCTAGATAGCTTTCCTTTTACCAATTAGTTTTTACCTTATCTTTCACACCTTTTTTAGTGTTTATTTTGGCTAGTTTCAACCATAGTTTCTTTTACCTTTTTTTCAAACCCCCAACAAGAAAGAACCATAACTTAGGAACCAACATGAGTCTTCATTCTTCATCTAGTGTTAATGGTGAGGGTTCTACTCCTAAGGACCCCTTGTATAAGATATTAGATGAGTTGAGATCCCTTAAGTTGTGGGAAGAAAAACAAGAGAGAAAAGATAAAAGTAAAAAAAGAGTGGAAGAAATAAGTCAAGATGAAAGAGAGAAAATAAGAGAGGAAGAAAGAAGAAAAATAATGAAAGAAATGAAAAGAGAAAAACATGCCTCCTATAGTAGTCATAACTCTTGCAAGAGCCTAAGTGAAGAACTTCGTGACTATTATGAAGGAAGGCATAGGTCACATCTTAGACGTCACTCCCATAGGAGAGAAAATGAAAGAAAGCCTCAAGAGGTTAACATTAAACTCCCATACTTCCATGGGAAGGACAATGAAGAGGCTTACTTAGATTGGGAAATAAGGGTAGAGCAAAAACTTAAAAGAAAGCCTACTTTAAAATCTTATGGCTATCATTCTTATCCAAAGAAAGACCAAGGTCTAGGCATCTTAGGGGAAGACAATAGAAAAGCAACCCCCTAAGGCTAGTATGCAAGAAAAGACTAGCTCCATAAAGTGCTTTAAATGTCTTGGAAGAGGACATATTACTTCTCAATGCTCCACCAAGAAAACCATGATTATGAGGAGCCAAGACATTTATAGTAGCCAAGATGAGGCTACTACTTCACCTTCCTCTAGTGAAAGTGAAGAAGCAGAAGGGGAAGAATCTAGTGAAGAAATCTACCCCCAAGAAGAAGGAAAACCTTTAATGGTTAAGGAGGAGTGTAAGGAGGTAAGTGTCTCCTCCAAGAGGTTAGCTAAGAAGGAAAGAAATTTTGAAATAAAGACAAATATTAAAGAAATTTCCCCTCTTAAACAACCTCCACATTTTCTCCTTTGTAAAAAGACACTTGTTAGCATTGCCACACCTCTTAGGCTTGAGTTTATTCCTCAAGTAAAGGAGTTGTTGGATGAGGGTTTGGTTCGTAAGAGCTTAAATCCTTGTGCTTTGTTGGTGCCCAAAATAGGTATTATTAGGCACCAAATCCCTAAAATAGGTGATATGATGAATGCTTTGGGTGGTGCAACACTCATTTGTAAAATCACTCGTGCACCCAACATCATCATGATTTGTGTACATAGGGACTCATTAGGTAGGTTTGTTCTTATTTATAGTTTCAATACAAACTTAGGTACTCATATGGGACACCTTAGGTTTGTGATACTTTTTGGTAGGAATAATCAACATGAAAATACAGAAAAAGGTATGTTCTATTGCTTTACTTTTCTTAATTTTTTAAATTGTGATCAAGGGGTTCCCATGAACCCTAAAAGAATAAAAGTCATTCCTGAGTGGCCCACTCCACCAAGTGTAAGAAAAATTTGGGGCTTCCATGACTTAACAAACTTTTACAAAAGGTTTGTCCCATATTTTTCTATACTTGTAGCACCACTCATTGAGTTGGTGAGGAACTATGTTCCTTCATGGGAAGATGCCCAGGAAATGAGTTTTCAGACTTTACCTTACTTCAACATACTAAACACCACTAATACATATGTTTTTGTTCTTTTTACAGGTGTTGAGGAAAAAAACCCAGAGTTTCAAGAACCTCGAGATTTGAGGTCAAATCCTTTTCAAGGGGGAGGGAATGATGCAATCCTACCCCGCAAGGGCATTGGATAGAAACTCCAAGTAGATTGGGCCAGAGATGCAAGAGAAGGCCCTAGGGTTCTTATGAGCCTTAGGGTAGATTTCGGGCCCATTGGCTAAGTACGAGACCACTTATCTTTGTAAATATTAGATTAAGGTTTCATTATTTTTGGGCCTTGTATTTAGGGCTCCATAATGTAGGTAGGGTACCTTAGAAATATAGGATTTTTCAGCCCTTGTATTTTAGGGCACCTAGACTAGTTTTTGTATTAGGGGTAGTTTTGTAATTTCACATGCACTAAGTGGATATTTGATGTGTGTGGTTGGAAATAAATTTAATTGAATTGGTAGAAGCCCAATCCAATTAAATTTTAGAGGGGGAGGTGAGCATTTGCTTACTACACCCCATTGCCACATCATATAGTCACACTTTGTGCATGTCCTTCATGCTTTTCATGCCTCATGACACCTAAGCATACTTAATGGAGAATCTTGGAATTGATCTTGGATTAGTGGGCTGAACCATAACTAAAATTCACTAATCATAATTAGTGAAATTTTGGCTCCAAAGTTTGGCTCCACAAATTCAATTTCAAATTCAAGTGAAATTTGAATTTCCCTCCAATTTTGTGTGACACTTAGGCTATAAATAGAGGTCATGTGTGTGCATTTTTTTCAACTTTGATGATTTGAATATTAAACTTCAGATTTCAAAGCTCATTTAGAGCACAAAATTTCGTGCTCTTCTCTCCCTCTCCCTTCATTCATCTCCTTCTTCCTCCAAGCTCTTATCCATGGCCTCCTATGGTGGTGAGCTTCTTCTAGACTCATCTTCTCCTTGAAGTGGCGTCTCCTCTCTCTTTCCCTTTCTCCATTCCACTGCCATTCATCTTCCAAGAAGCAAAGGAATCCATTGATGAAGAAGATCCTAGGCCTACAAGCTCCAATGGAGCTTGCATCACCTAAGCTCTTTGTCTTTCCTCAACAGACTTCTCCACGCCTTGTGGACTCTTTGTATAACCTTGAGACTTGGCGCGCCGAAATCTCTCACAAGGAAAGGCGAGAGGCTCTCTTCCGTTGGCGCTCCCCTCATGGGGTATCCTAGCTGTCTTATGGCAAGTGCGGGATTATAGTTAATACAACCCCTCGTCCCTATCAATGGAACATTAGGGTAGTCCCCATATGAGAAAATAACTCCCTCCTTTCCTTCCTTCCATCAAGGAAACCAATTGATTGCGCTGCCTCCTATCCCAGCCAAGTGTTGGTCCCAATCGACTCTTCTTTTTCTGACGCACGAACGATAACTTTGAAGCGGACACGGGTGTCTTATGTCTTGTTGGAATAGGTGCGAAACCAACCACACACAGAGAGCGGGTAAGCAACAAACAATCCGTGCGCTGTTCTTCTAGCACCTTCTGTCAAAGGTATCAAATAAGTCCGCCAAGATAGCCACCACTGGACTCTCCTTGCTATGGTGATATGCAAGGAAAGCATCAATTGCGGCTAGGTCCACCAAACCGTCTATGTTCGGAAAGAGGACAACCCCAAAGATCAGCAAAGCTAGTATATCTGCAAACGGGACCCACTTCTCTTGGCTTGCCATATCCCTTGCCTTGCCTTCCAAGTATTTCCGCGGCAGGCCCACTACGTCGTTCCGAGTTTGCTTCATGCGATCCAACTCTTTTGCCGAATCTCCGACCACAGCTACAATCTTACTCAAGGAGGGAAGAAACCCGGAGAAAAGATACGGTTTCCTTCCCCCAAGAGGGCATCCTAATATCTCCTCAAACTATTCAACAGTCGGTACCATTTGGAAGTCCCCAAACGTAAAGCACCTCAATGGCTGATCATAGTATTGGGCGAGGGTTACAACATCTTCCGTAAATACCTCCGCTGCGGTCAAATCTAGAATTTTTCCGTACACTTTGCGGAAAGATACGGTTGAGGTGCTTCACCAATCCATTGAATTTTTCCACCAGCGCTAACCAATCCATTGAAATTCTCGAGTTTGTCCCCCCCCCCCCCTTTTTTTTGTTTAAAAACATCGACGGGTGAGAACTTTTGATCTGCCCTATGTTCACTTGAGGCTCATGCACGATGCTCCTCATTGCCCCAGTGTAAGGCTTTGAGGTACCAATTGTTATCTTTCTTCATGACCTTGTAGCTAGGAACCTATTGGGTGAGAACTTCTAATCTGCCCCTAGGTTCGCTCGAGGTTTATGCATGGTGCCTTTCATTGCCCCAGTGTGAGGCTTTGTGGTACCAATCGTTGTCTTTCGTCATGTCCTTGTAGCAGGGAACCTATTGGGCAAGAACTTCTAATCTGCCCCCAGGTTCACATAAGGTTTATGCATGGTGCCTTTCATTGCCCCAGTGTAGGGCTCTAAGGTATCCATCGTTGTTTTGTTTCCATAACCTTGTAGCAAGGAAGAATGAAAGAAGGGGTTGATTCTTGCAAAAAGAATTTTCCAAGGACGAGAAATAGCTGAAGGATTTTTTTCAGTTGACGGGTTAAGTCAAATGACTCATATTCTTGATAACTAACTTCTCTCTAAAAAGACAAACTTTCCGGAATGATAAAATGAGGTCACATGAACGTTTATATTTTTACTTGACAACACAGTCAATCAAATGATTTTTTATTTATTTTAAAACTTATTTGTTTTGAACTTTACTCGTTGTTTTACGGCACCCCCACCAATGTGCAAGACGAGTAATCTCTGATTGAACAGTCTTGGAAGTCAGCACTCAGGAGCGCATGTCGCTCGAGCAAACAAACCAATGGCCTACACCCGCATTCCAGTGGAAGCAAAGATGTAATTACGAGAGGATGAGGGACAAAGATGTCAGATTTATCCATTTTATTTAGCATTGTAACTATGGTTTACAAAAATGGCATAAACTTGAAAATCCTAATGAGTCATTAGAGACATCTAAAAACAGCTTTCAAAATTTCCCCATGTGTGGTGTCGCTTGTTAGTGTTAGGATTCAACAAGCGATTCTCCTCAAATTTCAGCCAGCCCACATCAATTAGACCTTGCACCTTACGCTTCAGGGCCCTACAATGCTCAATGGAACGCCCCGTGGCTTCTCCATGACAAGCACACGTTGCGTTCGAGTCGTATTCTTGGAGAAATAGAGGTTGATGAACCTTGGCTGGGGTTATGGCTACCATTGAATTATCAAGTAGATATGGGAGCAAGCCAGCATAGGACACCAGAATTGGGGTGAATTCTACAAGCTTTTTCGCTTCAAAATTCATTTTTGGTTGGTGCTTCGGTTCGTGCTAAAAGTGGTGTTTAGCATTGGTTGTGTGGTAGGCAGGCTTTGTGGTTGATTTAGGGATGACCTTTGTGGATGACTGGGTGGTGGGTAGTGAGAAGGGTTGATATTGGCTGGGTAATGACATTGTTGGGTTGGTGGGAAATTTGGCCGTATAGGAATGGCAGCCACAACATGGGTTTCTCCTTCATTCTCACCCTCTTCATTTGCCCCAGCTTTCTCACTTATCAAAGTAGGATGATCAAATTTGCCTCTTTTCAGACCTGCTTCGATCCTGCTGCCGGTGAAGACCAAATCCGCAAAGCTTGAAGGTGCGTACCCCACCATTTTTTCATAGTAAAACACTGGTAATGTGTCTACTATTATTGTGATCATCTCTTTCTCCATCATTAGAGGTGCCACTTGAGCTGCCAGGTCTCTCCACCTTTGGGCGTATTCTTTGAAAGATTCATGCCCCTTTTTGCACATGTTCTGTAGTTGCATCCTATCCAGAGCCATATCAGAATTGTACTACCAAAGGCAACCATTAGATCCTTTCAAGAATGGACTCGGGAAGGTTCCAAGTTAGTGTACCAGGTAACAGCTACCCCAGTAAGACTTTCTTGGAAGAAATGTATCAGCAGTTCCTCATCATTTGCATATGCCCCCACCTTCCGACAATACATCTTTAGATGGTTCTTGGGGCAAGTAGTCCCCTTGTACTTGTCAAAGTCCAGCACCTTGAACTTGGGAATGACCACATTTGGGCACTAGGAACATTTGGGCACTCCATCAATGGCCCTGAGCCTTTCCTCTAGATGATCCAACTTTCCCATTTCTGCCATAGCATGTGGGTTTTTACCCGGTGTGGTTGCGGGTGATACTGAGGGCCCTCCAATGTGTTTCACAGGGGTATATCACCAACTGCTTTCCCTTCAGTGGCATATCCGAGGCAAAGCTCGAAGTCAGCTAGATTGTGGTGGGGAATTTCATGTGCATGATCAGTTTGGGGTTGTTGGCTCTCAATGGGTATAGGAGTGGAGTTATTGACATTCTCATTGGGAGTGTACGCCACATTGGGTGGCGTATAGTTGAGAGGCAAGCCATATGGCGGGAAGGCGTGCTCGTTTTGAATTTGCACATCATGGGGGCCGCCCGTACTTCCCAAATCTTTGCCTACCATATCTGAGGTTGGATGATTCATTTGGTTAAGGCCAGATGGGGGCATTGGGTTCACCTTAGCAACAGTGCTGGTAGCGGCAACTGCAACCGCATTGGCTTCCATTATCTTCTTCATGCTCATCATGGCCTCCATCATTGTGGCAATTTGCTCTTTCATGGCCTCCATGTCGGCCTTCATCTGCTCTTGCACCTCCTCTACTTTACCCATTACTCTAGCTCTAGCACGGGTTTGGTAAGGGCACCGTAAAGCATGTTCTTTTCTTTTTGATAACAATGATTAAGTTCGTTTTTTTTAAAAGGAAAGAATGCAATGAACAATGCAACCAATGAAAAGCATGGATATATGTGAATGATGCACAGTTGAAGTATTGCGAATTTTTACGTAGGACATGGGGTTGAATCAATTTAGATTTTTAACATGGTATATTACATCTTTGTCAAGGTGAAACTGGAAGTAACAAGGACATCAACAGTCCTAAATGTGTTTGGCAGTAGACGAAGCAGCGATGTAACTCGATACATCTTTTGCCCCAATTTTTTGCAAGATGGTTACTTCCAAACTTCAACTTGACTTGATGAACCTTTTCGTAAAAGCATGAGCTTGGTTCAACCTATAATCCAAGTAATAGCAATTCTAATCACCAATACTTCTACAATATTTCATAGAGATGAAAGACTCGGGAATACTTTAAGCTATGCATGGATAATGTAATTATGAGATTGAGATGCCCGAAGAAACATCATTTCCTAGTTAACCACGCATTAGGTACCATGCTCAATCATTTTGTTTTGTTGTTGTGTTTTTTTTTTAGAAATGGATTTATGATCCCAACATGGTTGGCTCATGGTACCTAACACATGCAACTAAGAATGTAGTGTGAATTTTCACGCTTCCCCTTTTTTTGTCTTTGTTTTGTAGAGGAAAACGCAAGGATCATGCATGAGCAAACATGAAAATAAAAGGTATGTAGTTTGTAGAACAAAAAGTATGTTGAACGCATATGCATGATGATGCAATGACTCATGCAAAATGTGAGGCTGGAATATGATAACGGACAATTGCAGGAACGATATGTTCATTATGATGCCATGAAGAGATGTTTATGCGATGCATGATATGAATGCATTTACGGACACGAGAGCCCGGAAAATTATCTCTTCTTACTTGCGCATTTGGGGGCGCAGTGCCCCATGCGTACAGTTAAGAAGGTGATATGGACCTTCCAGCCTTCCATGACAAAAGTCGAGACCAACATACAACGTATGCGTGACGACATGATGCAGATTCGCAAAAGCGCAACAGGGGGATGTACACAACATGGAAATATCCTCAAATAATCATACAGCAAAGGCGTACATGACATTTAGGTTATATGCACGACAGTGTTTAAAACGCACGCAGCGTACTTGCTTCGTGCCCCTATTTTAGGGACCTAAACGGGAGGAACTAAAAGGCTTTTAGTGATAATTCCCAAGGTGGTCATATCTTTCTTGATGATTTCTAGAGGTATCATCCCCTTCGAAAAACTTATTGTTGCAATAGGGACTACCAGCAACAATATGTTATCAAAGAGAAAAACTCTAGATGAGGGTTCACTGTTATCAAGCAAGTCGGAGACCTAGCATGACCACAGATTCACCTCCACTCCTTATGTTCCCATGGACCCGGGTATGGGGCCATTTTTCAACTCACCGTGTGTGCAAATAGTGTTGGTGTTTGTGTGCATCAAATGAATAAACATCTATCTTATGCATACATTTTAAAAACACACTAAAAGCATCAAAGAGTTACATATAAGAACGTAACAGAAATAAAAGGAAACCGAAAAAAGGAAGTCATAATATTGCACAAGATTAGATGACCTAATTCTCTAAAAACAGTCACCAGTGGAGTCGCCAACTGTCGCAACCAACCCTTCGACGGAAGGGCGACTCGAGGGCTCACGGGTGCGTCTTCCAAGAAAGAAAAATGCACGGAGTCGCCACCAATGTTTATTCGAGGAAAACGTCAGAAAAACCGGAAAAGGATGCGGTCTATGAACTTTAAGTGTGAAAGGTTCGGGAGTTGTATTTACGCACAAGGAAGGTATTAGCACCCCACACGCCCATCACAAGGGACGGCAGCCTTTAATCAAGTGTGCAAATATGGCTTCAAATTATTTTTCCCTTTCTTGCATTTTTATGTCTTTTTACGCTTTTTGTATTTTTTATCTTTTTGTGGTCGACAAGGGTGTTTACCTTGCTCCTACGTATTCCTCAATTGTGATAAGGAAATCAGACCTACGTAGTTCTTTCAAAAGGGGCGAATCAAGTGATTCTTTTTACTTGGAAGGGGGTCATTTAAGGCATTGGACCTTAAAATGATCCATTTTACTTGGTGAGAAATCTAAGGCGTTGGACCTCTAACCATCTCACGAGGTCGACAAAAGCGGGGCTTTTGCTCCTATGTATCATCCATCGAAGAGGAAATGAGACCTACGTAGTTCTTTCAAAAGGCAGTGATGTGTTGATTTTACGCTTTCGAACGGTCCATGTTAACCGATAAAAAGCAAAGAGGACCGTTTAAGGCGTTGGACCTTAAAACGGTTTTCAGTGATTTTTGCGGACAAAGCTTGATTTGTGAGTTGATTTTAGCCTTAGTTTCACTTTGGTTATTAGTCAATTCATTCAAGGAAACTTCCAAAGAAAAAAACGTCTGATCAATTTTTTTGATTATTTTATTTAAAGATATTTTGATTATTTTATTATTATTTTGCCCTTTTTTGGTTTAACCGAGGTTACAGCGTGAACGATTGGTTAGATTTTGTTTTAACAGTGATTACGAGATTACAATGCAAATGATCAGTTGAAATTCATTTTTATCATTTATTAGGCGAGAAAACGGCTTAAACGATCAGTCAAAGCTCGTTAAAAAAACGAAAGAAACGAAACCGAAATTGAACGAAATAAAGATGAAAGCCAAAAAAATAAGAAATGAATTAAAAGTCTCGGATTTGGAAACTTACCCGTTGAAGAACGAAGAACGGATGAAGAACAGTGAAGAACGGAAGAAAAACTTCACGGATTTGCTTACGAAAACATCTCGGAAGCGTTACGGAAGCACCTCGGCTTGGATTTTCTTCACGGAAACAATTTTTTTCACCCAAAACAGTTGAAATGCATAGCCAGGGGGATCATGGACCCTTAGAACATGCCCCTTTTTTCCTTTTTATAGAGAAAAAGGGGGAGGAGGTTGCCGCCCAGCCCGCCCAGGTGAGAGACAATCTAGCTTCAAAAAACAGTTTGGAAGGCCCAATTCAAAATTTCAAAATTGCTATTTGCACCCACCCATTTTGATAAGTTCACCCCCTTCTTTCGTAATTTATGGAAAAGTTATGGAAGCCTATAGGACTTGATTTTCTTCTTTTTTATCTTCCTTCTCACCCATATTAAATGAAATATGCTTATTTAGGGTTATGGAAATTTTACGGAAGCATTACTGGTGTCCCAGAAGCCCATTTTTTAACAAAACGGGGGAGGTGGTTGCCACCTAGCTCGCCTGGGCGAGCTAGGTTGCTTCCACCTTAAGCAAGAAAATGCCCAGAAACCTCTAGAAGGGCCAGATTTGAATATTACTATTTGCACCCCCATTTTACTAAATACACCCCCATTTGCCCCTTTTCTGTTGATTCTTTTTCCGTAACGTTACGGAACCTCATGAATTACGTAACGATACTTGTTTTCTTTCCGTAATGTCACGAATCTTTACGGATTATGCAACCATCCCCTCTTCGGCTTTTGGAATGTTACGGAACTTTACGGATTGCGCAATAATGTTTCCTTTCGACTCTCGATATGTCGTAGAACTTCACAAATTGCTTAACGATGGGTGTCAAGTTCCTCGAAGCGGTCAAGCGAAGGTTGCATGCCATCAAACAATGGTCCCCGAACGAAATTAGGGTATGACAGCAACAGTGGCTAAATCTCTTGCTTGGTGAGGGTGTAGCCTTATGGTTGATGAAGGTAGAAATCTTGGTGGAGGGTTTATGAGATCAACTTCTATTAATGAATTTTTCTCAAGGAAAAGTTTTCTTTCAGGCCTTATAAGATACCTTACAGTGGTAGGGCACTTAGGAGGCACACAAAACAAAAAGATTGAGAATTCACGGCAGCACCTGTGTCTCTCTAGGGTTCAAGAGGATCAATCTGAGGAGCAGAAGCTGGTTTTGTTGGAGAAGAATTTGAATCGATGCACTAATGCGCGGAAACATGGTGATTGGAAGAGGGTGGTTAGGGAATCTGAGGCTGCCATTGCTGTTGGAGCATATTTTTCGCCTCAAGTAGTTTTGAATTGAAATTTCTGATGTTACCATTGTCTACATTGTTTCTGTTAAAGATGTAATATGAAATTATTAGCATGTCTTTGGTTAATAGCACAAAGTTTTTGGATAGCTACGGTGTGATTGGTTTCTATTTTCAAATAACAGTTTTTAGTTTCCAAAATGCAACTAAACAAGGTTGCTTTGTTGGTTGGTGCAGAGTGTAGTGCAAGGGACACAAAAGTGTGGAATTCATGGGGAAATTGAATAGGTGTTAATAATTTCTTTTTTTTTTTTTGGTTTTTACAATACTTTTATTTAAGCAATTTTTAGAACTTAATAGATTTTGGATGGTAAATTGATTTAGTGTAAAATTATTTTGGGAAACTATTTTTTCTTGGCAAAAAGACTTCCAAACATAACTTTCAAAGAACATAATAAAAATTATTCGTATTTAATCCTATTCCTATCGAGTACAAAATGTCCACACAAAAAGCCTCAATCTTAAACATAAGTTGGGCATTCCAGAAAATTACTTGGGTAGCCTTGGACAAGGCTTTTTTTATTTTTAAAGCTACTTGAAAACTAAAAGTTAATGACCAGTAACCAACCCCCATTTCTGGACTGCCCAAAACCATGAATGATCCATGTCCATCGCTTGTTAGAGCCAACCCCAGCCACTCAACACAACGAATTACTGTAGACCCAAGCCATGTTAGGGGGAAAAACACACACGATATGGTTTGGGACGTTTTGGCAATGCTCACAAACACTCCAACAAAATATTCAACATCACAAATAATACACAAGATTTTTTAACAAACTAGAAAAACCCTCCCAAAATAATGTTTCAGCCTACAAGCCCATGTCTCTAAAAAATTACAATGAATGATAAACACTCCCTCACAACAATAGTCCTTCTCACATCTCTTCTGCTTGGGTAAATGACCCCTCTTCAAGTTGGGATGAATCTCCTCATCTCAATGACATCTATTTATAGTGGTGGTGAATAACCTCTCTAAAGACTTCATGGATACACCAATTAATTAGTCACTATTCATCTCCCTTAGAAATTATCGTCACACACTTGAATTAACGTTTGAAAATTTGCATTTGACATTCCTAAGCCCCAACAAATCTGCACAATTAGGAGTTGTAAAATGATTGAGGGGATTGGTTGAATTTATTCATGGACTGATTGGATGGTTAGCGAATAAATGATGCAGTTGCCACCCCCAGTTTTCCCCCTAGAATATGCTATCTTGACGGAAGGTCCTTAATCAAAATTTTCCAAATCCTCTGAGCTACATTAAGTAGGTTATTTTTAGAGAGGTATATAATAGGTAGGATACTTAATAAACATGTCATTCTGAATGTTATACGCCGACACAAGAAAAAAGGTCGCTCCCTACTGTCGCAACCTACCCTTCGGCGGGAGGGCGACGCGAGACTCACGGGGGCATCTTCTAAGAAAGGAAAATGCGCGGAGTCGCCACCAACGTTTATTTGAGGAAAACGTCAGAAAAACCGGAAAAAGATGTGGTCTACGAACTTTAAGTGAAAGGTTCGGGAGTTGTATTTACGCATGGGGAAGGTGTTAGCACCCCACGCGTCCGTCACAAGGGACAGCAGCCTTTAATCAAGTGTGTGAATATGACTTCAATTTGTGTTATCTTCCCTTTTTTATGCCTTTTATGTCTTTTTATGCCTTTTATATTTTTTTATCTTATCGTGATCGACAAGGGTGTTTCCCTTGCTCCTACGTATTCCTCAATTGTGGTAAGGAAATCAGACCTACGTAGTTCTTTGAGAACTAAACGTTGGTTAAATTATTTTTATCCTTTTTTGCAAGATATATTTTGATTGAATGAAAGGTCATTTAAGGCGTTGGACCATTAAACAATCTTTTGATTCTTTTGAAAGGAGAGAAAACATTAAGGTGCTGGACCATTAATGATCTCTTGTTTTTTTTTTAAAGATGTGACAAAGCTACGTGTTGATTTTAGGCTTTAGAAATCCACGTTTAACCAATGAAAGCAGAAAAGACCATTTCAAGGCGTTGGACCTTAAAAATGGCTTTTTAGGTGATGACAAAAGTTTGATTTATGAATTGATTTTAGCCTTAGTTTCACTTTGGTTATTAGTCAATTCGATTAAGAAAGAAAAATCCTAAAGAAAAATGTCCGATTGATTTTTTTGATTATTTTACTAAAAGATATTTTTTTATTACTATATTATTATTTTGCCTTTTTTTTGGTTTTAAACGTGGTTACGGCATGACAGAACGATCAGATTTCATTTCAACAAAAATTAAAAGATGTTACAAGTCAAATGATCGGTGGAAATTTATTTTATTTTTGATTAGGCGAGAAAATGACTTAAATAAATGACTAAAGCACGTCAAAAGGGGGTACGGAAAGTAAATGAAATGAAAATAAAAGCATGCAAAACAAATGTCCTTCTTTCTTCCGCCACCGTGGGTGGTCCCTCTGTGGACAAGAATATTGGTTGTGCTAGGAGGTTGGGTTGAGGCAGTACATTGGGTGCCGGACCCTCGATGGGAACCAGGGGGTAGAAATCGACGTCTCCTTGGACATACTCTCTATGATCCTCGTGAACCTCGTCTGACTGTCGAGGAGGCTCCCCTTCAAGGATGGGGGAAGGGACATGACCCGCGTCATCATGCATGACTGGTGGCGTGTAATTAGGTGGTAATCCATAAGGGTAAGCCACCCGATTGTATCCCAAATGGGGGTTGCTGATGTGCCCCAGTGTGCTCCTTTCTCGTCCTACCGCGTTTGGGAGAGGATGATGTATGGTAGCTGGGAGAGTTGGGTCTGCTTCAGAAGCCGAACTAACAGCGGCAGCGGTGGCCACGTTATTCTCCATGAGTTGTCTCATCCCTAACATGGCCTCCATCATGGAAGCCATTTGCTCTTTCAAAGCCGACATGTCGGCTTTCATCTATTCCTGTGTCTCCTCTAGGTCACCCATCATCCTAGATTTGGATCTAGTGCGATAGGGATGCCTTGGGGTGCGTTTAGTTATGACATTTTTCCTAAAAAACCAAACGTGAGGAGTAGGTAAAGAAAAATGAATGCATGCTAGAGATAAAATGCGGGAATGATTTGATTCGCACTGATCTTTGGAGTAAAAACATGGGATAAACTCATTTTATTCAGAAGGTTATAACTAGTCAAGATCTGAGTGACAATACAAACTTCCTAGCGGTTTCTAATTATATGGGTCATTAAGTCTATCATATGCTGACAATAGCTGAGAAGTCCGTGGATCTCCTCAGGGGCGGAGTAGGTGTTCGCCATTGCTTTGGCCTTGGCTAGCAATTGGGGAAGTTCTTGACTCCCGTTCAAGGTAAGAGCAAATCGGTCCATCCACATTGTTGTCTCTTGATGTAACGAGTCGATCACCCTTCCTCTACCCTCCTTTTCCGTGTACACTTGGGCATACTCGTCCGCCACTTTATGCTTGTGGGTCGTGGCTAGATTTAGTTCTTCTTGGTACTTGCTAACGATGGCTAACATGTTGGCCCTTGTCTCGCATAAATGCTGAGACAAGTTTCTTTTGGACCTTGAGCAAGCAGCTAACTCCTCTTCCAAGACCATGCTATGTGCTCGTGATTGGTCTCTCTCTTCCCTTGGAAGCTTGAGCTCACTGTTGCTGCCCCCACAAAGCTCCACAAAATTTGTCTCGGCCTTGCTATTCCTTGCGAGCCCTCTTGGTTTCTTGTTCAAGGGCTCTTGCGGTAGCTGCATTTTCTTCTCGTAACCCGACACACTCTTTCTGGATGTCTGTAGCGACCAACTTTAATTTTTCTTTGGCAAGTCTTGCTTTCCCTAGTCCGGTTTTTAGAGATCGGACTTCTTCATCCTCTTCCGGAGCTTCGAAGTTCTCCTCATTGATAATTTTCAACTTGGAGAGCCAATTACGGATGACGCAATTACGGATGCCCCTAAGTTCTTTATCTTTCATTAACGGGCCTTCCCACCCCTTACGGACTCTTTGTATAACCTTGAAACCTTGCGCGCTGAAATCTCTCACAAGGAAAGGAGAAAGGATCTCTTCTGCCGGTGCTCCCCTCATGGGGTACCCTAACTGTCTTATAGCAAGTGCGGGATTGTAGTTAATGCAACCCCTCGTTCCTATCAACGGGATGTTTGGGTAGTCCCCACATGAGAAGAGAACTCCCTCCTTTCCTTCCTTCCATCGAGGAAACTAGTTGATTGTTCTGCCTCCTATCCTAGCCAAGTGTTGGTCCCAATCTACTCTTCTCTTTTCGATACACGAGCGATGGCTTTGGAGCGGACATGGATGCCTTATGTCTTGTTGGAATAGGTGCGAAACCAACCATATACAAAGAGCGGGTAAACAGTAGATGATCCATGTGCTACTCTTCTTGCACCTTCGGTCAAATGTGTCAAATAAGTCCGCCAAGATAGCTACCACCGGGCTCTCTTTGCTATGGTGATATGCAAGGAAAGCATTAATTGCGGCTAGGTCCACCAAACCATCCATGTTTGGAAAAAGGACAACCCCAAAGATTAGCAATGCCAATACGTCCATAAACGGGACCCACTCCTCTTGATTCACCATATCCCTTGCCTGGCCTTCTAAGTAATTTTGTGGTAGGCCCACTACGCCGTTTCGAGTTTGCTTTACATGATCCAACTCTCTTGCCGAATCCCTGACCACAACTGCAATCTTGCTCAAGGAGGGAAGAAACCAGGAGAAAAGATACGGTTTCCTTCCCCCAAGAGGACATCCTAGAATCTCCTCAAATTCTTCAACAGTCGGTACTAATTGGAAGTCTCCAAACGTGAAGCATCTCAAAGGCTGGTCATAGTATTGGGTGAGTGATACAACGACTTCCATGGATATCTCTACTATGGTCAAATCTAAAATCTTTCCATACACCTTGCGGAAGGCTTGCATTTGGAGAGGTCCCATCAACCGCCCCAACTCCTTAATGTTGGTGATATCTAGGCCCTTAATCTTGACTTGATAAAACCTTTTTCCAGTTTGATTTGTTCCCATGTTTTACTAAAGTGAAACAAAAACCTAGTGCGAATCAAAACTATGACATCTATCATGGGTGGAATGGATGAATGCATGAAGAAATGCATATGACACAGATGCAATTTATGAATACGGGAGCCCGGGAAATTGTCTCCTTCTTAGATACAACGTCTTGGGGTAGCACGGTGCCCGATGTATGTATTTAAGAAGGTAACACGGACCTTCCGTTGGTTTGCCAAAGAGAGGGGATCAAGACGAAACCCGTGCATGATAAGGCACAACATGGGAATGTACATAGTACGACACTATCCACAAACAAATATAATCAAAGGGGGTACACGACATTTGACTACATGCATGGCAGCGTGAACAATGGCACGCAGCGTGTTTGCTTTGTGCCCCTATTTTAGGGACCTACATGGGAGGGAGCTAAAAGGGCTTTTAGTGATAATTCCCAAGGTGGTCATATCTCTCTTGATGGTCTCTAGAGGTATCATCCCCTTCAAAGAACATATTGCAGCAGTAGGGACTACTAGCAACAATATGCTATCAAAGAGAAAAACTCTAGATGAGGGTTCACTGTAATCAAGCAAGTCGGAGACCTAGCATGATCACAGATTCACCTCCACTCCTTATGTTCCCACGAACCCGGGTATAGGGCTCTTTTTCAACTCACCGTGCATGCAAATAGTGTTGGTGTTTCTGTGCATCAAATGAATAAGTATTTACCTCATGCATACATTTTAAAACACACTAAAAGCATCAAAAGAGTTTATATACACAAGAACATAAGAAAAAAGACAAAGAAAAAGAACAAAAGGGAAGTCATAGTAAAGAAAGCACACTGATTGATTGGCCTAACTCTCTAACAATGGTCCCCAGTGGAGTCGCCAACTGTCCCAACCTACCCTTCGGCGGGAGGGCGACGCAAGACTCACGGGGCGTCTTCAAAGAAAGGAAAATGCGCGGAGTAGCCACCAACGTTTATTTGAGGAAAACGTCGGAAAAACCGGAAGAAAACATGGTCTACGAACTTTAAGTGAAAGGTTCGGGAGTTGTATTTACGCACGGGGAAGGTGTTAGCACCCCACGCGTCCGTCACAAGGGACGACAACCTTTAATCAAGTGTGCGAATATGACTTCAATTTGTGTTATCTTCCCTTTTTTACGCCTTTTATGTCTTTTTATGGCTTTTATATTTTTTATCTTTTTGTGGTCGACAAGGGTGTTTCCCTTGCTCCTACGTATTCCTCAATTGTGGTAAGGAAATCAGACCTACGTAGTTCTTTGAGAACTAAACGTTGGTTAAATTATTTTTATCCTTTTTTGCAAGATATATTTTGATTGAATGAAAGGTCATTTAAGGCGTTGGACCATTAAACAATCTTTTGATTCTTTTGAAAGGAGAGAAAACATTAAGGTGCTGGACCATTAATGATCTCTTGTTTTTTTTTTAAAGATGTGACAAAGCTACGTGTTGATTTTAGGCTTTAGAAATCCATGTTTAACCAATAAAAGCGGAAAAGACAATTTCAAGGCGTTGGACCTTAAAAATGGCCTTTTAGGTGATGACAAAAGTTTGATTTATGAATTGATTTTAGCCTTAGTTTCACTTTGGTTATTAGTCAATTCAATTAAGAAAGAAAAATCCCAAAGAAAAACGTCCGATTGATTTTTTTTATTATTTTACTTAAAGATATTTTTTTATTATTATATTATTATTTTTCCTCTTTTTTGGTTTTAAATGTGGTTACGGTATGACAAAATGGTCGGATTTCGTTTCAACAGAAATTAAAAGATGTTACAATTCAAATGATCGGTGGAAATTTATTTTATTTTTTATTAGGCGAGAAAATGACTTAAATAAATGACTAAAGCACGTCAAAAGGGGGTACGGAAAGTAAATGAAATGAAAATAAAAGCATGTGAAACAAATGGGGACCTCTAAGGGTACATAGAATGAATTGAAAAGTTCGATTTCGGGAACTTACCGGTTGAAGACCGAAGGACGAACGAAGAACGATGAAGAACGGTGGAAAACCTTCGCGAAATCGCTCACGGAAACGTCTCAGAAGCGTTACGGAAGCACCTCGGCTTGGATTTTCTTCACGGAAACAATTTTTCTCACTAATTTTAAGTGATTATTAGATACCAGGAGGGTTGACCATTTTTGTTCTGCCCTCCTCCCCCTTTTTATAGGGGAAAAGAGGGGGGTGGTTGTCGCCCAGCTTGCCCAGGCGAGCTCAGCTCGCCCAGGCGAGCTTGGTTGCTTCCACCAGAAGGCACCGTCTTCTGTTGGAAGATCCTGGAAGGCCCAAGTGGGCCTGATTGCTATTTGTTCCCCCTGTTTACTAAATACACCCCCTGCCCCCCTTTTTTGCTTATTTTTTTTTCGTAATGTTACGAAACTTTATGAATTACGTAACAATACGGATTGCGCCTTAACACGTCCTTTCAAACTCCCGACATGTCGCAGAACTTCACGGATTGTCTAACGATGGGTGTCAAGTACCTCGAAGTGGTCAAGCAAGGGTCGCACCCCAACAAATAGATGATCCTCAAACGAAATTAGGGTATGACACCTACCAATTGCCAAGCCTTTTGGAAGTCTTTTTGTCAATAGGATTTCAACTATGTTCTATACTGCAATAGGGCAATTTCAGAGGGAACTAAAATTATGCACTAAATGTTGGATTCTATAATATTTCAGAGGGAAAGTTGTCAAGAAATTAAACAACATGAAAGGTTACATTCTCATTATAAGAATGGGTCATTCGAGCGTATCTAAATAGATACTATGTTTACATATAGATCCCTATGTTGTTCCATTCTATTTAGGATTAGGAATAGGCGTAATCGGACCTGTTTTTTACATATATCTAATTATTTAGGACCCTATTAAATTCACCTCTTTGGGCTTCTATTGAATCGAGAAATAGGTTTAATTAGTCCTTTTTTTATAGAATATCTATCTATATAGATATAGATAGATAATATGTCCTCTGAATAATTCAAATCAAACCAATTGGATGTCCGACTCGGGCCTATATGACATGACCAATCAATAAAAAGACTCTAACACTATAACTTTGTCATATATTCCATACATCACACTAGATAGATATCATATTCATGGAATACGATTCGCTTTCAAGATGCCTTGGTGGTGAAATGGTAGACACGCGAGACTCAAAATCTCGTGCTAAAGAGCGTGGAGGTTCGAGTCCTCTTCAAGGCATAATATTGAGATCTCTTATTGAATTGGAATAAGTTCGGCAACGAATCACTACTTACTAGTATAGCTATTCACATTCAAACAAATTCAAACCCATGCTATACTACCATAGGTTTAGTGAAATGTTACAGAACAAATAAATAATTTTACCTGCAATGTTCCTTCTGTGGGTGAAAGAAATAGCAACTACAATTTCGAAACCTGCAGCAACGGAGCTTCATCAACAACAACACAAATAATAATCACTAAGAACAAAGGGGTAATTGCGAATAGGCTAACTCACCTCTGATATAGTGCCTCAACCTAGTCTGACGGTATCTGAACCTTCAAACAGTAAAAACAACAACTTTCATAAATAGATCAAATGCAGGTTGCGACCAACTAAGGGAAGTTAAAAGCTTAGTTTAAGGGAACTTATAACTAAGGGAAGTTAACAGAATGGCGAAGACTGCAAGGGTGGGGTGAGCAAAACTTACCTTGTGATTGCGAGTAGAAACACGAGCAAAGACTGCTTTCGTGCCAATGGAATGCCTACAAGGAAACCAATGAAGCTTGTTCAAACACAATGGTAGTGACCTGAGGGTGGGGTGAGCAACGAAGGTCGTTCAAGGAAACCAACAAAACTTACCAAAACACGAGGGTGGGCTGAGCATCACAGTGACGATGGTGGCCTGAGGGTGGCTATGCGAGAATCAGCGTTGGGGATCAGGGACAATGCCAGTGACGACGGTGGCTTGAGGGTGCCTTTGCAAGAGTGAGCGTGGGGAGTCAAGGAGAAGCAAGAGGCTGGGTTTGCGATAGACTGATGAGCTCGAGAAGAGATAATGCTTTTGAGTTTGTAAGTTTAAGTAAAACTACAACATCGGTTTTTTTAAAAAAATCGATGTTAACATAGAATCGTTAACATCGGTTTTGACAAAACCAATGTTACCTATGTCATGTTAACATCGGTTTTTTAAAACCCGATGTTAATAAACTAGTCTTAGTTACAACTATGCCACCACATTTGTATTAACGTCGGTTTTTCCGAAAACCGATGTTAACCTAGCGATGTTAAATGTATAATTTTTAGTAGTGCCCCCTTTTTTTGTTTTCCTTTTAGAAGTGAATAATTAATTGAATTTGTAAAATCCATTAAATAATTTGTTAATTGGTCATCATTATTTACAAGTTTAGATAGGGAGGTAACTTATGTGGATGATTGGTTATTCATCTTTGCTTAGTTACCGAGTGTTTCTCTATAGAAGAACATATGTAATGTGTATTTGGTCGGCTTTTTCATTAAACCATTATCTTCAGTTTCTTTGATGAATTTTCTTTCTTCTCATCAACATCTCGATTTTTTGTTTAGATTTAAGACATGAGTTATTTCTCACGGAGTCACAAAATATACTCACTAAATGAGCTTTCCAAGAAAACAAGAATCAATCAAATCCAAAACCTTAATATTGTGTCCATAATTGTGTGGGTGGGCCACAAATTATGACCTTAAATAAACATATTTAAGAAAGATACACAAGTCTTTTTTATTTACAGCCCAAAATAGGGCCTTTTTAAATCACTTTGAACTTATTGTCAAATCCAATTGATTTCACTGAAAAAGAAGTCGTAATATTGCTTAAGTTAGAGGCATTTCATGTTAGCTAAGTGAAACATGTTTTCTTGCTGAAAGCCAAACTCACAGAACTTATGTTCAAGTGTTGACTTAGATTCTCATAATCAACAAGGTAATATTTAGAACTTAAACATATTAGTCATCCATTTAAATAACAAGTAACTGTGTCTCAAGTTATCCCACTTATCGGGTGTTGGTCTTATTTACTTTCTTTACAAAACAAAATCACTTAATTTAAAAAAAATGTTTTTTTTCCTAATCCATGATGCATCATGGTATTCGCTTAACTTTCACACCTTAATTAATTTTACCAAAAGCAATAGAATTACATACCCTCTAGATCACTGTGCAGAGAAGATTTGTCTTTGTCTACCACTATTGACAATATGTCACGGTCTACTAAACTTTTAAATGACGATTGTGTCTCTAATACAAGATGGGCGTACTACTAAAAAAATTGTTTTTATGACGCACATTTTAAGTCGGTTATGCGGAATCATTTTAGAATGTCATGCGGTTGTAATTTTGTAAATACGAGATTATTCAACGAAGATGGTTTTATAAAAACCATCTTGGAAATTACTGTTCTACAATGGTTTTGCAAAAATCATCTTATAATGGTTGCCATTCCAAGACAATAAAACTGTCTTAAAAGTTAACGCTTTTATTTTTCTCTCTATCTCTTCTCTCATTTCTCACTCTCCGCTGCTCTTGCTCCACCACCATCGCCTTTGAGGATTACGATAGCAAACTGCTCACAACACCAACAACAATGACATTCAACCTTCCTTTGGTTCTCTCTTTATGCTCTTTCATAATCCCTACCCTAACATTTGTGGAAGCAATGCTTTCCAACGTTATTTTGATGATGCCAAAGAATCAAGAGTTAAGCAAAAAGATTCAAGCAATGATTCAAGAATCAAGATTCAAGATTCAGGAATCAAGTTTCAAGAATCAAGATTCAAGAATAATCAAGATCAAGATTTAAGACTCAAGATTCAAGAAACAAGGGAAGACTCAATCAAGATAAGTACAAAATTTGTTTTCCAAAATATTGAGTAGCACAAGAAGTTTTTACAAAATTATTACCAAAGATTTTTACTCTCTGGTAATCGATTACCAGTGTTTTAAAATGTTAAGATTTCAAATTTCAAGAGTTACAACTTGTTTTTAAACAGTTTTAAATCATTTTAAACTTGTGTGATCGATTACACAATACTTGTAATCAATTACGAGAGTCTCAAAATATTTTGATTTTCTAAATTTAAAATGAAGAGTCACATATGTTGATGTGTAATCGATTACACCTTAATGGTAATCGATTACCAATGACTGATTTCGAAAAATACATTTCCAAAAGTCACAATTCTTCAAGTTACTTGTTTCTGAAGATTCTTTCAAAAGTCACAACTTTTTTAAGTGACTAGTTTTAAAGAAATTGCCAAGAGTCACAAGCTTTGACTTGAGTCATCAAGAGATTATAAATATGTGACCATGGCATGAATTTAAAAAATAATCTATCTTTCAATCTTCTCTCAACATCATTCAATATCTTTCAATTCTTTCTACAGAATCTTTCAGATTTATTTCTCTTCATCTTTCTAAAAGTTTTTCTTCAAGCACTTTCTCTTCCAAGAAGAGTTCTTTGTTCAAAAACTTGTGCTATTCATTTTTTTCATTCACTTCTCCCTTTGCCAAAAGAACGAAGGACTAACTGCCAGAATTCTTTTGTGTCTCTTCTCCCTTACAAAAGATTCAAAGGACTAACCGCCTGAGAATTCTTTTGATTCTTCCCTTCCCCTTAAGCAAAATATTTCAAAGTACTAACCGCCTGAGATATCTTTTGTTTCCCCTTACAAAGATTCAAAGGACTAACCGCCTAAGAATTCTTTGTCCCAACACATTAGAGGGTACATCCTTTGTGGTACAAGTAGAGGGTACATCTACTTGGGGATTGTTATACTGAGAACAAGAGAGGGTACATCTCTTGTGGATCAGTTCAAGTGGAGGGTACATCCACTTGGTTTTTCAAAGAGAACAAGGGAGGGTACATCCCTTGTGGATCTTTGGCTTGTAAAGGATTTTACAAGGTTGAAAGAAATCTCAAGAACCGCAGGTTGCTTGGAGACTGGATGTAGGCACGATTTTTGGCCGAACCAGTATAAATCTTGTGTTTGTCCTCTTCTTCCCTACACTCTTTAATTTCCGCTGTGTACTTTTAATTTCCGCTTTTACTTTTGGTTAAGTTTTTTGTGTTCTGTTCTTTACTTTCTTAACTTAGTAGTAAAAACCTAATTGAATCTAGTAACATTAAGAAGGATAAGTTTTTAATTAGTCAAGGCTCATTAATAATTAATTCAACCCCCCCTTCATAATTATACCGAGGCCACTTGATCCAACAAGTGGTATCAGTGCAAGTATCTTGTAGAAAGTTTAACAACTTCAAGATTAATGGCCTCTTTAAATTCTCTGTTTGTCAAAAGAAATTTCAGGTATAGGTCAAATCTAAAATCATTTTAATATCATGATGAAGATCAAGTCAACTTATGTCTCATGACAAAATCTCATGAGAACAATGAGGAAGAATCTGTAAGGAAGATGTGGTACATCGATAGTGGATGTTCCAAGCATCTGACAGGAGATGTATCCAAATTTACAACCATTTCCCCCAAGAAAAGTGGACACGTTACATATGGTGACAACAACAAAGGAAAAATCATTGGAGTCGGCAAAATAGGTACAAGTTCCTCTACTCCCATTGAAAATATGTTACTTGTAGAAGGTTTAAAGCATAGTCTATTAAGTGTTAGTGAATTATGTGATAAAGGATATAAAGTATCTTTTGATTCTGAAAAATGTATTATCAAGCATGAGCATGACAAGGATATTGAGCATATAGGTTTTAGAGAAAATAATGTTTACATGATTGATTTGAAACAAAAATTTGATAATGATAAATGCTTTCTAAGTAAAGATAATGATCCATGGTTATGGCATAAGAGAATTGCTCACATTAACATGGATCATCTAAATAGGTTAATTTCAAAAGACCTAGTTTTTGGTTTACCAAAATTAAAGTTTGAAAAAGTTAAGTTATGTGATGCATGCCAAAAAGGTAAACAAACAAAAGTATCTTTTAAATCTAAAAAGATTGTATCTACCACTCAACCAGTACAATTATTGCATATGGATTTGTTTGGACCCTCTAGGGTCATGAGTTTTGGTGGTAGTTACTATGCCTTAGTAATTGTTGATGACTATTCTAGGTATACTTGGACTTTATTTCTTACTCATAAAAATGATGCATTTTATGCATTTAGAAGACTTGCCAAAGTCATCCAAAACAAGAAAAATCTCAAAATTATCTCCATTAGAAGTGATCATGGAGGTGAATTTGAAAACAATGATTTTCAAATGTTTTGTGATGAACATGGCATAGAACACAACTTTTCTGCACCTAGGACACCCCAACAAAACGGAGTAGTAAAAAGGAAAAATAGATATTTAGAAGAAATTCCTAGAACCCTTTTAAATGACACACCACTTCCAAAATATTTTTGGGCAGAAGCAGTCAACACCGCATGTTATATTATGAATAGAGCCTTAATAAGACCCATTCTTAAGAAAACCCCATATGAACTTTTTAACAATAGAAAACCAAACATTGCTCATTTACATGTTTTTGGATGTAAATGTTTTGTCCTAAACAATGGTAAAGAAAGCCTAGGAAAATTTGATGCTAAGGAAAATGAGGGCATCTTCCTTGGTTATTCCCTACATAGCAAAGCCTTTAGGATATACAACAAAAGAGCCATGACAATTGAGGAATCAATACATGTTTCTTTTGATGAAACTAATATTACCTCTCCGAGAAAGGAGTTTCTTGATGATATTGCAGATTCTTTGGAAGATATGCACAATCAAGAACGAGATCTAAAAAGAAAGAGAAATAAAGAAAACAAAGATGTTCAAGATGACATAGCTCAAGAAAATGATGATCTTCCCAAAGAATGGAAAACTTCAAGAAATCATCCTCTTGAAAACATCATCGGAGATATCTCAAAAGGGGTAACAACATGACACTCTCTTAAAGATTTATGCAATAACATGGCATTTGTTTCTATGATAGAACCTAAAAACATTAAAGAAACCATAATAGATGATCAATAGATAGTTGTTGTGCAAGAAGAGTTAAATCAATTTGAGAGAAATAATTTTTGGGAACTAGTTGAAAAACCAAATAACTACCCCATTATAGGAACTAAGTGGATATTTAGAAATAAACTAGATGAAAATGGTATAGTAATTAGAAGTAAGGCTAGATTAGTTGCAAAAGGGTACAACCAAAAAGAAGGTATAAACTATGAAGAAACATTTGCACCTGTAGTTAGATTAGAAGCCATTAGAATGCTTTTAGCCTATGCATCTATTATGAACTTTAAACTATATCAAATGGATGCCAAGAGTGCCTTCTTAAATGGTCTAATCCAAGAGGAAGTATATGTAGAACAACCTCCCAGGTTTGAAGACTCACAAAAATTAGATCATGTCTATAAGTTAAAGAAAGCACTTTATGGGTTAAAACAAGCACCCAGGGCTTGGTATGAAAGATTAAGTAAATTCTTATCAGAAAAGAATTTCATTCGAGGAAAGGTAGATACCACCTTATTCATAAAGAAGAAGGATAATGATATCTTATTGGTACAAATTTATGTTGATGATAAAATCTTTGGATCTACTAATGAATCTTTGTGCAAGGAATTTTCTATTGACATGCAAAGTGAGTTTGAGATGTCCATGATGGGTGAGTTAAACAAATTTCTTGGACTAGAAATCAAACAAACAAATGATGGGATCTTTGTCAACCAAGAAAAATATTGCAAGGAACTCATCAAGAAATTCGGAATGTAGAACTCAAAACACTTGGCTACTCCTATGAGCACTGGTTGCTTCCTTGATAAAGATGAGTCCGGTCAACCCGTTGATGAAAAGCAATATAGAGGTATGATTGGATCTCTACTTTACTTATCTGCAAGTAGGCCAGATATTATGTTTAGTGTGTGCATGTGTCCAAGATTTCAATGAAATCCAAAGTTTTCACATTTAACTGCAGTAAAAAGGATCATAAGATATCTCTTAGGAACAGTTAACTTAGGATTATGGTACCCAAAAAATTCTTTATGCAATTTAGTAGGATACTCAGATTCAGATTTTGTTGGATCCAAAATAGATAGGAAGAGCACTAGTGGCACATGTCAATTCATAGGATCTGCTCTTGTCTCTTGGCACAGCAAGAAGCAAAATAGTGTAGCATTATCCACAGTCGAAGCAGAATACATCTCTGCTAGTAGTTGTTGTGCACAGATTTTGTGGATGAAACAACAATTATCTGATTATGGGATTGTATTAGACCATATGCCCATAAAATATGACAACACAAGCGCCATAAATATATCTAAGAACCCAGTCCCAAGCACATAGAAATTAGGCATCATTTTCTTAGAGATCATGTCCTAAAAGGTGACTGTGTTCTACAATTTGTAGATACCAAAAATCAACTCGCAGATATCTTCACAAAACCACTACCCAAAGATTCCTTCTACACCATTAGAAGAGAATTAGGACTTCTAGATGCCAGTGACTTAGACAAATGATTTGTTTTATATTATGATGACTTATGACTTGTTTAATACATATGCTTTTATTATGTTTTTTGAATGATTTATGACATTATGTTATTTATTTATTCTCTAAACATTGGTTATGTTTTAAGTATTTAGTACTTAGTAAATTATGACTAAACTTGATGTTTTTATTGCACTTAGATGTTTATGTTTTATGCTTAGACTTGGTTATTTTGATGATATATGACTGAGTGGTATATATTTAAAATCGGTGTTATTCAAATTATACTTCATGAATGGTTTAGAATCTTTTATGTTTATTTTACAAAATATGCTTTGTAAATGTTTTTAAAATTATGTATGTTTTACGCACTTTGGCCTTTTTTGATGTTGCCAAAGTGGGAGAGAAAAATGGGTATTTTAAGAAATCAAGATATTATATTTTCAAGACTTAAAATTAAGCATAAATTCAAAAAGAAAGGGGGAGAAAGGGATGAGTGAACAGTAGAACAAAACTTGTATGCATTCTCTTGATTTCAGCATTGTCATCATCAAAAAGGGGGAGATTGTGGAAGCAATGCCTTCCAAGGTTATTTTGATGATGCCAAAGAATAAAGAGTTAAGCAAAAAGTTTCAAGCAAAGATTTAAGAATCAAGTTTCAAGAGTCAAGATTCAAGAATAATCAAGATCATGATTCAAGACTCAAGATTCAAGAAACAAGAGAAGACTCAATCAAGATAAGTACTAAAAAAGTTTTCCAAAACATTGAGTAGCACAAGAAGTTTTTACAAAATCATTACCAACGAGTTTTACTCTCTGGTAATCGATTACCAGTGTTTTAAAACGTTAAGATTTCAAATTTCAAGAGTTACAACTTGTTTTTAAACAGTTTTAAATCATTTTAATCTTGTGTAATCGATTACACAATACTTGTAATCGATTACGAGAGCCTCTAAATGTTTTGATTTTCTAAATTTAAAATGAAGAGTCACATCTGTTGATGTGTAATCGATTACACCTTAATGGTAATCGATTACCAATGACTGATTTCGAAAAATACATTTCCAAAAGTCACATTTCTTCAAGTGACTTATTTCTAAAGATTCTTTCAAAAGTCACAACTTTTTTAAGTGACTAGTTTTAAAGAAATTGCCAAGAGTCACAAGCTTTGACTTGAGTCATCAAGAGATTATAAATATGTGACCATGGCATGAATTTAAAAGTAATATATCTTTCAATCTATCTTTTAATCTTTTCTCAACATCATTCAATTCTTTCTACATAATCTTTCTAATTTATTTCTCTTCATCTTTCTAATAGTTTTTGTTCAAACACTTTCTCTTCCAAGAAAAGTTCTTTGTTCAAAAACTTGTTCTATTCATATTTTCCATTCACTTCTCCCTTTGCTAAAAGAACGAAGGACTAATCGCCTAAATTCTTTTGTGTCTCTCTTCTCCCTTACAAAAGATTCAAACGACTAACCGCCTGAGAATTCTTTTGATTCTTCCCTTCCCCTTAAGCAAAAGATTTCAAAGGATTAACCGCCTGAGATATCTTTTGTTTCCCCTTACAAAGATTCAAAGGACTAACCGCCTAAGAATTCTTTGTCCCAACACATTGGAGGATACATCCTTTGTGGTACAAGTAGAGGGTACATCTACTTGGGGATTATTATACTGAGAACAAGAGAGGGTACATCTCTTGTGGATCAGTTCAAGTGGAGGGTACATCCCTTGTGGATCTTTGGCTGGTAAAGGATTTTACAAGTTTGAAGATATTGGAAGCAAAATACGCACAATGAGATAATGAAGGATGCGGCTTTCAAAAACCAATGAACCAACAAGAAGCCTTCCGGTCATATCTGCTTGGTTGGTGCAAACCAACCAGCGGGCATCATGCACAGAGAAATCAAATTTCCAATCATCATTCAGTGTACCTTCAAATGGTACACCTTCACTAGACAATTGGGTCAAGTCATAGAATAGGGATTGGTCAATGACCATTTTTATCCCATAAACTTCAGAAATTAAAGTGCCTTCTTGAATTTTGAGGTTAGAATAGAAGGCTTTAACTAATTCAGAATAAACAGGCAATTTTAAAGACATGAATGGAATGAGATTGGAGTTCTAAAATGCCGGAATGCATTCAAAACTCTCATTGGAAAAGAAATCCATGTCAATGAATTTTGGATTGATAATGGAACGAGAAGAAAAAAGATTTGTGTACCGTATCCGTTGTTCTTCTGTTGAGAATAATGAGGAAGAAGAAATGGAGGAGGGAATCTGCGTTTCCTGAGCCTCAGGATGTCACTGGCTTCGACTCGAAGATCCCTTGCGCTTCTTTGATGGTTCTGCCATTTGAGGGAGTTATTTGAAATTTCAATCGGTTCAAAAGAAAGAGAATGAAAAAAATTAAGTTTGGGCTTTGTGGGGAGTGATTTGGACAAGAAATGAGTGAGATATGGCAGAAAGAAGAATTGGGAACGAGGGTTTCGCGAGAGAATGAGGAGTTGCAGTTTTCAGATTTTGAAATCTGAATATATAGGAGCAGGGACGCGTTGTAATCGATTACAGTATTTGGTAATCAATTACACCCTTCTTAACTGCCTGTAATTGATTACACTATTGTTGTAATTGATTACCAGAGAGCATTTCAGCCAAAACTAAATGCTAAATGACTTTTAAGGGAAAAGGGGTTTGAATGAATATCAAAATACTTTTTTTAAAAAATATTACATTAAATATTGAAAACAATTTATGAAAGAACGTTAATCAAGTAATTCACATATCACATTCAAAATCATGCAAAATCCTTTTTTTTAATATATATATATATATATATATATATATATATATATATATTCAATTATATCAAAATAATCAACACAAGTATTAAAGAATAATGATCATAGACATTATCAAATATTTAAAAGGAAACTTCATGCTTTGAGAAAGAAAATTAACTCAATCAAAAAATATAAACACATACTCACAATTTCAATCAATCAAGACAAACAAAATGAAATTTTGTTAGTCATCATAATCAAATTAATTGAAAGGAAAATTTCAACCAAAATAAAATTAAAAAAGAGAATGGTTTTGATGTTACCTTTTTCATGATTAAAGTATCTAGATCTTCAAAGATGGAATTCATACTTTTACTTTTTGCTTAATCTTCTTGAGAGATGTTCTCATCACTCTCATAGTCCTTGGTTAGAAGGTTGATCTCCTTCTGTGAACCATCAGATGAGTCATTGTCATCCCATGCAATGTAGGCCTTCTTGGTCCTTCTTTCTTCATACCTTTTCTTATCACTTTTCTCTGGCCATTCCTCATTTGAGGGACAATTTGCTTTAATGTGACCAAGTTGGTTGCATTTGTAGCATCTAAGAATTTGAGAGTCTTCTTAAGATCTTCTTCCATTGTTGAAGTTTTGATACCTTTCGATTCTTCTCTTCTGGACAAATTTTAGAAACTTCTTCACAAAGAGTGAGAAGTCTTCTTCAACTTCTGATTTTTCTTCTTCATTTTCTTCTTGTATTGATGAAGAGGCTTTAAGTGCTATACTTCTTTTCTTTTTGTTGGTTTCTTCATTTTGATTAAGTCGTTGAAGTTCCATTTTATGTTCCTAAAATTTTCCAAACAAAGTAGCAAGAGACATAGAGGAAAGATCTTTACTTTCAGAAATAGCAGTTACCTTGGGCTTCCATTCCCTACTTAAGCATCTTAAACCTTTATTAATTAGATCTTCTTAGGGAAGATTTTTCCTAAAGAGGCAAGATGGTTGACTATATGTGTGAATCTTTTTTGCATGCTATGGATGTTTCCATTAGGGTTCATCCTAAACAATTCATATTCATGTGTACGGGTATTGACTCTAGATCTTTTCACATCAGTGGTGCCTTCATGTGTAAGTTGGAGAGTATCCCACATCTCCTTGGCATTTGTGCAATTTGACACTCTAAAATACTCATCTATTCCTAAGGCTTAAGTAGTAATGTTTTTGGCTTTAAGATCATACTGGATTCTTCTTTTATCTTCTTCTGTCCACTTGTCTCTAGGTTTTGGTGTTGTGGTGCTAGTACTTACATCCACTACGGTGGGTATGTAAGGTCCTATTTCTATTGCTTCCCAAATGTTTAAATCTATGGCTTTAATGAAAATCTGCATACGGGTTTTCCAATAATGGTAACCCTTACCGTTAAAGATAGGTGGCCTATGGATGGAATTTCCTTCAGGAAACAAAGAATTTGAAGAGGCCATGAATCTTAAAGTGGTTAAACTTTCTACAAGATACCTGCTCTAATACCACTTGTTGGATCAAGTGGCCTCGGAATAATTAAGAACGGGGGGTGAATTAATTATTAATGTACCTTGACTAATTAAAAAATTATCCTTCTTAATGTTACTAGATTCAATTAGGCTTTTACTACAAAGTTAAGAAAGTAAAGAACAGAAATAGAAACTTAACCAAAAGTAAAAGTGATAATTAAAGTGCACAGCGGAAATTAAAGAGTGTAGGGAAGAAGAAGACAAGCACAAGAATTTTATACTGGTTCGGCAACAACCCGTGCCTACATCCAGTCCCCAAGTGACCTGCGGTCCTTGAGATTTCTTTTCAACCTTGTAAAAACCTTTACAAGCAAAGATGCACAAGGGATGTACCCTCCCTTGTTCTCTCTGAACAACCAAGTGGATGTACCCTCCACTTGAACTAATCCACAAGAGATGCACCCTCTCTTGTTCTCAGTTACAATAACCCAAGTAGATGTACCCTCTACTTGTACCACAAAGGATGTACCCTCCAATGTGTTAAGACAAAGTTCTCTGGCGATTAGTCCTTTGAAACTTTGTGAAGGGGAAACAAAAGATATCTCAGGCGGTTAGTCCTTCGAAATCTTTTGTTTAAGGGAAAGGGAAGAATCAAAAGAATTCTCAGACTGTGTTGTTTTGAATTCTTTGAAAAGGGAGAAGGGAGACCCAAAAGAATTCAGGCGATTAGTCCTTCATTCTTTTGGAAAAGGGAGAAGAGAGACACAAAAAGAATTCAGGTGGTTAGTCCTTGGCGAATTCTTTTTGGCAAAGGGACAAGAGAATGAAAAAGATGAATAGCACACTTTTGTTTTCTTTGAAAGAACAAAGTTTGGAAACCAGAAAACTCAGAAAGCTTTTGGCAAAGGAAGAAGAAGAAGAAGTTCAAGAAGATGTTCAAAGAGATTCAAAGGTTGTAAAAGAATATATGAAAAAATTATTGAAATGCAAGTCAAGGTCTTGCTTTTATAGACTCTTCATGTCTGGTCAAGAAAAACCATTGGAAGAGTTATGACCTTGAGAAAAACCTGAAAACCATTGGAAGAGTTACATCTCTTGATTTTTATTCAAAACATGTCACTAGTAATCGATTACCAAAACCATGTAATCGATTACACAAAGCATTTTATAAAAAGATGTGACTCTTCACAATTGAATTTGAATTTCAACGTTCAAATACATTGGTAATCGATTACCAATATATTGTAATCAATTACACCATTTAAAAAACAATTGGAACGTTGCAAATTCAGTTAAAAGCTTTTGAAATCAAACTTTGCCACTGGTAATTGATAACAAGAAACTGGTAATCGATTACAGGAAACTGGTAATTGATTGCCAGAGAGTAAAAACTCGGGTAACTTAGAAAATTTTGAGAAAAACTCTTTTGAAAAACAAAATTGTGCTATGTTTGTTTTTTGAAAAATCTTTTCAATACTTCCCTTGTGAAGTCTTCTTGATTTCTTCTCTTGAATCTTGAATTAATCTTCTTTTGAATCTTGAAATCAAACTTCTCTTGATTCTTGAATCTTCTTGATTTCCTCTCATGAAACTTGAAATTTATCTTGATCTTGAACTTGTTGACTAAATCTTGAAATCATTCTTTGGGCTTTTTGACTGAATCTTGAAATCATCCTTTGGGCTTTTTGTCTTCATCTTTGTCATCATCAAAACTACTTGAATCAACTTGATTCATCATCATGAAGCTTGCTTCTATAGAAAGAAATCTCAAGAACCGCAGGTTGCTTGGGGACTGCATGTAGGCACGGTTTGGGGCCGAACCAGTATAAATCTTGTGTTTGTCTTCTTCTTCCCTACACTCTTTAATTTCCGCTGTGTACTTTTAATTTCCGCTTTTACTTTTGGTTAAGTTTATGTTTCTGTTCTTTACTTTGTTAACTTAGTAGTAAAAGCCTAATTGAATCTAGTAACATTAAGAAGCATAAGTTTTTAATTAGTCAAGGCTCATTAATGATTAATTCAACCCCTCTTATTAATTATTCCGAGGCCACTTGATCCAACAACATTTTTTTCCCTTCCTTTTTCCGGTCAACTCCGATCGTGAACCAAGAAACCACCACCATCAGTTGCCTCCTCTCCATGTTCACCACAAAACCCTTCTGATTTTAGTCTCTACTTCCGTGAGGCGATTTTCAACCACTGTGCACCATTGTCATCTTTCTTCTTCTTTTGTTTCTCTTTCGTTTTTCATTTATAAATTCTAAAATCCCAAACACAGTTTTTCACGCTTTCCTTATTGTTGTGTGTCGGATAAAGATATTTTAGTTTTGGGGGTTGATGCAATCCTACCCCCCCCCCCCAAGGGCATTGCATAGAAGACTCCAAGAAGATTGGGCCAGAGATGCAAGAGAAGGCCCTAGGGTTCTCATGAGCCTTACGGTAGATTTCAGGCCCATGGGCTAAGTATGAGCCCACTTATCTTTGTACATATTAAATAAATGTTTCATTATTTTTGGGCCTTGTATTTAGGGCTCCATAATGTAGGTAGGGTACCCTAGAAATGTAGGATTTTTGTGCCCTTGTATTTTAGGGCACCTAGACTAGTTTTTGTATTAGGGGTAGTTTTGTAATTTCACATGAATTAAGTGAATATTTGATTTGTGTTAGAAAATAAATTTAATTGAATTGGGAGAAGCCCAATCCAATTAAATTTTAGAGGGGGAGGTGAGCATTTGCTTGCTACACCCCATTGTCACATCATATAGTCACACTTTGTGCATGTCCTTCATGCTTTACATGTCTCATGACACTTAAGCACACTTAGTGGAGAATCTTTTTGACTTGATCTTGGATTAGTGGGCTGAACCATAGCTAAAATTCACTAATCATAATTAGTGAAATTTTGGCTCCAAAATTTGGCTCCACAAATTCAATTTCAAATTCAAGTAAATTTTGAATAGAAATTCAAATTTCCCTCCAATTATGTGTAACACTTAGGCTATAAATAGAGGCCATGTGTGTGCATTTTTTCAACTTTGACCATTTGAAAATCAAACTTCAGATCTCAGAGCTCTTTTAGAGCACAAAATTCCATGCTCTTCTCTTCCTCTCCCTTCATTCATCTCCTTCTTCCTCCAAGCTCTTATCCATGGCCTCCTATGGTGAGCTTCTTCTGGACTCATCTTCTCCATGAAGTGGCATCTCCTTTCTCTCTTCCTTCTCCATTCCGCTGCCATTCATCTTCCAAGAAGAAAAGGAATTCATTGATGAAGAAGATCCTAGGCCTTAAAGCTCCAATGGAGCTTACATCATGTGGTATCAGAGCATCTTCATATAGGTGATGTTCTTTTGCTTCCTCTATCTTTTTGTTCGGTGAATTCTCTTTAATTCCTTGTTCTTCATCTTATTCTCCATGTATATCCTCCATTGTCTTGTGGTTTGGTGCTGTTTAGAGTAGATTAAAAAAAACCGATTAAATCTTAGATCTACACTTGTTCTTGCATTTCTATGGTTCAAATTTTGTAGATCTACTCTTGAGTCATGTTATTGTGTTGATTTTAGGTTCTATCATTTTTCATTCATAATATTCTTATGCTGAACCTTAGATCTAAATTTTCTTCCAAAATATTGATTAAAAAAAAACACAAAAATCTAAGTGTAAATCACTTAATCCTTGTTGTCTTAGAGTCATGTTTAGTCATAGTAATTGTCACATTATGTTCTAAGTTTGTGTTGAATTTTTATTTTGTTCATTGAATTCTAGATACGTTTGTTCATGTATTCTTGTCATTCTTAGCCTATGTTTTGAATTTTGAGTCTAATTCATGCATGTTATTTGGTTCATAACATGTTCTAAATCAATTCCTAGAAGTAGTCTTGTTGTTGAACTCTTTTTTTTTCTAAGTTTCCTACATGATGCCTATGATGAAGTTGAGTTGTGGTGCTGAGTTGTGGCTGGATTTGTGAATCAAAATAAGTCTTAAGCTCTCCTGAATTGTGTTATTCAAGATAATTGAGCATAAGCAAACACAAATTGTAACTATCCAAGCCTTAAGAAAAATAAACACTACTCTTGATTTCTAGGTTGAAATCGCTGGTGCTGACAGCTTGAACATACGAACTTGTATAAATTACTGGGAATTGGTCACTACGTGTTTTGAGCTGAAACTTTTACTTAATTTTATAGACATCTGGAAAAAAAATTATGAAAAAAGAACCAAGCGATTTGGATTAAAGGAAAAAATAATAAAAATCACACAAGTTGGCAAAAAAATCAGTGTCCAGGAAAAAAAAAAGTGAAACAAAAGTGTGCTTGTTGTTTTGGCTCAAAATTTGTTCTATAATTGGTGCCTATTTTATACCAATCCTAGTTCTGAAATTTCAATTGAAAATTAGTGTGAAAAAAAGTTCCAAAACTAGAGGTTTCTTGAGTCTTTTTTTTTTAGTTTTTTTTTACTCTACTCTAGAGCCATTCTAAGTTTCTCTTTGAGTCCTAGCTTGCTTTTATGTGTTTTTCATTGATTTAATTGTTGAATAATCCTTGAAAATTTGTCTTGTTAAAACTCTATTGGTTTATCTTTCATTTCATTTTTTTGTTCTTTGGTTATTGCTTGTCTCTTTGTTTCCTTGTATGTGAGTTGCCATATAGGAAATTGGAAAGAAGGATTGGAGCCATCCCTTGAAGAATTTGAGTCAAGAAGCAAGGGGAAAACCACCTTAAGAGCTATTGGACTAAGAATCACTCCAAATTGAGTGAATCACCAAAGAGAGAACAACCATCAAAATTGAAGGCCTTGTTGTAATTTTGTAATTGACAATTTACTTACTTTCATTGCTTTCAAATTTTGTAACAAAAAGGCCTTTCATTGGAAGTAAGTTGGGAGCCTCCAATAGGTCACCCTACTTCCATTTGTGTGTAATAATTTTAGGCAATTTTCCCTTAGGATTGTGAGTGTTTTGTTGGGAACCTTAAATGTGGTCATCCAAACACTATTAGGATTCGCCTAGTTTACATTTCTTGCTTACTTTCATAGCTTATTTCCTTTACCTTCCATTGTCAAACCACCTAGATAGCTTGCCTTTTAACAATTAGTTTTTACCTTATCTTTCACACCTCTTTTAGTGTTTATTTTGGCTAGTTTCAACCATAGTTTCTTTTACCTTTTGTTTTCAAACCCCCAACAAGAAAGAACCATAACTTAGGAACCAACATGAGTCTTCATTCTTCATCTAGTGTTAATGGTGAGGGTTCTACTCCTAAGGATCCCTTGTATAAGATATTAGATGAGTTGAGATCCCTTAAGTTGTGGAAAGAAAAACAAGAGAGAAAAGAAAAAGATAAAAAAGGAGTGGAAGAAATAAATCAAGATGAAAGAGAGAAAATAAGAGAGGAAGAAAGAAGAAAAATAATGAAAGAAACGAAAAGAGAAAAACATGCCTCCTATAGTAGTCATGACTCTTGCAAGAGTTTAAGTGAAGGACTTAGCAACTATTATAGAGGGCGCCATAGTTCACATACTAAACATAACTCCCAAAGAAGAGAAAAGGATAGAAGGCCTCGAGAGGTTAACATTAGCCTCCCATATTTTCATGGAAAAGATAATGTTGAGGCCTACTTAGATTGGGAAATGAAGGTTGAACAACTCTTTACTGGCCATCATATTAGCGAAGAGAGAAAAGTTGCATTGGCTACCCTTAGCTTTCAAGGGTATGCCCTCTATTGGTGGACTTCCCTTGTTAGGGAATGAAGGATTCATGGGGATCCTCCAGTAGAGTATTGGAATGATCTTAAGAGTGCCCTTAGGAATAGGCACATTTCCTCCTACTATGAAAGGGAGCTTATGGACAAGCTCCAAAGGCTTAGACAAGAGAGTATGAGTGTTGAAGAATATAGACAACAAATGGAACTACTCCTTTTAAGAGCTGGACTTAGGGAGGAGGAAAGAACAAGCATAGCTAGGTTCCTTAGTGGGCTTAATATGGAAGTGAGGGATAAGGTTGAACTCTTTCCATATAGGGACCTAGATGAGCTAGTCCAACTTTGTATAAGAGTGGAGCAACAACTTAAAAAAAAGCCTTCTTCAAAATCTTATGGCTTTCACTCTTATCCAAGGAAAGACCAAGCCCAAGGAATTTTGGGGGTTACACCTTCAAAACCCAAGGAAGATAAGGGTAAGACCATAGAGAAATCCACCCCTAAGACTAGTTCCCAAGAAAGGACTAGCAACATTAAATGCTTCAAATGTCTTGGGAGAGGTCATATTGCCTCTCAATGCCCACAAAGAAAACCATGATCATGATGGGTCAAGACATTTATAGTAATCAAGAGGAGACTACTTCTTGCCCTTCCTCTAGTGGAAGTAAAGATGAAGTAAGGGGTGAAGAGTCTAGTGAGGAAGTCTAACCCCATGAAGAAGGTGACCTCTTAATGGTTAGAAGGTTCCTTTGAGGTCAATCTTGTGATCTATCTCAATCCCAAAGAGAGAACATCTTTCATACAAGATGCAAAATTTTAGATAAAACTTGTTCTCTCATTGTGGATAGTGGATCTTGTTGCAATTGTTGTAGCACAAGATTAGTTTCTAAATTGAATCTCACTATCATTCCCCATCCAAAACCTTATAAACTTTCAATGGCTCAATGAGCAAGGGGAAATGATAGTTAAACAACAAGTGAAGGTACCTTTCTCCATTAGGACATAGAAGGATGAAGTTAATTGTGATATAGTTCCCATGGAGGCAGGACATATTCTTTTAGGAAGGCCGTGGAATTTGATAGGAAGATCATTTACAATGGCCTAACTAATGAGATTACCCTCACCCATCTTGGCACTAAATTTGTGTTGCATCCTCAAACACCTTCACAGGTGGCCAAAGATCAACTAACTATGAAAGATAAGAGGAATGAGGAAGAAAAACTAGAAAAACAAGAGAAAATAAAGGATAGTAAGGCCTTGTCTTCAAAGGCCAAGAGGAAGGAAAAAGAGGAAAAGGATTCCTCCAAGATTGTTAAGAAGGAAAATCATTTTGCAACAAAAGGTGATATTAAAAGAGCACTCCTTCTTAAACAATCTTTCTACCTTCTCCTATCAAGGGAAACATCCCTTAGCACCGCCATACCTCTTGAGCTTGAGGTTATTTCTCAAGTAAAAGACTTGTTGGATGAGGGTTTGGTTTGTAAGAGCTTAAATCCTTGTGCTTTATTGGTGCCCAAAATAGGTATTATGAGGCACCAAATCCCTATGATAGATGGTATGATGAATGTGTTGAGTGGTGCAACCCTCTTTTGTAAAATCACTCACGCACCCAACATCTTCATGATTTGTGTACATAGGGACTCATTAGGTAGGTTTGTTCTTATTTTTTGTTTCAATACAAACCTAGGTGCTCATATGGGACACCTTAGGTTTTTCATAATTTTTTGTAGGAATAATCAACATGAAAATAAACAAAAAGGTATGTTTTATTCCATTATTTTCCTTAACTTTTTAAGTAGTGATCAAGGGCTTCCCATGAAATCTAAGAGAATAAAGGTCATTCCTAAGTAGCCTACTCCACCAAGTATAAGGGAAATTTGGGGCTTCAATGACTTAACAAACTTTTACAAAAGGTTTGTCCCATATTTTTCTATACTTGTAGCACCACTCATTGAGTTGGTGAGGAACTATGTTCTCTCCTGGGAAGATGGTCAGGAAAAGGGGTTTTTAGTCCTTAACCTACTCTAACATACCCAACATCACTAATATACATGTTTTAATTCTTTTTACAGGTGTTGAGGAAAGAATCCCTGAGTTTCAAGAACCTCTGGATTTCAGGTCAAATCCTTTTCAAGGGGGAGGGAATGATGAAATCCTACCCCCAAAGGGCATTGGATAGAAGACTCCAAGAAGATTAGGCCAGAGATGCAAGAGAAGGCCCTAGGGTTCTCATGAGCCTTAGGGTAGATTTCGGACCCATGGGCTAAGTATGAGCCCACTTATCTTTGTACATATTATATTAAGGTTTCATTATTTTTGGGCCTTGTATTTAGGGCTCCATAATGTAGGCAGGGTACCCTAGAAATGTAGAATTTTTCAGGCCTTGTATTTTAGGGCGCCTAGACTAGTTTTTGTATTAGGGGTAGTTTTATAATTTCACATGCATTAAGTGAATATTTGATGTGTGTTGGAAAATAAATTTAATTGAATTGGGAGAATCCCAATCCAATTAAATTTTAGAGGGGGAGGTGAGCATTTGCTTGTTACACCCCACTGCCACATCATATAGTCACACTTTGTGCATGTCCTTCATGCTTTACATGTCTCATGAAACCTAAAAACACTTAGTGGAGAATCTTTGACTTGATCTTGGATTAGTGGGCTGAAACATAGCTAAAACTCACTAATCATAATTAGTGAAATTTTGGTTCCAAAATTTGGCTCCACAAATTCAAGTAAGTTTTGAATAGAAATTCAATTTTCCCTCTAATTTTGTGTGACACTTAGGCTATAAATAGAGGCCATGTCTGTGCATTTTTTCAAATTTGATCATTTGAAAATTAAACTTCAGATTTCATAGCTCTTTTAGAGCACAAAATTTTGTGCTCTTCTCTTCCTCTTCCTTCATTCATCTCCTTCTTCCTCCAAGCTCTTATCCATGGCCTCCTATGGTGGTGAGCTTCTTCTAGACTCATCTTCTCCTTGAAGTGGCCTCACCTCTCTCTCTCTTCCTTCTCCATTCCACTACCATTCATCTTCCAAGAAGCAAAGGAATCCATTGATGAAGAAGATCCTAGGCCTAAAAGCTCCATTGGAGCTTACATCAGGGGTTTGGGTTTTATGTTGAGATCTTGTTTATTTCTATGGTGTTTGCCATTGATTTCTTGGTCTTAAGTGTTTGTTTTTTATGGAGTAGGTTTTGTGTTGTGTTTGTTGTTAGAATTAATGTCTCATGTGAAAGGCATGTGACTTATGTAGGGACTAATAAATAATTAATTAATAATTAAGGACTAAATTGTAATTGGGTTAAATAGGAGAAGTTTCTAGAGGTAACTGCTACTTGATGGGAGTAGTGGTTATAAAAGGGATTAATACCCACTAACGTGAAACAAGGTCCCCTTCCTGGCAGAAATGTATTCTCTCTGATCTCTAGCCATCACAAACATAGAGAGACAGAAAGAATAGTCAAGGGAGTGAAATCTTATTTCTCTCCTCTTCCAAGACATCAAAGTACACCAGAGAAAAACCTCACTATGGAAAAAGGTACGCATTGTTCATTTATTATTTGTGAGAATCATAGGTTTTAAGATCCTGTTGGTTTCCTATAATTATTAATCTAGGAAACCCTTAAAATTTATATGTGGTATCAAAGCCACGATTATGAAATTATATGATTCTCCATTAATGATAATTTTTTCTCCAAATTTTATGAACCTTAACTATGAAATTTATGGATTTTTTCCATTCCATGTATTGTTTTATTGGCATAATACGGTGTGTCAATATTTTATTGTTGTTGAATTCTAATTTCAAGAAAGAAAGCGAAGAGTGACTTCTGTGTTAGACTTCAAATTCGTGCCTTTTACTGGGATCAAAGATGACAATTATGTATTATATATGAAAATGGCAATTACATTTCACCTTTGGAGAAAGATGCCAAATTGTGTTTCTTTTTCTTTTGTGATATCTTGGAATGGAATGAAAAGGCACGAATGAAAAGCGAAATACTCTTTTGCATGTACGTTCCTAAGAATTCTTTGGAATTGTTATTTGCAATCCACTTTTTGCTATTCTCAATCCCACATGTTTTTTTTACTATTAAACGCGATTAAAGGATTGAAAGTTTATGTCCAACAATTAAATTAACGTGAATGCTTTAAAATTATCAGTAGCAATAAATATGTATATGCTATACATTTGCTTCAATATGATTCAATTTCTATTATTTTATTGGTTATAATGTGAATGCATGGTATTTATTTGGCCTAGAATGAAATTAATAAGATGGCTATGAATTGTTAATAGCAATAAGTATGTGCAGGCCACATATTTGGTTGGAATTAAGTGTATGATAGATTTGTTAGACACCAAAATGGCCAAGTCTATAAGGTTATTTAATTTCAAATTAATGATTATTTCAAATACTCATAGAATAATGTATGCTAAATTATATGATTATTGGTTTTGGGGTACATTGAAATTCATTGTTATAAGACATTTATGGATCACTCAAAGGTTGATTAGTTAGTTGTTCTTATAATTAGCGAATATAATTGTAGGCGATTTGTGTGTATTATTAGTTTTATTTTTATACCCAAAGGAAATAGATACTACTAATTGGTGCATATTTAATTTCCAAATAATGTTAAGAATTTTATTAGCATCATCATGTTTGTATGTTGTGTTGGTGTATCACCCAAAGGAGAGCATCAATATACATTGACCGTTATCCGAATGAATTATATGTATGACTTGTGTTTTATGTCTCAAAACACTTATGTGAATTTTATTATGAAGAGAAAGTCTATTATAAAGCTTGGGAAAGAGCTAACAGACTTAGCCTAATCTTGATGAGAATGACAATTGCAAACAATATTAAGACAACTCTCCCTAAAATCGAAAGTGCTGAAAAGTTTATAGGAATAGTGGGAGAGTATTCTCAAATAGCTAATAAGTCTCTTGTTAGGACATTAATGAGTACATTGACCATTATGAAGTTTGATGGTTCACGTACTATGTATGAACATGTCATTGAGATGACAAACATTGCAACAAGACTTAAAACCTTGGGAACGACTGTGAATGAGAACTTCCTTGTTCAGTCTATTTTGAACTCATTACCATATGAGTATGACCCATTCCAAATGAGTTATAATACCATGTGTCGCAACCTACCCTTCAGCGGGAGGGCGAAGCGAGACTCGCGGGTGCGTGTTCCAAGAAAGGAATACGCGCGGAGTCGCCACCAACGTTTATTTGAGGAAAACGTCGGAAAAACTGGAAAAGGCGTGATCTACGAACATTAAGTGAAAGGTTTGGGAGTTGTATTTACGCACGGGGAAGGTATTAGCACCCCACGCGTCTGTCACAAGAGACGACAGCCTTTAATCAAATGTGCAAATATGAATTTAATTTATATTCTTTTCCCTTTTTACGTTCTTATGTCTTTTTTATGCCTTTTTATGTTTTTTTGTTTTTGTGGTCGACAAGGGCGTTTCCCTTTGCTCCTACGTATTCCTCAATTATGATGAGAAAATCAGACCTACGTAGTTCTTTTGTGAACAAAGCGTTTTGGTTAAGTTATTATTTTTTTATCCTGTTTTGCAAGATATGTTTTTATTGAATGGAAGGTCATTTAAGGCGTTGGACCATTAAACAAACTTCCAATTCTTTTGAAAAGAGAGAAGACATTAAGGCATTGGACCATTAATGATCTCTTTATTTTTTGAAAGAGGTAGTAAAGTCACATGTTGATTTTTAGGCCTTTAAAATCTACACTTAACCAATAAAAGCGGAAAAGACCATTTCAAGGCGTTGGACTTTTCAAAATGTCTTTTTTAGGCGATGACAAAAGTTTTGGTTGATGAATTGATTTTAGCCTTAGTTTCACTTTGGTTATTAGTTGATTCAATCAAGAAAGAGAAATCCCAAAGAGAAACGTCCGATTGCTTTTTTTTGGTTTATTTTACTAAAAGATATTTTTTATTATTATATTATTATTTTACCTCTTTTTGGTTTCCAACGTAGTTATGGCACGACCGAACGGTCGGATTTCATTTTAACAGAAATTAACGGATATTACAATTCAAATGATCGGTGGAAATTTATTTTATTTTTTGATTAGGCAAGAAAATGACTTAAGCAAATGACTAAAGCATGTCAAAAGGGGGTACGGAAAGTAAATGAAATGAAAATAAAAGAACGTGAAAACAAATGAGGACCACTAAGGGTACATAGAATGAATTGAAAAGTTCGATTTCGGGTACTTACCGGTTGAAGATCGAAGAACGACGAAGAATGAACGAAGAACATTGAAGAACGGTTGAAAATCTTCGCGAAATCACCCACGGAAACGTTACAGAAGCGCATCGGCTTGAATTTTCTTCACGGAACCAATTTTTTTTACTAATTTCAAGTGATTCTCGAATTACCAGGAGGGCTGAACAATTTTCCTCTTCACTTCTCCCCCTATTTATAGGAAAATGGGGGAGATGCTTGCCACCTAGCTTGCCCAGGCGAGCTAGGTTGCTTCCTCCAGAAGCAACCGCCTTTTGGAGGAATTTTCTGGAAGGCCCAAGTGGGCCTGGTTGCTATTTGCACCCCCATTTTTACTAAATACACCCCCTGCCTTTTTTTGGTGATTCTTTTTCCGTAACGTTATGAAACTTTACGAATTTCGTAACAATGCTTGTTTTCTTTCCGTAATGTTACGAAACCTTACGGACTACGTAATCAACCCATTTTTGGTTTCCGGGATGTCACAGAACTTTACAGATTGCACACTAACACTTCCCTTTAATTTCTGGCATGTCACAGAACCTCACGGATTGTGCTACAATGCTTTCTTTTGACTTCCAGCATGTCACGGAACTTCACGAATTGCCTAACGATGGGTGCCAAGTACCTCGAAGTGGTCAAACGAGGGTCGCATCCTAACAACGGATGGTCCCCGGACGAAATTAGGGTATGACAATTGCCATTCTTTACTTGTCTTTTATTGGAGATAAAGGGGAAGTAAAGATCAGACACTAATTTCGTTCGAGCGAAACACCATTCGGCCAGTGAACCTCCCTGCCAGCGGAACCTGCAAAAATTTGAAAATGATCAGTACCGACACATCATCCTGATACTGCCGAATTTGCTCCTCTTGGTTGATACAAGACGCAGAATGACCATAATTTGTCTATGCGTTTTGTCGGACACGATCGAGTCTGGGCGGCGAGACACAAAAGGACCATAATTTGTCCCTGTGTGCCACCGGACACGATTGCCTCTGGATGGCGAAATGGTGTGCGGAACGACCATAATTTGTCTCCGCCCACCTCTCAACTTGTTGTTTTTGAATGACAAAGGGTGCAGAATTTGTCTCTAGGCGTTTATCACCCAACTTGCGAAATCTAAATGACAAAGGGCGCAGAATCTGTCTTTGCGCGTTTATCACCCGTTTCGCTGCTCCTAAATGATAAAGGGTGCAGAATCTGTCTCTACGCGTTTACCCACTCAGCTTGTTGTTCCTGAATGATAAAGGGCGCAGAATCTGTATCTACACGTTTACCCACTCAGCTTGTTGTTCCTAAATGATAAAGGGCAGAGAATCTGTTTCTGCGCGTTTACCCACTCAGCTTGTTGTGCTTGATGATAAAGGGCGTAGAATCTGTATCTACGCGTTTACCCTCTCAGCTTATTGTTCCTGAATGATAAAGGGCGCAGAATCTGTTTCAGCGCGTTTACCCACTCAGCTTGTTGTGCTTGAATGATAAAGGGCGCAGAATCTGTATCTACGCGTTTACCCACTCAGCTTATTGTTCCTGAATGATAAAGGGCGCAGAATCTGTTTATGCGTGTTTGCCCACTCAGCTTGTTGTGCTTAAATGATAAAGGGTGCAGAATATGTATCTACGCGTTTACCCACTCAACTTGTCGTTCCTGAATGATAAAGGGCGCAGAATCTGTATCTACGCGTTTACCCACTCAGCTTGTCGTTCCTGAATGATAAAGGGCGCAGAATCTGTATCTACGCATTTACCCACTCAGCTTGCTATCATGCTTTGAGTCTTAGAGATAGAAAAAGAAAGTTTAAATGGATAACCACTCGGGTATCTCCTCCTGTCACATGACTCCAGTGTCAATATGACAGAAATTGTCTACGCGGAAGATGACGTAAATCTCCGCGTGTCAACTGGCTTGTTGGCCGCGATTGACAAAGGGTGCAGAAGACGACGTTAGTCTCCGCATGCTATCATGCTTTGAGTCTTAGAGATAGCAAAAGAAAGATTTTACAGATAACCACTCGGGTATCTCCGCATGTCACGTGACTCCAGTGTCAGTATGATAGAATTTTTCTGCGCGGAAGATGACGTGAATCTCCGCGTGTCAACGAGCTTGTTGGCCGCGATTGACAAAAGGTGCAGAAGACGACGTTAGTCTCTGCGTGCTATCATGCTTTGAGTCTTAGAGATAGCAAAAGAAAGTTTTTACGGATAACCACTCGGGTATCTCCGCATGTCACGTGACTCCAGTGTCAGTATGACAGAAATTGTGGGGGGGCGGCCGACAAAAGCGAGGCTCTTGCTCCTACGTATCCTCAATGAGGAACTCAGACCTACGTAGTTCTGGATAACTTGTGAGACTAAAAATAGCCTTGGTGTTTTCTTCACTAAAATGCGAACATGCTTTAGTAAAGAGACAAAACTTCCAACTGATAAGAGCAACATATTTTTTGGATGAAAAACAATGTGTCTACCGGGGAAGGAAAATATACTGGTGAAATCTTCTCATAACCACAAATGAGATTTTGGATGTTAGCATTTCGTTTCTAAATGACCATTTAGAGGAAACACTGGGTTCAACAAAAAGAGAAGAAAATCACTCAAAGTGTATCAATCTCGCATAGGTAAGTGTTTCATCCTAATTCCGAACCATAGGTATGTCATGACTTGATTTTGCAAATCATTTCCTATCAAATCAAAGATTACATGCGTGATCATGGATCAGTAGGACTTTTTCTTGGGAATGGGGTCTTTCTTGGTGGGAAATTTGGCTTTGAGTGTTTTTGGCCTTTTTCTTTTCTGTTTTTGTTTAGCGCGAGGCGAACAAGTCACCGACGCACAGGATTTTGGTTGGTAATCAAAGGGAGAGGACCACTTTAGGTCGTGGTATCCTTTCTTTTCATATTTACTTTGGTGATAGCTCTGTATTTGTTCAGATGTCGTCTGGTCCAAATACCTTTTTGTATATTTCTTCTATTTTCTTCCGATCTTTGATCGGGAATTTTCTTTCCTTTTTTTGCTTTCTCCCACTCTTTGATTGGGAATTTTCTCTTTTTGTTTTCTCCCACTCTTCGATTGGGAATTTTCTCTTTTTTTTTCTTCCGCTCTTTTGATTGGGAATTTCCTTTCTTTTTTCCTTTCTCCCACTCTTCGATTGGGAATTTTCTCTTTTTGTTTTCTTCTAAGGGCAAGGATTGACATTCTCACCCTGGGTCAAGGTTTATGGTAAATTGGGATTTTGGCTCAAGGCTTGTAGCACGGCTGGACATGATATATGTCAGGGTTTGGTTCAGTTCAAGGATAAAAGGGAATGTCCCACATTATTTCCATGACACAAATGCAACAATGATGATTTGGAAATTTTATGCAAAACTAGTCTTGCATGCACCTATGTGGACACTCAAGTGTCGAAAATTTTTTGGTCATGTGATGCTAGGGCTCATAATTCATTTTTCTCTATTTTAGTTAACCCAATATTTCCAAAATATGTTCTTTTATCAATTTGTGCATTCATCCGAGTCTATTTTGGGTGTTCGGAAAAACTTTCACAACATTTACCCTTCAAATGTGTACACACGTTTTTTTTCAAAAACTGGTTATGATTAGTGAATTTTTTTTTCAAAGAAAAGCTGGAAGTCATCTCTTTTCAAAAGCATGTTGGTTTTTCAGCTAGACAACTTATTTTTCTTTTTTCTCTTTTCCTTTTTATCATGTGTTTATTTCTTTTCCTTCTTTGTTTTTGTTTTTTTCTTTTCATGAGGTATTTTGCTACCCAAACATGTGTATATTTTTGTGAGGTATTTTTGCTATATACATGCATATCCAAGGTATCTTGCTACCTAAACATACATATATATATTTTGTCAGGTATTTTTTTATTTACATACATGCATATCTAGGGTATCTTCCTACCTAAACATACATATATATATATATATATATATATATATATATATATATATATATATATATATATATATATATATATTGTGAAGTATTTTTTGTTTACATACATGCATATCTAAGGTATCTTCCTACCTAAACATACATATATATATTTTGTGAAGTATATTTTTTGTTTACATACATGCATATCTAAGGTATTTTCACTACCTAAACATACATATATATATTTTGTGAGGTATGACTACCTTCCGAGCTTGTGCTTGTTTTATTTAAATTCCTAGGATCATGAGCGACTAGGTGTGTCCTACTATGACTTGAGAAACAAAAGTGATCAAATAACAAGCAGAGATTTAAAAGGTACTAGGTTGCCTCCTACTAGCGCTTCTTTAACGTCTTGAGCTGGACGCCTGATGACTTGTCGGTCACGGACCTAGTACTTTGCTTGCCTTTGGCCTTGGACTTGGTCACCTATTGGCCGGCCATGCGTCATAGGCAATACTCTAACCTTTTTGTGGATGAGCTGAGGGGCTCTGGAGGTGGCGGCGATGCATTTGTTACCTGTTGCCAGCCATCCCCAGGCTGTTGTGGTGTCTCGCCCTCTGCCTGTCTGGGAGCGCAATACTTCTTGATGAAAGCTCGGTTAATGCGGGGCCTAATGACCTTGCTGGGGGTGATGAGCACTCCGTAGAACTGACAGAGGCCCGTAATCAGAGTTGGAAACCCCAGGACCCTGTTGGACTTCTTTGGGTCCACTAGGTGTCCTGCGGGCGCGATCCCTACAAACAATGGATGACATCAGAAATCAGTTTGAACCATATGCATACTTACCTATGTCATGATGGCATGACCTTGTCGGGCGGTACGAGCACCCTGTAGGACTGATAGAGGCCCGTAATCAGAGCTAGAAACCCCAGGGCCCTGTTGGACTTCTCCAGGTCCACTGGGTGTCTTGTGGGCACGACCCCTGAAAATAGTAGATGGCATTAGAAATCAGTTGGAAATAATGCATACCTACCTATGTCGGGACGGCACAGACCAACTGATACTTCCGCAGGGGGAGATCGGCATTACGGTCGCTGGGTAGAATGTTGCTAAGTAGCAACGTCATCCATATCTGTGTTAGAGTGGTCATGTTGGTGCGCACGATCCGCACTTGTCTGTTTGCAGCGGCACGGGTGAAACCTTGCCCCGGTGTGCACAGTAGTTGCGCGATAGCCTTCCTCTGGTTGTGCTCGCACAGTTGGCCCTCCTTTGAGATCAAGGGGTGGCCCGGGAAAAAGAATGGTTGAAGGGAAATTACTGGTCCCTTAACCGGGAGCCCAAGTCTTGGTTAAGCATTAAGGGCAGAGGACCTTAAATCCTCTTAAGGCGTGGGTATGGAGCCCACTGAAAGTGAGGACGCGTAGCCCTCAAAAGGCGAGGGAGAGCGCAGCCCTCCGAAGGCGAGGATGTGTCGCCTTTTGAAAAGGGGGACGTGTAGTCCTCTGAAGGTGAGGGCGTGTAGCCCTCCGAAGGCGAGGACGTGTAGTACTCTCAAGGGGAGGACATATAGTCCTCTAAAGACGAGGGCGTGCAGCCCTCCGAAGGCGAGGACGTGTAGTCCTCTCAAGGCGAGAATGCCTAGTCCTCTGAAGGTGAGGGCGTGTAGCCCTTTCAAGATGAGGGCGTGTAGCCCTTTGAAGGTGAGGGCGTGTAGTCCTCTGAAGGTGAGGGCGTGTAGCCCTTTGAAGATGAGGACGTGTAGCCCTTTGAAGGCGAGGATAGGTAGTCCTCTGAAGGTGAGGGCATGCAGCCCTTTGAAGGCGAGGACGTGTAGTCCTCTAAAGGTGAAGGTACATGACCCTTTGAAGATGAGGGCGTGTAGCCCTTTGAAGGCGAGGACAGGTAGTCCTCTGAAGGTGAGGGCATGTAGCCCTTTGAAGGCGAGGACGTGTAGTCCTCTAAAGGTTAAGGTACATGACCCTCTGAAGATGAGGGCGTGTATCCCTTTGAAGGCGAGGACAGGTAGTCCTCTGAAGGTGAGGGCATGCAGCCCTTTGAAGGTGAGGACGTGTAGTCCTCTAAAGGTGAAGGTACATGACCCTCTGAAGGCGAGGACGTGTAGTCCTCTGAAGGTGAGGATGTGCAGTCCTCTGAAGGCGAGGACGTGCAGTCCTCTGAAGGCGAGGACGTGTAGCCCTCTGAAGGTGATAGGTACTAGTACCCAAGGGTCCACCCTTATGATAAAGCAAGAGATCGACTCATGGAGAGGGCCGTTCATTCCAAATTCAAAAGATTGGACATGAGATGCATGCAGCCTTTGTCATGCGATTTGGTAAATGCAGACTTCATATGAAACAATGCAATGTAATGGAAAGTTGTACCATGTTCATGACATTATTTCCCTATTTTATGATTTTGATTTTGATTTTTTTGGAAAACACAGATTGACCGTCCTTTTGAAAGAGGTGATAATTCATGCAACCTTATCCTATCTTTTGTAAATCTTTCTAGGAACTCCCTCAGAGTGTATGTTCTGTTTGATTTAGTCACTTGACCATTTTGGAGTGATGACAATGGAGCCATTTGCTGTTTAACCAATCCATTGAAATTCTCGAGTTTGTCCCCCCCCCCCCTTTTTTTGTTTAAAAATATCGACGGGTGAGACCTTTTGATCTGCCCCTAGGTTCGCTCGAGGCTCATGCACGGTGCCCTTCATTGCCCCAGTGTAAGGCTTTGAGGTACCAATTGTTATCTTTCATCATGACCTTGTAGTTGGGAACCTATTGGGTGAGAACTTCTAATCTTCCCCTAGGTTCACTTGAGGCTTATGCACGATGCCCCTTACTGCCCTAGTATAAGGCTTTGAGGTATCAATCATTGTCTTTCGTCATGACCTTGTAGCAGGGAACCTATTGGGTGAGGACTTCTAATCTACCCCTAGGTTCACTTAAGGTTTATACATGGTGCCTTTCATTGCCCCAGTGTAGGGCTTTGAGGTATCAATTGTTGTCTTGTTTTCACAACCTTGTAGCAAGGAAGAAGCGATTAATTCTCAAAAAGGACTTTCAAGGACGAGAAATAGTTGAAGGATTTTTTTCAGTTGATGGATTAAGTCAAATGACTCCCATGTAGAAGCAAGATGTTTTGATGATGCCAAAGGATCAAGTGCTTCTAAGTTTTATTCAAGACAAGAATCCAAGAATCCAAGAAAATCAAGATATATGATCAATTTGATCTCTATAATCTTAGGAAGAAGTTTCCAAATTGAAAAAACAAAAGGTTTGGCCAAAGAATTCTATCTAAATCATTTTAAATTGATATTTACTCTCTGGTAATCGATTACCAGCAGCTGAAAATGTTTATAACAGTCACTAGAAATTTGAATTTATAATGTGTAATCAATTACTCATGGATGGTAATCGATTACCAGCAGTTTACTGAACGTTTTAATTCAAATTTCAAAACCTGTAATCGATTACACAAGTCTTGTAATCAATTACCAGAGGGGATTTTCAGAAAATAATTTCCAAGAGTCACATCTATTCAAATGTTTTATGAATGGCCATCAAAGGTGACTTGGAAACACGAATTTAAAGAGAGTTTTCATTGCCCAAAAAGTTTTATCCTCTCAAAAGATTAAGAGTTCTTCTGAACTGAAATGTCTTTATCCTCTCAAAAAGATTCCTTGGTCAACCACTTGCATATTCAATAAGGAATTTTGATTGATCTTCATTGTACAATCTATCTCTTTTAAGAGAGATTTCTTCTTCTCTTCTTCTTATTTCTGAAAAGGGATTAAGAGACCGTGGGTCTCTTGTTGTAGAGGATTCCTGAACACAAGGGAAGGGTTGTCCCTATGTGGTTCAGACTTTGTAAAAGGATTTTTACAAAGAGAGTGAAAAATCTCAAGTGGGTTGCTTGAGGACTGGACGTAGGCACGGGAAGTGACCGAACCAGTATAAATTAAGTTTGCATTCCTCTCTTTAAACTTCTTTTATTTATTGCTATTTATCTTTTGCTTTAAACAAGTTTAGTTTGAATTGTCTTTTGAGTAATTCATGTTAAGTGTGCATTGTTAATCCAAAAAGAGAAAGTGAAAGTTTAATTGGGGAATAGTCTTTTTATCTTAATTCAACCCCCCCTTCAGAGGCCATTTGTCCAACATCCTATTCTTGATAACTCACTTCACTCTAAAAAGACAAACTTTCTGGAATGATAAAATGAGGTCACACGAACGTCTTGAAAACACAGTCAATCAAATGCTTTTTTTTTATTTTGAAACTTATTTGTTTTGAACTTTACTCGTTGTTTTACGGCACCCCCACCAACATGCAGGACGAGTAATCTCTGATTGAACGATCTTGGAAGTCAACACTCAGGAGCGCAAGTCGCTTTGAGCAAACAAACCAATGGCTTACACTCGCATTCCGGTGGAAGTTGAATAAGCAAAGATGTGTTTGTGAAAGGATGAGAGAGACAAGGATGTCAAATTCATCCATTTTAGCATTGTAACTGTGGTTTACAATAATGGCATAAACTTGGAAATCCTGATGAGTCATTACAGACATCTAACAACAGCTTTCAAAACTGCCCCATGTGTGGTGTCTCTTGTCAATGTTAGGATTTACACGCGATTCTCCTCAAATTTTGTGGTGTCTCCACAAAACTTTGAGAATGGCATTTTTAGGCGATGACAAAAGTTTTGGTTTATGAATTGATTTTAGCCTTAGTTTCACTTTGGTTATTAGTCGATTCAATCAAGAAAGAGAAATCCCAAAGAGAAACGTCCGATTGCTTTTTTTTTGTTTATTTTACTAAAAGATATTTTTGATTATTATATTATTATTTTACCTCTTTTTGGTTTCCAACGTAGTTACGGCACGACCGAACGATCAGATTTTATTTTAACAGAAATTAACGGATATTACAATTCAAATGATCGGTGGAAATTTATTTTATTTTTTGATTAGGAAAGAAAATGACTTAAGCAAATGACTAAAGCACGTCAAAAGGGGGTACGGAAAGTAAATGAAATGAAAATAAAAGCACGTGAAAACAAATGAGGACCACTAAGGGTACATAGAATGAATTGAAAAGTTCGATTTCGGGTACTTACCGGTTGAAGACCGAAGAACGACGAAGAACGAACGAAGAACATTGAAGAACGGTTGAAAATCTTCGCAAAATCACCCACGGAAACGTTACGGAAGCGCCTCGGCTTGGATTTTCTTCACGGAACCAATTTTTTTTACTAATTTCAAGTGATTCTCGAATTACCAGGAGGGCTGAACAATTTTCCTCTTCACTTCTCCCCCTATTTATAGGAAAATGGGGGAGATGCTTGCCACCCAGCTCGCCCAGGCGAGCTAGGTTGCTTCCTCCAGAAGCAACCGCCTTCTGGAGGAATTTTCTGGAAGGCCCAAGTGGGCCTGATTTCTATTTGCACCCCCATTTTTACTAAATACACCCCCTGCCTTTTTTGGTGATTCTTTTTCCGTAACGTTATGAAACTTTACGAATTTTGTAACGATGCTTGTTTTCTTTCCGTAATGTTACGAAACCTTACGGACTACGTAATCAACCCCTTTTTGTTTTCCGGGATGTCACGGAACTTTACGGATTGCGCACTAACACTTCCCTTTAATTTCCGACATGTCACGGAACCTCACGGATTGTGCTACAATGCTTTCTTTTGACTTTCATCATGTCACGGAACTTCACGAATTGCCTAACGATGGGTGCCAAGTACCTCGAAGTGGTCAAACGAGGATCGCATCCCAACAACAGATGGTCCCTAGACGAAATTAGGGTATGACTCCATGAAAAATAAATGGAATGTGCATGAATTGCACAATATGTTAGTTCAGGAAGAAATGAGGCTTAAGAATCAAGGAAGCCCCTCAGTCCATTATGTAAGCCACCAAGGGAATCTGGGAGCTGAAAAGAAATTTATGAAGAAGCATGATAAAGGCAAAGGGCCATAAGGATCAATGACGACTCTTTGCAAATCCAGATGAAGGTATCAAAGGGCAATACTTTCCAATTTTGTAGGAAATTTGGACACTTTTAGAAGGATTGCCTATAATGTAAGTATTGGTTCAAAAAGAAGGGGAGCTTAATGCTCATGTATGTTTTGAATCACACTTAACTGAAGTTCCCCATAATACATGGTGGATTGATTCTGGATGTACAACTCGTGTTTCTAATACTATATAGGAATTCCTTACAATCCAAACCATAAGCTCAAATGAGAAGTTCATCTTCATGGGGAATAGAGTGAAAGCTCCAGAGGAAGCAGTCAAGACTTATCGTTTAAAACTTGACACTGGATATCATTTAGATTTACTAGAAACTCCTTATGTACCTAGTTTATCTAGGAATTTAGTTTCATTATCTAAATTTGATTTTACTAGATACTCTTTTAATTATGGTAATGGATGTTTCAGTTTATTTAAGCATAATCATCTCATTGGTACAAGTGTTTTTTGTGATGGTTTATATAAATTGAAATTAGATGGTTTGTATGTTGAAACTGTTTTAACTTTGCATCATAATGTTGGCACTAAACATAGTTTAGTAAACGAACGATTTATTTTCTTGTGGCATAAACGTTTAGGTCACATTTCTAGATAAATGATGGAAATATTAATAAAGAATGAAATTCTTCCTGGTCTAGATTTTACGAATCTAAATATTTGTGAGGATTGTATTAAGAAAAAACAAACAAAACATACAAAGAAATGAACTACAAAAAGCACTTAGCTTCTTGAAATTGTGCATACTGATATTTGTGGACCTTTTGATGTTAATTCTTTCGGAAAGGAAAGATACTTTATCACCTTTATTGATGACTATTCATGTTACGGTTATGTCTACTTACTGCATGAGAAATCTCAGGCAGTGGATGCCTTAGAAAATTACTTGAATGAAGTAGAAAGGCAATTAGACAGAAAGGTGAAAGTTATTAGATCTGATAAAGGTGGTGAGTATTACGGAAGATACGATTAAATTGGGCAACACCTAGATCCATTTGCTAAACTCTTTTAGAAACATGGCATTTATGCGTAATACACAATGTTTGGTACACCACAACAAAATGGTATATCAGAAAGACATAATAGAATTTTAATGGATATGGTTAGGATTATGTTAAACAATTCAACTTTACTCGTATCTTTGTGGATGTATGCCTTGAAAACAGTCATGTATTTGTTGAATAGGGTTCCTAGTAAGGCAGTTCCAAAGACACCTTTTGAATTGTGAACGAATAGGACACCTAGTATAAGGCACCTGCATGTTTGGGGTTGCCAGGCAGAAATAAGGATTCATAATCCGCAAGAAAGAAAATTGGATGCAAGAACAATTAGTGGATATTTCATTGGTTATCCAAAAAAAGTCAAAGGGGTATATGTTTTATCGTCCTAATCATAGTATGAGAGTTGTCAAAACTGGAAATGCAAGGTTCATTGAAAATGGTGAAATTAGAGGGAGTACAGTTCCACGAGATGTGGAAATTAAAGAAGTTAGAGTACAAGTTTCTTTAGGTTGTGCCTGTAGTAGTAAGGTGATTGCTCCTTTAGTGGTTATTCCAAAAATAATGAAGAGGAGCAACATAATAATGACCCCATGATACATAATGAACGTATTATGGAAGAACCACAAGAAGTAGCATTAAGGAGGTCTCAAAGAGAAAGGATATTTTGAATGACTATGTGGTATACCTATGTGAAATAGAAACAAAAACAAACTTAAGCATTAATGGCAATGATCCAGTTTTGTTTTCACAAGTTGTAAATTGTGATAATTCTGAGAAATGGCTAAATGCCATGAAAGAAGAGATAAATTCCATGATACATAATTGTGTTTGGGACCTTGTAGAATTGCCAAAGAGTTGTAAGAGAGTTGATTATAAATAGGTCTTCAAGACTAAACATGACTCTCGCGGCAACTTTGAATGTTACAAGGCTAGACTTGTTGCAAAGGGATTTTCTTAGAAAGACGACATTGATTATAAAGAGACGTTTTCATCGGTCTTACAAAAGGACTCTTTCAAGATTATCATGGCATTAGTAGCCCATTACGACTTGGAGCTACATCAGATGAATGTGAAAACTACCTTTCTTAATGGAGATTTAGAGGAGAATGTTTATATGATCCAACCAATGGGGTTTTCAATTGAAGGAAAGGAACACATAGTGTGCAAATTAAAGAAATCAATATACAGTCTCAAGCAAACTTCCTGCCAATGGTATTTGAGGTTTAATGATACCACTGCTTTCTTTAGATTTAAGGAAAATACTATTGATCAGTGTATATATCTGAAGGTTTGTGAGAGTAATGTTATTTTTCTAATTCTGTATGTTGATGATATCTTGCTTGCAACTAATGATCTTGGTCTTCTTCATGATACTAAGAAGTTTCTCTCTAGTAACTTTGAAATGAAAGATATGAGTGAGACAGGCTATGTGATAGGGATAGAATCTATAATAGATCACAATGATTGTTAGACTTATCTCAAAACGCATATATCAATAAAGTACTAGAGAGATTCAGGATGGAAAGGTGTTCAACATCACCTGTTCCAATTTAGAAATGAGACAAATTTAGTCTCACACAATGTCCTAGAAATGATATGGAACGAAAATAAATGAAAGCAATTCCATATGAATTAGTTGTTGTTGCATCTACCATGGAAGCTGAATTTGTAGCATGTTTTGAGACTGTTGGACAAGTGGCCTCAGATATCTTAAGAAGGGGGGGTTTGAATTAAGATATCACAATCTTTTCTTAATAAAAAATTCTATTTTGATTCTATCCCAACAACCCAAGATTCCTATTAAAAATGAACTCCTAAATAATAATGCAAATTAATCTTACTAAATAGAAACAATAAGCAATAAACAATAAAGGAGTTTAAGGGAAGAGAAAATGCAAACTCAAATTTATACTGGTTCGGTCACACCCTTGTGCCTATGTCTAGTCCCCACGCAACCCGCTTGAGAGTTCCACTATCTTGCAAAATCCCTTTACAAGTTCTGAACCACACAAGGACAACTCATCCTTTGTGTTCAGATTTCTTTACAACAAGAGACCCTCGGTCTCTTAATCCCTTTTGAGAAATAGAATGAAGAGAAGAAGAAATCTCTCTTGAAAGAGATAGATTGAACAATTGAGGACTCAAATAATTCCTTATTGAATTGCAAGTGTATTGTCCAAGGAATTTCTTAAGAGGATAAAATGATTTTGCTTTTTGAGAGGATAAGACTTTTTGTTCTGAAAAAATCTGAGCAAATTTGTGTTCTAAGTCACACATAAATAGACCTTTGATGGCCATGTAAAAAACCATTTGAAAATTTGTGACCCTTGGAAATAATTTTCTGAAAATCTCCTCTGGTAATCGATTACAAGAATTGTGTAATCGATTACAGGCTTTAAAATTTGAATCAAAACGTTTAGTAACTGCTGTTAATCGATTACCATCCACATGTAATCGATTACACAGTGTAAAATTTGAATTCAAATTTCTAATAGTTGTTATAAATCATTTTGGCCACTGGTAATCGATTACATCCTCTGGTAATCAATTACCAGAGAGTAAATCTCTTGAAAAAGACATTTTTGCTTAAACTTCTTGGCCAAACCTTTTGCAGTTTCAATTTGGAATTCCCTTCCAAAAACACTAGAGATCTTCTTGATGTTTGTATCTTGTATTCTTGGATTTTTGTCTTGAATTAAACTTGAGAAGCGCATTTTCATAAGGCATCAAAACATCACAATCATATGGCATCATCAAAACATCAAAGGCAAAGTCTTTGCTTCTACAGAGACTACAATGCAGGCTAATTGGCTGCGAAACTTTATTTTAGGGCTTGGAATTGTCGACAGTATTGCCAGGGCACTGAAAATGTATTGCGATAATTCCACATCAGTATTTTTCTAAGAACGACAAGTACTATGAGGGTGCTAAGCATATGAAATTGAAGTACTTTGTAATGAAGGAAGAAGTTCAGAAACAAAAAGTGTCAATAGAACATATTAGCACAAACTTTATGATAATTGATCCTTTGATAAAGGGATCACTGCCCAAGACATTTATAAAACATGTTGAAAGTATGAACATTATTATTATTGATAATCATTAAGTGTAATTTACCTTATGCATTTTACAGACACTCTGATGAGCTCATTTATGATATGTTTCTGATTACATGTTCTCTATGTTTGCATGCATATTTGTATTAGAGTAATGTTAACAGGTTTTGTCTTGAATATATATATTATGTTGGACCAATTATGTACTCCTAACTAATGGTCATATTAAGGAGAAAACTAATTTGTAGTACAAGGAAAGGACTATGTCGATTAAGTGATGTACAACCGCCATGACTCAAATTGGTTCGTATTCTTAATCATGAAATTATGATTTACCCAATAGAACAGTTTAGCCATTTTAATGCAGATTATGTTAGTTTACTCTATTTATTTATTTAGTCCATAATGTTTAGTAATGTCACATGAGCTAAGTGGGAGAATATTAGAATTAATGTCTCATGTGAGAGGCATGTGACTTATGTAGGGACTAAGAAATAAATAATTAATAATTAAGGACTAAATTGTAATTGGGTTAAATAGGAGAAGTTTCTAGAGGTAATTGTACTTGATGGGAGTAGTGGTTATAAAAGGGGTGAATACCCACTAACGTGAAACAAGGTTCCCTTCCCCATAGTGTTTTCTCTAATCTCTAGTCATCACAAACGTAGAGAAAGTACACCAGAGAAAAGCCTCACTATGGAGAAAGGTACGCATCGTTCATTTATTATTTGTGAGAATCAAAGATTTTAAGATCCTGTTGGTTTCAATCAAAAATAATTTTTTTAAAGAATTTTGATTATGATTGGATTAAAATGATTTTTGCAACAAAAATAAGAACAATATTTAAATGATTATAGGTGTATAATTTTCTTATTCGTCTAGGCACTAAGAATCTTAGGGCCAACCCTACTTAAGATGGTTGTGCTATATGCAACATGAGTGTGCTCTTCAAGTGTGATCTTTTTTTTAGCACATTTCAATGTCCTTTTGGGCTTATTTTCACATTTTTCACTTTCACATCTATTTGTTGCACACTTAACAAAAATCATGAGTTTTACCAACAAAGTTAGTTAAAAATAAGGTAAAACAAGGAAAAGAAAAGTTACACATTATCACATACAAATTCTGATTTATCAAATTTCACATTGACTAAAGGCATAGTCAAAATAGTGTATAAAGGTGAAAAATTCTAAGTTAACTTTTTGAATTGATTTAAACCACAATCAAATTCTAAAATAGTATTTGATGCTTGAAATGTTTTAGTCCTCCACATGAACACATTATGTTGGATAACTTATGTTAACTAAAGATATAACCAAAATAATTTATAAGTGAGAAACAATTATCACACTATGAGTTAATTGTTTAGATTGAGTTAGGTTCAAATCTAAATTCTAAAATTTCTTTTTAATATTGGTTGAAAATTATTCAAAATTGTAAATTTTGGTACCTAATAAATTAGTGAATTTTTTGTTTCCTCCATGCTAATTTTTTTCATTTGTTAATAATCTAGACTAAAATAAAATTCGTTGATTAATTAAGAAACAAACACAAAAATCACTCATTCATCAAGGATTAAAAAAATTAAGGACAAAAAATAAAATTATTATTTTATTAAGGACTCAACTTAAAACAAAAATTTATTAGAGAATAAATAAAAAATTAAAATATTTATTAAGTATTAAAAACATATTTAAGCTTAAATTAAATAAAAATGCTTATAGTGAGTATTTTCTCAATACCACATTGAGTGCACTGTGCACATTCCACTTTTCAAGGCTTCAAAATTTCATGTGTCATTCATTATATATGTGTCGCTAAGCAGTGATTGTGTGTGTATGTATATAAGTAGATGAGCAAATATTGGAACAGAATGGAATTGACATGAAATCTTTGAGCCTTAAGGCAGGAGAGGAACGGTCCAAGCGACCAAAAAATGGAGACATATACAGAGAGGTGGCAGCCAATGTGCAAAACATAGAGAAACGGTTGAAATATCTATGAGAGAATGCTTAGTTGTTCTCAATTGACGCGGCTATTGAAATAGCTGATGCTGCATATCTTTTCAGACTTTTGAGAAAATCAAACCATGATATTGAGATGGTGGGGCAAATGGCACATAGAGGTCCCCTCTTGATGCTCTTCAGGCAGAAATGCTATCCAAGAAAGGAAAGGAACTACTCAAGCAGAGTAAAAACAAATTAAAGTCGACTATCCTGTCATGAGCCACTAAGGTTCATGTCCGTTAACGAAATAAAGAGTTAAAGTCATGTCCAGTCTAGATAATAATAAAATTCAGGTTAAATTATAAATTTCGTTAATTTTTTTATTTTTTCAGAAAAATCCTTATAAGAATTGAACTGATAACATTTTAATCAAACATGAGTAATAAACTACTACAAAACAATTAACTTTATAAACCCTATTTTATATTATTTTATATGTATCATTAGTGAAGAGTTATTAAATTTTTTAGAATTATAAATATTTATAAATTAAAAAATATTTCATATATAAATATTTATTAAAATTTTTAATATAAATTATGTATTTTTATTTTGAATGGTTTATGTATTTTAATTTTAATTTTAATAATTTATACTTAAATTTCATAAATTAATATATAAATTATTTACATAAATCAATATTAATGTTTATTATTTTTACTCTAATAATATAAATCAATATAGTTATATCATTCAATATGAAAATTATACAAATTACGTAAATATATTTTAATATGTAAATTATTTTATGTAATTTATAAAAGTTTATTTTGTATATATAAATCATAAAAAAATTTATTTTCATATAAAAGATAATAAATTTTTATTGTTCAATTTTTAGATAATTTTAGTATTATTTTAATATACGTAACTTATATTAATTATTTTATGTAATTTATAAAATTATTTTTATATATAAATAATTCAAAATTTAATTCAAATTATTAAAATTATTTTTTTTTATTTTTACATTATTTAAAATTTACTTAATTTGTATAATTTACATAAAATAGTTTTTTAATATAACTATATATTTTTTTATGTCATTGTTGTAAAAACTATAATAAAGTGCGAACAAATTTTTATATATAATACTTTATTAATATATATTAAAATAAAACTTAATAATGAAAATAAATACATGTAAAATTAAATATTAAATATGTTTAAATATTTATTATTTGGTTTTAATTTTTAAATTGTATAATTTAATAAAAGTTAAAATTAAAAAGATATAAAATATGTTTTAAATCATCAAAAAATCAAAATAAAATTTAATAATGAGAACAAATACATTAGTTTATATATTAATTCATAAAATTTAATTATAAATTAGTAAAATAAAAATAAAAATATTTAAACTATTCAAAATAAAAATATATAAAATGATATGAAACAAATTTAAAATGTTTATATATTAAATATTTATTTAACTTATAAGTTTTATAATCCAAAATAATAATAACTCTTAAATAGTAATACATATAAAATAGTTTTCAAGATGTGTTTTAAACGAAGTAAGTGTATTAGTGGTTATCATCTTATCTTTGAATAAAAGGTCTTTAGTTCAACTCTTACTAAAATTATTTTTATTTTTTACTTTATTTAACTCCTTGTCAGATAAGTATCATGTCAACACTCTTACATAAGCGACATGTCAACACCAATACGATACATCAAAGTCAACATTTGACTTAGGACGGTCAACTGACAAAAGGTCCAAAATTGTTTATTCTAAGAAATAAGGGGACTAAATGTATTAATTTAGAAATAAAGAGACCAAAATCATAAATTTAAAATTATAGGGGACTAAAATTATAAGTTAGTCTAAAATCTATTATTATGTTGAATTGGCTTATTTATTATGTGTATATTGTAATCATGATATTTTAAATAAATTGAATGGGGGTTAAATATAGAGTGATGATAATACACTATCTCTCCTGTTTTTTTTTTTTCAATATACATCACTTCACAATTTAATTCTCAATCTACATTACTTTGAACTTTGTACTTTGATTCACATCATTTGCAAATGAATGAGACCAAAGAGATCTGATAGCTGCAAACTCAGATGAATGTGAATACACTCTCTCTCCTTTTTGTTTTTTTAATTTAAAATATTATAAAATATAAATATTATATTATATAATTTTTTAAATTGGTTTTAAATTACTTATTTGTTAAATTAAATTTTATAATTTTGTTTTTTATTTTTTAAAAGAAAATAATATTATTAAATATAATTATTTTTGTTTTATTATTTAATTTACTTAACAAGTTTTTAGGTGAATATTTTTTATTTAAAATTTGAATTTTCTAATATAATTATTTTTAATAAAATTATATTACTAAATATAATTAGTTTGTTTATGTCATTAGATTTAATTAAAAATGATAAGACTTTTTGTTTAACAATTTATTTATAGAAGAACATTATATTGCATTATTAATAAAATACTTAAATAATACACTTGGCTAAGGAAAAACTTAAGATGGAGATATGTTAGAACAATTGTTTCTGTTATGACCATGTTGCCGGCAAATTCCACATTTTTTTTCTACTTTTCCGTTCATTTTCTTCTTCGTCCATCTCAGTAGGAATGCGAGTTGAAATGGAACGACCCTTTGCAGTCCTCTTTCTCCTTGGATTAGGACCCCACTGATCTCGTTTATATTCTTGCCACATTGATTCGTGTGGTAGTAAACCAAAGGGGTTCTCGTAGACGTGCAAAATATGTTGTAAAGTGAATAGCATCGGCACATAGTTCATAGGATTAAGATTGACAGATTTATAGGCAGCCATGACGTGAGAACACGGTAAGTGTTTAGCCTAATATTCACCACAATCACACTTTTGGGATTGTAACATTACTCTAAACCTTTCTTGTGGTTTGGGTGTTTGAAGAGGGGATTAAGTCTCTGTTATAATAAAAGTGTGATTGTGTCTGTCGAATTCATTTACAATGTGTGTATTAGATTCTTGTTGATCGTTATTCATTGCATCAGAGACGACTTCAGAATACTGTAAGTCGGAGTTGGTCATTGCCTGAGTTTGTCAACCTCTAATAGCAAAGATTTGTGCGATCTTGAAATACTTCTCCTCAACAAACGATGACACCAGGAAATATCTTGTATTTTTTTAACATGGAATTAACAGACTCAGACAAATTGGTAGTCATATGTCCCCAATGTTTCCCCTCATCGAAGCAATGTACCCAATTTTGTTTGGGTAATTGATCAAGTCATTCAATTACACTTGGCTTATGTCGCCGGTGCATCTTCTCAGTGTATGCGTAACCGGTAAATATTCAATTAATCTATTACATTATAAAATTTGATTAAAAATAAAATTTAATGAATAAATAAAATAGATTCTCACCAGCCAACATGAGTGATTTCTTTAAATGTTTGTCATTTGAGTTACAAAGTTTTGTGCAATGTGGCACAGGCAAAAGAAATGGGATGTGTTGTGAACCCATAAGTTAGTTGGGTTGTTGTAGGCACTTATAATTAAGGGGTGTCTATCTGAAATGAGAGAAATGTTAATTTGCAGAGTAACATGTCTTCTCAAATTTTTTAGAAAAAAACCTCAAGCTAAAGTTGTCTCCCCTTCTACAATGGCGTTGGCAATCAGAAAGATATGGTTAGCTTCATCTTGTGCAGTAGCTATGGCCAGTATACTTTCCGTAAAGTCATGTACCATCTACTTGTACTATGGGTTTGCAATATGCAAAGCCTTCAATGCATGAACCAAATGACCAAAAAACACGTTTAAACATTATTTTGCTCGGTACAATTTCTCCCCCCTCATACAAAGATTCTGTTTGAGCAGGGACCACAGTCCCAGGAATACAAGATTGTAAAGCTCCCAAAAGTTTTGGTAGTTTGGCATATGATTCTTTCCCAGTTTTCATGAATCATCTCCAACGTTCCTTTCTTTGCTAACCATGTCTTTAGAATGTAGCATGGACAAACTCAAGCATTTAATCAAGCAAGTTGCACCTACAGGGGTTTCTTCTTATGAAATTCACGAATCACAATTGGTTAGACGATTGTTCTTTTGACAACAAGGTCGTGCTAAGTATTCAGAAAATTTAATTGAATATGAAATAACAGAATTGAAAAATGACGAAGATGCGCTAAAGGTGTTGGCACAATTCAACTATTGGAAACGACTCTGCACAATAGAAATTTTGGCTACTTTTAACAAACCAGTAATCAAAATAGAAGAAGACATGTATCATGCATAACATATTTAAGATCATCATTAGTTTTGTCATATTTGCGTTGTAATTGTATTTTTTAATATGTTTCATTATTTTCGACTATCATCTGAGTTACTACACTTTCAAATTTTATGTTTATTATATAAGATAGATGTATCAATTATTTTTTCACTGTTTTTTAATTTGTTTTAATGCTACTAACTAATTTTCTTATTTTTTAATTAACGAACATAACAAAAAAATATCAAGAGCACATAAATTTAACTATAAAATTACATACAACGTAACTAAAAAATTGTACTCTAATTTTATCCATTTTTTTATTTTTCTTTATCTATATATTTTTCTTTAAAAAAACAAAATTATAAAATAATTTAATAAATAAGTAATTTTAAAACCGATTAAAAAAATTATATAATATAATTTTATAATGCTTTAAATTAAAAAAAAAATAAAAAGGAGAGAGAGAGTGTGTGTATTCACGTTCATTTGAGTTTGCAGCTGTCGGATCTCTTTGTCCATGTTCATTTACAAAGTGGTGTGAATCAAAGCACAAAGTCCAAAGTAGTGTAGATTGAGAATTAAATTGCAAAGTGGTATACATTGGAAAAAAACAGGAAAGAGAGAGAGCGTATAATCGTGGTTATATAGATGTTTTTTATGATATATCTTTAATTACGAGTGTAAGAAAATTAGTAAAATTCAATTATTTTTTTGATAAAAAAATAATTGATGCAATTCCGAATGGAATAGGTATTACAAGTTTTTTTATGGGAGAGGCCATCAAATATGTAGGAGGCAGGCGAATTTCTTCATATATTTTATTGTATATATTCTATATAGTAATCTTTATACTAATTTGGTATTTTTTATTTACTAATATTTAAATCGAAACAAATAAATATTTACTAATCTTATTAATATTGAACTTGGTAAAAAAAAGGGTTTAATAACTGAAAAATAAGATTCTGAAAGAAGATTCTTTGAATACTAAAATTACCTATTGAATTTGGATTCTTGTATCCATAATTCAAAAAGTTTTTGTGATTATTGTCGAAGAACTAAAATAAAAGATAGGGTAGAGCTATGACAGTTATTATATGGGGTCTACCCAATGCTAAATGCAAAGGCGCATAATAGATCGATATGAACATTATGAGCTGTCCCGTAATAAACCCAGTTGTTGCCGATATTTTCTTCTCGGTCCCTTCTTCCACAAGCCTAGCTCGAAGAAGGAAGAGATAAGAGGGCCCTATGGAAAATGTGGTCAGAAATCCATAATAGAGTCCGACCACAAGTGGGTGTTTAAAATCCATTATTTATTTTAAACACTCCATTAACAATACTTATAGAGGGATGGTGTGTTTAAAACAAGTGAGTGTTAGAAATATATAGGATCACTCATATCACCAAACACACAAACATACATTTGAGAAATCATAGAATAATTGGTACATATTACATTAGGCATGCAGAAGCTTTCATTGTATTTCATATACAATCTTGCATCTAAAGTAATAATTAAAAAGGTTAAATTGTAATTTGGCTAAAATATATTGGTGATCCCTGGTATATATACCCGACTTTTGTTTTCGATTCATAATAAAAAAATTCACTTTTGCGTACTGATATTTGAAAAGTTTTGTCTTTGATCCCTGTCATTAGAATTCATTCATAACTGATGACGTGTTCATTTACTTTTTAAAAATATAATTTGTGACAATTTTAAAAACGCCAACATTCATTTGAAAATTAAAATTACAATTTAACTGCTAGAATCAATTAAAGTAAAATAAAATAGATATAACATTATTCATTACAAACACACCACTAGAACTAATATCCTAGGATCTGGCTAGCATGTGAAATCTTAACATGTCTCCCACCATGGGAAACATATATGGATCATTGGATTTTATTTAACTTTAAATCAATAAGGGTTAAGATTTTTTTTATCTTTTATCTTTTCTTTTTCTTTATCTTTTTTTTTTCATTTTGTCCTAGTTGCCTTTATTCCATATCACTTAGGCACTCATTTACATTGGAACATCACTGTTGTGGAATCTCACCATGCTGGAACAACAATGCCATTGGAACAACGATGTCGTTATCACCCACCATTCCTTATCATTTAATTGACTCGCTTTCCACCCTTCATGTCCTTGCATGAGAACGTCTTGAAGGTTTGGAGTGATTCCCAAATCAATTGACCCACATTCAAAGGTGGATCTTGGTTTTATTAGAACTGGACAATCCATCCCTAAATGATCCACTCACCTCTTAGTTTTGATAAAAAAAAAATATATATTTATGATAACTAATGGTTTAAATATAAGTGAACAAGACCTATCAGTTGAAGCTAACGTGGCAAGATCTTTCTATTCTTAGTGAGCTTTATGATCGTCCACTCCCATTCACTAGAGCCTTAAATCATATCCAGTGTCTAACAGACCCCAAAACACTCAAAGACGAATTTGTTATGTTATTATTAATTGTGGTCCACTTATTCTATTTCGTAAAGGAAAATTAATTATAAATAGAATATTCTGTGGAACAATATTATCTTTCCTTTTATAAATAGTTAACGTTTGAATTTAGAATGAAGAATAAATTTAGAAAGGATAAATTCAAAATCATTATCGCTGAGGAGACCATGCCAGTCTCATCTATCTCCAACTGGAACCAAAGGATCAAGATTGACAATGGTCAAAATTTGAATGCACAAGATCCCATAATGATTCGATCATCATAATTGAGTAATAGAATCTATGATTCTTGAAAATGTTTGTTTATGGAAGCCATGAGTGAGTTAGTAACAAAACAATACTTGGGTATTTTTAGATTCATGCGAGTCTAAGGGTTGTGTCAATAGTGGTCTAGAAAATACTTGTAAAGTCGAGAGTAGCAGGCCAAAATACTTGTTATAATCAATCTTTGATTAGTGAAATCCTTTATTGTTTTGTAAAAGAGAACTAGACATAGCTCAAGTTGAGTGAACCAGTATAAATCAAGTTATCTAGTGCTTTCTTTGAGCTTCTTTGAGTACTCTTTAAATATTATTATTGACACAATGTTGCACATAAGTTTTATGTTGAATTGCTTTCCAAGTTACTATTTTATCAATCAATCGATGACAACTTACAAGACCTTTGTTAAAACTTAGTTCTGTCACTGGACAATAGTTCTTTATTATTGGACGACAAGATTAACAATTTGTTTGTTGCAACTCATTTCCATTGCAAAAAGTTTTATAAGTTTATCTAACACATTATTCAACCCCCTTCTAGTGTGATTTATTATATTTCAGGTTCTATGTTTCCTTTTATGGCAAATATGGTTTGCGAATGACACACAATCTGGAATTGATAGTGCAACATAAAGCTTCGTTGTTGAAGCTCAGATCGTACAGGGGGTTCAATCTAGATCCAAAACTTGGTCTATTTTGACCTACAAGGTCTTCATGACCTGCTTCAAAACCTTTGAGATCACCCAACCTCATTAACAACATCATCAAAGCACTAATTGATGGTGGCAACAAATGAAAAATCAAAATCGAGAGACAAGTAGAATGACAGATGCGCCCAACTGCAATCTTGTTGCGTTGCCTGCCCCACCACAACACCACCAACTCATCATCTTCATTCATATCTAAATGAAACACCACAACCACTATGTCACCATATTTGTGCTTTAATTGATTTTGATGGTTTTTAATTGTCAAAAATAGTAATTTTAATTTTGAAATGAATACTAGTGGTTTTTGAGCCACCGCAAATTGCCCTATCAAATATTTAGTAGATACGTTATCACTTAATTAATGATAGAAACTTAAAACAAAACTTTTCAAATATCAGGGAGCAAATGCGAAGAAAAAATTTATCAGGGATCAAGAACAAAGGTTGGGTATGTATCAAGGATCACAAATATATTTTAGTCTTGTAATTTTGGCCTCCCTAGTTTCCCAAATCCATGATTTTGATCTCCCTGATTTTTAATTGTAATTAGCATTTGATTCCCCTAATTTTATAAATTGGTGACTTTGGTCCCCCAGTAGATTATTAACTAATAATTATGATTAATAGTTATTAAATCAATTATATATTAAATAAAAACTATTAATCATTAAAAAAAACTTTAATAAAAGATTACTAACCCTAATGTTGTGTTATTGCCGGTGGAGTCATGTGTGTTGGTGGAAGTGTTTGCGGAGAAGACGAGAAGCACAATATTATGGAGAATTAGGGTTAATATTTTTTTACTAAAGTTTTTAATAATTATGTAGTTTTAATTAATTTATAATTAACTTAATAACTCTATTAATAAGAATTATTTATTAATAATTTATCAAGGGCCAAAATCGCCAAATTATAAAACTAGTGAGACAAAATGTTATAATTAAAAACCAGAGGACCAAAATCATGAATTTGGAAAACAAAGGGTATCAAAATTGCAATTTAGCTAATTAAAAACACTAACCAAGGGATCTAGGTTTCTAACTCAGTTGGTTGAGCAAAATGCATATATGGAAATTGACAAACAAATGATACTCCCATGTATGGCAACTACTTTCCGATAAACATACCTAGCAACTATAAGGGTGTTCATGGATTGGATTTTTGAAAATTCAATCCATATCCAATTAAATGGATTGGATTTAAAATCTACATCCACTTAATTGGATAAAAGTAGTCCAGCATGTTGTAGATTTGATGCTTGCATAAGAGGCCTTACTCCTAGAAGTGGCTTCCTTATGTATGAGGCATGTTTCTTGGGTGTTGCAAAAATATGACTACCCTATTGTAACATTACTCTTAATCGCATCGTCCACTCACAAAGAACCATGATCTTGTTTATTACGTTCTCTCGGAATTGTCTTTAATTCTCTCCTATTTGATGTCTATGAAGTATTGCTTTTGATCTCATTATCCAATAGCGAACCAAAACCCAGGGTCAGTCCTGACATTTTATTGGCCTTACACGGAATAATTAGTAAGGACCTTTTTTATGTCTAAAAATATGTATTGTAATTTATTAGGGGCAAAAAAATGGATAGGTCAGCCCAACCTGGTCCATCGGGTCAACCATATTCTATATGAGCCTCATTTTTTTAAGTCTAACCAAGCTTGGTGGTCTATTAGGGCGGCCCATATTGGTCTGTTTTACTTTTTCTTTCTTTCTAAATTTATACTAATTCAAAAGAAGAAAAAATTAAAAAATATTTCTTAAAAATCCTCTTCCTTTTCTTTTTTCTTTCTATTTCTCTTTTTCTTTCTCACCACATCATATATTTTTGTTCTCTACTAATATACTAATTTTTACTTTTAATTTTTTTTATAATTTGAGTAATTATTTGTGTTTCGTATCTTATTAAAAAAACACTTTAAGTTATGATAATAGGTTCATTACATGTTAATATATCACTTAAAAATTTATTAATCTAACATAATCTTATGAGTATAACGCATTAGATAAAAAGAAAAAATTAAATCTTCTATACTTTTGACTCACATCTCATATTTTAATTTTGATAAAATGAGAAAAAATTTCAACCTACTTATAAAAATAACATAAAGCAATATAATTTTTTTACTACACATTTATAAATATTTTTTTTTTTACATTTTTTGGGTTTCTTTTAGTTATAGATCTTGAGACGTCGCACCATTAGACTATGTCCATGGTCAGCTCTGGCCAAAACTGTGGGTATTTTCTTGGGATGTTCCCAAATATGTTGCGGCACTACTCCTTATATCATTCTTCACTAGCTGAGAAAAAGTGGGGGCATATTTATTAAATATTCTTAGATTTTCCAAGCTTGATTATGACAAATGTTGATGAAGGTCCTTAGAACATTAATTAAGAAATTAAAAGAAAAAAATTATTAAAATATGTAAAATTATACTATTCATAATTTATTTTTATATTCTCTTATAATCTTCAAAATAACTTTTTTTCTTTTAGTTCCTTAATTAATATTCTAGGAGCACTAGTTTGCAATAACCTATCATTATTCTCAAGTGAAGCGAAACCGTGGAGGCTTGGCTTATGTGTGTAATATAGACTTGTAGTTGCTCACGTCAACACTTTAGTTTAACCGAATATATTAATTTACAATCTAGACCAAATTATTAAAGTTAAAAAGATTTGATCGTTTACCTTAAAAGGTTATATATATATATATAAGATGAGAGAGGAAAAGTATATTTTCGCTTTCAAATAATTATAAAAATATTTATATTTTACTACACATAAAAATCCAAAACTAGTTGACTTAAAGATCCACCAGGTCAACAAGCCAGTGGTATTGAGAATCGACTAAAAAAACCAGTCGTCATGGTTCCAATCATTTCCCCAACTCTGCTGAGAAGTAACAGGGAAACTTCAAGTCTTCTTTTCCTTTTTCTCATCGTTTTCTGAGAACCTTCACATCCATAAAAGGCATATATGGTATCACAGAAGGAACCGAGAGGGAAGCAAAACTAAAATTGGTCTCAGTCACATATGTGCTTTACCAATTCTTTCTCCCATTCCTTTTGCTTCAATTCTTTGTGCCTACTACTAAGGCTCGGGGTATAGCTCGGTTGGATTGAGGAGGATGCAAGAGTTGTTGTAAATCCCTTAATATTCATTTTCGATTTCCACGAATAAAATATACTATTTGTGCCCACTTCTTGTTCCATCTCGTCACATTCATCCAACCTATTTTCCAATTCAAGATGACTCAACAACCAGACTTTAGTTGGATGGTTCCCATTGAAGTGATGCTGGGCTCACTCTACCACGGACAAGTCCAAGCCTGCAGCATCTCAAGCGTCACAGACGAGCTTCGAGGCCCAAACAAAGCAGCTTTCAAGCCAAAGGAAGTCTCCATAGGACCCTTACACAGAGCAACCACGAGGCACGTGCAACTAATGGAAGAGACCAAATGGCGTTACATGCGTGAGTTTCTCGACAGAAAAGGCACGCAGGAGCAGAACAGAAGATCGGAGCAGAGGCTCAGAGAGTGCGGCACTGATATCCTCAAGCTGGATAAGATAATCATGGCAAGCTATGGAGGTAACATCGAATCGGAACCGCGAGAGTTGGCTAAAATAATGATTGTAGATGGTTGTTTTCTGTTGGAGCTTCTTATTAGGCTTGGTGATTTTATATGTAACAGTAGCAATAGTACTAATAGTTATGCAAACGACCCTATACTAAAAAATAAAGAGAAGGTGGTGTCTGTTCTGAATGATATCACAATGCTTGAGAACCAAATTCCATTCATTGTTCTCAAGAAGTTGTATAGGAAGGTCTTTCCCGATTCCAGTGACATCAACAACGACCACCGGGCTGCTGATATCGTTCGCAAGGCCTTCGGTTACGACGAGGTGAAAAACCCTGTCCACATACTTCACTTGATGCACTTGTCCACGGTGCAACAGAGCCAGCAAGAGGGTAAACGCGTGAAGCAAGAGCTATTGCGCTGTGCCAAGAGGCTTCAAGCTGCAGGAGTAACAATTGAAGCTGTAAACACCACTTCTGGTCATGAGTTGGTGGATTGGTTCAACTTTGAGTTAAATTTCAGTGACAGTGTGCTGCGGATCCCACGGCTGTATGTTAAGGACACTACAGAAGTGAGGTGGAGGAATTTGATCGCGTGGGAGCAGAGCAGAATTTGGATAACATGTAAATACACTTCGTATGCTCTTTTCTTCCAAGGTTTGGTTTGTTGTAAGCATGACATTGAGCTGCTTGAGAAGAATGGGGTTATAGTGAACAAGGCCGGGAAGAGCAAGGATGAACTTCTGAATTTGTTTCACACGATTACGAAGGGAGCAGAACACATGGATTCGAGCTATAGCGAAATTTGTGAAAGGTTGAATGGGTACAAAGGGGGAAAAGTCACAACTGCATTTCAAGGATTGCCTGTGGTCACTTGGCACAAGTGCAGGCATGTTTTTCAGATCATTGCATACTATTGGGGAAACTGGTACAAAATTTTGAAACGCGATCATTTCCCCACGGTGTGGAAATCCATAGGAGTGTTAGCGGCTGCTGCACTTCTTGTTCTCACTATTATGCAGACCTATTACTCATCCCGCAACAATGACTGATTTAGTGTTTTCTTATTTCACCAAGTTTCCTTTAGCAAATGTGAAATCAAGAGGAATCATGTGTCTGTTTATTGATTGCCTTTTACTAGATGAGTAAATCAAAATCTTGATTTTGTGGTATCATGTGTCTGGTATATAGGCTTTTACCAAATGAATAAATAAAAAAATCTTGATTTTGTGCTAGGAATAATGTTTTTGCTAGTTAACAATCACAGTTTCACAGATTTTGTTTCTCCATGACTTTCTATTTTTTAATAAGAAAAATAAAAGTGTACATAGAGATATGTAAGGAACATAAAGTTATGCCTTAGTCCAAGTGTTTCATTGGCATTAAAACAGAACTTTGATCTTTGTGCTTAGATTGCTTCTCATCATTCATTTTTCTTCTATTGGCCTTATTGTGATGGTTTTGCTGCAGCTAAGCAAGGAAGGGTTTTTATCCACTCTTTCTCACAGAGAGAGGGTATAGCAAAACAGACATGTCAAATCATTAATCAAGGAAGATTTCGTCTGGTTTTGATGTTCCATTTACTAAATCCCCTTGTTTCATTTACTAATCACATCAGTATTATATCCGATGCTTTGGTTACTTATTGAGAATGAATAGAATCAGATACTAAGGTAACTAACACTTAAATGGTTATATCCTTATAGCACTGGAAATTTTTTTGCTACCTAAAATCATAAGCTGTAATTAATATTCTTTGATTTCTTTCCTTAGTTATTAGATGGAAGCTCATATGTCCCTTGTATAATATCTAGGAGATATAAGTTGTCGCTTATTTATTTTCATAATTATGTGTTCTCGTTTATCCATACAAATATTTCATGTGGATAATGTTCTTATTAGAGAAGCCACATGGACAGAAGCTATGGGAGGAGATTTCCCTGCTAATCCAATGACTTTGCACGCAACAATATGGGATGCATTTGATTGGGCTACTAATGGAGGAAGATTTATGCTTAGTATTCAGACCTTGACCTGCATGGTTCTATAGTTGATCCAATTGAGCTTGCAGCTAAGGTAGCTATTTTAAAAAGAAAATTGCTGAATTAGAAGACACTACATGGAGGAAGAAACAAATTCAAAATTAAAGAAGGATTTGTTTGTTCTAAAAGGGTAAGATGCAGACATATAGTAAGTTATATACAAAATTTATAGCATATCAGCAGACAAAAGCTTCCTTCTAGGAAGTAAAAACATCTTGAGCTTAATGAACTTGATTTTTCTTGGCATAATGATATCTGTTGGAAAGTTATTCTAAATTTTTGGGTATTGGATAATGATAATGTGCCAATAGACGAAGTGAATAGTTGTATTTTAGAAAGATGAGCGAGTTTTGATGTTATTTGACACTGTTTCTCAACCATGTTGTGGTGTAGTGGAGTTTAGGACAGGACACTTGAAGTTGTGTACTCGCAGGATCAAAGTAAGACAAAGGTTATTCATAAACATCATTGCTGCCATGGATAAATACAAAGCTTGCAGAGGAAGATAGAGAGAAAATAGACATTGAAGGAACTGAATAGCATGAAAATGAATTAGCTCACAAAGTTAGTTATTACAATTGATTATATAGTTAGTTGTAAGAGTAACTAACTCATAACTAACTAAGCTAACTCTAGTTACATAGAGACTAACCAACTAAAATAACTCTAGCTTGGAATACGAAAACCAAAAAGCACCAGGAATGAGGGCCTTGGTGTAAATGTCGGTCAACTGATTCACAGAAGACATGGAAGAAGTTTCACAAGACCATTCATCATCTTCTCACGAACTCTGTGACAATTAATTTTAATATGCTTTGTTCTTTCATGAAAAATAGGATTTGCTACAATATGAAGAGTAGATTTATTATCACAATATAGTATAGCAGGATGCTGGAAATCAATCTTAAATTCTTCCAACAAATAAGTAAGCCCTTATAGCTCACAAGTGGCACTAACTAAGGCCTGATATCCAACTTCTAAAGAACTTCCAGATATAGTAGCTTGCTTCTTATATTTCCATGAAATCAATAAATTACCAAGATACACAGCATAACCAGTAATAGACCTCTTAGTATCAAGGAAGTCAACCCAATCTAAATCACTAAAACCTTTTAAATGAATAGTACTGGAAACTGACAGAAAAATTCTTGCACCTGGAGTCCCTTTGAGATATCTGAGAATTCGAAAAATAGCTTGTCTGTGGTCTGTAGTGGGATCATAAAAAAATTGGCTTAGCTGTTGTACAACATATGTAATGGCTGGCCTTGTGTTGGTCAGATAGATCAATCTCCCTATTAATCTCCTATAGGAGGAAGCATATTCTGTGGAAAGAGGTGACCATGAGTGTTGATGCAACTTGGTGGTATAATCACAAGGTGTGGAAGCTGACTTAGAACTAAGCATGCCAACATCATTGAAAATATCTAGTGCATACTTTCTTTGACAAAGATTTATACCAGTAGAGCTTCTAGCTACCTTAAACCCCAGAAAGTACCTTAGGTCTCCTAAGTCCTTGATTTTGAAAGCATTGTCGAGTAGATTTGTAATTCTCTAAATTCCAGGCAAATCATTTCCTAACAAGACAATATCATCAACATAAACCAATAAAACAAAAATTGTGTTGCAACCATGCTTAATGAACAAAGAATGGTCAAAAGCACATTGCTTGCAAACTTAAGAAAAGATGATAATCTTGCAAACCATTGCCTACTAGCTTGTTTCAAGCCCTATAGAGTCCTTTGAAGCTTGCAAACTTGCCCTGGTTTAGCCACTTGCATACCCTAAGGAATGACCATGTACACTTCTGTAGCAAAGGATCAAGCCGATGTTTTGATGATGCCAAAAGATCACATGCGTTTCAAAGCTTTATTCAAGACAAAGCAATTAAAGATATTCAAGATGGATGATCAAGACAGTCTATAGAGTCTTAAAAAGGGTATATTAAATAGGAAGGGAATTCCAATTGAAGTAGCAAAAGGTTTGGCCAATAAATTTAAGTTAAAAAGTCTTTTTCAACAAATTTACTCTCTGGTAATCGATTACCAGAGGATGTAATCGATTACTAGTGGCCAAAACTGATTTACAACAGCTATTAAAATTTGAATTCAAAATTTGCACTGTGTAATCGATTACACATATATGGTAATTGATTACCAGTAGTTTCTGAATGTTTTAATTCAAATTTTAAAGCGTGTAATCGATTACACACATATTGTAATCGATTACCAGAGCAGATTTTCAGAAAATATTCTCAACAGTCACATCTTTTTATGTGGTTCTTGAATGGCTATCAAAGGCCTATATATATGTGACTTGAGACACGAATTTGCTAAGAGTTTTTCAGAACAAAAAGGTCTTATCCTCTTAAAAAGCAAAATCGTTTTATCCTCTTACAAATTCCTTGGCCAAATTACTTGTGATTCAATAAGGAATTATTTGAGTGCTCAAATTGTTCAATCTATCTCTTTCAAGAGAGATTTCTTCTTTTCTTCTTCTTCATTCTGAAAAGGGATTAAGAGACCGAGGGTCTCTTGTTGTGAAAGAATTCTAAACACAAAGGAAGGGTTGTCCTTGTGTGTTTAGAACTTGTAAAAGGAATTTACAAGATAGTGGAACTCTCAAGCGGGTTGCTTGAGGACTGGACGTAGGCACAAGGGTGTGGCCGAACCAGTATAAATCTGAGTTTGCATTTTCTCTTCCCTTAAACTCCTTTATTTATTATTGTTTTATATTCATATTCAAATTGTTCTATTTGAATCAATATTTAAGAAATTCATTATTAAGGGAATTTATAACTTGAATAGAAAGTGAAATAGAATTTTAATTAGGGAAATAAGTTGTAATATCTTAATTCAACCCCCCCCCCCTTCTTAAGATATCTGAGGCCACTTGTCCAACAAGTGATATCAGAGCTTCATTCTTGTATAAAGTTTAGAAGCTTCAAGAATTATGGCCTCATCAAACTACTTGTTTCCCGAGGGAAATTCTATAAATAGACCTCCTATCTTTAATGGAGTGGGTTACCACTACTGGAAAACCCGCATGCAAATCTTTATAGAGGCAATAGATTTAAATATTTGGGAAGCCATAGAACAAGGACCTTATGTTCCCTCTATAATAGCCGGAAGTGCAACAATAGAAAAACCTAGAGCAGATTGGACTGAGGAAGAAAGAAGATTAGTACAATATAATTTAAAGGCCAAAAATATTATTACATCTGCCTTAGGAATAGATGAATACTTTAGGGTTTCAAATTGTAAAAGTGCTAAGGATATGTGGGATACACTACAAGTAACACATGAAGGCACAACAGATGTTAAAAGATCTAGGATAAACACTTTAACTCATGAATATGAACTTTTTAGGATGAATGTAAATGAAAGTATACAAGATATGCAAAAGAGGTTCACACACATAGTTAATCATCTTGCATCTCTAGGAAAAACTTTTCAAAATGAAGATCTAGTAAATAAAGTCTTAAGATGTCTTAATAGAGAATGGCAACCAAAGGTAACAGCTATCACAGAATCTCAAGACTTATCTAGTATGTCTCTTGCTACATTATTTGGAAAATTGCAGGAGCATGAAATGGAATTACTAAGATTAAATCAGCATGAAGAAACTGATAAGAAGAAGAAGGGAATCGCTCTTAAAACCTCATCTGCAATCCAAGAAGACAGTGATAAAGAAGATTCTATTGACTTGGATAATGATGAAGATATTAGTCTGTTTGTAAAAAGATTCAACAAGTTCCTGAGAGTCAGAGGAAATCAAAAGCGACCCAATTTTAAACCTAAAAGAAGGACAGAAACTTCATCTTCTACTCTAAAATGCTTTGAGTGCAATCAACCTGGATATCTGAGGGTTGATTGTCCCATCTTCAAGAAAAAGATGGAGAAGTCTGAAAAGAAAAATATTAATGAAAAGAAATTGAAGAAAGCATACATTACATGGGATGAAAACGATATGGAATCTTCTGAAGATTCAGAAAATGAAGAAATAAACCTCTGCCTTATGGCAAAAAGTTATGAAAGTGATGAAGAGGTAACATCTTCAAACAATTTATCTATTTCTTTTGATGAATTGCAAGATGCATTTGCTGATTTGCATAAAGAGTTAATTAAACTTGCAATGTTAGTTTCATCTTCAAAGAAAACAATTTCAAATTTAGAAAATGAAATTTTAAAATTAAACAAAGAATTAGATCATCTTAGAAATGAAGTCTCAATTTCTAAACTTGATGAAAAAGTTCATATCTCTGCTATTTCTAACAAGAAAATGTCAGATTCTTGCAGTTGTTGTGAAAAGTATGAAAAAGAAATCAAAGAGTTGAAAAACTCACTTGCAAAATTTACTTATAGTAAAAATAATTTAGATGTCATATTAGGAAAACAAAGACATGTCTCTAATAAGGCTGGACTAGGATATAAATCTGAAAAACAACAAAAATTTCATAAAAACTTCTCTACTTCCACACAAAAATATAATTCTAGTTCTATCACATGTTTTTACTGTGGAAGAAAAGGGCATGGCACATCTACATGCTATTTTAGAAGAAATTGTAACAATATTAAAATGATTTGGGTCCCAAAAGGATCCTTTATTCATACTAACACACAAGGACCCAATAAAGTTTGGGTACCTAAGTTACAACCTTGATTTTGTAGGAACCCTTGAGGAAAAAGTGGTACATAGATAGCGGATGCTCAAAACATATGACAGGAGATGAATCAAAATTCACACATATCTCTCCCAAGAAAAGCGGACATGTAACTTATGGTGACAACAACAAAGGTAGAATTCTTGGAGTTGGAAAAATAGGTACAAATGCTTTAACCTCCATTGAAAATGTTCTACTTGTTGAGGGTCTTAAACATAGTCTGCTTAGTGTGAGTCAATTATGTGACAAAGGCTATCTGGTATCATTTGATTCTCAAAAGTGTGTCATTGAACATAAACATGATACGAATATAAAGCATATAGGGTTTAGAGTCAACAATGTTTACATGATAGACTTAAGTCAAAAACTAGATAATAATCAATGTTTTCTTAGTAAAGATGATGATCCATGGTTGTGGCATAAACGGATTGCACATATAAACATGGAACACTTAAATAGATTAATATCAAAAGATTTAGTTGTTGGTTTGCCAAAACTAAGATTTGAAAAAGATAGGCTATGTGATGCATGCCAAAAAGGAAAACAAACTAGAGTTTCTTTCAAATCTAAAAACATTGTTTCAACTACTCAACCCTTACAATTACTTCATATGGATTTGTTTGGTCCTTCCAGAATCATGAGTTTTGGAGGAAGTTACTATGCTCTTGTTATAGTTGATGATTATTCTAGATACACATGGACTCTTTTTATCACTCATAAGAATGATGCATTTCAAGCATTTAGAAAACTTTCAAAAATCATTCAAAATAAGAAAAATCTAAAGATTATATCTATTAGGAGTGATAATGAGGGTGAGTTTGAAAATAAAGAATTTGAATTATTTTGTGATAAGCATGGGATTGAGCATAACTTTTCTACACCAAGAACCCCTCAACAAAATGGTGTTGTTGAAAGGAAAAATAGATCTTTGGAAGAGATTGCTAGAACTTTATTAAATGATACTCCTCTTCCAAAATACTTTTGGGCTGAAGCCGTTAACACTGCATGCTACATTTTAAATAGGGCTTTAATAAGACCCATTTTAAAGAAAACTCCATATGAATTGTTCAATGGCAGAAAACCAAACATCTCACATCTTCATATCTTTGGTTGTAAATGTTTTGTATTGAATAATGGAAAAGATAACTTAGGAAAATTTGATGCTAAGTCAGATGAAGGTATTTTCCTTGGATATTCTCTGCATAGTAAAGCTTATAGAATATATAATAAAAGAACAATGACAATTGAAGAGTCTATACATGTTTCCTTTGATGAGTCTAATGCCATTCTTCCAAGGAAGGATTTTTTAGATGATATTTCAGATTCCTTAGAAGATACACATATTCATGGAAATGACTCTAAAGAAAAAGATGAAGGAAGCAATGAGGATTCTCAAGATAATGGGGCTAGAGGAAATAATGAACTTCCAAGAGAATGGAAAGCCTCAAGAAATCATCCCCTCGACAACATTATTGGTGATATATCAAAAGGGGTAACAACTAGACATTCTCTTAAAGATTTATGCAATAATATGGCTTTTGTATCTATGATTGAACCTAAATATATAAAAGAAGTCATAGTAGATGATAACTGGATAATTGCCATGCAAGAAGAACTGAATCAATTTGAAAGAAATAATGTGTGGAAACTAGTAGAAAAACCTGAAAATTATCCTGTCATAGGAACAAAATGGGTTTTTAGAAATAAATTAGATGAACATGGCATAATTATTAGAAATAAGGCTAGGTTAGTAGCAAAAGGGTATAATCAAGAAGAGGGAATAGACTATAAAGAAACATATGCTCCAGTTGCAAGATTAGAAGCCATTAGAATGCTCTTAGCATATGCATCCATAATGAATTTTAAACTCTATCAAATGGATGTTAAAAGTGCCTTTCTAAATGGTTTAATTCAAGAAGAAGTATATGTTGAACAACCCCCAGGCTTTGAAATCCCGGATAAACCAAATCATGTTTATAAATTGCAAAAGGCTCTTTATGGTTTGAAACAAGCCCCTAGGGCATGGTATGAGCGTTTAAGTAATTTTCTCCTAGAAAAAGAATTTTCTAGAGGAAAAGTGGATACCACATTATTCATAAAAAGAAAGCATAATGATATTTTGTTGGTTCAAATATATGTTGATGATATAATTTTTGGATCCACTAATGATTCATTGTGCAAGGAGTTTTCCCTTGATATGCAAAGTGAATTTGAAATGTCAATGATGGGAGAACTAAAGTTTTTCCTGGGATTACAAATCAAGCAAACTCAAGAAGGTATATTCATCAATCAATCCAAGTACTACAAGGAATTGATCAAAAGATTTGGGATGGAAAGTGCAAAACACATGGCTACACCAATGAGCACTAGTTGTTACTTAGATAAAGATGAATCTGGTCAATCTATAGACATGAAACAGTGTCGAGGTATGATCGGATCTCTTCTCTATTTATCTGCTAGTAGACCTGATATTATGTTTAGTGTATGCATGTGTGCTAGGTTTCAATCCAACCCCAAACAATCACATTTGAGTGCAGTTAAGAGAATCATGAGATATCTATTAGGTACAATAAATTTAGGATTATGGTATCCTAAGAACTCAACATGTAACTTAATAGGATATTCTGATTCTGACTTTGCCGGATCTAAAACTGATAGAAAAAGCACAAGTGGAACTTGTCAATTCATTGGATCCGCTCTTGTCTCATGGCATAGTAAGAAACAAAACAGTGTTGCTTTATCCACTGCTGAAGCGGAATATATTTCTGTCGGCAGTTGTTGTGCACAGATTTTATGGATGAAGCAACAATTATCTGACTATGGTATCCTTCTTGATCGTATACCTATTAGGTGTGATAATACTAGTGCCATAAATCTATCCAAAAACCCTGTTCAACACTCTAGAACCAAACATATAGAAATTAGACACCATTTTCTTAGAGATCATGTCCTAAAGGGAGATTGTATATTATAGTTTGTTGATACAAAGAATCATCTTGCTGATATCTTTACAAAACCTTTCCCAAAAGAAATATTCTTTTCAGTAAGAAGAGAATTAGGCCTTTTAGACCTTAGTGATTTGGATAAGTAATTTTTATAAATGATTGTTTATGTTTTGATTAAGTATGACGCTTGTTTTGTTTAATTTAGTTTACTTTTCTTGTTAGTATAATTAACTCTTAAGATAGTATAAGTTTTTAGACTTAGAAATAAGTTTTCTTTTAGGAAAAGGCTATTTTTTGTTCTGGTAATCGATTACATGAATATTGTAATCGATTACACTAGAACAGATGGCCTGTAATCGATTACAATATTCATGTAATCGATTACCAGTAGGCTACCTCCTCCTGTAATCGATTACCAACTTTATGAGGAAAGACTGTAACATGGTCTGTGGCACCTGAGTCAAGGATCCACTCTTCTTGACTGATCTTGCTTACACTACAAGTAATGGATATAGTACTACCTTTGTTGCTAGTTGTACCAATTTGACTAACATGTAAATTGTTGTGAGTTATGTTTTGTTGTTGCAACAGTGCCATCAAAGCTTTATACTGCTGAGTAGTTAACTTCACATCCTCATTTTGTGTTGTTTCCTTTCTTGGGCTGAGTTATCACCTTCCTCCTTTTTTGAACTGACATTGTTGATGTTCAAACCTTGAGACTTGTAAAACCTGTGTTGAGGAGGATAGCCATGCTTTGTGTAGCTTTCATCTATAGTGTGGTTAATGAAACCACAATATGTACATAGCTTACTTCCTTTTCCTCCTGAATTTTCTCTACCAAAGCCACTTTGACTTCATGTTCCTCCTCTAGGAGCGTAATTCTGAGGAAAACCATTTTTTCTATAACACTTACAAACAATATAATTATCTTTACCACAATAGGTGCATGAATTTTCTGAATTAGATGAATTGGTGTAGGTTGTGTTAATCAAGCTAGTGTTTCTCATTATATCGTTACTTGCAAGTTGTCTCTCTTGCTGAATAGCATATGAGAAGACCTTAACTATGCTAGGCAAATGATCCATCATCAATACATTGGATCTAATAGTATTAAACTGATCATTCAGACCTCTAAGAAACTACATAACCTGATCTTGTTGCTTTCTCTCCATAACACTAGTAAGAGCATCACACACACATTTTGGATCGCATGAACAAACTAGATCTGATCTGTAACTTTCCAATTCATCCCAAATAACATGCAATTTTGTAAAATAATCAATTATAGATTTTTCACCTTGTTTGATAGATGTCATATCCTACTGCAATTCTGAAATTCTCAGCAAATCTCCTTGTGAATACCTCTACTTCAAATCCTTCCATATGTCTCATGCATCATCCATCCAAAGAATGCTCTGTCTAATTGAAGGTGAGACTGAGTATACAAGCCAAGAAACCACCATATTATTGCACCTCCTCCAAGCTATATGAAGTGTATGATTTGATGCATATCCTTGTATGGATCTATCGACAAATTCAACTTTATTTTTTGCACTTAATGTAGTAAGCATTGATCGACTGTACAAATAGTAATTTGTTGAATCAAGAACTGGAGAAACTAGTGCAGTTGCTGGATTTTCTCCTAAATGAAGATAGTATGGGTTGTCTATATTCGGAGATTGATCTTGCGAAGATGAATTGGCATTCATGATGAAGAAATCGAAAGAAAATAATAGAAGAAGCAAGAATAGAGAGTTGCACAGCAGAGCTCTTAATACCATCATAAACCTAATTGCTGCTATGGATAAATGCAAAGCTTGCTGAGGAAGATAGAGAGAAAACAAATATTGAAGGAATTGAATAGCATAAAAATGAATTAGCTCACAAAGTTAGTTATTACAATTGATTATATAGTTAGTTGTAAGAGTAACTAGCTCATAACTAACTATAACTAACTAAGCTAACTCTAGTTACATAGAGACTAACCAACTAAGCTAACTCTAATTACAAAATGATTCATGCTAAAGTTATTGCTGTGAAAATAGAATGTTGTTTCAAAATATTATCAAAACCTTGTGCTTACCACTTGTTTCATTTTTTGGATGCCTTTTTCAGACTTTACACAGGCTAACTGAGAATTGGAAGGCTGCAAGGAAGAGTTGGTTGAGGAAAAAGGTAAATGCTCCCAAGTCATGCTAGAATATAGGTTGCTGCTTTGATCCTAAAGCATGGCATAATAATAAAACTATCTTGATATTTTAGCTTCCCAATGGTTATGCAGCTAGTTCTGAGATAGCCTTCATAGAGTCTAAAAATACTATCAGAATGTAACAAGAGCGGGTAAGTACAAGATTTTGATGCAAGTAGCAAACAACCAACCTTCTGATAATCTTACTTTGATCATGGGAGTACACAACTACAAATGCCTTTCCTGAACTTCACTTCACCAAGACACTGTTGAGAAACACTGTCAAAGAACTTAAAAACTAGGCACTTGCTCCATTTACATTATCATTATCCAATACCTAGATATTTATGATAACTTTCCAACACATACACTACTAGAAAATTGACTTTTAATGACGATTCTAATGTACATTTAACAACGGTTGATGAATCATCTTTGAAATAAACGACGATAAAAGTTATTGATGTACCACGACGATTATGAAATAAACCGTCTTAAAAAATATGACTCTTCTAAGACGATTCTTATGTAAGAATCGTCTTATTAGAATGGGTCTCTTATAAGACGGTTCTTATTCTTACATAAGAACCGTCTTAGAATGGGTCTCTTCTAAGACGATTTTTACATAAGAATCATCTTAGAATGTGCTTCATTAAGTATAATGCATTGATATATACAAACATACTACATCAGAAGCAGTTAAATGACAATGATATCACTAATTTAGTCACTGATAAATAATACAATTTAATTTGCAAACCAATATAGAGCATCGACCACAGTACATGACAAGTAAAGAACAATTTCAATACTTTACTAACATCCATAAGTAGAAAAAAAAATTTCAACATGCAGCATAAATAGAGTCCAATTCCCTAAAGCATAATTTTGTTTCATGAATGAAATTATGAAAACACAAGGAATTAATGATAGACAACAATTACGACAAGGTGCATGGTGTAAAAGTATTTAAATTATTAGTCATTGTCGTTGTATTCTTATTCTATTCTATTAGGTTAATTGAATAATTGTTTGTATTAGCACGTTGACGTACATAAATTATACATAAATTGTTGTTATGCGAGCGCTAAATCAATCTCAGCCACACAACTTCTCCTGCAAACACCTAATCATTTGATAAACTACACTTTGTGCATCTGACAAAATCATAGAATATGATGTTGGTTTTGTTTCGGCTAAGTGAGAACTATAGCTTACTCTTTTGTTTCGTGAATTATAAGAGGTTTGGACTTTGGAGCCCATGGGTGGGCCATTTCTTTTCTCAGTTTGCTTTCACCATATAGGGAGAGAGATTCACTAATAAAAATGAAACAAAGAATTAAAGCTGGCATATGGTACCGGATATCCTTAAAGTTTATTTGGTTTTCTGGGTGTCCAACATAACATTAATTTGGAGGGAAGAAAACACAATAAGGACATACCTTCTATTTGGTTAGATAAAAATTGACAAAATTTGATTGCGGAAAAATAAAAATTCAAAAAAATTTCTTCTTTCTATTCAAGTTTTAAAATTTTCTCTCTATTTTTTTTCCATGTACCAATCATACCCTTATATATATATATATATATATATATATATATATATATATATATATATATATATATATATATATATATATATATATATATATATATGACATATCATATAAGAGAAATGTATTTTATATAAGCTTGAGATTTAAATCTAGATGTGTGTGTGTGTGTGTGTGTTCTCTCTATTTTTTTTCCATGTACCAATCATACCCTTATATATATATATATATATATATATATATATATATATATATATATGACATATCATATAAGAGAAATGTATTTTATATAAGCTTGAGATTTAAATCTAGGGGTGTGTGTGTGTGTGTGCATATTAATCTTAAATCATTTGTTATCTCCTTGTGTGTGTGTGTGTGGATCACATGCAAAAATTCATATTAATCTTAAATCATTTGTTATCTCCTTTATGTAGATTAAAATCAACATAATATAATCATTTCAAAATATATTGAAATATTAATGATCATTTGATTATCTTGTTGTGCTTTAGTTTTAATAAAATTTATCATAAACAATCTTTTTAGTACGTAAATATAATTCAACGGTTAAATCAATAAAAATTACATTTTTTATGAAATTATAAAAATAATATAATAATTATCAAAATTATAATTTGATCTCATAAAAATATGAATAAAGTCAATATAAAGCATTAATGATATACAGGACAATTAACAAAACTAAAACAACTCGTAACTGCCAGAATTATCATAATAGCACACAAGAGACATAAACCTCAGTTGCTGCTATGCAGGGCCATCATTAGTTCCATCGCTAGTAACAACAACAACCTCATGAAACATTTTCCTCAAATTGGCCATGAACTTATGCCTTTCGAGCGTTAAGGATGGTGCCATCACCTGAAACCATATCAAGTACAAAAGAAAACTCAACCATCTATGGTTAGACCACCCTCGGTAAGTAACCATACGGATATCACCAGTAACCATGCAGATAGTTATTCCAGCAGCTAAATAAATAACATACAAACAAAGGTGTTGCTCGGTTATAAAACTATTTAAAGACAAAACAAGGAATCACACATAAGTCATTTTCATAAAAGCAAAATAACTTGAGATTTAAAAATCTTTCTCAAAGGAAGAAAAAAATAAGGACAAGAAACCAAAGGTGCTGCCCAGTTATAAAACTATTTAAAGTGAATTTAATGTATCTCCAATCATATTCATAGGAAGAGGGACACAGTTCCAAGTACAATGAAACATAATATATTCACAAATGTAAATAAGCAGCAGGGTTGTCCATAACACAAATTTTTTATCCATCTTTCATTGAATAATTTGCCTATGATTTAGGGGAAAGGAATACATTCCAAAACCTAAGTGTTTCATCGCCAACTCCAGTTACAATAGTCTAAAACAATATAACTCATCACAACTAGAAACATAGTACAGATGATAAAATGGAAAGAAATCATTTTCTTAATCATAGACACAGTAATATATAAAGATGAATAGGTAAAAGAACTGAAATACATGTCCTTCTGGAGAAATGGCAACATAAAGAACTTTGTAGGTATGACCCGTAAGAGTGGCCAACTGAATCGAAGGACCAAAAATGATGGTAAAACATGTTAAAATTAAGTAAAAATAAAAGAGATTCGGCTTATCACAAGAGATATAGTGTACCTTTGACATGAAGGGGTATCTCCAAACAATTATGTAGTTCTGGGAATAGCCATGTGTGCTTACTAGTTCATTGACATTTTTGGACCAGACAAGATTGCAAACCTATCGTATATGAAGGTTGAACATCATTGTGTTAACAAAGACAAAAGGCAGAGCAGAAAGGCTCTATAATCATTCTCTCAGTATGTGAAGGGGCTAATGCCACAAGTTCTTAAAACAACTTATAAATTGCAAGAAACTTAAAAACTCAAACTTACACAGCTATGAATGATCAACTAAAATGACATTTAATCTAGCATTATTTAGGTAATTTTTTACAACTTTAGAATAGTAAAACACTAAAGAACTATTAATTCATACACCTTCGACTTGTAAAGAATAGTAAAGCATAGTAAAACACTAAAGAACTATTAATAATGCTTACAATTTGGTATCAATATACAATAAGACAACTGAAAAGTACCAAGACATATAACAAGAAACAAAATTGAGTTTTATCTGCAAGCATTACCAAGAATTAAATTGAGAATCTGTCCCAGATCAGATTTCCACATATGAAAACAAATAGGTATTATAATAAGATACACTCCATTGGATCAGGAGTTAAAAGTTTAATCAACTAAAAACCTTAGGAAAAAAAAAAACAATTCCTCAACAAATAAGTTGAGCCAAAGAAAAGACTACGTCTTTGGTGTCATTAGCAACCAGAATTTCAGTACACAATTTTGATTTTACTATTAAGTGAAAAGTGCAAGTATTTTACTATCATACTATATCATAAAGTTTCTATGCTTTATTTTTTGCCTATTTTCTAAGAATTAGGCTTCTATCATAATGAACAAAGAGGAGGCAAATTAACAATCACCATGTACCCACCAAGCGCACTTTGTACCAGCTGTGATATCTCAGTGAAAACATCTTGCTAAGAAGCCTCGTGATTAAATATCTTGTCAAATGTAAAAAGGGAAAGAAATAATTAATGTGAAAAATTAGTTTCGAAAGACTTGAGGTACTTACTCTTTTAACCCTTGGGAGAAGGGGAAAGAAATCCCCACATATGCATATCTATTGACCAAATTCCTCTTTTATGCCCTTTAAATACAACTAATGATACTAGATCTGGAAGTCTCCAAACACAAGTTGTACGATCCTAATGGGATACAAGTAAAACAATAATAATGATAAGTATAGTGAAAGCACTAATTTTCCAAAAATAAAACAAAAAGTAAAGGAAGGAAGGCCAATGAAGTATTTAGTGACTTTTCTTTCTTCACTCGAAAGTCAGAAGAAAAAAAGTAAACCTTTGTTGTGAACATAATCAGCCAGAGCCTTAATTCCTGAAGGAAATGTCGTAGCATTGGTTTACCTCATAATTTAATCATACTAAACATAAATCAACCTATCAGTAAAAGGACAAGAACAACACTTACATCATAATCCCACGATGGATCCACCACCAAAAAAACTCATTTCTATAATCCTTTTAATTTACTTTATATAAAAATAGATATAGATGGCAAAAGAAACAAAAAATAATAATGTCAGTGCACAAAGCATGTTGTCCCTTAGGATTCTCACTTAGGATTCTCAGAGTACAAAAAACATAGTCAATTTAGAGGGAGAGGAGAATGCACCTGTGAATAGAGGAAGGTACCAAGAATTGCAATGGCGATACCAAGAACATTGATAGGCTAAACAAGCGTGGGAAAGATAAGGATGGAAGAAACAATGACCAAAATCCTCTTCATTGTGTTTCCAATGCTAAATGTTAAGGGAGAAATCTGATCAAGAGACGTGTATGGGACTTGATTGTACAGGTGGTAGAAGACGCTCTGAGCAGCTACCCACCTACAAGCATCAAAATCCATTCGTTAACAACATTTGATAAATAGAACCCACTAAGTTAATTTGGCCCAACAACATGAAATAAAGCACAACAATAAGAAATCTTGTTGAACCAATTCAAAAAGTAACAGTAAAAAATTACAAAAATATGCTTACCATACAAAATTGGGACCAATTTGAGACACATTTGTTTGCCAGCCTGCAGCCCAAACCTTGGGGTCCTCAACAACAATGGCAAAAGGTGTGAGAATTGACAGTAACATTATGGAAAAACAAGAATAGTTGTTCATTCCACTAATAGACATTCCCTTCATCCCCTTCTTTGAGAATATATTGCAATAGACAAATTCCAAATTTGATATCATAGCCCCCGTGAAGCCTGAAACATCGTCAAGTGTTTTCTCTATTTAGAATATTGAGCTACCAAATAATAGAAAATCTCAACCTTGTTTTTTAGTTAAATAGTATTACCAATCATGTTGAAATTGAGCTTAGTCACTGCAGCTAGTGCACCACCACCAATAATTGGCAGCAGTGACAGATAAACTGGTATTGGGAATGCTTTTCCGAGCAAGAATCTTGACACAAGGACACTAAAAGTTGGCTCTCCCTTCTTGATGATGTGAGTAAATCAAACAGCAACCTTCGACATGCTCACAGTTGCAACAACATGCCCAATTGCATGTGCCACCGCAACCTGTACAAGAAAATTTGAAATTCGATAAAGTGGAGGTGAGCCATGGGCAAGGAAAAGCATTCAATACCTTCTTGTTGTAAATGTTGAACACCACATTCAAAGCCTACCATGTAGCAAAATGCACACCAATCTTGAACCTCTGTGCCGCCTCTTCACCCTACAACTCAATGTTGATCTCCAAAGACCATGACCTGTCAGCTTCATAGGCCTGGCACTCTGTCACCCTTCTTCTCCTCACCAATGCCAAGTTCACGGTGGATGAAAGGTAAAGAGGCTTCTCTGAACACAACTCAGAGGGACCCGTGTTTTGTTCAACGTTGTTAATGGTTGGTATGTCACGAGCTGAGGCCTTGCAATTGGAAGCTTTCTGTTTGAGAAAACAGAACATGTGAGAGATGAGGCTGTACATTTCATTGACAAGACCATGGTGTGGCTGCTTTGCTTATTATTAGAATCTGTAACAAAATGGAGCTGAATTTGTGGGAGAAAAGAGAAATCAAGTGCTATAAATTGATGTGTTTGTGTTGTGTACTTCAAGAATATTAAAGTTCACAATGGAGAAGAGATTAATGATTGTTTTGGGGATTGGCAGAAGTGGAGCTTGGACCAGGCAGGCATGCATGTGGGAGATTTTGGAGAAGAAGGAGTGGAGCGCAACATCGACGATGAAGGCACACTTGGTGGATTTGACACCAAGCTGGGGTTCTAAAGGGGGTGAAATGAGTCCAACCAAGGGTGGTGTTGTGAGGCTTGATGGAGGGGTGCGTGGTAGCGTAAAGGGCGAGGAGGACGGCTTCGAAGCCCACGAGGGACGATGGCTCCGGGGAGTGGATGCGGGAGAGGTAGAGACTGGCGAGGAGGGGGACGAAGGAGAGGACTTCTAGGAGGAGGTGGGGTCAGAGGAAAGGAAGGTGGTTAGAGTTTTCAAAAGCATCGAATGAGAGTGAGAGTCAGAGGGATAGAATAAGAAGGGAGAGAGGAAAGGACACTTACATCTAAGACGGTTTACAAAATTGTCATCATATATTTACAAAATTATCATCACCTAATATACAAAGACAGTTCTTGGGGAACCGTCGTGGTTTCACTGTCGTAGAAAACACTTTTTCTAGTAGTGTTTCTCAATAGAATTAAAAATCTTGTTTTTGGGTCTATTTTTCTTTTATCTATTTAATTTTTATTGGGTTGCATGTCACAACATTTTCAAGTACAAACGTGACATGCACTCAATTAGCAAACCACTTCAATTGGAAAAAGGACACATCCTTCAGAATTGAGAGATTTCGATTTACACCGAGTAGCAAGTCCAGAAAGGGTTGAACATTCTCTGGTTGCTGCTGGCATTAATTTAAAGGTTATATAATACTTTATAGTTGCATATCAAGTGATCATGTATCTCACTCATCATATAAATCTGCAAAAAAAACATAAATTTGATCGGAGAAAATATTTTGTAAACAATCTCTCTCTCTCTCTCTCTCTCTCTCTCTCTCTCTCTTTATATATATATATATATATATATATATATATATATATATATATATATATATATATATATATATATATATATATATATATATATATATATATATATATATATATATACACACACGCACACACATATATTCAGATTAATCATGTCTTCATGTTACATAGGTGATCGACTTTGGTTTTCTATTAGGCTATGTTTGGACGGGGGAGATAGAAGGAGAGGAAGCCAGCATGTGAGAAAAGTTATGAAGCCTAGATAGAGATATAATTAATACACGGGTATGATACAATAGATATGAGAATACAATAATTTTTTTGACATTAAGAATACTACACATCTTGAATATGTTAATAAATAATTATATATGAATGTAAAATAAAATGTAATAGTGGTGGTATTAAAATGTAATTATGCAAATGTTTTTTAGTGTTGTTGAAACACTCCAAATACGTAAATTCTGTTTTAGCAAGCACCTGTAGAAAAAATATGCCCCCTTATCAGACAAACGTCCATACCTGCGAAAAGGAGTTATCATGCTTGGAAAAGAGGAAAGGGATATGTTGTGTTTTTGTTTATGTTTTGAGAAGAGAAAAAGAGTTGTGCTTTTTGTATGTGTGAACCTTTTTTATATTAAAATTTTTTAAAGTTTAAACAATAAAATTATATAAAAAAATAAAAGTGACTCAAGCCATATCGAAACCGTATCAAACCATCTTGAGTCAATTAGAGTTGTATCTCAATCGTGTCTTACATTTGAAAAAAAAAAAAAAATAGATACTTCGTGTATACATATTGGGACGTATCGGTGACTGACATGGGCACGACATCGATATTTTTCCATTTTTTAAGTATCTTGGCTTCATAGGAGAAAAGAAAATTTTCTTTTCCATTTATTTATCTTGGCTTCACGACACCAATTCAAGTCCCCATGTCATACATAGGGACTTCAAGTCGAGCAATATCTTGCTGGAAAATGATTTTACACCAAAAGTATCCGATTTTGGATTGGCCCGAACAATAGCTGATGAGGGGAATAGACACATCAACACGAGTGATGGGAACTTTTGGGTAATAGTTCTTACTCTCCGGTGTCTATTTTGGAAATTTTTATCTACAACTCATCTCTTCACATCGTTACCCTTTAAGTTTTTCTAATCACTCCAACATAATAAATTTGTAGAGGTTGATCAATTAAGTTAAACTAGAAACTCTATCAGTTTAGTCAAATAAAGTGATTTCTAAACCATTTGTAAATACATTTGCTTTTGTAATCATTTCTATTAAGAATTTGCAACTTGTATACTGTCTGAAATAATTTTGATTGAGACTATTTTTGAAGAGTGGGGGTATAGCAATAAATAAATGCTAGTGTTGTTTCTGGTAATTTGTTGTGAAACTAGAATCCCACCTATATGTTGCTCCTAGATTATTTAAAAAGCAAAGTGAAATTTTAAAGTATACATGTTGAAGTAGAGAGTCTAATTGGTGATAATGATAAAATATATATTGTTAATATCATATATTAAGCAATAAAGCAGTATAAAAGAATAAAAAATATAAGTTAAGTAAAATTTTAAATTAGCATAAAAGGATCTTATTATGTGTTCCAATGAATAAAAAATTATTGATAAATAGTAAAATAATAGCAAACTGTAAATATCATATATGAGCCTTTATTTGATTATTTCTTTCTTTCTTTTGTTTGATCATTGGTTGTCTAAAAGATCTAGAAGTTGATATAGAAAATCTGACAGAAAAATTAAATGATATTTTAATTTTTTTTTTTTAAAAATTCTAAAATAGCTTTTTGAAAAATCATCTTAAAAAATTTATATTCTAAGACGATTTTTGATAAAATCATCTTAAAATCCTCAATGTTTTTTTAAATTTTTTTTTTAAAAAATTCTAAAACGATTCTTTAAAAAATCATTTTATTTCTAATATTAGTTTCTTAGAAAGAACCATCTTAAAATAATTTTCGTAAAAAAAATTAAAAAATTGATAAATATTTTAAGACGATTTTTCTTGGACGATTTTTGAAAGAATCGTCTTCGAATTTTCATTTTTTTTATATTTCTTTAAAATACATTCTAAGAGGAGTTGACACATCTATCTTAGAAATTGTACTCTTCTAACATGATTTTTGAGAATCATCGAAGAAATTTTTTATTTTCTACGACATTGATTTTAAAGACAATTTAAAACCGTCTTAAAATATTTTTAAGAATCGTCGTCGAATGTGTATTTTTTAGTAGTGAAAAAAGAGAAATAAGTAAAAAATAAAAAAAAATTGTGTTTAATTTTGAGGATAGAAATAAAGAAGATAAAAATAAAAGATTTTTTTGAATTAAAGTATAATGTAAAAGGTGTGAGACCTGCATAGGACCAACACAAGTTCATTTTTATTTCTCTCTTCTCCCCTTTAACCAAACTCAGCCTAAAATTTATTTGGTATAACAGAAATAGAGTGAAAATAAAAAATAAATATTTAAATTAAAATGGTTTAATAAATAAACACGGGAAAGACAGCCTATGCGAGAACGTTTTCGGCCAAAAAGGCAAGAGAGAGAGAGAGAGGATGCTTTTGGCCATGGGATCCACCTACTTTTTTTGAATATTTTTGTGCTCTTCTTTGCTAGCAAACTTAGCCTTAGTCACGGTATGGTAAAATAGAAGATTATATAACAACAATAACTAAAAAGTCCTTTTGAAAATGTTAGAGACTAATATGAGAGGAAAAAATTTACATGGTTTAAAACAAGAAACTCTTATATTCACTGGAGCTAAAAAAATATTTTAAGTCAAAATTATTTTTCCTTACATTGTTTTGATAAATAGTTTTAATATACGTCCTCAATTGATCAAAAAGTCGAAGGATACTATAGGTTCAAATTAGACAAAATTAGTGTACCACAAAATATAGAAATCATATTCCTATTGATGTACGAAACTTTATAAAATAACAAAGCTTACCTTAGATGTAATGTTTTATATATTTTTAATTGTAATTAAAATTTTATCTCAACGTACAAGAAAAATCATTAAGAGTCCTCGTCGTCAATCGTTAAGGTAGAACTCTAATTTTAATTTAAAAATAATACTTTTTTTTACAGAAATTAAAAATAATACTTAAAATACTACTGTCCAACTATATCACATATTTGGAAAATAGACATTTACAACATGTGGATATAAACAAGTACCAATTGTTTCGTGCTCGAAAAAAAAAGTACCAATTGTTTCAATAATGACATTTTTTAAGGCAATAATGACATTTATATAAAAGTATTAATAAATTGGTCAATATCAATAAGGAATCTAACTCAATTGATTGAATATGTATGTGAATTGTAAATTTCTTGGTATATATCTTCAATTCTTACCTATAAACAAACATATAAAAAATAAATTGGTCGACACCTTACAATCAATTCCATGAATTAAAATTAAAATGTAAAAGTAGGGCATATTCATATTAATAATAATTAAATCCGCAAGGTCAACTCAATAATCCACAATGAGAGATCCAACTGTCCAACAATCTTTCTCTTGATCCGAAAATGATTCTTAAGCTTTTTGTTAATGTACAGAAAGGGGAGAAAAAAAAAACCCTACACTTTACCTAATACGAGAGATAAGAGTAAAAAAACTTGCATTATATATGTGTCTTTTAGTTACAGATATTTTCCTATGAATTTTCATTTGTTTCACCATTGTAACATATATACAAATTAAATATAGTACAAGTTTGTGCAAACATAATTTAAAATGAGTGGAGGAGTTAATGTTCTTTCTTGTACTACAAATCAAACAAATTGAACATGATATGGCAAACACATAATCAGATAAGTTTGTGAAGGAACTATTAAAAAATTTCAAGATGGACAATACAAAAGAAAAGAAAACCCCCATGCATTCAACATCAATTCTTGGATTGGCCGAAGAATCAGAGAAAGTAAACCTAATATTTGTTTAGTGTATGTCATATGAAAGATTTCAAACAAATCCAAGAAATGTACATTTAATCATGTTTGTTAAAAGAATATTTAGATATTTCATTGGAACTAATCATCTTGATCTTTGTTTTGAGAAGAAAAAGGATTTTAGATTAGTTGAATATTGTGATTGAAGTGCAAAAATAGCACAAGAAAAAGGATTGAATTGTGTTTTCCTAATCTTTCGTTTCTTTTTGAAAACAAAGTATATTCTGATATAAGTTCAAAAAAAGGAATTTTAAAATGAAGAACTATTTTGAGCTCAGAACGAAAATACAAGCAATTTCTTGGCAACAATCCTGTTGGACTTCACACCTAGCCATTGTTAGACCAACAACTTCACTAGTTACAACATTTGCCAACCACTTGTTGAACTTTTACAACAAAGGGTTTATGTTTTTAAACTATAAAGAGACATACTTTTCCTCACAAAAAGGAATTTTCACTCAAGAAATTACAAGTTCACATTTCTGTCTATGATCTATATAAGCTTGCAAGCAAACTCAGAAGTGAGTTTCTCTCTATTGAGAGGGTTGAAGCAATAATGACAAATTTCTCTCATAGAGAACTTAGCTCGAGCTTCTCTCTCTTGGAAGGCTTCAACTTATCTTCGACATGCTCCTTGTTGACCTCTTAAAGGTTCAAAGATAATCGTTGAAGTGAAGCCTGCACAACTAACATACTTCTAGAAGAAGCAGGAAAATGTGATAGTTGCCAAGTCATGATAGCTAACAAAGTTATTTTGGGGTTCCCATTCTAAGGAACCCTTTTGATCAGCATTCTGAACTTGAACCATTTTGAACTCCATTTTGAAGTTAAGTTCTCAGAGTCAAGATCTTCACCATTCTAATGTAGACTCTGATGCAACTTCACCATTCTTTGTCTCACTACTAAAATATATTGATTTAACATCGCAAGGTTAACATCGGTTAGTAGTAAAGACTAATTGAATCTAGTAATATTAAGAAGGATAACTTTTAATTAGTCAAGACACATTAATAATTAATTCAACCTCCCCTTCTTAATTATTTCGAGGCCACTTGATCCAACACGTCTCACATTAGATAGAAGTCGAACTTTGTCGGTGGTGTAGAGTTCTAGCTTCAAACCTTAAATAAACAACAAATAAAAACAAATTAATAGTCATATAAAATAACATGAGACCAACAAATATGAGGGTAGATGGAGAAATGAACCAAAAATACCTAACTGCCAATTGTGCAGAATATATATATATATATATATATATATATATATATATATATATATATATATATATATATATATATATATAAGAAAACATAATTTGCAGTCTAGAAGATTTGTTGACTAAAGAATAAAAATTTAGCATAATTATAGAGTAAAGGGTACTAATGAGTAATATAAAATACAAGAAAGGGTACAATTGTTTATTGAAATGTTGCTTAGGTTCTGTAGAGCCAAAAAATTGTGACTAATCTTCAAAGTAGAGTAACTGTTAACCAAATGAAAAAGAAATCTAGTTGAATAACTGTTTCAGTCCTCAATAATATAACCAACTTGGCAGTGATACATAACAACTGTAGTCAAAGTCCAGCAACTATGTTTCAACTAATCATGGACCATTATTATTCAAATGACAAACAAAAATACACAAAGGACAAGGGTCGCGTTCAGCTTAAAAGTTTTCGGTGAAGATTGAGAATAAATCACTACCAAGAAAAAAATAACGCTTCAAAAATACACAAGCATGACTGCATGAATTGTATATGCAAATATATACAAAGAAATGACAAATCCAATAAATTTAATAAGTCACTTAGCTCATAAACTCTTCTCTCAATTACAGTTGCAAGACATTGTATCACTCTTTGTCTTTTTGCATCTGATTTCATAGGGGACCCATCTATATGCTTGATGTAGTATTCCTGCACTAGCAAGCATAAAATATTAAGCCAATGTCCTAAAAAGACCAACATCTTTCAACAAACAACAAATGGAATCACAAGTCAGTGTGTGTCCTTGTGTGTTTGTTCAAAACAAAGTGGTGAATCTGATATACCCGATATGCTTATGGCCCCTCAGCATCAATGTTTGCATAAAAAACCACATACTTCATGTATGTCAAAGTACAAACTATGTCTAAGATCGAGAAGCTTTGGCTTATCCTTACACTAAATAGTAACCACCAAGCACATGGCTTCACATTAGGTCTTTGGTTTATGGTTTTAATTATTAGCTTGACAGTTCATTGTGATGACAAGTTGTATTCTGTGTGTTTTGTCTTGTTAGTCTCGTACATTCTTTCATTCGCCAAGTTGGTAAACATAAAATGAGTTTGAAGAGTTGTGTCTTATTTTGTGTTCGTACTGTGACATCCTGGGAATTTCTACCCGGAATTTTTGGAGACAATGTATTTTGAATGATTATATATATATATATATATATATATAAGTATTATTCAGTGTATATGCATATATGTTCTTGATAGAAGTAGGAATAGTGGGGGCAAGATATGCGGGTTAGGCTAATTAAGGAAGAGAAATCCATAACTGGGAGGTTATGGGTTAATTCTTAATTAATTAGTTTAAAACTCATCGTTTTGCGTGCGACTTAAAATTTAACGAAACCAACCTCTAAACCACGCTCGGGGTTTTATTCTGAATGTTTTGATATATATATTGAGTACTTTAAAAAACTGGCCCCGACGGACGCAGAGAAACGTGAGGAACTGGAATTAGAGAAACGATACGCAAACCGAGGCAGGATTTTAGCGTTTCAAAGGTCAGATTTTTCTCACTTTTTGTGGCTGAGTATGGATCACCATCAAAAGAGAAAGTGTGCCCTTTTTGCTCCACTCAAATGGAGACATGTGGCATAGCTTAAATAAAACAATAGAAAAAGAGAAAACCCTTTTATTTAAAACCAAAAAGCTGTTCTCTCTCCTCACTCAGCAAAACAGAAAAATTCAGAAGCTCTCTCTCTCTCTCTCACGCAGCCTTCTTCTTCTTTTCTCTCATCCACCATTGTTGCCCAACAAAGCTTCAACCTTTGGTGCCCATTTCTGCTCCAAATCGCGAAAGGAGGGCATTTTCGGAGTCGTGAAGCGCGTCTCTACGTGTGGGACTTCGAAATTTCAGATTTGGGTGGACTTCTTTCCCTCTTGATTTTCGTGGGTATGGGGTTTTGGGAAATATGATGGGTAGTATTGCTAAGTTTCTGCTTCATGATAGTTATTTGTGAAGGAATTTGTGGAAAGCATGTTGAAATTGCCATGTTTAGATGAGTTAAGCTTACCCATTCAGTTTTAGGGTTTTTATGATGATGCTTGTGATGTTTATGTGCTGAAATTGCTTATGGAAAACTGTTAGAGATGAAAGGTAGAGTTAACCTAGGGTTAGAAAGTGAGAATGTGGTGTTATGAGTGGAAAAAGAGTGAGGCTTTGAGAGTTGAAAGGCTAAATCTGGATTCTGTGGTAAATGGAGGTTAAAATGAGTTAACCCTAGCTTGAAATGCCATTTAGAACATGTGAGAAAGGTTAGGCTGAGCTAGAGAGAAAAACAAATGACCAAAGTGAACAAAGAGCCATTTCTAGGGTAAATTTGGGTGTTGGAGAGTCAAATTTTGATTCGGTGAGATTTTAGGTGTAAATCCAGTTTGAGAAAGTTTAGATTGATGTTATAGACTTGTGTGAGGTGAGAGTTTGCTCCAAATTTACCTCATTCTCAATTTCACTTCTCAAACCTAGAAAACCCATTGAATTGAGGGGTGTTGGACACCTAGATTCTGTGTTGCTGTGCTTTAAAGCTTGACTTTGGTTTAGACATGATTGATACATGATTTGGGACTTGTAGGATTTGATTTGGGCAAGATTGGATGAGAGGAAGTGTGATTTTCGAAATCTGCACTTATGCAGAATTTTGCTGTCAAATAGGTGCAGCAGAATTTTGGCCTTGTGCAGAAAAATGCTTGTGTGTGGTGGGCTGTGGAAAGAGTAGTACAGAATGAGTTCTGGATGTTTGCTAGTAGATCCCAACGGTCACAATGTAGGCTTAAGTACTAGAGACTTCCAGTAAAATTTTCGAGTCGATTCAACAGGTAACGAATTGGAACGAAGGAATTGTTACTGGGGTCTTTAAGTGAGAAAAGCTGTGATTTTGGTTGGTGTTTTGGGCAGACTTTTCTGCCTTTGCCCTGTTTTGCTTGGCTGTGATAATTTGTGCTGTTTGAATGTTGTATTACTTGGATGTTGGGAAAGCTTGGGAGGATTGATGGGGACCCGGTGTTGAGAGAAACGAGGATATGGGCTACGTGGGAGTACGTGAGCTCAGTTGGAGGTGGGCAACAGGGGATGGTGGGTTTATGCGCGATTTGTGGATGTGGAAAACTTGTTGTGCACCATCGCCCGACCGCCACCTAGTACCACATGTGATTGGTACCCCATAATCCTACAAGCTTGAGATAAGGAAGTATAGAAGGGTGAAACTTCCTGCTTTTATTCGTTGACCACAGAGTGGTACCTGGAGATATATCGCGGGGGTCAGGAGACCTCGGGGACGTCAGGTGGGGTGCTATTGCCCAAAACCAAGCTTGACCAATCCCGACCCAACCCGGGTATAGTCGGCCAGTGAGAACCTGTGATGTACCTAAACAGGCGAGCTCCTGGCAGTCAACAGATAAAAGGAACAAAGACCACAAAGCAAGGAGGCTTGTGGTGGCTGGCCAGCTGTGAATTTTGTGTGATATATGGGTTGTGGCCTCTGGTAATCGATTACCAAGGGTGGGTAATCGATTACAAGGCTAAAAAAATGAAGACAGGAGGCTAAGATGGTCTCTGGTAATCGATTACCACGGGGTGTAATCGATTACCAGGCTTGAAAACGAGGTCAGGAAGCTAAGGGAGCTTCTGGTAATCGATTACCAGGCTTAAAAAGGGAACTGGGAGATGGTGGAGGCCTCTGGTAATCGATTACCAGTCTGTGTAATCGATTACACAGAGGAATGGGTCACTGGTAATCGATTACCAGGTATGTGTAATCGATTACACAGTGCATTTTTGCAGATTTCATGTTCTGAGGCTGTGTAATTCGAGTTTAGCCTCTGGTAATCGATTACCAAGTCTGTGTAATCGATTACCAGAGATGAAAAGCCTTAAGATACCCCTTTTAATTGCATGTAGTGGTTATGAGACGCATTGTGTTGCGGCATAGTTAGATTCTTGTGAAAGAGTCTACCCCTTTCTTTTCCTTCTTGTAGATCGTGATGGCGGCACAGCTAATCCATGATCGAGTGGAGATGGAGTGCCTAGAGGGAGCTTGGGAGACCCTCGAAGGCAACACGAGGTGCCAATTTCGGGGCACCATTCGATTCACGGCTACTTCTTTGGTGCATCCAGATGAACCTGCACGGACGCTTCAGCGCACGGTGGAGTGGATACTACCCACGCCTACACCATATCGTCTAGTGGAGCCCGTCCAAGTGATCGAGGTAACGTCATCCGAGGAAGACCCTGAGGAGGATCTGGAGGAGCTACCTCCTGAGCCTGCTGTGGATGCCCTTGACTTTCTAGAGGGTGATGAGGATCCACTTCTTGAGGTGGATTCTCCCGAGGAAGTCATGTCGGCATCTGAGGCAGACTCTACGGAGGATAGTGGCCCGGGGGAGATGCCGATCAGCAGAGGCTCTTCATCCTAGTGGACAGCTCTTTGGATTCGTTTTGTATACTTTTGAGGGTGGGTGTATCTAGGACTGACTGTTAGGTTTACTCTTTTGTTTTTGTATGGGTAGACCTAATGTATAGGAATTTGATGATTGTATACATGTGGCTGAAGCCACCACTGTGGACACCTTTGCTCTGGATGACACTATGTATTTTGTAAAACTCCCATATTTTGGACAGCTTTAAATGATGAATGCATTTATGATCGATCTTGTTATTTGAAAAGAAAGCATTAGCAACTTTATTTGTAAAAGAGTTTATCGGCCGTATTTTATTCTTTTATTTTCACGTGACGACCTAAAGTAATGGCTGGTACATTCTTCCTTTTGAAACAGAAAAATAGTTTAGAGATTATGAGCGGTAAGAAAGAAATGACTCCGAATAGAGTTGTGAACTGGCCATTCAGGACTCTATAGTGAGGACTTTCCTTCTAAACCTAGTTATGGTGAAAAGAGAAAGAAATGAAAAAGAAAAAGAAGAAAAAAAATTTACTATGGTTTTTGTTATTTAAATTATTACTATTAAACCAGTCATTAATTTAGGGACGCCACACGTACTGCACAATTCTAACCCACTGTTCTTGAGTACAAGCCAGCATCAGTAAAAGCCTAGCCACAACTTATCTCTACTTCAAAAGCAAAGGTAAGCCTTGTAACCTGCAGACTTTAATTGAAATTTTGAGCTTTTTACTTTGAGAATAGTTCATGTTATATTGTTATATATCACTAGCAGATGTCACTTCTATTTTAGGTCATGTTGGTTCATGATCATCTATTATATCAGTTTTATAGTATAAGTGACTTGAACGGCTGTGGCTATTGATGTTCACTAATCATGCTCATGATGACCTAGTGCACAATAAAGAAATAGAAGTGTGTTCATCCTCAGATTTTAAAGTGGGTAACATTCTTCACTATAAAGACAAAGTGATTAATACATTTGTACAAAGTGGATGACTATTAAATGAAACTATGGTAGATGTAACTATATAAGTGCCTAGTGGGTAAGGGCATAAGTATTGAAATTGCTATTTTTACCTACATGGATATGGTTAGATATTAGTGTTATTTTGCAAGGGGACAAATATTGTAATTAGTACCCTACCCAAACCTTGTCTACTATTGCCCCTACTCCCAAATTCCTATTCCAAGTCTAAAACCTAGCTTCTATTATATTGGTCATGTTCTTATGTGCAGTCCACTATTGTAACTAACCGACTATTGATACTTTTGTGGACTTTTGAGTCTGTAATTCTAACTAGCCAATTGCTGAAATTTGAACAGCAATTGGCTACCCCCCTTTGTGCCATGTATCTAACAATAGCCCCCCCCCCCCCTCTTTGAATAGTAATTGGCTACCCCCCCCCCTTTGAGCCATGTATCTAACAATAGTCGTCCCCTTACAATAGCTACCAACAGCAGGGTCTGCATTCTGGAGGCACAGGTTTCACCATTACAGTGGTATATATCTCCACCATTTCCTCTCTCCTATGCCGCAAAGGCTAATATGTACACAACCATATGTTATCAACTCCCATTGCCAACCATAGTCTATATATTCTTCTTTAACAGTTCTACTTTCTCCTAATTATTCTGGTATTGAAGTTCTAAAGATGTCCAGCATGTGTTTGAAACCTAAGCCTGCAATATATCACCAAGTGACAAATGTAGTATGGCTTGCTGGACGTGGCATATTAGTGTTGCATAAGTTATAAGAATTGATGCAAGTTGCACCCACATTAATTTTCACAAATGGTGGTGGTGGAGGAAGAAGAGCTTGGTCCAAGAGAGTAATAATAATGCTCAATAGAGTAGTATGCTCAACTATTGGGAACTTAAAACAGATCAAGTGTCAAGGAATGTAGTAATAGTAATGAACTAATTATCCTCTTACAACTCTCTTTTCCTATCACATGAATAAGTAACACTTTTAATAGCCAACAAGTAGTTTCACATACTTTGGTTAAGCATAAGTTGAGTTCTTCTAATGTCGTTACTCATTAACTCTCAAAGGGTTTTTTTTGTGCAAAATGTGATACATATAATTGTTGTGGCAGTATGGCCCATGGCTAATTGGCATATGCTTTTTATTTTTAGGTTATCATTTACTACTGCTAATTGGCCTTGTTGTGGAAGCTGTTTGATTATAGGAACTCCAGGTAAAGCATGTTGTTACTACTGCTTATATATACATGTTTATGTTTAAAGCACATTGTTACGTTGTTGCTAATCGTAGTTCCTAGCTAGTAACCTGCATTTGAAGCAATTGGTGTCTCAATACCAGGAGTAGATTAGAAGCCCGGAGGTTTGAAACACCTTTCTCTGTTTTTTGTTTAGCCTCAGCTGCTCGTGTCAGCACAAAGGAAAGTTGTGTTAATCCCTTAGGGAACGATCCAGACACGGGTGACTTAGACAAATACGGGTTGTACATCGAAGAAAATCCTCCCTGCATGGTTGCCTTAGGAAGAGTTTATGAGGGATCCACAACCACTGACAACATCCATTTGTTGCATGATCAAGTGAAAGTCGGTGCTGAGGAGGTTAAAGATACAGATGATCCCGTTCCTGTACCCACTGACGAGGTTAACTTAGTGGGACATGCACTTAACACCTTTCTTGCTTGGTCGACACATCTCATGAAGCGTTTATCAGAACAGGTATTTTGTTGTCATTAAATGCTTCTTTTTTCAATTCAATTGTTCACTGTAATTGCCTAATGTTAATTAACTCTGTTGGATAAACAGCCGTAGAAGCAAAGCTTCATGGTGAATCAAAAGTGATTCAAAGATGATTTGATGATAACAAAGATGATAACAAAAGATGATGACAAAGGTGATGACAAAAAGCTCAAAGGTCAATTAAAGAATGAGTTCAAGATGTTCAAGATAGAATCAAGAACACTTCAAGATTCAAGAGGAAAGTTGAATTCAAGAATGAAGAAAGGCTATTCAAGAATCAAGAAAAAGCCTAATCAAGATAAGTATGAAAAGGTTTTTTCAAAAACTGAGTAGCACATGGATTTTTCTCAAAACATGTTTACCAAAGAGTTTTTTACTCTCTGGTAATCGATTACCAGATTATTGTAATCGATTACCAGTAGCAAAATGGATTTGAAAAAGTTTTCAAATTGAATTTACAACGTTCCAATTAATTTCAAAAAGTTGTAATCGATTACAATGTTTTGGTAATCGATTATCAGTGCCTTTGAACGTTGAAATTCAAATTCAAAAGTGAAGAGTCATATCCTTTCACATAAAAGCTTTGTGTAATCGATTACACTGATTTGGTAATCGATTACCAGTGATTGTTTCTGAGTAAATCAAAAGATGTAACTCTTCAAATGGTTTTTGACTTTTTCAAATTGGTTTTAAGATTTTCTAAAAGTTATAACTCTTCAAAATGATCCTCTTGACCAGACATGAAGAGTTTATAAAAGCAAGACTTTGTTTTGTATTTTTATTCATTCATTCAATCAATCTTTCTAATACTTTTCCAATCAATCTTATACAATCCTTTACAAGCCTTGAATCTCTTTGAACTTCTTCTTCTTCTTTGTGCCAAAAGCTTTCCAAAGTTTTCTGGTTTTCTGAACCTTGAAAACTTGTGTTATTCATTCTTTTCATCTCTTCTCTCTTTGCCAAAAAGAATTCGCCAAGGACTAACCGCCTGAATTCTTTTTGTGTCTCTCTTCTCCCTTTTCCTAAAGAACAAAGGACTAACCGCCTGAATTCTTTTGTGTCTCCCTTCTCCCTTATCAAAGAATTCAAAACAACACAGTTTGAGGATTCTTTTGATTCTTCCTATTCCCTTATACAAAAGTGTTCAAAGGACTAACCGCCTGAGAATTCTTTTGTATCCCCATTCATAAAGTATTAAAGGTTTAACCGCCTGAAATTTTTGTCTTAACACATTGGAGGGTACATCATTTGTGGTACAAGTAGAGGGTACATCTACTTGGGTTTGACTGAGAACAAGAGAGGGTACATCTCTTGTGGATCAGTTCTAGTGGAGGGTACATCTACTAGGGTTTCAAAGAGAACAAGGGAGGGTACATCCCTTGTGGATCTTTGCTTGTAAAAGGATTTTTACAAGGTTGAAAGAAATCTCAAGGACCGCAGGTCGCTTGGGGACTGGATGTAGGCACGGGTTGTTGCCGAACCAGTATAAAAACTCCTGTGTGTTTGTCTCCTTCTTCCCTACTCTTTTACTTTTCGCTGTGCATTTTAATTTCTGCTTTTACTTTCTGTTAAGTTTCTTTCCTACTCCTTATTCTCTTAACAACTTAGTAAAAGCCTTAGAAGAGTAATTTTTTAATTAGTAAAGGTTCGTTAATAATTAATTCAACCCCCCCCCCCCTTCTTAATTATTCTGAGGCCACTCGATCCAACAAGTGGTATCAGAGCAAGTATCTTGTAGAAATTCTAACCACTTCAAGATTCATGGCCTCCTCAAATCCTTTGTTTCCTTAAGGAAATTCCATTCACAGACCACTAATTTTCAATGGTGAGGGTTACCATTATTGGAAAACCCGCATGCAGATATTCATTGAAGCCATAGATCTAAATATTTGGGAAGCAATAGAATTAGGACCGCACATACCCACTACAGTAGATGTAAGCACAAGCACTACAACCCAAAAACCTAGAGATAAGTGAATAGAAGAAGATAGGAGAAAAATCTGGTACGATCTCAAAGCCAAAAACATCGTCACTTTAGCCCTAGAATAGATGAGTACTTTAGAGTGTCAAATTTTACTAATGCCAAGGATATGTGGGATACTCTCCATTTAACCCATGAAGGAACCACATATGTAAAAAGGTCTAGAATAAATACCCTTACCCATGAATATGAATTATTTAGGATGAACCCAAATGAAAATATCCATAGTTTGCAAAAAAGATTTACACATATAGTAAACCATCTTGCATCTTTAGGAAAAATCTTTCCTAATGAGGATTTAATTAATAAAGTCTTAAGATGTTTAAATAGGGAATGGCAGCCCAAGGTAACTGTTATTTCTGAAAGTAAAGACCTTTCTTCCATGTCTCTTGCCACTTTATTTGGTAAATTGCAGGAACACGACATGGAACTTCAACGCCTCAATCAAAATGAAGAAAATGACAAAAAGAAGAGAAGCATAGCCCTTAAAGCCGCATCTTCAATACAAGAAGAAAACGAAGAAGAAGATTTAGATGATGAAGAAGATTTTTCCTTCTTTGTTAAGAAATTCATCAAGAAAAGAAGAATTGACAGGCGTCAGAATTTCAATAATGGAAGAAAATCACAAGATGATTCTCAAGTCCTTAGGTGTTACAAATGCAACCAAATTGGTCACATCAAGGCCAACTATCCTTCAAATGAAGAATGGTCGGAAAAAAGTGAAAAGAGAAGATTTGATGAAAGAAGAACTAAGAAAGCATATATTGCATGGGATGACAATGATTCATCCGATGGTTCATAAAAGGTGATTAATCTTCTAACCAAAGATTATGAAAGTGACGAGAACATCTCTCAAGGATGAAAAACAAGGAGAAAAAGCATGATCCTCATCTTTGAAGATCTAGACACTTCAATCATGAAAAAGGTAATATCAAAACCATTATCTTATTAAAATTTCTCTTAAAGTTGAAATTTTTATTCAAACAATTTGATTATGATGACTAATAATTTTGTATTTGTTTGTTTTTTTATTGTTTGAAATCATGAGTATATGTTCTTGATTGATTTCATCTTATTTGCATGAAATATCCATTCATTTATTTCAATAACATCAATACTCTTCATACCTGTGTTGATTGTTTTGATAAAATTGATTATTTACATGTTTTAATGTTCGTGCATAATATGATATGTGAATTACATGATTGAGAACTATTCATAAAGTATTTTTGAATATATTTCTTATGAAAAAGTATTTTGATAGTAACTCAAAACTTCTTCTCTCCTAGAAAGCCTTTTGTTTTTATTTTCTGGCTAAAATAACCTCTGGTAATCGATTACCATAATAGTGTAATCGATTACAAGTAGTTATTTCTGGCAATGTTGCTCTCTGGTAATCGATTACCATATTTGCGTAATCGATTACAACGCGTCCCTGCATCTATATATTCAGATTTCAAATTCTGAAATCTGCAACAAACCTCTCTCTCGAAAACCCTCGCCCCTAATTTTTCTTCCAGCCATATCTCACTCAATTCTTGTCCAAATCACTCCCCATAAAGCCTAAACTTCATCTTTTTTTAATCTCTTTCATTTGAACCGATTGAAATCTCGAAAAAACTCCTCAAATGGAGGAACCATCGAAGAAGCAGAAAGGCACTTTGAGTCGGAGTCAACGACATTCAGATCACAAGAAACCCCAATTCCTTCCTCCATTCCCTCTGGATCATTGTTCTCATTAGAGGAACAGCATATACGGTACACAAACCTCTTTTCCTCTCATTCCATTATAGACCCAAAATTCATAGATATGGATTTCTTCTCAAATGAGAGTTTAGAATGCCTTCAAGCATTTGAAAACTCCAATCTTATTCCTTTCATGTCTCTGAAATTACCTGTTTATTCTGAACTAGTCAAAGATTTTTATTCTAATCTAGAAATCCATGAAGGTACCTTAATGTCTGAGGTTTATGGGACTAAAATGGTCATTGACCAGTCCCTATTCTATGATTTAACCCAATTGCCAAGCGAAGGTGTACCATTTGAAGGCGCACTAATTGACGATTGGAAGTTTGATTTCTCTGTACATGATGCCCGCCGATTGGTTTGTACCAATCAAGCGGATATGACTAGAAGGCTTCTTGCCGGTTCATTGGCTTTTGAAAGTCGCATCCTCCATTACCTTATTGTTCGCATCTTGCTTCCGAGATCTTCAAACCTTGCTCAGGTTTTTGAAGAAGATCTCATTGTCATGTGGGCCTTTCATAAAGGTTTACAAATTGATTGGGCACATCTTGTTAGATATTGCATGCATAAGGCATTGTGATTGAATGCCCCATTGCCTTATCCTCATCTTGTTACCCTTTTCCTTCAATACTTCAACATCCCTCTTGATTTTGAACCCTATGTTCCAATCAAGAGATCATTCCTTATAGGCATTTTAGTCATAGCATCCTTTGGTTATATAAAGGAGCATGATGGCTCTTGGGTGAAGAAAGGTGCTAGAAATGTTGGTGAAGAAGGACATGATGGAGAAGATTCATCTCTTCTTTTGAAGATTTTGGAAAGGTTTGATGGTCTTCAAACCTTTGTTGGTGAGAGGTTTGACACTTTGGAATTGCAAGTGGATATGTGCTTCAATGAAATGGAGTCAAGAATGACAAAGGTTGAGGAAGATGTGTCTTACATTCGTTCAAGCTTCGATCTTCCACCACCGCCGCCACCATCATCTTAGATTTCTATTTTAATATTATTAGTACTTTGATTTTCAGCCTTGTATTTTGGCTATATTATTATGGTATTTGAACAAGTTACTATTTCCTTATTTGCATGATATGTTTGAACAAATATTAAGTTTGCTATTTGACTATATGGATTTTATAGTTAATCTATTTATGATTGTTGCTTCATGGTTCTTGCTTCATAATTTGGTTGATAGTTGTTCCATGAATGTTGTATGGGTGTTTAAGTTATATTTGAATTTGATACGCACTTTGGCTTTTTGTTGATGCCAAAGGGGAGAGAAATGAGATTAAATCAAGAATTCACATGAGTAATCAACTTAATTTTAAGATAGGCATAAATTCAAAAACAAAGGGGGAGAATTTATGTGAGTGATCGACTAGGAAAAAGTGTGTGTGTGTTTCTTGATTTCAAAAGTTGTCATCATCAAAAAGGGGGAGATTGTAGAAGCAAAGCTTCATGGTGAATCAAAAGTGATTCAAAGATGTTTTCATGATAACAAAGATGATAACAAAAGATGATGACAAAGGTGATGACAAAAAGCTCAAAGGTCAATCAAAGAATGAGTTAAAGATGTTCAAGATAGAATCAAGAACACTTCAAGATTCAAGAGGAAAGTTGAATTCAAGAATCAAGAATCAAGAATCAAGATTTAAGAGATCAAGATTCAAGACTCAAGATTCAAGAAACAAGAAAAGGCTATTCAAGAATCAAGAAAAAGCTTAATCAAGATAAGTATGAAAAGGTTTTTTCGAAAACTGAGTAGCACATGGATTTTTCTCAAAACATGTTTACCAAAGAGTTTTTTACTCTCTGGTAATCGATTACCAGTAGCAAAATGGATTTGAAAAAGTTTTCAAATTGAATTTACAACGTTTCAATTAATTTCAAAAAGTTGTAATCGATTACAATGTTTTGGTAATCGATTACCAGTGCCTTTGAACGTTGAAATTCAAATTCAAAAGTGAAGAGTCACATCCTTTCACATAAAAGCTTTGTGTAATCGATTACACTGATTTGGTAATCGATTACCAGTGATTGTTTCTGAGTAAATCAAAAGATGTAACTCTTCAAATGATTTTTTACTTTTTCAAATTGGTTTTAAGATTTTCTAAAAGTTATAACTCTTCAAAATGATCCTCTTGACCAGACATGAAGAGTTTATAAAAGCAAGACTTTGTTTTGTATTTTTATTCATTCATTCAATCAATCTTTCTAATACTTTTCCAATCAATCTTATACAATCCTTTACAAGCCTTGAATCTCTTTGAACTTCTTCTTCTTCTTTGTGCCAAAAGCTTTCCAAAGTTTTTTGGTTTTCTGAACCTTGAGAACTTGTGCTATTCATTCTTTTCATCTCTTCTCTCTTTGCCAAAAAGAATTCGCCAAGGACTAACCGCCTGAATTCTTTTTGTGTCTTTCTTCTCCCTTTTCCAAAAGAACAAAGGACTAACCGCTTGAATTCTTTTGTGTCTCCCTTCTCCCTTGTCAAAGAATTCAAAATGACACAGTCTCAGAATTCTTTTGATTCTCCCCATTCCATTATACAAAAGTGTTCAAAGGACTAACCGCCTGAGAATTCTTTTGTATCCCCATTCACAAAGTATCAAAGGTTTAACCGCCTGAGATCTTTGTCTTAACACATTGGAGGGTACATCCTTTGTGGTACAAGTAGAGGGTACATCTACTTGGGTTTGACTGAGAACAAGAGAGGGTACATCTCTTGTGGATCAGTTCTAGTGGAGGGTACATCCACTAGGGTTTCAAAGAGAACAAGGGAGGATACATCCCTTGTGGATCTTTGCTTGTAAAAGGATTTTTACAAGGTTGAAAGAAATCTCAAGGACCGCAGGTCGCTTGGGGACTGGATGTAGGCACGGGTTGTTGCCGAACCAGTATAAAAACTCATGTGTGTTTGTCTCCTTCTTCCCTACTCTTTTACTTTCCACTGTGCATTTTAATTTCCACTTTTACTTTCTGTTAAGTTTCTCTTCTACTCCTTATTCTCTTAACAACTTAGTAAAAGCCTTAGAAGAGTAATTTTTTAATTAGTAAAGGTTCGTTAATAATTAATTCAACCCCCCTTCTTAATTATTCTGAGGCCACTCAATCCAACAATAGGGAGCTGTGGGACTCGCAAAACCTTTAGATAGCCGAATCATCAGGTCAATGATCCCCTATATTTGATGACATTTACCATCCCACAACTTTTTTTGAAGCCTTTCCAGGTTATGTGGGATTCTACCGTGTTCGGGGTGTTTAATCAAGACTTCTCGTTGTACATAAAGCACGAAGATCTGTTTGAAATTGCACACAGTGGTCAATGTCTTAGCATCTCTGTTATACAGTTGTGGATTCTATAAGTCAATTTAGATTATTGTTAATTACTTAAGTTATTGTTTTTAATTCATACATAATTAACTTTGTGTTAACAACAATAGGCATATGACTAAGAGAATTATGCGAGCGGGGAATTCCGATGTGTATGGATTCCTCGAGCCACAGTCCATCCAGAGATCTGGGTAATCGCAATTTAAATCAGAAAGTTACATGAAGAACTGGATGCAGAATTCAAAACGCGATGTCTACTTAGGAGCCTACCTGAATGGGTAAGTAAAACTAAACAAATGAATTTAAATAATGTATAATACTACAATAACCCATATTGGTCTCCACTGCAACACACACTGGAAAATGGTTGTCATTTTGCCTAAGGAAAATCTTGTTGTCTGGTTTTGTTCCTTGCATAACATGCCAGACAACTACCTTAAAGGAATAATTAACAAGTCAGTGTTATTTTTCAATGTATTTGCATTAGCATTACTCAACAACATCAATATTTTAATGTTCCTTGTATTCAACAGTGCTTTGAAAGGACTTGATGATACTCCACAACCTAAATCCAAGGCTGGTGCTAGGTGGATTGTTGTTAAAGTAAGTTATTTAAAGAAAACTTCTACTTATATATATATTTTATGTGTATGTACACTAATTGTAGTTAACGTTTAATATCTAAATTTCATTATTTATTTAGTGTAATAGACAAAAAGGAAGCACTGAGTGTGGCTATTACGTGATGCACTACTGGATGTCCACTATAATCTTAGTAAGTTTCAGGAATAATTGAGAAATGGTAATTGTTTATTTCAAACAAATTTGATTTTGTTATGATTGGTATTACATTATTAACTTATGTTTTATTTGATCATGCAGTATTTTAATTATGTTAGACCATTGGAAGCAGAGAGATTGAAGGCACTTCGCATCCAGTGGGCACAATATTATCTCAAAGTTAGAAATCAAACTTAGGATGTTAGGGAACTATGTAATTTTAGTTTACTTAATTAGTTTACTAGCTTGCTTTATATTTTTTACAATTGTTGTTTCCTTTTAACATTGAATATTCTTTATTAATAGTTATTAATAAATTATTTATTCATAGTTATCAATTGATTTTTTACAATTGATAGTTTACTAGCTAGCTTTCTACTAAAAACTGTTTCAAAGCAGAATGCAAATGATATATGCTGTGTTGTGTGGTCTTATTTGAAATTTACAGGTTAAATTTTGGGTTTTTTGTAAAGACAGAAAGTGTATTTAAAAAAATTCCTAATAACAACATCAATTTTTTTTAAAAATCAATGTTAATATAAAAAACGTTAACGTCAGTTTTTGTAAAAAATTGATATTAACTTATACGTTAACATCAATTTTTGCTAAAAACCGATATTAATTTAAAATGTTAACATCGGTTTTCTAGAAAACCGATGTTAACATATAAGTTAACATCGGTTTTTGAGTGAAACTAATGTTAACGTTTGGAAGTAAACATCGGTTTTTATAGAAAACCGATATTAATGTATAAGTTAACATCGGTTTTACATAAAACCGATGTTAACTGTCAACATTCATACCTTTTTTTGATGTAATTCTTATTATATAGCATCGATTATTTTAATAATCGATGTTGTCAATTTTACGTTAACATCGGTTTTTAAAAACCGATATTAACGATAATACTTTTAACATCGGTTAATAACCGATGTGGAAAGTCATAAATAACTGATGTAAAAAACATATTTTCTAAGGATGCATTGCACAAGGTTGCATTGTTTAAAATTCACAAATTTGTACTATTTCATTTAGTGGTGGAGGGCATCCCTTTTGTAATGCCCCTAACTATTGACACCTGGACGACTTACATTTTACAATACTTCACACGATGATACTCCACTTAACATTCTTGTTGGTTAGAATTCTTTCGTAGATAACCATTTTCGAGACATCAAACCAACTTGACTACTTTTAGGATTGTTAGTTGTCCCCACAAATTAACACAAAATTTTTCAGCATTTTATCATCAAACCATTTTTCACCTATCTCATAATTGTTATAAGCTAAACACACTTAAATGTAGAATTTTTCATTAATGAGCTATCGAAAAGTAAATGCATCTTTTTAGTATAGGTAATACTAATTATTTCCTCTAAATCATTTTCTATCATATAGTTTCATACTTGTATAATCTCTGAATCTTTCTCATTATGGTATGATCCGTATGAGATGTTACACCATTCAACTTGTCTCACACCATCTACATATAGCAAGGAATTTAATAGGTCATGAGTAAATTAGTTTTTAATTATATTTTCATTACAAAATATTTGAAGTTATTTATTTGCTATCATTGTAAATATATTTTATATATAAATACTTCATGCATGGTTTAAATATAGCTTCAACAATATTTTTATATTTTTATGTTAGAAGATATTTAATTAATTTTTATATGAAATATTTCAAATTTTTGGTATTTGATATAGTATGTCTATAAGCACTATTACAAGATTATTTCTTAAGTTATTGATAATGGTCAAGTGATAAGTGATAGATATTTACAATAATAATTCTTCAACTCTTGATACTGAGAGTACGATTACCTAAAGTTACTGTTCGTTTTTATTGTAATTAATCACTCTTAAGTAGATAATATAATAAAAATAATTAAGATATATTATTTTATTAAAAATATGCATTTTAATAATAACTTTAAATTTAAACATATCCAATTTTTATAATTTTTAAAAATAATAACTAGATTTTAATGGAAAAATAATTTATGCATAAATTATAAAATCAATTAAACATAATTTTTTTAGTAGCATCTATCAAATAGTATTTAAAATTTTAAAAATAAATATAAATATTATATTTGAACAATTAGATGTTAATTATAACAATATTTAGATTCTATTATATAATTAAAGGAATCTAACTTGGTTAAACAATATAAGTAGTTTGTTTCAAACTGCCTATGTCTAAGTTCAATTTCTACTAACAAGAAAAATCTCTTGTGTAATATTTTTGATATTTTTTTAAAAAAAATTACTTAAGTAAAGTAAATAATTTATTAAACCATTTTTTTTATTACAAAACAATCTTAAATTATTTTTTCAATAACATCATAGATAAAATATTTTCTAATTACTTCATGCATTGCATAAATACATTTCAACAATTGTTTTAGATTTACATTATAGGCCTGTAAAAAAAATACATTATAGGATAGGATGAAAATATAATTGTGTTTACATACATTAAGGAAAGAAATTCAATATTTAATAAGGTACTCAATTAGGACCATTGTTCACGTGAATCAAATAATGTGAAGATGTTTTAACCTTAACAAATGATCTCAAGTTTAGGTTTTAAGTATGTAATTATACTCAGTGACTCAAAGACAGAGTTTTGTTGCTTAGAATAGCTCTACTCGACCTGACAAATCATCCCTACAATCCAAACCATTTACAATAAGTTTGGTTCTCTAATTTATCTTTTTTCAAATAAAACTAACTTGATGATCCAGTCAATTATTTTTCTAATTTTATAACCCGATGATTTTAACCAAACTAATTTGATGTTAATTGTATTGGTTAGGTTTGGATTATCCATAAAAAAAATTAAAACCCAAATTAAGTCTAATCAATTAAGTTCGTACTGATTATCAGTGAACAATGCTAGAATTACACCTTAAACAGAATATAACTATAATCTATATAAATAAATAAATAATCAATTAGGATTAATGAACAAATTACATAACTATCTAAATCAATGTTTTAAAAATAGAATTATTCGATGACTCTATCAATGTATTAGATTAAGGAGTCATTGGTTAAACAAGGAGACACTAATTAAACTGCGTGAACAAGTATAAATGATATAATATACATATATTAATTTTGTTATATACTCTCATCCTTATTATAAGCAACAAATGGAACTGAAAATCTAAATAATACATTATCATTCAAGAAAAAAAAAAGGAAAAAACAAAACCAGCACATCATTGAAACATGAAAGACAAAGCCTAGTGAAGTCGACACTTTTTTTGTTTTCAGTAAACTTAAACATGGGTGAGTTAGTTTCAAAAAATAAGACATTAATTATTGACCGAGTGCCGAAAAAACAGTCTGGGCGATGGTTAGACCAAGTCCCAGTGCAGCTGCAAGCAGTGCTATTAGTTTCCATCCCGAAGGAAAATAAACACGTCTCAACCCCCGATATGTGCCTCTACATTGGTACCAGCTCCATGTTAGAAAGCATATGAAAATATGCCACATGATTTTACTGGTTGTCGTGACACGATCTACAGTAGTTGGGTGCGAGTTCAAATTCTCAATCACCTGAGCAAACCAGGAATCCATCTCGATCTCAGCATCAGGAACTCCCTCTATGATGTTATGAAATAAATTCAGCAAATCTTCGTCGCTCATTAATTTATGTACCACTATGACATTTCTATCCCGAAGCAGTTTAACGTCGTGGACGGAACAAGTCAAACTTTGAAAGAACAAAGCATAAGAAATGAATTGGCAGCTAATTCTATCTTCATTCCTAACCCCGCGCTGTTTTTCTAGGGTAGTTCTCTTAAGCTCCCAAGCAATGAAGTTTCTCCACTTAGCTTCGGTGGTTTCAGTAATATGTAGTTGCGGAATTTCTAGTTTCCCGTCGCTGAATGTTACCTTCAAGTCAAACCTGGTCTCAGCTGCAACCCTAGGTCTGACATTAACCACAACTTCCATATTTGCAGCCTTGCTCAGTGCCTCTGGAGATTGAGTTGTAACCTCGCTCTGTGCCTTTGGCGGTTTGTCTGTAACCCCATCTTCCATATTTGCAGCCTCGCTCAGTGCCTCTGAAGGTTGTGTTGTAACCTCGCTCTGTGCCTCTGCAGGTTCAGCTGTTACCCCAGCTTCCATATTTGCATTCTCGCTCTGTGCCTGTGGAGGTCCGATTGTAACCCCAGCTGCTTCGAGCCTAGTAGCGCAGCGCTGTAGATTTTGTTTTCCATGTCTGGTATTTGGAACTTCTCCACTGCTTATAGAACTCTTCAAATCCTGGTGAACAAACTCGAGTAAATGAGAGGCTTTGAAATCGGAATCCGGAGCGTTGTAGCCCAATATAGAAAGTGCAAGATTTTGTATCAATTTGTCTGTACCACCGTCTGTAAAAATTTCGGGAAAAAGTATTCCAGAGATCCTTTTGAGAACTATGAGAGGGATTTGGTTTTCCATCATCGTCAAATCCGACAAGACCTTCTCTCTTTTTATGACTTCAGCTCCGGGACTAGGTTCATCTAAGGTCCACCTTAACCGTTCGTCTAATTCGGGTGATCCACATATGAGAAGCTCTAGCAGAAAACAACCATCCAGTACCATAATTTTGGCGAGTTCGTGGCGATCGAACTTAATCTCATAAGTATTGTAGCATGCGCGAACCATGTCATCTGCCCTCGACAAAGCTTCGATGCACATTGTCATTAGAAAAAACATACCCGCTTCGTCTTTCTTGGTTCGAAGTAAGAGATACGTCATGCAGCGCCATTTGGTCTCCTCCATGTATAGAAGGTCCCTTTTAGTTCCCTTGTGTAGGGGTCCTATGGAGACCACCTGTGGCATGTAAGCTTCCACTTTTGATTTTTGAAGTTGCTCTGGAACAAAGGAAACGCTACATCCTCCAACGGTGTCGCTTTTAATAGAAATCATTGTAAAATACATAGAATCAGCACATCTGCCCAAACTTGATGCCCTAGTAAGCCTCTGTTGGCTATTTGAGGATGAGGCTTCGTCCATGACCCGTAATTTTTGACCAAAATGGCCGAGGCTAATTCTTGAAATGAGGAAGTTTTGTTGATCTATAGTTAGACAAAGGAAGAGCCCCTTTGGACCAAGATGAAGAGAGAGAGAAAAAGATATAGAAGAGACTAACGAAACCAGCAAAAGAGAATACAAAATGACTTACAGTCACACTTTTGTTGGCTTAGGTATGTCTTTTTAAAGAGCTTCCGCAAGGGGATGCTTGGGAGATGTGGGAGATGCCTAAATAAGTGTTGGAAACTTGTTTAAGCCATCAAATTCAAATGCCATATTTAATTTTTTATTTATTTATTACAATATAAAAGAAATAGCACGTTAGAAATTAAACGTCAACCAAAAGATTAATTTTCTACTATTGAGGGCATCCACTCAATGCTCACATGCACTTTGAAGTGGTTGGGTCTTTTTCCTGCGAAATTAATTCATGCCTAAAACCATTTGCAAGTGGATATATTCATGTGTAGACACGCATCTCATTTTTACACACAATTAATAAATAATTGACAAATGAAAAATATAAAGAAAAGTGCTATTCATTTACTAAATTTTATTTGATCCCTTCTGATAAAGAAATGATATAATTAATTTCCTTTAATTAAAATTTGATCTTATAAATATATATTAAAACATTTGTAGAATAAAAAAAACCAATTTTTATATGTATTTTTTAATATAAATATATTATGTAAACTATACCATATAAAATATATTAAATAGATTAGCATTTATATATTTTAAAAACTACGTATACGCTCAGTTTAAAATACATATAAATTATATTTATAAATTTTATTATATAAATTATATAAAATAAATCATTAAAATTTAAATTGTTATTAATAAAATCGACCAACAAGAAATTTTAAAATAATATATTGTGTTTATTTTTAATATATTTTACAACATTAGTATTATTTCTTATAAAATTTATAGGACATTTTATAAATATATCTTATATTTATTTTTAATAAATTTTGTGTTATTGTATTTAGTTTGTATTACACTCAAGAGGTATATTTTAGTATATTAAGAATTTTAGTTAATAATATATTTCTTGTAAAAATGAAACTTTATAAATTTTAGTTAATAATACAGGATATATTAACAAAATACAGAGAAAATATATTTATAAAATTTCTGGTTTAGTTTGTGTAAAAAAAAATCTGATTTAGTTAGTTGGCTACATATATATTTTATTTCATTTACATAAGCAGAAGATAACAAGATAAAATGTTTTTTTTATAAACATTTAACATCTTTGTAAGATCAAATCTTTATTAAAGAAACTAATTATATTATGTCTTTCTTATAATAAATTTAATTGAATTTAATAAATGAAGGACACTTTTTTTATATTATACCTCTCACTATTAGAAAATATGCTTTCTACATCGATTATTTATAATTTTTTTTTTACCTACATTCTATAAAAATTCTATAAAAGTTAAACTCTATTATTAAAAACAGTTTTTTTATATTTTCAAATTAACTAATATCAAATAATTTATATAAATGTGTGTTATATTTAAATGATAATCATGAAATAATAAAATTAAAATTACAAAATTCATTTTAAAAATTTAATTTAATTTTTAAATGCTTACCTTTTGAATTTATTATTGTTTATTAATTATTTTATTTTTTAATTAAAATATAATTAATAACGCAATATATGATTTTTTTTAAAAATATATAAATAATCAAAAAAAAGTTTATATTAACATCGGTTATTTGAAAATCGATGTTAATAAAATATTTGAATGAATAAAATTAAAAGCAATTTTCTATCTATGTAACGTTCCACAGGTTAAGTGGCATTAATTATCCACTTTCGGCAAACTTGGCTAGTTAATTTATTATGTTTTCTTGAGAGAAAAAAAATAATTTTTCGTCCCTATTTATGTAAGTGTCAATGCAATTAATTTGTGTAAGAAAAAGAAGAATATAAATATGACCTGTATCTCGGGGAGCAAGCCACTCGCGTTGCAAATCATGATGACAGAAATTACACCAAAAGCATTGAACACTTTGCTCATGACTTCACTTCCGCCAATATCATAATCCCTATTCGAATTTGATCTCCCTTTCAACCACAATATATAATTTAACGCTAGTTATTATTATGGTTTGAGGGCAAGTTTGGTGAGAACAATTAATTAATGTAGTAGTATTTTGAAAGCAAATGCTTAATTACCATATTTGATTAAAACAATCAAAAGAAATATAATATATGTAAAACAATCAGAAGAAATATAATTTTTTATTTTAATAATAATTAAATAAAAATATATTAATAATAAATTTTAATTTTTTTACGATATAATTATTTTTTACCAACATTCTATAAAAATTCTATAAAAGTTAAACTCTATTATTAAAAACAGTTTTTTTTTCAAATTAACTAATATCAAATAATTTATATAAATGTGTGTTATATTTAATGATAATCATGAAATAATAAAATTAAAATTACGAAATTAATTTTAAAAATTTAGTTTAATTTTGAAATGCTAACCTTTTGAATTTATAATTGTTTATTAATTATTATATTTTTTTAATTAAAATATAATTAATAACGCAATATATGATTTTTTAAAATATATAAATAATTAAAAAAAAGGTTTATGTTAACATCGATTTTTTGGAAAACCGATGTTAACATATCATACGTTAACATCGGTTTTTCAAAAACTGATGTTAACTAATGATGTTAACATCGGTTTTTGAAAAATCGATGTTAACGTGTATGCATTAACATCGATTTTTTGGAAAACCGATGTTAACATATCATACGTTAACATCGGTTTTTCAAAAACCAATGTTAACTAATGATGTTAACATCGGTTTTTTGAAAAACTGATGTTAACATATCATACGTTAAGATCGGTTTTTGAAAAACCGATGTTAACATCATTAGTGAACATTGGTTTTTGAAAAAATCGATGTTAACATCATTAGCTAACATCGGTTTTTTGGAAAACCGATATTAAGAAGGATACTTTATTTACAAATATGTCACCGCGTTTAACTTAACATCAGTTTTATCTAAAATCGATGTTAATAAGTCGATGTTAAAACTACTTTTTTGTAGTAGTGCGATCTTATCAATTATTTATTGGTTGTCTAAGAATGGGGTGTAAGGTAGTGTTTGACAAAACTTATTTTTCACTTTTTTCTTCTTAAAAGAAGTTGGCCCAAACATCATTTACATAAAATTTCTTAAAATTATTATATATGTTTTTTTCTAAAACTAATTCTTAAAAAAATTATTCATTTATAATTTCTAAAAATTATAAAATCATAAACTTTAAATCTTTTAATAAATGATTGAAATCATGTTATCCGTAATTATAAGTACTAAACACAAATAAATTTTTTATATAAACTATAACAAAAATTGAAGTAAATATACACATATAAGATTATTTTCATTTTTTAATGAATTGTATTTACAGCCTTGTTAATTAATAATAAGGTTATTAAATATTTCGGAAAAGATTTTCGTTAAACGATCTAATCTAAAATACTTTAGTGAAGTATATTCTTTAACATGTCTTCTTAGGTGAAGGAGGGAGACATTTGTCATTGTTTATGATCCATCCCCCCTCCCTTATGATTGCAGTTCCGGATATAATGACGTATCAAGGTATTTAAGGACATTATCTTTATAGATCGTATATTATCCGGGTGCGTAGAGGCTAAGGCTTAGTGAGCGGATTATGATCCAATCTGGATGGCACATTAAATAAAATGAAAATTTGAAACTAATCTGACTAAAGATGATATATGAGTTAAGTGATACACACTTCATTTTTTTTTTTATTTTGCTTGATAGTTGGAAGTTGATAAGTGAGATTTAAGTAGGATTTTCACAACCAATCAGATCCAACTATTTGGATGGATCGATTAAATTGGGAATTAATCACTATGCTATTTTATTTAATTTAACCTTTAAAAAGCTTGTCCTTGAAAGAAACAGATGAGCATTGCTGGTGTGCACTCAACAAAATGACTCAAGCATATGTGACTTTGTGACTTCTAGACTATTAGTACGACACTTTAACGAATTGAGATAATAGATCAGTTATGTTATAAAATAAATAATATTATTATATATAATACTAAAATTTTTAATGTATATTTAATGTGTATGTAAATTTAAATAACAAATTTTGTAATAATTAATTTTGATATAACTCATACGATTAGTTAATTTATATATATTTTTTTAATTTATTAATAAATTAATTTTTTAATAATAATTTTTTATTTATAAAAAAGATATACAGGTCATATAATCCGTATTCTTTTTATGGAAGGATAAAATAGAAAAATCATGAAATTAATGCGTATTCCTTTTATGGAAGGATAAAATAGAAAAATCATGAAATTAATGAGTGTCAATGGGTTAACAATGCCCTATAAAATTGATTGAAGGGGTTTAAAATTTGATAAATATGTGAAAATGATCAAAAATCAATTTGGCCCACTTTGCTTGAGAAACATTTTATTTTTTAATTGAAAAAATCAATATTATGAACAACTATATTTGTTTGATTTCTAATTATAGCTACTAATAGATATTATTGTTTGTTATTAAACTTAATGTTATGATATATTTGATTAAATTTCATGTTTAATTTTGAATATCATGTATTATTAGTTAGATCATTAAATCTTAAATTACCATCTTCATTTATTCAATTTTAAAAGCACAGTATTTAAGTAAATGTTCAGTAGAGGATTTTTTTTTTTTCATTTTTAAAAATTATACCAATTCTACGTTAGGGGTGGTTTGATTGTGGCTAAATTGAGAGGAGAAGGATGGAAGAGAAAATAAATGAGTGGATGTTGGGATGTGTGCGTGGTTTGGTTGCACCTAAATGGGAAGAAGTGCAAAGAAATACTGATACTGCATTTCATCTCCAACATGAGCAGATTTGAGCGGAAAATACTGTTCCTATTGGGTGCATGGCTTGTTGCTAGTTGCAGCAGATAGAGGTGATTTTTTATTTTATTTTTTATTTTTGAATGTTTTATATTTTTTTTATAGTAATAATAAATAAATAATAGTAATAATAAACATAAACAACAATAATAAATAATAATAATATAATAATAATAATAACATATGTTTATTTAATATTAATTATTTTTTACTTTTCTTATCTACTAACTAATTTTAATTCAAATATTTCATTCTATTTCACCTCAACCAAATCACTTCTCTTTCTATTATATTTCTTACTTATTTCTCTTCTTTTTTCTCCCCCACAAACAAACCAAACCTTAATCTTGAAGGATCCATTTTGCTTGTTGTCCATTATCTATTCGGCCTAAAATGTATTGCGAGTCTTTTTTTTTTTCTTTTGCAACAAAATTTAACTTAAATATATTTTGAATTACGAGGATGTATATTAACGGATGTAACCAATTCAATTAAAGGTTGAGTTTGAGTAGTAGGTATCCTCAAATAAATCAATTAGTTATATATATATATATATATATATATATATATATATATATATATATATATATATATATATATATAATGAGATAAATTTTGCATCATAATTTATTTAAAAAATGTGTCTTAAAATGAAAATTATTATTATTTTGAGAATAAATATTTTGACTCACTATAAAAATATTAAAAATTAAATTGAACTTTTAAAAATGAGAGAAAAATAGAATATTATAAAAGAAAAATAAAAACTGAAAGTGTATTTTACCTAAAAACTTTTGATTTAATAGTTGCCATGGTTCATAACGGATTCCACATTCTAGAAGTACAATATATTCTTGCAAAATCCAGCTTATATATGGCCCTAAGGTTTCCTGGAAATTTTTGGTGCGTTTCACTGCGCACTTAATTATGTAATATGTTTTTTCCTTAAAACTTTTTTGGTAAATAGTTTTAAAATTTGTCCTAAAAAAGCACAAGGATATATACCACAAAATATAGAAATTATATTCCTATTGATGTACGAAACTTTATAAAATAATAAAGCTTAATTAGGTGTAATAATATTTTATATATTTTTAATTATATTAAAACTTCATCTCATTGTACAATAAAAAAATTAAAAGTCGATGCTGATCATTAAACTAGAACTCTAATTTTAATTTAGAAATAATATTAAAAATACTTAAAATACTTCACCTAAAATTTGTCCAACTATCAAATTTTTGGAAAATAGACATTTACAACATGTTGGTATAAACAAGTACCAATTGTTTCAATAATGACATTTATACTAAGCATTAATAAATTGGTCAACGCCTTACAATCAACTACAATAATTTAAATTTAAATATAAAGTTACAAGATGTTGATACTAAGTTGGCGTTTCGCCCAATTTTTTTAAAACTTATATATATTCTTCTTAAAAAAGAGTTCGTTGGGCCAAACACCCTTATATAAAATCTCTTAAAAGTTTAAGTATCTCATTTTTTTAAAAAATTATTAAAATAAAAGCTTATAAAAAAGCTAACAGAAGTAACTTAATACACATTAATACACATTCAAGAATCCAATTATCCAACGGATCGGGATCCTCTACAGATTCTTTTGAAATTGTAGAGTATGCAGTTGCAACTCTAGCCATTAAAAATGAATGTTTGGGATTTTTCCAACTTCCTTATTAACACTGTAGAGGATAAAAAGTAATTACGGTTGATGACAGATTCAACCATGATCCCACTAAAGAAGTGGTTCATGGGTCGAACCAATAATTATCACCATTAGATATATTATTAAAAATTTAATGAATCAAATTCAATGTATTATAAAGTTTATAATTAATTAAATTTAATTAATGTCATAACCAAAACATGACACACCATGAACACAATCATCTTCTCTGAACCGAGCACCACCATGAACACCATCATCTTCTCTATATTGTTACTCAAATCAAAACAAAACACAAACATCTTCTCTGTCACAACCAAAACAAAAAATAAATAAAACTTGATTTAGAGATTTATTGTCGATTCAACGAACACAATCAAAATCAAAATCAAATAATCTATAAACGTAACCTTAAAACCAAAATCAAAATAAAAAATGAAAGTTGATGGATTGCACTGTCACTAGGTGTCTCGCATGTAAGAAAAAGAAAATTTCTAACTAAAATCCTTCTTCTTCGTTGTCTTCTACGACAAATAAAAAAGCTTCATTGAAACACTATCATTTTATGTGTCAATCTTGGCTTTTGGAAATCCTCGAGGCCTCCAATCAAATCAGCCTTAGGGAGCGCCAATTTTTGGGGCATAAGTTCCATGGCTTCTACATGACCTCCTCAACGTCCTCGATGTTTCACTTGGTGGCAAAAAAGGGGTAGGAAAGGGCATCAGAGAAGGGTTTGGAAGGGACGGCGAAGGAGGTGGATGAGGTTTTGGATGGGGTGGCAGAGGAGGCTGAGGGAGCGACAAAGGTTTTAGAGGAGGGTTTAGAGCCAATGGTGAAGGTGTTTAAGAGGGCTTTGGACATGACGAAGTGACGAAGAAGGGTTTGGAGGTGGCGACTGGGGCTTTGGACATGTTCATGATGGAGACCTCATCTGGGGCTATGGCTATTCCGATGATGGCTGATGGAGCTATGTTTATTTCGTTGATAGATTTTTGAGGTGTGCCAATTCAAAAATGAAGGTGATGAATTTAGGTTTAGATTTAGAGTAAATTACACTTGCACCCCTGTGTTTTTCTCAAATTGCACCCTATATTCCTCCCTTTTTTTACATTACTTTTATCACATTCTGTTAACATCGTTAACTAGAGTCAATTGAAATATGTGAGCAGAAGAAATTATTCTAATATTTTAATTGCAAAATCATACCTATCCTTTCTAATTATCCCCTCCCAATATTCTCAGAAATTAGGGTTCCTGTTCACATATTCATCTTCTTGTTCACGATTAGGGTTCCTCTCGAAAATCAAGTGAACGCTCCTTTGTTCCTTTTCCATTTTGTGATATTTGTTCCTCTGTTCGCAATTTCTTCTTCTAGTTTGCGATTTCACGTCATCGTTCCTCTTCCTCTCACGACATTCACGAGCATCATAGTTTGTCATCCTCTTCGACATTCACGAGTGCCTTTATTTCTCTTCCTGTTCCACGATTTCTGTTCGCACTAGGGTTCTGCTTGTAAGTGATCACTAGATCTTGTATATAGGTTGCTTTTTAAGATTATTTATTTAATTTTGATTGTTCATTCTCGCCTGTTTCTGATGGGGTTTCAATGGGGGACCAGTTTGGGACCACATGATATTCTTAAAAATACTTGTTTATTATTGTTGATTAAAGTAGTATTGATATTTGGGGCCACAGGAACATAATGGATGAAGTGGAATACATAGGTCTTGCACCAAGCAACGTGGATATTTTGGTCCACTTTATGGACCAACGGGGCGAACCAAGTGAGATATGCAATGTTGATTCTGACAAGTTTGGAATGTTCGGCACACATGATTGTGTGAACAACATTGCTAATGACTTAGAATTGCCACCATGTCACCCTTTTATTTTGTGGTTTCATTCTACTGCTAGTGGTAAAATTCTTCCCTTTAAGACCGATGCTAATGTGTTGAACATGTTTGTTGAGAATCAAAATTCAATTTATATTCATATGTATGCTAGTAGAACAAAGGATGAGTTTTGGAACCTACATGAACATGTGATAGAAAATGTGAATGAACATGTCATAGAAAATATGAAGGAACCTGTGAATGAACCCGTAAATGAAAATGTTAATGAACCTATGAATGAATCTATGAATGAACTTGTGAATGTTAGTGGACAATTCATTGATGATGAGGTCTATGCAAGTGATGATGATAAGAGTTATGAAATGGATAAGATTATAAACCAATCTTCTGAAAGTGAGTATGACCTCATTGGTGAGTATGGAGATTGGAGTGTTGAACGGAAGAATGAGTGTTTAACTATCATGTCTAACATGCAAAAGGTAAATGTACAATTTTGTAAAGTAAATTTGAGTATTTGTATATATGCAAATAATGTTTTACTCTATGTGTACAGGGACTGACTCAAGCAATAACTGATATTTTTCCATATGCAAAACATAGGTCAAATTCTACATATTTGATTTGTTTATTGTGTTGTGATTCTGATTTCAATGATATCTTGACTTGTTTTTTGTGCTAAAATTCTTATTCAAATGATTCTGATTTACCATAATTGTGACTAAATTGTAGGTTTTATTGCAACCATATGTTGAATCATTTTAAAACTAAGTTTTGATCATTAATGTTAATTGGTCCCTTTTGGGCATATGTCATGGCATATAATGAATTTATGTTTGACAAAGCGATTTCTGCTTTGAGGAAGATTAGTAATGATGCAACTGATTGGTTATTATCTGAGGATCGATCAAAGCGTATGTGGGCTAGACACACATATGATTCATCTTGCAAGAGTAACCATGTTACAAATAATGCTTGTGAAGTCACTACAAGAAAAATGACCTATACCTACGGACAAAAACTATCACTATAAATAAAAAATCTGTAGGTAAATGTATGATAGACTTTGTCCTACAAACGCTTCTTCCATCAACTTTGAGGGGGCATATAATGACAGCGAATTGTCTGTCACTATAGGTTTTACCTACTATGTATAGTGTATAGGTAAAAGTCATTAACTTCTACTTACATCTCCTAACTGTAGGTAAAAGTCTTTAATATGTACCTATCATCTTCAACTGTAGGTAAATGTTTAGATCTTAGAGAGAGCTTAGAACATACATAATTGAATGTGGGTAGTGCAACAATCCAACGATCCTTCCAGCTCCAACTCCAACTAGCTTTGCCAAGTTCATAATTACCTAGGCCTTGGCTAGAGCCGGCCCTCCACTATTAGAGTGACAAGACATCAAGGCCATAATCTAGTACAAGGACCATAAAGATGTCTACAATATCTTCTGCATATATACACAAAATTAGAGTGACAAGACATTAGAATAACTTCCACGTATATTTCAGTTAGACATAATTTTATAGTTGTGCTCTTAATTTTATTGATTTATATTTATAAGAAATAAATTTAAATCTAGAAGTATTAGCTAATCGCCATTTCCCTAATCTAATTAATCAAGAACAATTTTAGACCCATATAATTAGCATTCAAAATCCAAAGTTAGACTACATAAACATAAAAGGAGATTCTATTGTGTGCGCATGTTCACACATAAACATAATTACAGTTCAAATCTGTCTTTCTTTTTGAGTTTTGAAAATAATAATAAACAGTTGTTAAACAAAATAGTTTAGTTTAATAGGCATAACTAAAATGGGAGTATTTACAATTTGTTTAATGACTTGATTTTTAAAAAATAATAGCATGGTGTAAGTCTGATTTTCATATTTAAAAAGAGTATACCATATCCTTGTAGGACATGAACGCAAGTAACCACCTGTAAGTAACCTTCCACATGTGTAGATAAAGGTGCGACTCTAGATAAAATAAGACGTACTCTACCCCCTAAACCTTGCTTTACCTAATCAAGTAGTAAAATCATGATTAGTAAAAAATCCTGTCATACCAAGGGGAGGGGGAGTTCAAATTTATAAATTTTAAAACCTTGTCAAACACAATTTTATCAAGAAGTGGAGATGCCTCTCCATGTCTAATCCCTTTCTTCATGTTATTAAGCTTACTGCAATCAAATTTCAGAATTTGCATTATTAGAATATGGAAGAGCTAATTACCAATAATAATAATAATAATAAAAGAATATTCAAGTACCTACTTAAAGAGGTCACCAGTGATTTAGATACAACCTAATAAAAATTAATATTAATTTAATATGAATTTGTAAGTGAATTCATATGGGAACAATCTTAGTTCCCTAATATCTTATAGAGGATCCATGACAGTTTATTGCAGGTTTGTTGTGATTTCACCTTTACTCAAGAAACTATCTACAAAACAACACTTACTATGAATAAGCAAAGTTGGATAATGTCTTCTTCAAGAAGCCCCCAGAAGAAATCTTCTGTGTCAAACCTGTGTATCAGATTGGGGTTGAGAGTCAATGCATTTTTCTCCCAATTGGGAAGGGGAAGGAAGAAAAATGAAAAAGAAAAGTAAGAAAAATGCTACTCCAATGATCAAGAAATAATTTGCAGAGTAGCTTTGTCCTACTGAAATAATAATTTTACCATCAAGATTATATGATTATGGAAAGATCATTAAAAACTGTCAACAATCATGAGAATTTTCAAGAGTTTACCTGAGTACACTCTATCAAGCACACGGGGAACAACACAGAAAATAGTTGGTTTTAGTTCCCCAACATCATCAATTAACAATTTGACATCCTACAGCCATTGAGTAAATAATGGTCATATTCCAAATCTGAAGTTCAACTTTTGTTGGGGGGGGAGGGGGGAGGAAATCAAACAAATCCAAAGTTTAATTATTACATCAATTGTTCATTTCGTAATGACAGATATACATATACTACATATACTTACCCCACGCCAGAACCTATTGAAGCACCATGCCATATGAATATCTCCTCAATGACCCTATCAAAAGTATGTGCGAGTGGAAGGTATGATATGTATACATCCTTTTCTTAATAGGAAGATCAAAGCTCTCAGTTTGACCCTGTGGCAGTATTAAAAATTGAATTAGGAGTGGGAAACACAAAATATTCAAAGCAAAAGACATAATTAATTCCTAGAGGTCATGACTGAAATTGACCTCAGAAAAATAAATTCTAATGTATATGATTCTGTATAAATTGGTCAAACCAAACAATCCCCAAGTTTCCATTAACAAGATATCCTTACATTTTCATTTCCATTGCACAAAAAAGTTATATTCATTAATTGTTGTCCACATATGCCACTATCATGGCAATTGCATGTGGACCAAGCTTATGAAACAATACCTTTTCTGTCTAGAAATTACAGATAATGCCAAGTAATTATAGAAGGAGCACTTTCATTTCTATTATAAAACTTGTGGATAAAGCATAATAGTACATGAAATGAATAACCCACCACTAGTACAAATTCATCCCATGAATATATTGCCAACCCAAAACTTTCAACTTCTTGCTTTTGTTTAGGGTTAACCTTTCCGAAGCTTACAATTGTTGTAACAAAGACATAAAAATGAATGCTTCTTTCTAAAGCACAAGCATTTTAGGAAAGAAAGGAGAGAATCAACAAAACTTACTCTTGAGATACTTTGTTGCATTTGGAAATGTTTTGAATAGCTGAAAAGTTTCGAAACAAATATTTGGGTGAGACTGACTGTTTACAAAAGATTGTACACAACTCTCAAATCCTTCCTAACAATTAAACTGCTATAAAACATAGGGTTTAGATAGGAGAACCTCAGGTATCTTCTTCTCTTCTGCAAATGCAATTGAGACCTCTGAATGGCATATAATAAACACTATAGCCCCAGCACCTGTGTCATATGAATGAGAGTGTCAAAGCAACTAAAAATTATAAGTTTAATTTGAAAAATGAATATTTGTACAATGAGATATTCTCCCTGTACCATGCACCATTTGAATTTACTGCATGGCAGTAAACTTCAAAAAACATATCATTGTTAGAAAAGTTATCGCAATTTTAGTTATGGGACTGGTTTCAATGTAAGTTCTTTACTTGCATTATTTTAAAAGGACTTTGTTCGTAAATTAGGTGAGAATTTCAATAGGATACAGATTAGTGAACTTACTTATTTGGTGAGAAAAATTACAAAATAAAAAAAATACAGAATAGTCACAAAAGTTCTCAATAGATGTTTGAATTTAGCACTTAACATAATTTTTCAAAAAGATGTACATAAACAGGTAAGTTTTTCAAAAGTTCATAAAGTAGTGAACTTATTATTTGGTGGTAAAAGTTACTTGAAAATGTCATATGGCCATAAATGTTGTAACTTTTCACACAACATTAAAGCTTTTGAGACTATTGTCCCTTGATAGTAGCAACTCTTGTGTACAACAGATGTGGAAAGCAAGTTTTGATTGCAATTGAGTATATAACTGTCACCATGGTTTAGAAACATTTTAATGAAGCTGTGAACATACCCAAGGTATCATATAAAGGAACACAATAAAGTCCATGAGCATTGCAAGCCTGCAATTGTTTTCCAATATGTTAAAAACCATTAAGTGGAAAAAGCTAGTTCAACAACATTATTGTTAAGTGAGAAGGGATACCAATCATTGGCACAACATAAGAATAGAGCAACAATTAAAATAAGTGGAACTCTCTGCAGAGAGTAGATATTCAATATAAGAAACAAAGCTTCAATCTAGAAATACTTTATTCTCCATTAAGCTCAATAAGGACTACAAAAATCCAACTACCAAAGAAACAATACAGTAGACATAGAAATAATAATAGATACTTAGCACAAAAAAGAAACAAAAATCAACATATCAACATCTAAATAATACAATAGAAACCTCTAACATATAGAGTGAGCAGAAAAATTAAGATGGAAAAAACTCAGAAGAAAACAGGGGAAGCAAATTCAAAAATAAAATGTACCTGCATGCTCATAATCCATTCTGCAGAATTGGCACCATAAATACCACATTTTACACCCTGCAAATCAGCAATATATGAATTAAGCTGAAATGAAAAAATTGCTAGAAACTATAAATATAATCATATGCAAATATGAAATATCACCAAGAGCTTGCATGGTTCTCCAAGGATGAGGGAGTATGAATGAGCAAAGGCTATGTCACCAAGAGCTTGCATGGTTCTCCAAACTTTTTCAGTTTGAGTCACGGTACCAACTGTTATCCTGGTTAGGCTTCCCCCGACTCCTCTATTTTCTGTTGCATGGTTAATTCAAGTAAGATTTCTTACCAGTGATTGAAGATGAACAAATATCATCATGATGGACATGTGAATAACATGAATTCATACCAATAACTTTTCCAATACCAAGGCCTAGCCTAATAGTGGAGTATGTGAAGGACATGACAACAGCTACAATGGAGAGCCACCACAATTGATCGAAGCTCGAAATTTGAGAGAAAATAATTTCCACTATACCAAATGAAATCATGTACATGTTACTATTCATATCGCCGATTCCATCTCTCCGTTGTTTCCATCTCCATCATCGTCGCCTCCGCCGCGCTCCTCTCTGATTCCGATCACGACGGAGGAATGAATCCACTGTACGAGGCGTAGAGCGCGCCACGCATAAGGCGGCAGACTCCCATGACTGGATCTTCCAACACGCGAAGTGTACCAACATCACCACTATGGTCAGTGCCGTCCTCAGCGAACCACGAGGTCCGCTCTGGCTTCAAGATTCGCGTCACGACGCTGCTCGCGGAAGCAAACACCTTTTCTAAAAATCTTTGAGATTTTACCTATACTAAACATGGAAAATTATATATATTTAATATAGAATTAATTATATTCATAACTAAGAGTGCTCCGTAGGTATAAGTTATTAGAAATTTTACCTATAGCAAACATTGGTAAGTATAAGTTCTTTTATTTTTACCTACATCAAACATAGATAAGTATAAGTCATTTTGTTTTTACCTACATTAAACACATGTAGGTATAAGTTTATTTGAGTTCTACCTACACTAAATTATGTCTATAGGTAAAAATGTCTGTAGCTACATGGAAAATTTCTTGTAGTGAGTATTCAATGCTTGGATTGGTGATGACAAAAAATAAGACTGTTTTGGAAATGTTGCAATCTATTATGAACCGTTTTATGTTGCAATCTACTAATTACATGGTGACTCCTAGAGTAATAGTGTTGTTTGATAAAACTATGCAAAATGGTAGATACTGTGTTGTTAGCCATGCTGAATTTGATGAATTTCAAGTTAAGGATGGATTCACTCAATTTGTGGTCAAACTTAATGACAAGTTGTGTGGCTGTAATTACTTGCAGATTGCAGGATTTCCATGTAAACATGTTTGTTCATGTGTACATTACAAAAGGGCCAATGTTGAGAGTTATTGTGACTTGACATTTTACAATTCAAAATGGTTGCTTTCTTATTCAGAATTATTGCACCCCATGCTTGAACTGGATGTTAAGAAAATGGAAGGTTACCCCAATATTGATCCTTTTGCTTTGAAAAGGTTACCAAGAAGACCTAGGAAAGCTAGGAGGAAGAATGAGGTTGAAGGGCAATTTGGTACCCAACAGGCAAGAGGTCCAATACTGTTTGATGTTCAACTTGCAAAGAGTTTGATCATAATTATAGGACCTATCAAAGGGCTCCAGTGGGGAAACCAAGAAAGCTTTATATATATATATATATATATATATATATATATATATATATATATATAATTTAATATTGTAACTTTTATTATATTAATATTCTAGTGTTTTAGTATGTAATATTTTGAATTATTTTTATGCTTTAATAAAAGAAAAGTGATGTAAATGTTGAATCTGTCCAAGCTAATGTTGTATGTTCACAACAATCTGAAGTCACTACTCATGTATATATTTTTATGTAAACCGATCTTGTTGTAGTTAAATTTCTACAAACATTTTCACCTTTTCATAATTGACTTTTTTGTCTTTTCAATTTCAGCAAACACAAATGCATTTGCAAGTGCCCGTTGAATCTTCAAGTGGAGGAGTGAACACTACAAAGGATACAGGAGCAAGACCTAAAAAAAGGCAAAAAAAAAAAAATAAAGAACTAAAAGGAAGACAAGGATGCAGGATGCATGATTGGCTTTTAATTATTTTTTAGGGAATTATTGGATCACTTTTTGGATATAGACATACTTGTGAAGGGTCATACTTTTTTGACATTGAGAAAAAAGTTGATATATAGTTGTGCAGGAGGCTTTTTGGGTTTTATATGCAAGATTATGTAAAAAGCTATATATTGCTACTTTTTGGAGAAACCTTTTATGAAGTTAATATGAAATATTTAGTTCTTGACTTTTGAATTAGTTTATGGCTTTTGAATATGAATGTATTGTATTGATTAGTTTCTTCTCATAGCTTTCCTTGGTTGGCGGCAAAGAATTTGGAGTAACCTAATGTGTGTTTGATACCTTCCCTCATTTGAATGTATTGTACGAATATGAATGAATTGCTCATAAAATATCTAGCTCATGTGTATTTGATACCTTCCCTTATGCAACTTGAAGTGAGTTTTTGAAATTGAAGAGTTTCTATCAGTTAGTTTTTTTTTTTTTGTCTCCAAGGATTTGTTCGAGCTCTAGTTGTTTGTGAATATATATGTATATAGTCTTTGTTTTGTTGTTTATGTTTTTGAGGTGAACCATGCTATGTACCAGAACCTTCTTGTTGATCTTTAGTCAATTTTGGTTAATATTTGGAGATTTCCCATTTGCATGTCTTTATTCATTGGTGGGGTTTGGAGTTTAGATTGATAAGAGTATAAGGCATGTGGAATTGGAGATTCAAATAAGATAATCTACCAATTGGTCTCATATCTAAGGAGTTAAGTCCTTTTTGACAGTGGTTTTAGGCCATAAATAGCTTTGTGTTATTGACAAAATTCCAAATCCAAGTTTTCTTATTCAATTCAATAAGAAAACTATATCATTTTAAAGGTTAGCACTGTATTTGTTTGTGTGTAAAAAAGGAAACTTGAGGAGAAGTACTTATAGTTTGAGGGACCTTAGAATTAAGGACAATCCTGCATTAGTTGTTGCTGCCAAGGATGGTTCTATGTTCTTTGTCTATATTTAGTGCCCCAAAGAGATGGTGGCTGAAGTAGTCTCTTGCTCACTTAGATAAGTGACTGAAATCACTTGGAGTTGAACTAGTGCTGATCAAAACTAACAGTACTTTTGGAATGTGTAAATGCAATTCAAGCAACAAAAGTACTTTTTATGGAATTAACTATCTTTGTTAGCAACCAGAGGGATTATTTCTTTGTCTAAAAGCCAACCTTACAGTTATGCCAAGCTTCTTCCTCATTAAATGATAGAGGACTATCCAAGGAAGAAGAGTTTGGCTTGGGTGGGTTCAACATGGATGGACCAATCACTTGAGCTAGGAGTAAGATATTTCAATAAGAGTTTGGCGAGAGACTAAATCTCTCATGGAGGAAAGAGAAGAAGAAGTGAAGCTCATAAATTAGATGATCTTATTTCACTTTTAATTGTATTTCGGGCCTATTTTTGGACTTGTAATGGGTTGCTACCTTTTTATTGTTATTTTTAAGTCTTTTAATTATTAAATTAGTTATTAGGCCTTGGGCCTAATTTAGGGTTATTAGTAGGAGTTATAAATAGTCTTCTTAAACACTTTGTTGGCAGTTTGGAAAAAATTTCATGTTAAACACAGTTAAGAGAGTGTCTCTCTTGGTTCTTGTGTGGAACCTTAGGTTCTTATCAAAGAATTATATTCTTTGTGGAGAATCATCCTCAACTTATGAATCTTCCAAGATTATGATGTTGTTCTTTCCATCTCCTTTTCTAATTTTGCCTTTTCCTATTTATTTTCCCCAATTTCAAAAAGTTGTTGATGCTAAAAATTATATCCACAAACTAGAGTTCCATCAATTGGTATCGGAGCTTTGGTTCTTGAAATCAGGTCTTGTGTGTTTTCTCCTTTGTTTGTTCTGCCCTTTCTGTTTAACTTTATATATATATATATATATATATATATATATATATATATATATATATATATATATATATATATATATATATATATAAAATAAAAAATTCGTGCAAAAAAAGGAAAGAAAAAAGGTATAAAAAAGTCCAATTTTCAAATTTGGAGCTTAAATTCTATTAGAATCTGGAGTTTGATAATTGAAGCTGTTAGGATCTGAATTTGATTTGGAGCCAAAATTATGTTACAATCTAGATTTCGATAATTGAAGTTGTTATGATCTAAATTTGATTTGGAGCCAAAATTTTGTTATAATATAGATTTGAATAATTGAAGTTGTAGGATCTAAATTTGTTTTTTCAAATTTGGAGACAAAATTATTTTACATTCTAGATTTGGATCTGGCTAATCACTAATTTGCATTCAAATTTGAATTTCGTGCCAAAAAAGGTGCAAAGATAAAATAAAAAAAGAAGAAAAAAACACAAAAAAAGAAGAAAAAAGGTTCTACATTCAGAGTTGTTTCCCTTCTAGTTTTCACATACCTATACTTCCAAAAAAAATTGTGTCTTGTTAGTTATTTACATGTAGCTTAGTTCAATTCTGGGGCAATCCTTTTCTTCATTCTAGAGTCTTTTAATTTGTCTTCCTTGGCATTCCTTTTGAGTATTCATTCATTATATTTGCTTGTCTTTGAAATTCCTTAGTTTTGTCTTAGAGTATTTCTATCTTTGGCTTCTTGAGTTGAGTTTTGATTTGTGACATATTTCACATTGAATACTTCTTAATTTTGAGCTCGAAGGTTCTACTTAAGAACTGAAGAGGAGCAAGAGTGGTAAAAGGAAAGAGTGCATATTATAAAAGAAAAAGCCTTGAAAGAGTGATACGAGTGAACTTGAGTGAAACACTAAGCTGAGTGGTGAGGTTGTCGCAACCTACCCTACGGCGGGAGGGTGAGGCGAAATGCCAAAAGGTGCGTCTTCTAAAAAAGAAAATGCGTGGGAGTCGCCACTATCGCAACCTACCCTTCGATGGGAGGGTGAGGCAAAACAAAATGGCACGTCTTCTCATGAAGAAAACACGTGGAGTTGCCACCAATTTTTATTCGAGGAAAACGTTTGAAAAACCAAAAGATGAAGGTCTGGAGATTTGAGAATAAGGGTTCGAGAGTTGTTTACACACAGGGAAGGTATTAGCACCCCACGCGTCCGTCACGAGAGACGGTAGCCTTTAATCGAGTGTGCAAAACATGACTTCAAAATTATGTATTTTCCCTTTTTATGTTTATTATTTTTTCGGGGTTGACAAAGGTGTTGCCCTTGCTCCTACGTATCCTCAAGTGTGATGAGAAATTCAGACTTACGTAGTTCTTTAAGACTGAAAGTTTGTGTGTTAAATTATTTTTATGTTTCTTTTGAAAGATTGATTTTAATTACGAATAAAAGTCATTTAAGGCATTGGACCTTGAAACGATGTTTTAAACTTTGAAAAGTGGAGAGAGTCGTTTAAGGCGTTGAACCTTGAAACGATCTCAAGGGATATTTGATAAAAAGAAATTAGTTATGAGTTGGTTTTATCTTGGTTTTTTTTTTATTAACCTTCAACATTTTTTAAGATAACTTGTGGCACTAATGATCGGTTAAAACTTACTTTACAAAAGAAAAGCGATTACCGGTGATAGAAGAAGGAGATGAAGATGCACAAAACAATAAAGAGGACCCCCTGAGGGTCGATACATCATGTTCAAATCCTTAAAGACAAACATTAACTGGATGACGAACGAAGAACAATGTAGAAAGTCGATTACGGTCACAATTTGGTAACGCCTCGACCTCGTTTTTCTCTTCTTTCTTCTTTTTCTCACTGATTTCTCTCAATGTTGGACCTTGGAACCCTTTACTCAGCCTCCCTCATGCCTATTAATAGCAAAAGATGGCATTGAGGGTCATGGCAGCTCGCCCAGGCGAGCTGGAGCTCGCCCAAGCAAGCTGTTGCTTCAACCTGAAGTAACCTTGCTCGCCCAGGCGAGTTGGTTACTTCACCCCTAAGCTATTTAGGGGCCCAGGCAAGCCAGGGTTCAAAACCCCCCCTGAAATGACCCTTTTGCCCCTCCATTTCGGTATCTTTCACTTTCTTGATCAAAACATTGAATGATCATCTGTTTTGCACTGTAACTGGCGTTCAAAACCGTAAGTCGACTAATAAGGATCAAAAGATAAACAAACGATAGTCTTCGGACAAAATTAGGGTATGACAGTTACCCCTCTTTACTTATCTTTTATTGGAAATAAAAGGGAAGTAAAGATAAGGACACTAATTTCGTTCGAGCGATCTTGCTATTCAACCGGGCAACTGGCGAAAACCAAGGAAGTGAAACCGAGAAAACATGAGGACATTGAAGTTCTGTAGAGCGGAAGACATCTGAAGTTCCTCTTTTTTCTTTTTCCTCCCTTTTTTTTCAAAGCATAGAAACAGAGGACATCGAGTCCTATGAAACACAAACAAGGACACTGAGTCCTATAAAAGACGAGACGTTGAAGTCTTTGAAATGAAGACATTGTAGTCTTTTGAAAGCGTAAATGACTGAAGACATTAAAGTCTTTTGAAATGTAAATGAAGACATTGTCGTCTTTTGAAAGCGTAAATGAATGAAGACATTGAAGTCTTTTGGAATGTAAATGAAGACATTGTCATTTTTTGAAAGTGTAAATGACTGAAGACATTGAAGTCTTTAAAATGTAAAGGAAGACATTGTCATCTTTTGAAAGCGTAAATGACTGAAGACATTGAAGTCTCTTGGAATATAAATGAAGACATTGTCATTTGTTGAAAGTGTAAATGACTGAAGACATTGAATTCTTTGAAATGTAAATGAAGACATTGTCGTCTTTTGAAAGCATAAATGATTGAAGACATTGAAATCTTCTAAAATGTAAATGAAGACATTGTCATCTTTTGAAAGCGTAAATGACTGAAGACGTTGAAGTCTTTTGAAATGTAAATGAAGACATTGTCATCTTTTAACAAAAGACATTGAAGTCTTTGAAATGTAAATGAAGACATTGTCATCTTTTGAAAGCATAAATGACTGAAGACATTGAAGTCTTTTGAAATGTAAATGAAGAAATTGTTGTGTTTTGACAAAAGACATTGAAGTCTTTGAAATGTAAATGAAGAAATTGTCGTCTTTTGAAAGCGTAAATAATTGAAGATATTGAAGTCTTTTGAAATGTAAATGAAGACATTGTCATCTTTTAACAAAAGACATTGAAATCTTTGAAATGTAAATAAAGACATTGTCATCTTTTGAAAGCGTAAATGACTAAAGACATTGAAGTCTTTTGAAATGTAAATGAAGACATTGTTGTCTTTTGAAAGAATAAATGACTGAAGACATTGAACTCTTTTGAAATGTAAATGAAGACTGTTGGATCAAGTGGCCTCGAAATAATTAAAAAGAGGGGGGCGGGGGTAGAATTAATTATTAATGTACCTTGATAAATTAAAACTTATCCTTCTTAATGTTACTAGATTTAATTAGGCTTTTACTACAAAGTTAAGAAAGTAAAGAACAATAATTGAAACTTAACAAAAGTAAAAGGGATAATTAAAAGTGCACAACGGAAATTAAAGAGTGTAGGGAAGAAGAAGACAAACACAAGAATTTTATACTGGTTCGGCAACAACCCGTGCCTACATCCAGTCCCCAAGCAACCACCGGTTCTTGAGATTTCTTTCAACCTTGTAAAATCCTTTACAAGCAAAAATCCACAAGAGATGTACCCTCCCTTGTTCTCTTTGAACAACTAAGTGGATGTACCCTCCACTTGAACTGATCCACAAGAGATGTACCCTCTCTTGTTATCAGTTACAACAACCCAAGTAGATGTACCCTCTACTTGTACCACAAAGGATGTACCCTCCAATGTGTTAAGACAAAGTTCTCAGGCGGTTAGTCCTTTGAATCTTTGTAAAGGGGAAACAAAAGATATCTCAGGCGGTTAAACCTTTGATACTTTGTGAATGGGGATACAAAAGAATTCTCAGGCCGTTAGTCCTTTGAACACTTTTGTATTAGGGAATGGGAAGAATCAAAAGAATTCTCAGACTGTGTCGTTTTGAATTCTTTGACAAGGGAGAAGGGAGACACAAAAGAATTCAGGCGGTTAGTCCTTTGTTCTTTTGGAAAAGGGAGAAGAGAGACACAAAAAGAATTCAGGCGATTAGTCCTTGTCGAATTCTTTTTGGCAAAGGGAGAAGAGAATGACAAGATATAACACACTTTGTTTTTTGCAAAAGAACAAGGTTTGTAAAACAGAAAACTTAGAAAGCTTTTTGGCAAAGGAAGAAGAAGAAAGATGAGAAGCAAAGGTTTCAAGATATCTTAAAAGTTGTTCAAAGAAGTTCAAAAGTTGTAAAAGTTGTTTGAATGCAAGTCAAGGTCCTTCTTTTATAGACTCTTCATGTCTGGTCAAGAAAACCATTGGAAGAGTTATAACCTTGAGAAAATCTTGAAAAAACCATTGGAAGAGTTACATATCTTGACTTTTTATTCAGAACATGTCCCTGGTAATCGATTACCATAACCATGTAATCGATTACACAATGCATTTTATGAAAAGATGTGACTCTTCACAATTGAATTTGAATTTCAACGTTCAGATACACTGGTAATCGATTACCAATAAATTGTAATCGATTACACCATTTAAAAAACATTTGGAACGTTGCAAATTCAGTTAAAAGCTTTTGAAATCAAACTTTACCACTGGTAATCGATTATAGGAAACTGGTAATCGATTACCAGAGAGTGAATACTCTGGTAACTTAGAAAAATTTGAGAAAACTTTTCTTGTAAAACAAAACTGTGCTATGTTTGGTTTTTGAAAAATCTTTTTCAATACTTCCCGTGTGAAGTCTTGACTTGTTGCTTTTTGGTTTCTTCTCTTGAATCTTGAAATCATCTTCTCTTGAATCTTGATTCTTCTTGATGTCTTTTCTTTAATCTTGATCTTAAACTTGTTGACTCAATCTTGACATTATTCTTTTGGGCTTTTTGTCATCATCAAAACTACTTGAATCATACTTGATTCATCATCATGAAGCTTGCTTCTACAAAGACATTGTCGTCTTTTGACAAAAGACATTGAAGTCTTTGAAATGTAAATGAAGACATTGTCATCTTTTGTAATGTAAATGAAGAAATTGAAGTCTTTTGAAACATAAATGAATACATTGTCATCTTTTGACAAAAGACATGGAAATACAAAGAAGACGTTGATAGTCTTGACAAAAGACTCTGATAGTCTTTGATATGTAAAAAAGACTTTGATAATCTTGGCAAAAGACTCTGATAGTCTTTGATATGTAAAAAAGACTTTGATATGTAAAGTGTAGAAGCAAGGCTTCATGGTGAATGTGATTCAAAGGTGTTTTGATGATAACAATGATGACAACAAAAGATGATGACAAAGGTGATGAACAAAAAGCTCAAAGATCAAAGAACAACTCAAGTGAATCAAAGAACATCTCAAGTGAATCAAGAAAAAGTCAAGAGTTCAAGAATCAAGAAGAATTCAAGACTCAAGAAGAAAGCCTAGAATCAAGAATCAAGATTCAAGATTCAAGATCTCAAGAATCAAGATCAAGATTCAAGACTCAAGATTCAAGAATGAAGAAAAGACTCAATCAAGATAAGTATTAAAAAGTTTTTTTCAAAACTTTGAATAGCACATGAGTTTTTGACAAAACCTTTACCAAAGAGTTTTTACTCTCTGGTAATCAATTACCATATTGTTGTAATCGATTACCAGTAGCAAAATGAGTTTGAAAAAGTTTTCAAACTGAATTTGCAACGTTCCAATTATTTTCAAAAGGCTGTAATCGATTACAATGTTTTGGTAATCGATTACCAGTGCCCTTAAACGTTGAAATTCAAATTTAAATGTGAAGAGTCACATCCTTTCACTCAAAAGCTTTGTAATCGATTACACTTATTTGGTAATCAATTACCAGTGATTGTTTCTGATAAATCAAAAGATGTAACTCTTCAAAAAGGTTTTGACTTTTTCAAATTGGTTTTAAGTTTTCTAAAAGTTATAACTCTTCTAAATGGTCTTCTTGACCAGACACGAAGAGTCTATAAAAGCAAGGCTTTGTTTTGCAAATTCAATTAATTTCATTCAATACTTTTACTTTTCATACAATCCTTTACAAGCCTTGAATCTCTTTGAACTTCTTCTTCTTCTTTGTACCAAAAGCTTTCTGAAGTTTTCTGGTTTTCTAAACCCTGAAAACTTGTGCTATTCATCTTTTCATTCTCTTCTCCCTTTGCCAAAAAGAATTCGCCAAGGACTAACCACCTGAATTCTTTTTGTGTCTCTCTTCTCCCTTTTCCAAAAGAACAAAGGACTAACCGCCTGAATTCTTTTGTGTCTCCCTTCTCCCTTGTCAAAGAATTCAAAATGACACAGTCTGAGAATTCTTTTGATTCTTCCCATTCCCTAATACAAAAGTGTTCAAAGGACTAACTGCCTGATAATTCTTTTGTATCCCCATTCACAAAGTATCAAAGGTTTAACAGCCTGAGATCTTTGTCTCAACACATTGTAGGGTACATCCTTTGTGGTACAAGTAAAGGGTACATCTACTTGGGTTTGACTGAGAACAAGAGAGGGTACATCTCTTGTGGATCAGTTCTAGTGCAGGGTACATCCACTAGGTTCAAAGAGAACAAGGGAGGGTACATCCCTTGTGGATCTTTGCTTGTAAAAGGATTTTTACAAGGTTGAAAGAAATCTCAAGGACCACAGGTCGCTTAGGGATTGGATGTAGGCACGGGTTGTTGCCGAACCAGTATAAAAACTCTTGTGTGTTTGTTTCCTTCTTCCCTATTCTTTTACTTTCCGCTGTGCATTTAATTTCCGCTTTTACTTTCTGTTAAGTTTCTCTTCTACTCCATATTCTCTTAACAACAAAAGTAAAAGCCTTAAAAGAGTAATTTTTTAATTAGTAAAGGTTTAGGAATAATTAATTCAACCCCCCTTCTTAATTATTCTGAGGCCACTCGATCCAACATAAAGATGACTTTGATAGTCTTGACAAAAGACTCTGATAGTCTTTGAAATTTACAGAAGACTTTGATAGTCTCGACAAAAGACTCTGATAGTCTTTGAAATGTAAAGAAGACTTTGATAGTCTTGAATGCATAAAGATGGAGGACTTTGAGTCCTATGAAAGATAAAGACAGAGGACTTTGAGTCCTATGAAAGGTAAAGGCGAGGACTTTGAGTCCTATGAAACAAGCCAATAGGTACTAGTATCAAAGGGCTTAACCTTATGAGAAAGCAAGAGGTTGACTCTTTGAGAGGGCCGCTCATCCTAAACATGAAAGATTAGATTTGGGAAAGTGGTATATAAAGAGAAATCTATGCACTTATAGCCTAATATGAACATGATTTAGGATGCAGATGCATGTAACCTTCATCTTGAAATGCTAGTAATGCAAAAGGTTTTGAATCATGAAAATTGTGTAATGCTCCTGACATTCTTTCCTATTTTCTGTGATTTTGATTTTGATTTGATTTTTTTTTTTTGCTTCTTTCTTTTTTTCCTTTTGTGGAAAACACAGATTGACTATCTCTTTTTGGAAGACGTGATAATTCATGCAACCTCATTCTATTTTTTTTTTTGCAAACCTCTTCAGGGACTCCCTCAGAGTGTACGTTTTGTTTGATCACTTGAAAATTTTGGAGTGATGGCACGAGAGCCGTTTGACATTTAATCAATCAACCGAAATATTGATCCTAGGGTTTTCCCCTTTTCTTTTAAAAACTTCGATTATTCTGCACAGCAAGAAAAAAAAATAAGGCTTCGGGATTGATCGTGCGCCCCCTTGAAGGATGGCAATGAATTGTCACACTTTGGTATGTGACCAAGTGAAACTTTCTAGATTTAAGGTCATAGAGTGATGCCAAGGGTCTGGCGATCCCGCTGAAACTTGATGACATAGGCTGATCACAAAAGAATTTATAACGAAGCTACCATTGGATTCAAAAGGAATCCCAAAGGAGTTTGCATAGGAGACTAACATCAGATGTACCCTACTATCACAATTGTCTTTGGGCATTTTCCACAAGCTCGAATGAGTTTTCTTCTCAAATGTGCAAGTGCCAAACCTCGAGGATTCTTTCTTTCTTTCTTTATATATATATATATATATATATATATATATATATATATATATATATATATATATCATAAGCGTTTGCGTGTTTCATTCCAGAATCCCAACTTAAAAGAAAAATTAGTCATTCCTTGATCCACATGGGCTTTATTGGGCTTGTAACGTGGTCAGGGGTAAGAAGGCTATGAAAGAAAGGATTAGACTCGCTCAAAGAGTGTTTGAAGGTTATATTGAGTAAGAACTTTGAGAGTCTTGCTTGTATTTTATTCATTTGAACTTTTGAGTTGGGCTCTACTCCTTTTGTCTTATACATTAATCTTTCATTGCACTTTTGTGCCTTTCTTGCAAAATTTGGAGATCTTTTGTCTCTTTTTTTTTCACTCGCCTTTGGCAGATTTTATTTTCTTTTTCTTTTCATTGTTGCCCAACTTCATGCAAGTGTACTTTGCATTGCTCTTCCCACCGGTTTAGCGGTGGTTCCTACTCAGGGTTCCTATTTTGTTTTTGTTCTTTTTAGAAAACAAATATGCTTTGGCTCGGAGGGGGGTAGCAAGGGATAAATTAGTGTTTGGGATGTTGAAACATGACCATGTGTCATTTCAAATCTTGACTAGATACTTTTGTAGTTTGGATTTTGGGACGGACCAAACCCCTAAGAAACACACTGCTGATTGTTTTTTTTCATTTTTTATTAACCCTAATTTTTGCCTAGGCCACCTTTTCGGGTTTTCGACCTACTGGGTGAGAACTTCTGATCTGCCCCTAGGTCGCTTGAGGCTCCAGCATGGTGCCTCTCATTGCCCCAGTGTAGGGCTCTGAGGTATCTATTGTTGTCTTTTGTCATGACCTTGTAGCAAGGAAAAATGAAAGAAATTGTGCAGGTTCTCAAAAATGAATTTTCATGGACGAGAAATATTTAAAGGATTTTCAATTGATAGATTAATTCAGATGACTCATGTTCTTGATAACTCACTTTTCTCTCAAAAAGACGACTTTTAAGAACGATAAAATGAGGTCACATGAATGTTTGTACTTCTTATTTCTGATTTGAAACACAATCGATCAAATTTTTTTCTTTTTTCTTTTTTTTTTACTTTACTCATTGTTTACGGCACCCCCACCAAACATCGAGAACGAGAAATTTCTGATTGAACAGACTTGGAGATCAACTTAGGAGCCCATGTCACTTGAGCAAACAAACCAACGGCTTACATTCACATTCCAGTGGAAGTTAAATAAACAAAGATGTAATTATGAGAGAATGAGAGACAAGGATATCAAATTTATCCATATTATTAGCATTGTGATTGTTGTTTATAGTAATGGCATAAACTTGAAAATCCTAATAAGTCATTGGAGACATCTAACAACAACCTTCAAATTTCCCCATGCATAGTGTCGCTTGACAACGTCAGAATTCACAAGTGATTGTCCTCCTCGAATTTTAGCCAGTCCGCATCAATTAGACTTTGCACCTTATGTTTCAGGATCATACAATGCTCAATGGAATGCCCCGAAACTTCCCCATGATAAGCATATGTCACGTTGAGGTTGTATCATCTAGGAAACGGAGGTTGAGGAGTCTTTGCTTGGCTTATGACTGCCATTGCATTATCGAGCAGATAGGGGAGTAAGTCAGCATATGGCATTGGGATTGGGGTGAATTCTGCAGGCTTATTTTCTCGAAAATTCCTTCCCTGGTTGGTGTTTTGATTTGTGTTAAGGGTGGTGTTTGGTATCGGATGTGTGGCAGGCAGGCTTTGTGGCTGATTTAGGGGCGCCCTTTGTGGATGATTGGGCGTTCTTGACTGGAAGGGTGGTGGGTAATGAGAAGGACTGATATTGGATGAGTGTTGACATTGTTGAGTTGGTGGGAAATTTGGTCGTGTAGGGACAGTAGTCATAGCATGGGTTCCTCCCTCATTCTTACTCTCTCCATTTGCCCCAGGCTTCATTTTCATTAAAGCAGGATAATCAAATTTGCCTCTTCTCAGACCCACTTTGATCTTTTCGCTGGCACGTTGGACCTTGAAACAATCTCAAGTGATATTTGATAAATAAAGAAGTTAGTTATGCATTGGTTTTAACTTGGTTTTGTTTATTAACTTTCAATCTTTTCAAAGACAACTTTATAACACTTAGTGATCGGTTTAAGATTGAACTTTACAAAGAAATTGAGATTGACGATGATAGATGGAGAAGATGAATATGCACAAAACAACAAGGGGGACCCCTAAGGGTACATAGATCACATTCAATCCTAAAACATAAAAACTAAACGGCGGTCGCACGAAGAACGCCGAACAAGAAATGAAGTAAGGAATGATCGCGGTTGCGATTCGATAGCGCTTCGGCCTCATTTCCTCTTCTTTCTTCTTCCTCTTTCTTTCTTTTCTCAATTCCTGACCTTCTGGACCTTCCAATCCCTTTATCAGCCTCCCTTCATGCCTACTTATAGGAAAAACAAGCATTTCGGACCATGGCAGCTCACCCAGGCGAGCTGAGACTTAGCCATGAAGCAACTGGCTTGCCTAAGTGAGCTGATTACTTAACATGGAAGTCTTTTGGTGGCCCAGGCGAGCCAGAGGCTAACTTGGGCAAGTCATAGGCCAACCTAGGCGAGCTAGGGGCCAGGAAACTTAATGAAAAGACCCTTTTGCCCCCTCCTTTTTGTATCTTTCTCATTCTTGATCAACACATTGAATGATCCTTCGTTTTGTGAGGTAACTGGTGTCGAACCACACAGTTTGGCTAGCGAGAATCAAAAACATCTATGAATGATAGTCCCCAAATAAAATTAGGGTATGATAGTTACCCCTCTTTACTTATCTTTTATTGGAAATAAAAGGGAAGTAAAGATAATAACACTAATTTTGTTGGAGTGACCTTGCTATTTGACTGGGCAACTGGCCATAACCAAGGAAGAAAAACCTGTAAACAAAAGGACATTGAAGTCCTGTAGAGCAGAAGACTTTTGAAGTGTTTTTTTTTCAAAGCATTGAAATAGAGGACGTTGAGTCCTATGAATCACACAGACAAGGACATTTAGTCCTATAAAAGACCAAAGACTTTGAAGTCTTATAAAGTGTAAAAGACAAAAGACATGGAAGTCTTTGAAATGTAAATGAAGACATTGTAGTCTTTTAAAAACGTAAATGACTGAAGACATTGAAGTCTTTGAAATGTAAATGAAGACATTGTAGTCTTTTGAAAGCGTAAATGACTGAAGACATTGAAGTCTTTAAAATGTAAATGAAGACATTGCAGTCTTTTGAAAGCGTAAATGATTGAAGATATTAAAGTCTTCGAAATGTAAATGAAGATATTGTAGTCTTTTGAAAGCTTAAATGACTGAAGACATTGAAGTCTTTCAAATGTAAATGAAGATATTGTAGTCTTTTGAAAGCGTAAATGAATGAAGACATTGAAGTTTTTGAAATGTAACTGAAGACATTGTAGTCTTTTGAAAGCATAAATAACTAAAGATATTGAAGTCTTTGAAATGTAAATGATGGAGGACTTTGAGTCCTATGAATGCATAAAGACAGAGGACTTTTAGTCCTGTGAAAGATAAAGACAAGGACTTTGAGTCCCGTGAAAGATAAAAGCGAGGACTTTCAGTCCTATGAAAGATAAAGGTGAGGACTTTGAGTCCTATAAAAGATAATGATGCAATCCTACCCCGCAAGGGCATTGGATAGAAGACTCCAAGTAGATTGGGCTAGAGATCCAAGGGAAGGCCCTAGGGTTCTCATGAGCCTTAGGGTAGATTTCGAGCCCATGAACTAAGTATGAGCCCGCTTATCTTTGTAAATATTAGAATAGGTTTTTCCTTCTTTTGGGCCTTGTATTTTGACCATTCTAGTAGTATAGGGTTTTAGCCTTGTATTTCAGGGCATTTTGAGTAGTCTTTGTAGTAGGGACTTTTTTTTTGTATTTTCATGTATTTTGTCAAGGAGGTGAGCTTAGTTTTTAGATGGGTGTGTATAGCTAAGCTCTAGCTTCTCAAGGAAGTTTTCTCAAAGAAGCTTCTCAAGGAAGTTTTCTTAAGAAAGCTTCTCAAGGAAGCTACCTAGTCTATAAATAGAAGCATGTGTAACACTTGTTGAAACTTTGATGAATGAGAGTCTTGTGAGACACAACTCAAAGTTCAACTTCTCTCCCTTTTTCTTCCTTCAATTTCATGCTCCCCCCTCTCTATTTCTCTCACTCTTTCTTTTCCTCCATTGAAGCATCCTCTCCAAGCTTCTTATCCAAGGCTCATCTTGGTGGTGAAGCTCCTTCTTCCATGGCTTATTCCTTAATGGATGGCGCCTCCTCTCACCTCTTTTCCTTTGTCTTCCGCTGCTTCTCCATGGTGGAAAATCACCATTAAAGGACCCCATTGAAGCTCAAAGATCCAGCCTCCATAGAAACCCCATAAGCAAGTTTTCATCAAGTGGAAATCAGAGCACAAGAGCTTCGAGTAGGTGCTCCTTAAACCTCCATTAATTTTTTTGCTTTACCTTCTCTTCCATTGTTGTTTCTTAATTTTTTCTCCATGTATATCCTCACATGTCTTGTGATAAATGTTTTTAACATGATTCTTTAGAGTTTCCAGCGATTAAACTTGTTCAAATTTCTTGTTCTTGTTCTTGAACCATGAATTGTGTTGAGTTTAGGTTCCTTTGAGTTTTGTCTTGTTATTTTTTGTGGCTGAAACCTAAACCATAAAATTCTTACAAAAATATTAAAGTAGAAGAAAACCTCAAAAATCTAGAGTGACTTGTTCACCTATTGTAGTTTTGTCATAGAAGTCATGTCTAGTCATGAAACTTGTCACATAAGATTTCTTATGTTGTGCTGAATTTTATTTTCTTGTTTCTTTGTCTAACTCATTTGTTCATGAGTGTATGAAATTCTTTTAGTCTATTATTTGATTTGAGTCAAATCTTCCATGTTAATTAGTCCTTAACATGTTCATGCAAAATTCTTAGAGAGTCTTTGATTGTGAACCTTTTCTTGAACTTTTAGGTTTCCTTATGATTGTGTCTATTGTGAATTTGAGTTTTGGTGATTGAATTGCTGGCTGAAATGTTGATCCTAAGTGAATATTGAACTCCTAAAACTGTGTTAAACAATCCTAGTGAGTTTAACATACATAGGAAGGTTGAAAGTAAGCCCAAGGCAATCAATATACCATGCTTAAAAAAAAATCGCTGGTGCTGGCAGCTTGGACATACAAAATTGTAAAAATTACTGAGAATTGGTTACTTCGAATTTTGAGCTGAAATTTTTACTGAATTTGCTAGACATCTGGAAAAAATTTATAAAAAAAAGAACCAAGTTATTTGGATAAAAGGAAAAAAATAATAAAAATCACACAAGTTGGCAGAAAAATCAGTATCCAGGAAAAAAAAGTGAAAGGGAAGTGTGCTTGTTGTTTTGGCTCAAAATTTATTCTATAATTGGTGCCTATATTATACCAATCTTACTTCTGAAATTTCAATTGAAAATTACTGTGAAAAAAAGTGCCAAAGCTAGAGGTTTGTTGAGTCATTTTTTTTAGTTTTTTTTTCTCTACTCTAGAGCCATTCTAAGTTTCTCTTTGAGTCCTAGCTTGCTTCTATGTCCGTTTCATTGCTTTAATTGTTGAATAATCCTTGAAAAATTATCTTGTTAAAACTTCATTGGTTTAGATTTCATTTCATTTTTTTTTGGTCTTTGGTTATTTCTTGTCTCTTTGTTTCCTTGGTTGTGGGTGCCATCCCTTGAAGAATTTGAGTCAAGAAGAAAGAGGCCAACCACCTTAAGAGCTATTGGACTAAGAAGCACTCCAAATTGAGTGAATCAACAAAGAGAGAACAACCACCAAAATTGAGGACCGCTTTGTAATTTTGTAATTTGCAATTTACTTACCTTCATTGCTTTCAAGTTTTGTAACAAAAAGGCCTTTCATTGGAAGTGTGTTGGGAGCCTCCAATAGGTTACCAAACTTCCATTTGTGTGTAATAATTTTAGGCAATTTTTCCTTAGGATAGTGAGTGTTTTGTTGGGAACCTTGAATGTGGTCATCCAAACACTCTTAGGATTCGCCTAGTTTACATTTCTTGCTTACTTTCATAGCTTATTTCCTTTACCTTCCATTGTTAAACCGCCTACATAGCTTTCCTTTTACCAATTATTTTTTTTTTACCTTATCTTTCACACCTCTTTTAGTGTTTGTTTTGGCTAGTTTCAACCAAAGTTTCTTTTACCCTTTTGTTTTTAAACCTCCAACAAGTAAGAACCACAACTTAGGAACCAACATGAGTCATCATTCATCTAGTGTTAATGGCGAGGGTACTAGTCATAAAGACACTTTATCTAGAATCTTAGATGAGTTGAGTTCCCTCAAGCTATGGAAAGAAAAACAAGAGAGAAAAGAAAAAGGAAAAAAAAAAGAGTGGACGAAATAAGTCAAGATGAAAGAAAGAAAATAAGAGAGGAAGAAAGAAGAAAAATAATAAAAGAAATGAAAAGAGAAAAACACGCCTCCTATAGTAGTCATAACTTTTGCAAGAGCCTAAGTGAAGAACTTCGTGACTATTATGAAGGAAGGCATAGGTCACATCTTAGACCTCAGTCCCATAGAAGAGAAAAGGAAAGAAAGCCTCAAGAGGATAACATTAACCTCTCATGCTTCCATGGGAAGGACAATGTAGAGGCTAACTTAGATTGGGAAATAAGGGTAGAGCAACAACTTAAAAACAAGTATACTTCAAATCTTATAGCTCTCACTCTTATCCAAAGAAAGACCAAGGTCAAGGCATCTTAGGGGTGACACCTTCTAAGCCCAAAGATGATAAGGGGAAGACAATAGAAAAGCAAGCCCCTAAGGTTAGTATGCAAGAGAAAACTAGCTCTATAAAGTGATTTAAATGTCTTGGAAGAGGACACATTACTTCTCAATGCCCCACCACAAAAACCATGGTTATGAGGGGCCAAGACATTTATAGTAGCCAAGATGACGCTACTACTTCACCTTCCTCTAGTGAAAGTGAAAAAGTAAAAGGGAAAGAATCTAGTGAAGAAATCTACCCCTAAGAAGAAGGACAACCATTAGTGGTTAAAGAGAAGTGTAAGAAGGTAAGTGTCTCCTCCAAGAGTTTAGCTAAGAAGGAAACTCATTTTACAATAAAGACAAACATTAAAGAAACTTTCCCTCTTAGACAACCTCCACATTTTCTCTTTTGTAAAAAGGCACTTGCTAGCATTGCCACAGCTCTTGGGCTTGAGTTTATTCCTCAAGTAAAGAAGTTGTTGGATGAGGGTTTGGTTCGCAAGAGCTTAAATCCTTGTGCTTTTTTGGTGCCCAAAATAGGTATTATTAGGCACCAAGTCCCTAAAATAGGTGGTATGATGAATGTTTTGAGTGGTACAACACTCTTTTGTAAAATCACTCATGCACCCAACATCTTCATGATTTGTGTACATAGGAACCCATTAGGTAGGTTTGTTCTTATTTTTAGTTTCAATACAAACTTAGGTACTCATATGGGACACCTTAGGTTTGTCATACTTTTTGGTAGGAATAATCAATATGAAAATACAGAAAAAGATATGTTTTATTGCGTTACTTTTCTTAATTTTTCAAATAGTGATCATGGGGTTCCCATGAACCCTAAGAGAATAAAGGTCATTCCTGAGTGGCCCACTCCACCAAGTATAAGAAAAATTTGGGGCTTCCATGACTTAACAAACTTTTACAAAAGGTTTGTCCCATATTTTTCTATACTTGTAGCACAACTCATTGAGTTGGTGAGGAACCATGTTGCTTCATGGGAAGATGCCCAGGAAATGGGTTTTCAAACCTTACCTTACTTCAACATACCAAACATCACTAATATATATGTTTTTGTTCTTTTTACAGGTGTCGAGGAAAGGAGCCCAGAGTATGAAGAACCTCGGGATTTGAGGTCAAATCCTTTCCAAGGTGGAGGGAATGATGCAATCCTACCCCGCAAGGGCATTGGATAGAAGACTCCAAGTAGATTGGGCTAGAGATCCAAGGGAAGGCCCTAGGGTTCTCATGAGCCTTAGGGTAGATTTCGAGCCCATGGGCTAAGTATGAGCCCGCTTATCTTTGTAAATATTAGAATAGGTTTTTCCTTCTTTTGGGCCTTTTATTTTGAGCATTCTAGTAGTATAGGGTTTTAGCCTTGTATTTCAGGGCATTTTGAGTAGTCTTTGTAGTAGGGACTTTTTTTTGTATTTTCATGTATTTTGTCAAGGAGGTGAGCTTAGTTTTTAGATGGGTGTGTATAGCTAAGCTCTAGCTTCTCAAGGAAGTTTTCTCAAAGAAGCTTCTCAAGGAAGTTTTCTTAAGAAAGCTTCTCAAGGAAGCTACCTAGTCTATAAATAGAAGCATGTGTAACACTTGTTGTAACTTTGATGAATGAGAGTCTTGTGAGACACAACTCAAAGTTCAACTTTTCTCCCTTTTTTTCTTCCTTCAATTTTGTGCTCCCCCCTCTCTCTTTCTCTCCCTCTTTCTTTTCCTCCATTGAAGCATCCTCTCCAAGCTTCTTATCCAAGGCTCATCTTGGTGGTGAAGCTCCTTCTTCCATGGCTTATTCCTTAATGGATGGCGCCTCCTCTCACCTCTTTTCCTTTGTCTTCCGCTGCATCTACATGGTGGAAAATCACCATTAAAGGGCCCCATTGAAGCTCAAAGATCCAGCCTCCATAGAAGCTCCACAAGCAAGTTTTCATCAGATAAAGGCGAGGACTTTGAGTCCTGTGAAAGATAAAGACGAGGACTTTGAGTCCTATGAAAGATAAAAGCGAGGACTTTGAGTCCTATGAAAGATAAAGGTGAGGACTTTGAGTCTTGTGAAAGATAAAAGCAAGGACTTTGAGTCCTATAAAAGATAAAGCGAGGAGTTTGAGTCCTATGAAAGATAAAGGCGAGGACTTTTGAGTCCTATGAAACCATAAAGCAAAGGACGTTGAGTCCTATGAAACAAGCCAATAGGTACTAGCACCAAAGGCCTCTACCTTATGAGAAAGAAAGAGATTGACTTTTTGAGTCTAAACTCAAAATATAGGACATTAGATTTGGGAAATTGGTATATAGAGAGAAATCTATGCACTTATAGCCTAATATGGACATGATTATGCATGCAACCTTCATTTTGAAGTGCAGTAAATGTAGGCTTTGTATCTATTAATGCAAAAGGTTTTGAATCATGAAAATTATGTAATGCTCATGACATTCTTTCCTATTTTGTGATTTTGATTTTGATTTTGATTTGATTTTTTTCTTTTTGTGGAAAACACAAATTGACTATCTCTTTCTGAAAGACGTGATAACTCATGCAACCTCATCGTATTTTTTGCAAATCTCTTTGGGGACTCCCTTAGAGTGTATGTTTTGATTTAATCGCTTGACAATTTTGGAGTGATGACAATGGAGCCATTTGACATTTAATCAATCAACCGAAATATTAATCCTAGGGTTTTCCCCTGTCTTTTGTTTAAAACTTTGATGATTTTGCACAGCAAGAACATATAAGGCTTTTGGACCGATCGCATGCACCAAAGAAGGATGGCAATGGATGGTTACATTTTGGTGTATAACCAAATGAAAATTTCTTGACTTAAGATTATAGAGTGATGCCTAGGGTCTGTTGATCCCGCTGAAACTTGATGGCATAGGTCGATCCCAAAAGAATTTATACAACAAAGGCCACCCTTGGATTCAAAAAGAATCCTAAGGAGTCTGCATGAGCGACTAACATTAGATGTACCCTACTATCACAATTGTCTTTGGGTATTTTCCACGGGCTCTTAGTCGAATGAGTTTTCTTCTCAAATGTGCAAGTGCGAAACCTCGAGGATTCTCTCTTTATATATATATATATATATATATATATATCAACAATCAAAAGCGTGTGCAGGTTTCATTCCCAGAATCCCAACTTAAAAGCAAAATTAGTCATTCCTTGATCCACATGGGCTTTATTATGCTTGTAACGTGGTCAGGGGTAAGAAGGCTATGAAAGAAAGGATTAAAGAGGCTCAAAGAGTGTTTGAGGGTTATATTGAGTAAGAACCTTGAGAGTCTTGCTTGTATTTTTATTCCTTTCAACTCTTGGGTCGGGCTTTACTCCTTTTGTCTTATACATTAATCCTCACTGCACTTTTGTGCTTTCCTTGCTAAATCTGGAGATCTTTTGTCTCTCTTTTTCTTCACTCGCATTTGGCGGATTTTATTTTCTTTTTCTTTTCATTGTTGCCCAACTTCATGCATACGTTGTTTGCATTGCTCTTCCCTCCGGTTTAGCGGTGATTCCTACTCAGGGTTCCTATTTTGTTTTTGTTGTTTTTTTTGTGTGTTTTTAGAAACAAATATGCTTTGGCTCGGGCGGTAGCAAGGGATAAATTAGTGTTTGGGATGTTGAAACATGACCATGTGTCATTTCAAATCTTGACTAGATACTTTTGTAGTTTGGATTTTGGGACCAAACCCCTGATAAACACACTGCTGATTGTTTTTTTTTCTTCATTAACCCTAATTTTTGGCTAGGCCGCCCTTTTGGGTTTCCGACTTACCGGGTGAGAACTTTTGATCTGCCCCTAGGTTTGCTTGAGGCTCATGCATGGTACCCTTTACTGCCCCAGTGTAGGGTTCTGAGGTATCTATTCATGTCTTTTGTCATGACCTTGTAGCAAGGAAAAATGAAAAAAATTGTGCAGGTTCTCAAAAAAGAATTTTCAAGGACGAGAAATATTTAAAAGATTTTCAGTTGATAGATTAAGTCGAATGACTTTTGTTCTGGATGACTCACCTTTCTCTCAAAAAGACAACTTTTAAGAATGATGGAATGAGGTCACATGAATGTCTGTACTTCTTATTTTTTATTTGAAACACAGTCAATCAAACATTTTTTTGTTTTTTTTGTTTTTTTTTATTTTGAGGAAAATGCAAGGCATGAGCAACTATGTGTTAGGATCATGCATGAGTGAACATAACATGCAAACGATGAAAATAGAATGTATGCAACTGGCAGAACAAAAGCATGCTAAATGAAGATGTATGATAATGCAATTACTTATGCAAATGCAATGCATGAATATGATAAATGATAAATGCAGGAATGATATGTCCATTACGATGCCATGAAGAGATGCATGATGCGATCAAGGAACAAGCCAAAGTAAGTTTGCTATGTGCCCCCCTAATTTAGGAACTTAATGGAAAGGATCCAAAAGTCCCCTTCAAGTGACAACAGATCGACCTCCACTCCTTATGCCTCACATAGACCTGGTATAGGGCCTAATATTTAATGTGTGTGCAAAGTGTAGGTGCCATGTGTGCATAGAAAAAATATTTCTAACTATAAATGTAATAGATAGACAAACACACACCAAACACAACAACATAGCAAAGGTTATATACAAATATGGACAAAACAAAAGATAAAAAGGGAAAAAGGGAACATAAATAAAGAAGAAGTCATGATAAAAACAAGTCCCCAATGGAGTCGCCATTTTTTGCAACCTACCTCACGACGGGATGGCGAAGGCAAAATAGATAAGCCAAAAAGTGTTCGTCTCCAAGGGAGAAAATGAGTGGAGTCACCACCAACGTTTATTCGAGGAAAATGTTAGAAAAACCAAAAAGAGGTCTACGAATTTTGAAAATAAGGGTTTGAGAGTTATTTACGCATGGGGAAGGTATTAGCACCCCACGTGCCCCTCACAAGGGACGACAACCTTTGATGAGTGTGCGTAATGTGACTTTAGAATTATTTTTTTTCCCTTTTTAAATTTTTATTTTTTTGGGGTTGACAAGGGTGTTGCCCTTGCTCCTACGTATCCTTAGGTGCGATGAGGAATTCAGACCTATGTAGTTCTTTAAGTCTAAATATTTGCATGTTAAATTGATTTTTATGTTTTTGAAAGATTGATTTTAATTGCGAACAAAAAGTCGTTTAAGGCGTTGGACCTTGGAATGATGTTATAAAATTTGAAAAACGGAGAGAATCCTTAAGGCGTTGAACCTTGAAACGATCTTTTCAATTTGAAAAGCGGAGAGAATCATTAAGGCATTGGACCTTGAAATGATCTTAAGTGATATAGAGATTGATCACAGTCATGATTCGGTAGCGCCTCGGCTTCATTTCCATTTCTTTCTTCTCTCAATTCCCTCACCTTCTAACCCTTGGAACCCTTTAAAACACCTCTAGAACACCTATTTATAGGCAAAGGGTCACTTTGGGGTAGCTGCAGCTCGCCCGGACGAGCTAAAAACTTAGTGATGAAGCAATGAGCTCGCCCAGGCAAGTTGGTTTCTTCACCATGAAGTTATTTCATGGCCCAGGCAAGCCAGAGGCTAGCCTGGGCGAGCTAAGGTCCAGGAAAACCAAGGAAAAGATCCTTTTGCCCCCTTTTTTTTGGTATTTTTTGCATTATTGATCAAAACACTGAATGATCATCTGTTTTGCACTGTAACTGGCATTCAACACCGTAAGTCGACTAGCAAGAATTAAAGGATCAACGAACAATAGTCCTCGAACGAAATTAAGGTATGATAGTTTCCTTTCTTTACTTATCTTTAATTGGAAATAAAAGGGAAGTAAAGATAAGAACATAATTTCGTTCGAGCGACCTTGCTATTCGACTGGGCAACTGGCGAAAATCATGGAAGTGAAACCGAAAAAAACAAGAGGACATTGAAGTTTTTTTTTCAAAGCATAGAAACAGAGGACGTTGAGTCATAAGAAGCACAAAGACAAGGACATTTAGTCTTATAAAAGCCCGAAGAAATTGAAATCTTGTAAAGTGTAAAAGACTAAAGACATTCAAGTCTTGTAAAATGTAAAAGACAGAAGACATTGAAGTCTTGTAAATGTAAATGAAGACATTCTAGTCTTTTGAAAGCGTAAATGACTGAAGACATTCAAGTCTTTGAAAGTGTAAATGACTGAAGACATTCAAGTCTTTGAAACGTAAATAAAGACATTGTAGTCTTTTGAAAGTGTAAATGGCTGAAGACATTCAAGTCTTTGAAATGTAAATGAAGACATTGTAGTCTTTTGAAAGTGTAAATGACTGAAGACATTGAAGTCTTTGACATGTAAATGAAGACATTGCAGTCCTTTGAAAGTGTAAATGACTGAAGACATTGAAGTCTTTGAAATGTAAATGAAGACATTGTAGTCTTTTGAAAGCATAAATGAGTAAAGACATTGAAGTCTTTGAAATGTAAATGAAGATATTGTAGTCTTTTGAAAGCATAAATGACTGAAGACATTGAAGTCTTTGAAATGTAAATGAAGACATTGTAGTCTTTTGAAAGTGTAAATAACAGAAGATATTGAAGTCTTTGAAATGTAAATGAAGACATTGTAGTCTTTTGAAAGTGTAAATAACAGAAGATATTGAAGTCTTTGAAATGTAAATGAAGACATTGTAGTCTTCTGAAAGCATAAATAATTGAAGACATTGAAGTCTTTGAAAAGTGAATGAAGACATTGTAGTATTTTGAATGCATAAATGACTGAAGACATTCAAGTCTTCGAAATGTAAATGAAGACATTGTTGTCTTTTGAAAGCGTAAATGACTGAAGACATTGAAGTCTTGTAAATCATGAAAGCAGAAGACATTGAAGTCTTGTAAAGCATAAATGACTGAAGACATTGAAGTCTTTGAAATGCAAATGAAGACATTGTTGTCTTTTGAAAGTGTAAATGACTGAAGACATTGAAGTCTTTGAAATGTAAAGGAAGACACTATAGTCTTTTGAAAGCGTAAATGACTGAAGACATTGAAGTCTTTGAAATGTAAATGACAGAGGACTTTGAGTCCTATGAAAGTATAAGGACAGAGGACTTTGATCCTTATGAAAGATAGAGGTGAGGAATTTGAGTCCTATGAAAGATAAAAGTGAGGACTTTGAGTCCAATTAAATATAAAGGTAAGGACTTTGAGTCTTGTGAAAGATAAGAGCGAGGACTTTGAGTCCTGTGAAATCATAAAGCCAAGGACGTTGAGTCTTGTGAAACAAGCCAATAGGTACTAGTACCAAAGGTGATGCAATCCTACCTCGCAAGGGCATTGGATAGAAGACTCCAAGTAGATTGGGTCAGAGGTCCAAGGGAAGGCCCTAGGGTTCTCATGAGCTTTAGGGTAGATTTCGAGCCCATGGGCTAAGTATGAGCCCGCTTATCTTTGTAAATATTAGAATAGGTTTTTCCTTCGTTTGGGCCTTGTATTTTTTGCCATTATAGTAGTATAGGGTTTTAGCCTTGTATTTCGAGGCATTTTGAGTAGTCTTTGTATTAGGGAATTTTTTGTATTTTCATGTATTTTTTAATGGGGGTGAGCTTAGCTATTATAGGGGGTGTGTAGCTAAGCTCTAGCTTCTCATCTCAAGGAGGTGAGCTTAGCTATTAAAGAGGTGTGTGTAGCCAAGCTCTAGCTTCTTTAGGAATTTTCATAGGAAGCTTCTCAAGGAGGTGAGCTTAGTTATGAGAGGGGTGTGTGTAGCTAAGCTCTAGCTTCTCAAGGAAGTTTTCTCATAGAAGCTTCTCAAGGAAGTTTTCTCAAGAAAGCTTCTCAAGGAAGCTACCTAGTCTATAAATAGAAGCATGTATAACACTTGTTGTAACTTTGATGAATCAGAGTCTTGTGAGACACAACTCAAAGTTCAACTTCTCTCCCTTTTTTTCTTCCTTCAATTTCGTGCTCCCACCTCTTTCTTTTCCTCCATTGAAGCATCCTCTCCAAGCTTCTTATCCAAGGTTCATCTTGGTGGTGAAGCTCCTTCTTCCATGGCTTATTCCCTAGTGGATGGCGCATCCTCTCACCTCTTCTCCTTTGTCTTCCGCTGCATCTCCATGGTGGAAAACCACCATTAAAGGACCTCATTGAATCTCAAATATCTAGCCTCCATAGAAGCTCCACAAGCAAGCTTCCATCAAGTGGTATCAGAGCACAAGAGCTTTAAGTAGGTGCTCCTTAAACCTCCATTAATTTTTTTTGCTTTACCTTCTCTTCCATTGTTGTTTCTTTATTTTTCTCTATGTATCTCCTCACATGTCTTGTGCTAAATTTTGTTAACATGATTCTTTAGAGTTTCCACCGATTAAACTTGTTATAGAAGCTAGATTTGATTTTTTATGGTTCAAATTTCTTGTTCTTGTTCTTGAACCATGAATTATGTTGAGTTTAGGTTCCTTTGAGTTTTGTCTTGTTATTTTTTGTGGCTGAAACCTAAACCATAAAATTCTTACAAAAATATTAAAGTAGAAGAAAACCTCAAAAATCTAGAGTGACTTGTTCACCTATTGTAGTTTTGTCATAGAAGTCATGTCTAGTCATGAAACTTGTCACATAAGATTTCTTATGTTGTGCTGAATTTTATTTTCTTGTTTCTTTGTCTAACTCATTTGTTCATGAGTGTATGAAATTCTTTTAGCCTATTATTTGATTTGAGTCAAATATTTCATGTTAAGTAGTCCTTAACATGTTCATGCAAAATTCTTAGAGTGTCTTTGATTGTGAACCTTTTCTTGAACTGTTAGCTTTCCTTATGATTGTGTCTATCGTGAATTTGAGTTGAATTGCTGGATAAAATGTTGATCCTAAGTGAATATTGAACTCCTAAAACTGTGGTAAACAATCCTAGTGAGTTCAACATACATAGGAGGGTTGAAAGTAAGCCCAAGGCAATCAATATACCATGCTTAAGAAAAATCGCTGGTGCTGGCAGCTTGGACATACAAAGTTGTAAAAATTACTGACAATTGGTTACTTTGAATTTTGAGCTGAACTTTTTACTGAATTTTCCAGACATCGGGAAAAAGTTATAAAAAAAAGAACCAAGTGATTTGGATAAAAGGAAAAAATACTAAAAATCACACAAGTTGGCAGAAAAATCAGTATCCAGGGAAAAAAAAGTGAAAGGGAAGTGTGCCTGTTGTTTTGGCTTAAAATTTATTCTATAATTGGTGCCTATGTTATACCAATCTTAGTTCTGAAATTTCAATTGAAAACTACTGTGAAAACAAGTGCCAAAGCTAGAGGTTTGTTGAGTCTACTCTAGAGTCATTCTAAGTTTCTCTTTGAGTCCTAGCTTGCTTCTATGTCCTTTTCATTGCTTTAATTGTTGAATAATCCTTGAAAAATTGTCTTGTTAAAACTCCATTGGTTTAGCTTTCATTTCATTTTTTTTTTGGTCTTTGGTTATTGTTTGTCTCTTTGTTTCCTTGTTTGTGGGTTGCCATATAGGGAATTGGAAGGAGGATTGGTGCCATCCCTTGAAGAATTTGAGTCAAGAAGCAAGGGGCCAACCACCTTATGAGCTATTGGACTAAGAAGCACTCCAAATTGAGTGAATCACCAAAGATAGAAAAACCACCAAAATTGAGGACCTTTTTGCAATTTTGTAATTGACAATTTACTTTACTTTCATTGCTTTCAAATTTTGTAACAAAAAGGCCTTTCATAGGAAGTAAGTTGGGAGCCTCCAATAGGTCACCCTACTTCCCTTTGTGTGTAATAATTTTAGGCAATTTTCCCTTAGGATTGTGAGTGTTTTGTTGGGAACCTTAAATGTGGTCATCCAAACACTTTTAGGATTCGTCTAGTTTACATTTCTTTCTTACTTTCATAGCTTATTTCTTTTACCTTCCATTGTCAAACCGCCTAGATAGCTTTCCTTTTACCAATTAGTTTTTGCCTTATCTTTCACACCTCTTTTAGTGTTTATTTTGGCTAGTTTCAACCATAGTTTCTTTTACCTTTTGCTTTCAAACCTCCAACAAGAAAGAACCACAACTTAGGAACCAACATGAGTCATCACTCATCTAGTGTTAATGGCGAGGGTACTAGTCATAAAGATCCTTTATCTAGAATCTTAGATGAGTTGAGTTCCCTCAAGTTATGGAAAGAAAAACAAGAGAGAAAAGAAAAAGGAAAAAAAAGAGTGGAAGAAATAAGTCAAGATGAAAGAAAGAAAATAAGATAGGAAGAAAGAAGAAAAATAATGAAAGAAATGAAAAGAGAAAAGCATGCCTCCTATAGTAGTCATAACTCTTGCAAGAGCCTAAGTGAAGAACTTCGTGACTATTACGAAGGAAGGCATAGATCACATCTTAGACCCCACTCCCATAGTAGAGAAAAGGAAAGAAATCCTTAAGAGGCTAACATTAACCTCCCATGCTTCCACGGGAAGGACAATATAGAGGCTAACTTAGATTGGGAAATAAGGGTAGAGCAACAACTTAAAAGGAAGTCTACTTCAAAATCTTATGGCTCTCACTCTTATCCAAAGAAAGACCAAGGTCAAGGCATCTTAGGGGTGACACCTTCTAAGCCCAAAGATGATAAGAGGAAGACACTAGAAAAACAACCCCTTAAGGCTAGTATGCAAGAGAAGAATAGCTCCATAAAGTGCTTTAAATGTCTTGGAAGAGGACACATTACTTCTCAATGTCCCACCAAGAAAACCATGCTTATGAGGGGCTAGGACATTTATAGTAGCCAAGATGAGGCTACTACTTCACCTTCCTCTAGTGAAAGTGAAGAAGCAAAAGGGGAAGAATCTAGTGAAGAAATCTACCCCCAAGAAGAAGGACAACCTTTAATGGTTAAGGAGGAGTGTAAGGAGGTAAGTGTCTCCTCCAAGAGGTTAGCCAAGAAGGAAAGTCATTTTGAAATAAATAAAAACATTAAAGAAAATTTCCCTCTTAGACAACCTCCACATTTTCTCTTTTGTAAAAAGACACTTGCTAGCATTGCCACACCTCTTGGGCTTGAGTTTATTCCTCAAGTAAAGAAGTTGTTGGATGAGGCTTTGGTTTGTAAGAGCTTAAATCCTTGTGCTTTGTTGGTGCCCAAAATAGGTATTATTAGGCACCAAGTCCCTAAAATAGGTGGTATGATGAATGTTTTGAGTGGTGCAACCCTCTTTTGTAAAATCACTCGTACACCTAACATCTTCATGGTGTGTGTACATAGGGATTCATTAGGTAGGTTTGTTCTTATTTTTGGTTTTGATACAAACTTAGGTACTCATATGGGAAACCTTAGGTTTGTCATACTTTTTGGTAGGGTTTTCCATGAACCCTAAGAGAATAAAGGTCATTCCTGAGTGGCCCACTCCACAAAGTATAAGAAAAATTTGGGGCTTCCATGACTTAATAAACTTTTACAAAAGGTTTGTCCCATATTTTTCTATACTTGTAGCACCTCTCATTGAGTTGGTGAGGAACCATGTTCCTTCATGGGAAGATGCCCAGGAAATGGGTTTTCATACCTTACTTCAACATACCAAACACCACTAATACATATGTTTTTGTTCTTTTTACAGGTGTTGAGGGAAGGAGCCTAGAGTATGAAGAACCTCGGGATTTGAGGTCAAATCCTTTCCAAGGTGGAGGGAATGATGCAATCCTACCCCGCAAGAGCATTGGATAGAAGAATCCAAGTAGATTGGGTCAGAGATCCAAGGGAAGGCCCTAGGGTTCTCATGAGCCTTAGGGTAGATTTCGAGCCCATGGGCTAAGTATGAGCCCGCTTATCTTTGTAAATATTAGAATAGATTTTTCCTTCGTTTGGGCCTTGTATTTTTGGCCATTCTAGTAGTATAGGGTTTTAGCCTTGTATTTCGAGGCATTTTGAGTAGTCTTTGTATTAGGGAATTTTTTGTATTTTCATGTATTTTTTCATGGGGGTGAGCTTAGCTATTATAGGGGGTGTGTAGCTAAGCTCTAGCTTCTCATCTCAAGGAGGTGAGCTTAGCTATTAGAGAGGTGTGTGTAGCTAAGCTCTAGCTTCTTTAGGAATTTTCTTAGGAAGCTTCTCAAGGAGGTGAGCTTAGTTATGAGAGGGGTGTGTGTAGCTAAGCTCTAGCTTCTCAAGGAAGTTTTCTCAAAGAAGCTTGTCAAGGAATTTTTCTCAAGGAAGCTACCTAGTCTATAAATAAAAGCATGTGTAACACTTGTTGTAACTTTGATGAATGAGAGTCTTGTGAGACACAACTCAAAGTTCAACTTCTCTCCCTTTTTTTCTTCCTTCAATTTTGTGCTCCCCCGTCTCTCTTTCTCTCCCTCTTTCTTTTCCTCCATTGAAGCATCCTCTCCAAGCTTCTTATCCAAGTCTCATCTTGGTTGTGAAGCTCCTTCTTCCATGGCTTATTCCCTAGTGGATGGTGCCTCCTCTCACCTCTTCTCCTTTGTCTTCCGCTGCATCTCCATGGTGGAAAACCACCATTAAAGGACCTCATTGAAGCTCAAAGATCTAGCCTCCATAAAAGCTCCACAAGCAAGCTTCCATCAAAAGGGTTCAACCTTATAAGAAGGCAAGAGGTTGACTCTTTGAGAGGGCCTCTCATCCTAAACTCTAAAGATAGGGAATTAGATTTGGGAAATTGGTATATAAAGAGAAATCTATGCACTTATAGCCTAATATGAACATGATTTTTGGGATGCAGATGCATGCAACCTTCATCTTGAAATGTAGTAAATGTAGGCTTTGTATCTAGTAATGCAAAAGGTTTTGAATCATGAAAATTGTGTAACGCTCATGACATTCTTTCCCTAGTGGAGTCGCCATCTGTCGCAACCTACCCTACGGCGGAAGGGCGAGGCGAAATGCCAAAAGGTATGTCTTCTAAAAAAGAAAACGCATAGGAGTTGCCACCAACGTTTATTCGAGGAAAACGTTAGAAAAACCAAAAAGAGGTCTGCGAATATTGAAAATAAGGGTTCGAGAGTTGTTTACGCATGGGGAAGGTATTAGCACCCCACGCGCCCGTCACAAGGAACGAAAGCCTTTAATCAAGTGTCCGCAACGTGACTTCAAAATTATTTACTTTTCCCTTTTTAAATTTTTATTTTTATTTTTTGGTGTCGACAAAGGTGTTGCCCTTGCTCCTACATATCCTCAGGTGCAATGAGGAATTCAGACCTACGTAGTTCTTTAAGTTTGAAAGTTTGTGTGTTAAATTTATTTTATGTTTTTGAAAGAATGATTTTAATTGCAAACAAAAAGTCGTTTAAGGCATTGGACCTTGAAACGATGTTTTAAAATTTGAAAAGCGGAGACAATTGTTAAGGCATGGATCTTGAAACGATCCCAAGTGATGTTTGATGAAAAGCAGAGAGAATCATTACGGCATTGGACCTTGAAACAATCTCAAGTGATATTTGATAAATAAAAAAAAGAAGTTAGTTATACGTTGGTTTTATCTTGGTTTTGTTTATTAACTTTCAATCTTTTCAAAGACAACTTTACAACACTTAGTGATCGGTTTAAGATTGAACTTTATAAAGAAATTGAGATTGACGATGATAGATGGAGAAGATAAATGTGCACAAAACAACAAGGGGGGCCCCTAAGGGTACATAGATCACATTCAATCCTCAAAAACAAAAACTAACTGGCGGTCGCACGAAGAACGTCGAACAAGAAATTAAGTAAGGAATGATCACAGTCGCGATTCGGTAGCACTTTGGCCTCATTTCCTCTTCTTTCTTCTTCTTCTTTCTCTCTTCTCTCAATTTCTGACCTTCTAGACCTTCCACCCCTTGATCAGCCTCCCTTCACGCCTATTTATAGGAAAAACATCCATTTGAGACCATGGCAGACATAGCTATGAAGCAACTGGCTTGCCCAGGTGAGCTGGTTACTTAACATGGAAGTCTTTTGGTGGCCCAGGCGAGCTAGAGGCTAGCCTAGGCGAGCCAGAGGCTGTTGGATCAAGTGGCCTCAGAATAATTAAGAAGGGGGGGTTGAATTAATTATTCGTAAACCTTTACTAATTAAAAATTTACTCTTCTAAGGCTTTTACTTATGTTGTTAAGAGGATAAGGAGTAGAAGAGAAACTTAACAGAAAGTAAAAGCGGAAATTAAAATGCACAGCGGAAAATAAAAGAGTAAGGAAGAAGGAGACAAACACACAAGAGTTTTTATACTGGTTCGACAACATCCTGTGCCTACATCCAGTCCCTAAGCGACCTGCAGTCCTTGAGATTTCTTTCAACCTTGTAAAAATCCTTTTACAAGCAAAGATTCACAAGGGATGTACCCTCCCTTGTTCTCTTTGAACCTAGTGGATGCACCCTCCACTAGAACTGATCCACAAGAGATGTACCCTTTCTTGTTCTCAGTCAAATCCAAGTAGATGTACCCTCTACTTGTACCACAAAGGATGTATCCTCCAATGTGTTAAGATAGAGATCTCAGGCGGTTAAACCTTTGATACTTTGTGAATGGGGATACAAAAGAATTCTCAGGCGGTTAGTCCTTTGAACACTTTTGTATAAGGGGATGGGAAGAATCAAAAGAATTCTCAGACTGTGTCATTTTGAATTCTTTGACAAGGGAGAAGGGAGACACAAAAGAATTCAGGCGGTTAGTCCTTCGTTCTTTTGGAAAAGGGAGAAGAGAGACACAAAAAGAATTCAGGCGGTTAGTCCTTGGCGAATTCTTTTTGGCAAAGGGAGAAGAGATGAAAAGAATGAATAGCACAAGTTTTCAAGGTTTAGAAAACCAGAAAACTTTGGAAAGCTTTTGGCACAAAGAAGAAGAAGAAGTTCGAAGAGATTCAAGGCTTGTAAAGGATTGTATAAGATTGATTGGAAAAGTGTATTAAAAGATTGAATGAATGAATGAATCCAAAACAAAGCCTTGCTTTTATAGACTCTTCATGTCTGGTCAAGAGGACCATTTAGAAGAGTTATAACTTTTAGAAAAACTTAAAACCAATTTGAAAAAGTCAAAAACCTTTTGAAGAGTTACATCTTTTGATTTATTCAAAAACAATCACTGGTAATTGATTACCAAATCAGTGTAATCGATTACACAAGGCTTTTATGTGAAAGGAAGTGACTCTTCACATTTGAATTTGAATTTCAATGTTCAAAGGCACTGGTAATTGATTACCAAAACATTGTAATCGATTACAGCTTTTTGAAATTAATTGGAACGTTGTAAATTCAATTTGAAAACTTTTTCAAAAATATTTTGCTACTGGTAATCGATTACAGCAATCTGGTAATCGATTACCAGAGAGTAAAAACTCTTTGGTAAACATGTTTTGTGAAAAATCCATGTGCTACTCAGTTTTTGAAAAATCCTTTTCATACTTATCTTGATTAAGTCTTCTCTTGATTCCTGAATCTTGAATCTTGATCTTGATTCTTGAAGCTTGATCCTTGAATATTGATTCTTGAATTCAACTTTCCTCTTGAATCTTGAAGTGTTCTTCAACTTTTCCTCTTGAGTCTTGAATTGTTCTTGATTCTATCTTGAACAATTTGAACTCATTCTTTGATTGACCTTTGAGCTTTTTGTCATCACCTTTGTCATCATCTTTTGTTATCATCATTGTTATCATCAAAACATCTTTGAATCATTCTTGATTCACCATGAAGCTTTGCTTCTACAGAGGCTAGCCTAGGCAAGCTAGGGGCCAGGAAACTCAATGAAAAGACCCTTTTGCCCCCTCCTTTTGGTATCTTTCTCATTCTTGATCAAAACATTGAATAATCCTTCATTTTGTGCAGTAACTGGTGTCAAACCACACAGTTTGGCTAGCGAGAATCAAAAACATCTATGAATGATAGTCCCCGGATGAAATTAGGGTATGACAAAGGTCCTATTATGTTTATTACTTGTGCACTAGTTTTACTTGTAGGTATGGCTTCTACAAGTGGAAATGCTACTCCACCATCTCCAAAAACCGCAAGGCTCATGGCAAAGATGATCAAACTTTGTGATCAAATGAGAAGAATGAGTTATGAAAATGAAGAAAGGATAGAGACAATGAGAAAAGATAATGAGGAGAGTTTGAGAAGAATACATAAGAGTAGTGAAGCTTTAAGTGTGAGGATTGAAAATATAGAACGAAGAAGAGAGGACAGATCATTTAATTCTTCTCATGGAGAAGATGAGGGGTATGAAGAGGATGAGGGAGGAAGGAGGAATGAGAGGTATAGGGAAAGAAGAAATCATAGAAGATATGGAGGTAGGCAAAGTGAGGAAGGGATTGAGGGGGTGAAGGTGAAGATCCTTATGTTGGATCAAGTGGCCTCGGAATAATTAAGAAGAAGGGGGTTGAATTAATTATTAATGTACCTTGACTAATTACAAACTTATCCTTCTTAATGTTACTAGATTTAATTAGGCTTTTACTACTAAGTTAAGAAAGTAAAGAACATAAATAGAAACTTAACCAAAAGTAAAAGCAATAATTAAAGTGCACAACGGAAATTAAAGAGTGTAGGGAAGAAGAAGACAAACACAAGAATTTATACTGGTTCGGCAACAACCCGTGCCTACATCCAGTCCCCAAGCGACCTGCGATCCTTGAGATTTCTTTTCAACCTTGTAAAAACCTTTACAAGCAAAGATCCACAAGGGATGTACCCTCCCTTGTTCTCTTTGAACAACCAAGTGGATGTACCCTTCACTTGAACTGATCCACAAGAGATGTACCCTCTCTTGTTCTCAGTTACAACAACCCAAGTAGATGTACCCTCTACTTATACCACAAAGGATGTACCCTCCAATGTGTTAAGACAAAGTTCTCAAGCGGTTAGTCCTTTGAAACTTTGTGAAGGGGAAATAAAAATTATCTCAGGCGGTTAGTCCTTTGAAATCTTTTGTTTAAGGGAAAGGGAAGAATCAAAAGAATTCTCAGACTGTGTCATTTTGAATTCTTTGAAAAGGGAGAAGGGAGACACAAAACAATTCAGGCGGTTAGTCCTTTGTTCTTCTGGAAAAGGGAGAAGAGATACACAAAAAGAATTCATGCGGTTAGTCCTTGGCGAATTCTTTTTGGCAAAGGGAGAAGAGAATGAAAAAGATGAATAGCACACTTTTGTTTTCTGTGGAAGAACAAGGTTTGGAAACCAGAAAACTTAGAAAGCTTTTGGCAAAGGAAGAAGAAGAAGAATAAGTAGCAAAGGTTTCTCAAACGTTGTTCTAAAGAATTGTTAAAAAAAAGTTATTAAAACCTGAAAAACCTGAAACCATTGGAAGAGTTACATCTCTTGATTTTTATTCAAAATTTTTCATTGGTAATCGATTACCAAAACCATGTAATCAATTACACAAAGCATTTTATGAAAAGATGTGACTCTTCACAATTGAATTTGAATTTCAACTTTCAGATACACTGGTAATTGATTACCAATATATTGTAATCGATTACACCATTTAAAAAACAATTGGAACATTGCAAATTCAGTTAAAAGCTTTTGAAATCAAACCTTGCCACTAGTAATCGATTACAAGAAATTGGTAATCGATTACCAGAAAAACTCTGGTAACTTAGAAAATTTTGAGAAAAACTCTTTTGAAAAACAAAACTGTGCTATGTTTGTTTTTTGAAAAATCTTTTCAATACTTCCCTTGTGAAGTCTTCTTGATTTCTTCTCTTGAATCTTGAATTCATCTTCTCTTGAATCTTGAAATCAAACTTCTCTTGAATCTTGAATCTTCTTGATTTCTTCTCATGAAACTTGAAATTAATCTTTATCTTGAACTTGTTGACTGAATCTTGAAATCATTCTCTTGGGCTTTTTGTCATCATCAAAACTACTTGTATCAACTTGATTCATCATCATGAAGCTTGCTTCTACACCCTACTTTTAAAGGGACTTGTGATCCATAAGTGTATCTTGTGTAGGAGATGAAGGTTGGGCATGTCTTCACTTGCTACAATTACAATCAAGAGAAGAAGATCGAATTGGCCTCCCTGGAGTTTGAGGGATATGCCTTAGTATGGTGGAATCAAGTGAAGAGTGATGTTGAGATGATGAAAAGGCTCTTCATTAATAGTTAGCAAGACATGAAGAGAGCTTTGAGAAAGATATTTATGTCATCCTATTATGGGATAGACCTTCACAACAAGCTTCAAAGACTAATTCAAGGAAATAGGAGTATGGATGAGTATTACAAAGAGATTGAGATTTCCTTGATTAGGGCTCAAATTGAGGAGTCTCAAGAGGAAACCATGACAAGGTTTTTGCATGGTCTCAATAGGGAGATCCAAGACATTGTAGAGTTACACCACTATGCCTCTTTGGAGGATCTCATTCATCAAGCTATCAAGGTGGACCAACAATTAAAGTGGAAGAAAATATACAAGAAGTCTCCCTATGGCTCTTCAACTTTGAAAAATAAGGAGACATTTAAAAAGGAGGGAGGATCTTTATTCAAATCTCATGAAAAAGGTGTTGCCCTTGGTAAAAATAATTCTAATCCTACTCCCACTTCTTCAAAGGCGAGTTCTATTAAATGTTTTAAGTGGTTGAGAAAGGATCATATTGCCTCCCAATGTCCTAATAAAAAGAATATGGTTGTGTTGGGTAATGGGAATATCACTAATGCATTTTCTTCTAGCTCTTCTAGTGAAAGTGAATGTAATGTACAACCCCTGGAAGGTGATCTTTTGATGGTTAGGAGGTTAATGGGTAGTGTGTGTAAGAATAGAGATGAAACACAAAGGGAGAAAATTTTTCATACTTGGTGCATGGTCATGGGGAAAATATGCTCTTTGATTATTGATAGGGGGTAGTTGCACCAATGTAGCTAGCCAAAGATTGATTGGAAAGCTTGCTTTGAAAGATTCCCCTCACCCTAGACCTTATAAACTACAATGGTTGAGTGAGAATGGGGAGCTAGTTGTAGATAGACAAGTTTTGATATGCTTGTCCATTGGAAAATATGTTGATGATATATTGTTTGATGTAATCCCTATGGAGGCTAACCGTCTCTTACTTGGAAGGCCTTGACAGTATGATAGGGATGTTGTCCATAATGGTGTCACAAATGAATTTTCATTTGTACATAAAGGGCAAAAGTTTACACTCACACCTTTGTCTCCAAATAAGGATCAAATAAAAATGTGAGTGAAAAAAAGAACAAGAGATAAAGGAAGACAAAAACAAAATTGATGAAAAGAGAGAGAAACATGAAATGAGAGAAAAGAAAGAAAATAGTGAAACTGGAAAAAAATGAAAATCAAGAAGAGATAAAAATACATAGCTTGTTCATGAGAGAAAAAAAGGTGAAAAGAGTGATGCTAGCTAGGCACCTATGTATTTACTAATGCCTCATGGTTATTGTTTGTCTTCTATTGCTAGTTCTTTGCCAATAGGTGTGGAAGAATTATTGAAGGAGTTTTGGGATGTCTTCCCCAAAGACACCCCTCATGGGTTACCTCCTTTGAGAGGGAGAACACCAAACTGATCTCATTCCAAGAGCTTCCTTACCAAATAAGCCAACTTATAGAAGCAATCTAGAAGAGACAAAAGAGATCCAAAGGCAAGTAGAGAGCTTGATGGAAAAAGGATGGGTGAGAGAAATCTTGAGCCCATGTGCTATACCTGTCATCCTAGTAAATCAAACTCTATCTCAACTTCTAAGGTACGTGGTAGGTAATAATTTGAAAGCTTGGGAGGAATGCCTACCACATGCTGAATTTTCTTATAATAGGGTAGTTTACGGTTCTAGTCCATTGTCCCTTCTTAATTTTTTACCTTTGACTAACACTTCTACTATGATGAATAGGGATGAGCTTTTTAAAGCCAATTTTATTAAGAGTTAGCATGAGAAGGTGAAAGCACAAATTGAGAAAAAGGTTGAACAATATGCTTGATATTCCAATAAGGGGGGAAAGAAAATGGTTATCAAATCGGGTGATTGGGTTTGGATTCACTTTAGGAAGAATAGGTTTACTTCCAAAAGGAATTCTTCCTAAGAAGGAAGGAATAATAGACTATCCAAGGGGGAAGAGTTTGGCTTGGGTGGGGTCAATATGGATGGACCAATCACTTGAGCAAGGAGTAAGATATTTCAAGAAAAACTTAACGAGAGACTAAATTCTTTATGGAGGAAAGAGAAGAAGAAGTGAAACTCATAAATTTTAGTCAATTTTTAGAATAAGATTTATTTTCATTTTTAATTGTAATTTGGACCTATTTTTAGACTTGTAATGGGCTACTACCTTTTTTTATTGCCTCTAATTTTGAAAAACAAATATTGTTGGTATAATGACATATAACAACTGAACTCTCAAGGAATGGGTTACACCAGATGTTGTGTATCAACCTTGGTGTATTTAATATCCTGAGACTGAGGTTAGTTATGAGCTACAGTTTGGACTAACCCATTTGTTGTCAAGGTTTCATGGTTTTGCAGGTGAAGATCCACATAAGCATCTAAATGATTTTTATGTAATGTGTTCCACCATGCAACCTAGACAGTCATTCAGACCTCAACAACAGTAATATAATCCTTATTCCAACACCTACAATCCTGGTTGGAGAGATCATCCAAACTTGAGGTATGGTCCTAGTCCACAACAATAGCAACCATTTAGACAACAACAATTCCAACCCTCCATTAACCAATACCAAGCTCCTCCTTTCAGACAATAACATCAACAATTCCAGCAGTCTACACCTCCACCTACCCAACCTGTGCAAAATATCAGTTCTGGACCTTCCTTGGAGGAGTGAATAAATTAAATGGTCATAAAAAACATTCAGTTTCAACAAAAGGTGAGTGCCACCAGCAAAGACCTGCATGCTAAGATTGGACAGTTAGCTACAACTGTCAATCAGTTGTAACAACTAGGTTTTGGCAATACTCTCGCGCAGCCAATTGTCAATCCAAAAGAGAATGTGACTACTGTTACCTTGAAGAGTGTCAGAGAGCTTCCAAAGCTAACAGATGTTGGTGCCAAAATTGATTATGTAAGTGTTTTTACCTTGAAGAGTGACATAGAGCTTCAAAAGCCAATAGATGTTGGTGCCAAAATTGACGATAGTGCTAAAATAGATTCTGTCAATGTTGATATTTGTACAGATTTACTTTCTGATTATATGACTTTGATCTTAGTCTTTTGTTTGTAACTGTGATCATTTTGATGAGTCTGCTACTATCTGTAGTATTTGTGTAGATATCTCTTCTGTAATTCACTCTGATTGTGATGCAGGTGCAATTTTTAATCCTCCTAGTTCTCTTTCATCCACCATCAACCTTCCATTGGCTTCCACCGTTCAGCCACCTTCCTTGGAGCTGAAACTACTACCTAAGAACCTTAGGTATTCAAAGTTCATGAAGGACTTGCACACTCATAAGAGGAAGCTTAAGGGAAATGAGCAAGTGAAGAGGTTTTGTTATTACTAATGTTTTTCCCATGGTGTACTTAAGATTGAAAATGAAGTTACCAACAAAGTCTTCAAAGTGAACGGTCACAAAATCAAACTTTTTCATGAAAGCCCCCAAATGGAGGAGGAATTTATGGTGAACCTCTCTATGGTCTTGTCACCAATTTTATGTTATGATGCACCTTGAATGGAATTTGAAGAGTTTCCTTCCCCTTGTCTTTCATATGTTGTTCCTTTGTTTGCATTTTGTTACATGCTCACATTGAGGACAATGTGCATTTTAAGTGTGGGGGAGGGTTTAGAGAAATTTGTTTTCTGTTTTCTGTTTTGTTTTTCTTTTTTCTTTTTTCTACTTTTCTGTTTTTTGTTTTTCTGTATTTGTTTTGTTTTGTCATTTTACTATTTTTATTGTTTTACATATAGAAAAATAAATAAACAAATTTTACAACTGTTGTTTCTAATGTTTTTGTTGAATTTAGACAATTTCTCACGTTTTTCATAGGATTTCTAACTTGTATAAATTGTGAGAGATGTATCATTTTTAGTTGAGAGGTTTCAAGCTTGATGTAAACCATTGTTGCAATTGTGGAAGTGATAATTAGGCTTGAAAATTTTGAGGTGGATCATGTGTAATGGAATTATGCCTTGTGAGTTTTTGGGATTTTATGGATGGATTGCATTATGTCATTCGTGTTCTTTCATGTGTGATTTCACCTTTATGCTAGATTACTCTAGGTTTTACCTTGCTTCTCTTTTCATTCCTTGTTGCACATGTATTGATTGAGATAATTTAGGCATTCTTTCTTTTAGCAACTAGCCAAATAAACCTACCTTGCATTGATATCCATTGTTACTCTCTTTGAGCCTTTAACCCTTTCTTTCATTTTGTAGCTCATTACAAGCCAAAAAGTGGAAAACCATGTTGTCCTAAAATTTAGGGAGAAAAAGGGGCTTGGAATTGTTTTGGGAGTGGGTTTCAAACAAGTGTGGGGAAATTATACTTTGTTTTATGAAAGTTCCTTTGTTTTCATCATTTCATTTTCTTGTGACTTGTTGAAAAGAAAAAAAAGAGAAGAGTACAAAAGAAAAAAATGGAAACAATAAAAGAAAATAGAAAAATGGGAGTATAAAAAGTAAAAGTTTAAAAAGAAAAAGATTTGTACAAACAAAGAGAAGAAGAAGAAAAAATGAATGAAAAAAAAAGTGTGTTACGATTCATCTTCATTTTTGTAAGCTCTTGTTACTTTAATTTTGTCGTTCTTCACTTTGTTTCTTTGTTTCTAACCCTCTTTGAACTTATTGACTTACTCCTCATTGTTCCTCTTTTCCCTTGGTTTTAGCCTAAATATCCTTTTCATATCCACCCTTACCTAAGCCATACATTACAAGCCAATAAAAGTTCCTTTGATCTTTTGATGCATGTGTATTTCAAGTTGAATGGATTAGAATCTTATCAAAATTTGGATGTGCTAGTTACATGTGGTGCTTGAGCGTAAACACAAACCCATAAACATTTGGTAAGGTTGAGTGTTGTTCCTTGAGAGATGTCTATCACCATAGTACATTCTTAATTTTGACTTGACTACATGTCCACTTTGCATTTTGTGATCATGTGTTCATGGATTTCTTATTACCTTGAGGCCATTCTTCCATTTTCCATCTCTCTCATTTTTGTGCATTGTTAGGATCCATTGAAAAAAATATGCATGTCTTGTTCATACCTTCTTTTAGTGTGGTTATTTTCTTAGTTTGATTTCTTTTTCTTAATCTTTCTTTTAGTTTTGCCCTGGAGTGCAAACGATAAAGTGTGGGGGAATTTGATAGAGCATTTGTAGTATAATATTTTTCTATTCTTCTTAGATCAATTTACATCTCTTTGACTCTTATTTTCTCACCTTAACTCAGTTTTGGTCTAAGGCAAATGATTAAACTTAATTGAGAATTGTAGCTAAATTTTAGATTTTGTGCTTACTTGACCTATCTACATTGTGCTGGGACTAGAGGACACTACAGAAATACAAATGGAACATGTGAGTAGTCATTGAAAAGATAAGAAAAAGATCTTTAATTTAGTTGGCAATAAGATTTGGTCAATTCTGTCATCTCGAGGGTCAAATTAAGCTTGGAAGTTAGAACCTATGCACTTGAAGAATTGGGCTGTGAGTTTGGGCTTTTATTTTGTGTAATTAGTTTAGTTAGTTACTAACACTATATATTAGTCTTGGATAGTTAGTTAAAGATAGAACTTCATTGTAGAAATTCACTATACTTCATTTTATACAAAACTTGTTGTGTAAGCCTTCTCTTTTCTCTCAAGTGTTCTTTATTATTCTTCATCTTTTCACTTTTGTTCCAGTATTTTCTTATGCAAATTTTGTGGTTTGTCCATTGGTGATGATCATGGAGGGCTAAACAATTAATCAATCCAAGGATCCACTCCAAGCAAAGCTTAATTTGAGTCCTGGTTTGGTTTTTCTACTATGTAAATGTTCTTCTTTCTCTACAATCCTATTTTCATTTTTCATAATTGTGATGATATTTAGGATTGAAAATGGATTAGATAATGGATTCATTTCCTAATTTCAAAACCTAATCACAAATTATTTGGATAATTGTCCACTCTAATTTACGATTTCAAATAATTTAGAGATTTGATTCGATTGAACTTTCTTTAATGCATTTGAGTGAACTTTCACACTGAAATCATTCGTACTAACTGTGATAATTTTATTTGCATTGGTTTAGTGAATTGGATTGATGCTTTTAATCTTGATTTGTGTTTTGTTCCCCATTTCTATTTATAAGTGAATGAATGTAGGAACCATATTGAATCATATTTCTGAGTTCAACCTAGGTTAATCGTATGCTACAGAATTCCCTGGTAAATTTGTTTTTGAACGATTTGACAGTCGTTATCGCTCTACATCCTTAAGTCTTAAACATAACATGTTTGGATAAGTTTGTAGAAGAAAACAAAACTATTGAGCTGCTATAGTTAAAACAAAATCATGTTTTTTTTATAGAGTTTGTACTATATGGTTGAATTGGAGAATTATCTAATTACACATTTGATTTCACAAAAGCGGTCTGCAATTTTAAAATATGACACCATCTTGTCAGAACCAAATGTTGGAGACCATATGAGAATATCATCTACTACCATCAAGCATTTTATGTAGGCAAACATTTTATGGATATGATGCTTCCAACATTGGTAGGAGTGCTTCATATTATGATTTGATTGTTTCTTGATAATATGATAGTTGATATCAGGTATTTATTGGAGTTGAGATATATAACCAATGACGATTTGAGCATATATAGTATCTGCTTGTGGCAACAAGCATCTATGTGATGATGTTGTTATACTATTATACCATCATGTCCATAATTTGACATATACTTGTACACATGAAACATCAAGCATGAAAAAAAGAGGTACATATAAGATTTTGTTTCTTTTCTTTTGTTGATTGCGGGAAAATTTGGAAAATGTTCAATTGAAAAACTATGTCTTAAGAATGAATCAGAAAAATCCAGCAATGCATTATTAGGAAGAGCATGGTATCCAAGTTGGAACTACACTGACAAGGCTTTAACTAAATTTGTTGAACAACACCTATTCACTACTCCAAAAATAGGTTAAAGGTTGGTGGAGACTCTACTTCACTGTTGTCGCCATATATTCATTTCAGAGAACTAAGTGTGAGGAACATTTTTCAATTGGCGCGTACCAAGTAGATTTTATGGACAAATGAAGGAAACAATGTTGGTTTGGAGTGCAATGGTTTTTCTCAAGGCAATTAGACTTAGAGTGTACTCACACTATCTTTGTTTCAATTTCCCGTTCACCGTAGAAAAGCCACTGCTTGGGAACTTGGCATTTTTTCCTTGGAATACTGATCATGCCAACTTTAAGGCGTGGAGACAAGGTAGGACTGGTTATCCTTTGGTTGGTGCAGGAATGAGAGAAAAAGGTATTTACTGTTTAAAATATTTTTAGGTTGAAAAAGACAATATGTCTTTGATGGAGTTAAGAGGAAGAAGATAAGGGTACTTTAGGTATAAATTTTTATTAAAAGTCATATGACCAACATGTGTTTACTTTCTATTAAATTATTAAACAGTGTTTAGGAGGGAGGGGGTCTGGGTGTAATATGAGCTAAAAAATTAAGGGGTTTTTTATATGGTGAAAAAAGAAGGGGTGTTGGTTGCAATTTGGAAAAAACATAAGGGATGCAAATGTAATTTACTCTTAGGTTTAATATGTTAGTGCTTAGCTCTACTGAGTTTTAAAAGATTGGCTAAGATTTTGTTAAAACATAAGCACTTAGACAATGAAGGAAAGCTGGAGTTGCTGCACATGATGTCCAACGTTATGTCAAAGAATAAGATCGGGCTGCACAATGCACAAGGCAAGATAAAATGTCAAATGAAGAATTGAAGCTGCAGGATCCACGATGTCGGATACAATGTCCAGGACATCCTGCCCGAGAATACTGGAGTTGCTGTACAATGCAAGATAAAAGTCAAGTGAAGAAGTGAAGCTGCAGGATCCACGATGTCGGATACGATGTCCTGACATCCGGCCCGAAAATACTGGACATATAAATCTGTTATATCTTTAACAGATTATTGTGCAGTTAGCAAGAGATAAGATGATCTATCTTTAGGAACGAATTAAAAGATAATTAAAGTTCGAATTACAAACTGGAGGAGTTCGTTCAGGGATTAAAGATTAAAGATTAAAGATAAAAACTAAAAGATCAAACTGTATCTTTTAGATCTTTAAGTGCAGATTTTTCAGAAGAATGATAGATCTCATCCAGCACAAGATGTTGCAGCCCAGATACACACACTGCTATAAAAACATGGAGGCTGCACGAGTTCTGTACCAAGTCCGGGATTGAAGAGTTATTTTGTGAGTTTTAGGACTTGAGTGTTTTGTGAGCCACCTTGATGGTATCCTAACATCAAGTGTTGGACCTGAGTGTGTAGAGTTGATCTCTAGTGTGTAGAGTTGATCTCTAGTGTGTAGAGTTGATCTCTTTTGTTCAGAGAGCAATCTCTGGTGTGTCTTTGATTTATTTGTAAACACGGGAGAGTGTTTGAGAGGGAGTGAGAGGGGTTCTCATATCTAAGAGTGGCTCTTAGGTAGAGATTGCACGGGTAGTGGTTAGGTGAGAAGGTTGTAAACAGTGGCTGTTAGACCTTGAACTAACACTATTTTAGTGGATTTCCTCCCTGGCTTGGTAGCCCCCAGATGTAGGTGAGGTTGCACCGAACTGGGTTAACAATTCTCTTGTGTTATTTACTTGTTTAATCTGTTCACACACTCAAATATAACCTGCATGTTCTGAAGCGTGATGTCGTGACATCCTGTACGACATCTGTCCCCAGTATCAGAATTTCAATTGGTATCAGAGCAGGCACTCGAAATCACTGAGTGAGATCTAGGGAGATAAATTCTGATGAACATGGAGAAAGAAGGAGGACCAGTGAACAGACCACCAATTCTGGATGGAACCAACTATGAATACTGGAAAGCAAGGATGGTGGCCTTCCTTAAATCACTGGATAGCAGAACCTGGAAAGCTGTCATCAAAGGCTGGGAACATCCCAAGATGCTGGACACAGAAGGAAAGCCCACTGATGAATTGAAGCCTGAAGAAGACTGGACAAAAGAAGAAGACGAATTAGCACTTGGAAACTCCAAAGCTTTGAATGCTCTATTCAATGGAGTTGACAAGAATATCTTCAGACTGATCAACACATGCACAGTGGCCAAGGATGCATGGGAGATCCTGAAAACCACTCATGAAGGAACCTCCAAAGTGAAGATGTCCAGATTGCAACTATTGGCTACAAAATTCGAAAATCTGAAGATGAAGGAGGAAGAGTGTATTCATGACTTCCACATGAACATTCTTGAAATTGCCAATGCTTGCACTGCCTTGGGAGAAAGGATGACAGACGAAAAGCTGGTGAGAAAGATCCTCAGATCGTTGCCTAAGAGATTTGACATGAAAGTCACTGCAATAGAGGAGGCCCAAGACATTTGCAACATGAGAGTAGATGAACTCATTGGTTCCCTTCAAACCTTTGAGCTTGGACTCTCGGATAGGACTGAAAAGAAGAGCAAGAATCTGGCGTTCGTGTCCAATGATGAAGGAGAAGAAGATGAGTATGACCTGGATACTGATGAAGGTCTGACTAATGCAGTTGTGCTCCTTGGAAAACAGGTCAACAAAGTGCTGAACAGAATGGATAGGAGGCAGAAACCACATGTCCGGAACATCCCTTTCGACATCAGGAAAGGCAGTGAATACCAGAAAAGGTCAGATGAAAAGCCCAGTCACAGCAAGGGAATTCAATGCCGTGGGTGTGAAGGCTTTGGACACATCAAAGCTGAATGTCCCACTCATCTCAAGAAGCAGAGGAAAGGACTTTCTGTATGTCGGTCTGATGATACAGAGAGTGAACAAGAAAGTGATTCTGACAGAGATGTGAATGCACTCACTGGGAGATTTGAATCTGCTGAAGATTCAAGTGATACAGACAGTGAAATCACTTTTGATGAGCTTGCTACATCCTATAGAGAACTATGCATCAAAAGTGAGAAGATTCTTCAGCAAGAAGCACAACTGAAGAAGGTCATTGCAAATCTGGAGGCTGAAAAGGAGGCACATGAAGAGGAGATCTCTGAGCTTAAAGGAGAAGTTGGTTTGTTGAACTCTAAACTGGAAAACATGACAAAATCAATAAAGATGCTGAATAAAGGCTCAGATATGCTTGATGAGGTGCTACAGCGTGGGAAGAATGTTGGAAACCAGAGAGGGCTTGGATTTAATCATAAATCTGCTGGCAGAATAACCATGACAGAATTCGTTCCTGCCAAAAACAGCACTGGAGTCACGATGTCACAACATCGGTCTCGACATCATGGAACGCAGCAGAAAAAGAGCAAAAGAAAGAAGTGGAGGTGTCACTACTGTGGCAGGTATGGTCACATAAAGCCCTTTTGCTATCATTTGCATGGCCATCCACATCATGGAACTCAAAGGAGCAGCAGTGGAAGGAAGATGATGTGGGTTCCAAAACACAAGACTGTTAGTCTTGTTGTTCATGCTTCACTTAGAGCATCAGCCAAGGAAGATTGGTACCTAGATAGCGGCTGTTCCAGACACATGACAGGAGTCAAAGAATTCCTGGTGAACATTGAACCTTGCTCCACTAGCTATGTGACATTTGGAGATGGCTCTAAAGGAAAGATCACTGGAATGGGAAAGCTAGTCCATGATGGACTTCCTAGTCTGGACAAAGTTCTGCTGGTGAAGGGACTGACTGCAAACTTGATCAGCATCAGTCAGCTGTGTGATGAAGGATTCAATGTAAACTTCACAAAGTCAGAATGCTTGGTGACAAATGAGAAGAGTGAAGTCCTAATGAAGGGCAGCAGATCAAAGGACAACTGTTACCTATGGACACCTCAAGAAACTAGTTACTCCTCCACATGCCTATTCTCCAAAGAAGATGAAGTCAAAATATGGCATCAAAGATTTGGACATCTGCACTTAAGAGGCATGAAGAAAATCATTGACAAAGGTGCTGTTAGAGGCATTCCCAATCTGAAAATAGAAGAAGGCAGAATCTGTGGTGAATGTCAGATTGGAAAGCAAGTCAAGATGTCCCACCAGAAGCTTCAACATCAGACCACTTCCAGGGTGCTGGAACTACTTCACATGGACTTGATGGGGCCTATGCAAGTTGAAAGCCTTGGAGGAAAGAGGTATGCCTATGTTGTTGTGGATGATTTCTCTAGATTTACCTGGGTCAACTATATCAGAGAGAAATCAGACACCTTTGAAGTATTCAAGGAGTTGAGTCTAAGGCTTCAAAGAGAAAAAGACTGTGTCATCAAGAGAATCAGGAGTGACCATGGCAGAGAGTTTGAAAACAGCAAGTTTACTGAATACTGCACATCTGAAGGCATCACTCATGAGTTCTCTGCAGCCATTACACCACAACAGAATGGCATAGTTGAGAGGAAAAACAGGACTTTGCAAGAGGCTGCTAGGGTCATGCTTCATGCCAAAGAACTTCCCTATAATCTCTGGGCTGAAGCCATGAACACAGCATGCTACATCCACAACAGAGTCACACTTAGAAGAGGGACTCCAACCACACTATATGAAATCTGGAAAGGGAGGAAGCCAACTATCAAGCACTTCCACATCTTTGGAAGTCCATGTTACATTTTGGCAGATAGAGAGCAAAGGAGAAAGATGGATCCCAAGAGTGATGCAGGAATATTCCTGGGATACTCTACAAACAGCAGAGCATATAGAGTATTCAATTCCAGAACCAGAACTGTGATGGAATCCATCAATGTGGTTGTTGATGATCTAACTCCAGCAAGAAAGAAGGATGTCGAAGAAGATGTCAGAACATCGGGAGACAATGTAGCAGATACAGCTAAAAGTGCAGAAAATGCAGAAAACTCTGATTCTGCTACAGATGAATCAAACATCAACCAACCTGACAAGAGACCCTCCATTAGAATCCAGAAGATGCACCCCAAGGAGCTGATTATAGGAGATCCAAACAGAGGAGTCACTACAAGATCAAGGGAGATTGAGATTGTCTCCAACTCATGTTTTGTCTCCAAAATTGAGCCCAAGAATGTGAAAGAGGCACTGACTGATGAGTTCTGGATCAATGCTATGCAAGAAGAATTGGAGCAATTCAAAAGGAATGAAGTCTGGGAGCTAGTTCCGAGACCCGAGGGAACTAATGTGATTGGCACCAAGTGGATCTTCAAGAACAAAACCAATGAAGAAGGTGTTATAACCAGAAACAAGGCCAGACTTGTTGCTCAAGGCTACACTCAGATTGAAGGTGTAGACTTTGATGAAACTTTCGCTCCAGTTGCTAGACTTGAGTCCATCAGATTGTTACTTGGTGTAGCTTGCATCCTCAAATTCAAGCTGTACCAGATGGATGTGAAGAGCGCGTTTCTGAATGGATACCTGAATGAAGAAGCCTATGTGGAGCAGCCAAAGGGATTTGTAGATCCAACTCATCCAGATCATGTATACAGGCTCAAGAAGGCTCTCTATGGATTGAAGCAAGCTCCAAGAGCTTGGTATGAAAGGCTAACAGAGTTCCTTACTCAGCAAGGGTATAGGAAGGGAGGAATTGACAAGACTCTCTTTGTCAAACAAGATGCTGAAAACTTGATGATAGCACAGATATATGTTGATGACATTGTGTTTGGAGGGATGTCGAATGAGATGCTTCGACATTTTGTTCAACAGATGCAATCTGAATTTGAGATGAGTCTTGTTGGAGAGCTGACTTATTTTCTAGGACTCCAAGTGAAGCAGATGGAAGACTCCATATTCCTCTCACAAAGCAAGTATGCAAAGAATATTGTCAAGAAGTTTGGGATGGAAAATGCCAGCCATAAAAGAACACCTGCACCTACTCACTTGAAGCTGTCAAAGGATGAAGCTGGTACTAGTGTTGATCAAAGTCTGTACAGAAGCATGATTGGGAGCTTACTATATTTAACAGCTAGCAGACCCGACATCACCTATGCAGTAGGTGTTTGTGCAAGATATCAAGCCAATCCTAAGATAAGTCACTTGACTCAAGTAAAGAGAATTCTGAAATATGTAAATGGCACCAGTGACTATGGGATTATGTACTGTCATTGTTCAGATTCAATGCTGGTTGGGTATTGTGATGCTGATTGGGCTGGAAGTGCAGATGACAGAAAAAGCACTTCTGGTGGATGTTTCTATTTGGGAAACAATCTTATTTCATGGTTCAGCAAGAAGCAAAACTGTGTGTCCCTATCTACTGCTGAAGCAGAGTATATTGCAGCAGGAAGCAGCTGTTCACAACTAGTTTGGATGAAGCAGATGCTCAAGGAGTACAATGTCGAACAAGATGTCATGACATTGTACTGTGACAACTTGAGTGCTATTAATATTTCTAAAAATCCTGTGCAACACAGCAGAACCAAGCACATTGACATTAGACATCACTATATTAGAGAGCTTGTTGATGATAAAGTTATCACACTGGAGCATGTTGACACTGAGGAACAAATAGCGGATATTTTCACAAAGGCATTGGATGCAAATCAGTTTGAAAAACTGAGGGGCAAGCTGGGCATTTGTCTGCTAGAGGAATTATAGCAGCTACTGCTATCTGAACGTGCTCAAACGTCTCACTTAACATTAATAGCACGTTCACTACTAAATCAAAGCAAATTCGACCGTTGCTTCACACGTCCCTCTACATTCCGCATTCAAACTTATATTTACGTGGTAATCTCGTTTTCAGCATTTCCCAACAGCTCTCAGAGATTTACGAAATCATTCCTAAGGCTCTGCATTTCCATGGCTACCTCACCAAAAGAAACTTCAGCTCCTGGTTCACCCTCTGTACCATCATCTCCATCATCCACCAAAGCACCATCTTACCAGGAACGACCTGAATTCAATATCCAGCCCATACAAATGATTCCTGGTTCAGCCTCTGTTCCTGAAAAATTGGTTCCCAAACAACAACAGGGTGTGAAGATTTCTGAAAACCCTAGCCTTGCAACAAGTCCTAGGGAAGTAGACACAGAGATGGATAAGAAGATCCGGAGTATTGTGAGTAACATTCTGAAAAATGCTTCTGTTCCTGATGCTGAGAAAGATGTTCCAACATCTTCCACCCCAAATGCTGAAGCCGTCTCTTCACCCAGCAAAGAGGAATCAACAGAGAAAGAGGATCAAGCCACAAAGGAGACCCCTGCACCACGGGCACCAGAACCTGCTCCAGGTGACCTCATTGACCTAGAAGAGGTAGAATCTGATGAGGAACCCATTGCCAACAAGTTGGCACCCGGCATTGCAGAAAGATTACAAAGCCGGAAGGGAAAAACCCCCATTAAGAGGTCTGGTCGAATCAAAACTATGGCACAGAAGAAGAGCACTCCAATCACTCCTACCACATCCAGACGGAGCAAAGTTGCCATTCCTTCCAAGAAGAGAAAAGGAATTTCCTCATCTGATTCTGATGAAGATGTCGAACTAGATGTCTCGACATCAAAGAGGGCCAAGCAATCAGGGAAAAAGGTGCCTGGAAATGTCCCTGATGCACCATTGGACAACATCTCATTCCACTCCATTGGCAATGCTGAAAGGTGGAAATTCGTGTATCAACGAAGACTTGCCTTGGAAAGAGAACTGGGAAGAGCTGCCTTGGATTGCAAGGAGATCATGGACCTCATCACGGCTGCTGGACTGCTGAAGACTGTCACCAAGTTGGGAGATTGCTATGAAAGTCTAGTCAGGGAATTCATTGTCAACATTCCCTCTGACATAACAAACAGAAAGAGTGATGAGTATCAAAGAGTGTTTGTCAGAGGAAAATGTGTTAGATTCTCCCCTGCTGTGATCAACAAATACCTGGGCAGACCAACAGATGGAGTGGTGGATATTGCTGTCTCTGAGCATCAAATTGCCAAGGAAATCACTGCCAAACAAGTCCAGCACTGGCCAAAGAAAGGGAAGCTTTCTGCAGGGAAGCTAAGTGTGAAGTATGCAATCCTGCACAGGATTGGAGCTGCAAACTGGGTACCCACCAACCATACTTCCACTGTTGCCACAGGTTTGGGTAAATTTCTGTATGCTGTTGGAACCAAATCCAAATTTAATTTTGGAAACTATATTTTTGATCAAACTGTTAAGCATTCAGAATCATTTGCTGTCAAATTACCCATTGCCTTCCCAACTGTATTGTGTGGCATTATGTTGAGTCAACATCCCAATATTTTAAACTACACTGACTCTGTGATGAAGAGAGAATCTCCTCTATCCCTGCATTACAAATTGTTTGAGGGGACACATGTCCCAGACATTGTCTCGACATCAGGGAAAGCTGCTGCTTCAGGTGCTGTGTCCAAGGATGCTCTGATTGCGGAACTCAAGGACACATGCAAGGTGCTGGAAGCAACCATCAAAGCCACCACAGAGAAGAAGATGGAGCTAGAACGGCTGATCAAAAGGCTCTCAGAAAGTGGCATTGATGATGGAGAAGCAGCTGAGGAAGAAGATGCTGCAGCAGAGGAAGAGGAAGATGCAGCAGAGGATACTGAATCAGATGATGATGATTCTGAAGCCACCCCATGATCATCAGATCTTTATGTTTTTTGCTCTTTACTTTTATTAGCTAAAGGGGCATGTCCCTTTGAACAATTGTTACTATTGGTCTGTAATATTTGCACCTTAAGCTCATGCATTCTACTTTTGTCAAATTCTGTCTAAAAAGGGGGAGTAATAGTGTTATGTATTATGCATGATTTGGGAGTAATGGTATTAATACGGATGCAATAGTAGTATTATGCATGATGTATGATAGGAGGGGGAGGTGTATGAATATGAATTTGAGGGGGAGACTGCTGCTGCTGATGATGACTGATGTAAGCTACTAGTAGCTGATAGACGATGGTAGCTGATAGAAGATGCTGCAGTAAGCATGGAGACAGGGGGAGCAGAAGCAGAAAGCTGATGTCACGTGAGATGTCTTGACATCCTGGAAACGACTTGCAACTTGTCTAAACTACAGATTCCACTGTGCTTGATTACTCTGATAATGAAAGTTGCTGATCCCACTTGCATAACTGCTCGTACCTGCTCAGGAAGTGTCTAAGTATGTTTTAGACAAAATTTGCCAAAGGGGGAGATTGTTAGTGCTTAGCTCTACTGAGTTTTAAAAGATTGGCTAAGATTTTGTTAAAACATAAGCACTTAGACAATGAAGGAAAGCTGGAGTTGCTGCACATGATGTCCAACGTTATGTCAAAGAATAAGATCGGGCTGCACAATGCACAAGGCAAGATAAAATGTCAAATGAAGAATTGAAGCTGCAGGATCCACGATGTCGGATACAATGTCCAGGACATCCTGCCCGAGAATACTGGAGTTGCTGTACAATGCAAGATAAAAGTCAAGTGAAGAAGTGAAGCTGCAGGATCCACGATGTCGGATACGATGTCCTGACATCCGGCCCGAAAATACTGGACATATAAATCTGTTATATCTTTAACAGATTATTGTGCAGTTAGCAAGAGATAAGATGATCTATCTTTAGGAACGAATTAAAAGATAATTAAAGTTCGAATTACAAACTGGAGGAGTTCGTTCAGGGATTAAAGATTAAAGATTAAAGATAAAAACTAAAAGATCAAACTGTATCTTTTAGATCTTTAAGTGCAGATTTTTCAGAAGAATGATAGATCTCATCCAGCACAAGATGTTGCAGCCCAGATACACACACTGCTATAAAAACATGGAGGCTGCACGAGTTCTGTACCAAGTCCGGGATTGAAGAGTTATTTTGTGAGTTTTAGGACTTGAGTGTTTTGTGAGCCACCTTGATGGTATCCTAACATCAAGTGTTGGACCTGAGTGTGTAGAGTTGATCTCTAGTGTGTAGAGTTGATCTCTAGTGTGTAGAGTTGATCTCTTTTGTTCAGAGAGCAATCTCTGGTGTGTCTTTGATTTATTTGTAAACACGGGAGAGTGTTTGAGAGGGAATGAGAGGGGTTCTCATATCTAAGAGTGGCTCTTAGGTAGAGATTGCACGGGTAGTGGTTAGGTGAGAAGGTTGTAAACAGTGGCTGTTAGACCTTGAACTAACACTATTTTAGTGGATTTCCTCCCTGGCTTGGTAGCCCCCAGATGTAGGTGAGGTTGCACCGAACTGGGTTAACAATTCTCTTGTGTTATTTACTTGTTTAATCTGTTCACACACTCAAATATAACCTGCATGTTCTGAAGCGTGATGTCGTGACATCCTGTACGACATCTGTCCCCAGTATCAGAATTTCATAATAAGTATTGATAAATTTATAGTTTTAAAATTTAAATTTGAAACTAATAACAATTAATGATTTACATATGACCATTGATTTATTTTAAATGACATTTCATGGTTTAAAATAACTAGCCCACAATGAACCATGTGAGATACTGGTTCACCCTAGAAATTGCCTTCATAAACATGTGTCTTTTAGTTGTAGTTTTCTTTTTTATTGTGAATTTTTGTATGCTTCACCTTTCTAATAGGAGAAATACATATACTAATCAAATACAATAAACTTTCAATTTATCAACATAATAAAAATTGGATACTAACAACTTTCAAGAATGGTGGAGTTTCATGATAACCCACATAATGAAAACCAATTCCAAAGATACTAATTACTCAAATAAAATTTAAATTTAAATTTAAAAATAGTACTAATGATACCTAAAATACTGTAATAATTTTTGTCCAACTATAAAATATTTGGAAAATAGCCATTTTCGACATGTAGGTAGGAAAGATATAGTTGACATTGTTATGAATCTTTGGAGTTTATGGATGACTCAAAATAGCAGTTGTGGGAGAATACAAAAGGGGAGGAGACTCATATGTGTTTTAGGGCAGTAAAGAAGTTATAATATAGTGGAGGCTCGTTAAATAGGTAGATAGTGGCCGACTGGAAATGTCTTTCCTAGGCGAGTTAACAAGTCGGTTTCCTCCCCTCTAAAGAGTTCATAAATGTAGTGTTGATGCCACATTTTTTAATGACCAAGGAGTTCAAAAGATTATTTCTAGAGTCATAAACTTAAACTCTTGAAACTTGAGTTTCTTTTTTGTTGGCATCTTTGGTTTAATTGGCTCCTTGGACTTCTTCATATTTAGATCAATGATAGGTAGCCAGAGCTAATTTTGAAGTGAAATAATCGATTACTAGAAGGGGGGGTTGAATAGTGACGCTTTCCTGATCTGGCTCGTTTTGCACTAACACACTAGCTTTTGAATTGCTTCTTAAGTTGTTCTACTTTGAGAATTAGAAGACTAGTAGGAGTAACCCATTTCCTTACAAGTTCTTGTATTTAATGATAAGTACTATGACAAATCACTAAGTAAACATGTTGGCTACTACTTCATAACCTACTCATAAATAATACAAAATTTGTTAACAATTTTTTATTTTCACTTGGTTGCACTAAGTAGGAGTTACTTCTCAATGATAAAATATTTTTATAAGAACCCTTTAATCAAAGATCAAGTTTAAGTTACAAAATAGGCTTACGTAAAAACATATTTTAATTGCTTAACAACAATAAATAAGTAGTAAGAGAGGAAACAACACACTAAGGATTTATATTTTTTCACCCAACCTAAGCTACATCTAGTCCCTATAGTTGTAGGCTTGCCACTAAGATCAAGCACCATGTGTAACATCCATGACGAATCACACAAAAATGAGAAGGATTCAAAGGTTGTGCAGGTATGAGATTGTACAATTGAGAATGACTTAAAGGAATTAATTGGTACCACCTATACCAACAAGATGCATCTACTTTTTGGTAGCTCATCACTTAAGAACTCCATAGTTAAGCATGTTTGGCTTTGAGCAATTATAGGATAAGTGACCTTCTGGAAGTTTCTTGATAAGTGTGTGGGTAAGGACAAAGCACACTAAAAAATTTTGTGTTGGTTTTTGGGGACGATCATTCTTTCTAGAAGTAGGTAGAGCTAATTATCGAGGTCTCAAAAAGGGTTACCTATAGAGGGTTTTAACTGGTGGTGGGTTCTAACCAATAAAGATGTTGAGTGAAGTGTTGTAGTGTGTGAGCTACTAAGAAGTCAACAATCAAGGACATTACACCTTGTGGTGTTCTTTCTTTCTTAAAGCATCCATAAGCTCCTACAGCTAAGTATTATTTCTTTCCTGAAGCCTCCCCGGGCTACTACAACCAACATTCTCTAAGCCTTTGTAGGCTCACCCTAGTATTCTTTCAACAAGCCTCTACAGGCTTCACTCTTAGTAGCACCTGTTACTTGACACACACAATAACCTATTGTGTTCCCTAGTGTTAACTCCTTGGCAAGCATACCAATTTGTACAAGTAGTATTAAAACGGTAAGATCGAGTATTAAATTCCACAGAGACCATGCTTGTACTCAGAGTTATAAATATCTAACGATTAAGCAATTAGTGACTCAAATTGAATCTTGTTCATTGATTAACTACAAATATAACTAAGTGAATTTACTTCAAAGCAAGGAACATGAAAGGTTAAGAAAACAAACACTCGAAGTTGTGAGATGGTGTTGGTGATGAGTTAAGGAACATGTTGGGGCTCCACATACTAGAACTACTCTTGATGTAATCATAATAGATTTTTCTCTTTTTTTAACATGAATATGATTATTACTCACACCTTCTAACATACTCTAACCATGATCTCTTAAGTGAGAGAGTCTAAATCACCTAATATCACTCCTAATCCCTTAAGAGTTATATTCAATAATTTGCATTACGAGCATAGATGCATAAATAGGCTAGACAATACCACTCTATCCCTAGACATGGATTACCTAGATATTCTTCCCTAATTCATAGCATATAAACATTTCCCAATACCTAAATCCTAAAATAGTTCATGAAAATGGATGATCAAACCAAATACACGTGAATGAGCACAGAGATGAACAATAATATCAACATCATATTAATAGATAGTTAAGAATCATTACATCAAAGAGAGTTTGGTTTGCAAAGCTCCCAACAATGGGTGGTTTTAGCCTCTTATTGTCATGAGATACTTACAAATATAAAAGTGGGATGAAAGGGAAGAAAATGGAAGAAAAATGGAGTGAAACGGATCAGCCAGAGCTCTTGAAGAGAAATGGCTTATTTACTTCTTATTCTTCTTGTTCCTCAGCTTCTATGGTTTCTTCATGGCTAAGGAAATCAAATGTTTCCTTTTTTTTATATGCTTCACCAAATAATGGACCAATCATAACTTTCCTGTGCGTTTAGCGCGACACTCGTGCTGAGCCTGCATGTCCAACTGGATCAAGTGGTCACGCGCTAAGCTGTAGAATGCACACTTAGCGCGCTTGCTCGTGACAGCTGTGTTCCAATGTGGCTTCTTGCGCTAAGCGGCTTGCTTGGGTTGAGCGGTTCTGACTCATTAAGTGAAGAGGTCGCCTTGAATCTAACACTTTAGTTCTTCAATCCCCTTCCTTTCCCTTGCTACAACTCTACACAAAATTCAACCAAAATTATTATAAAATCACTAACTTTAGCATCTTCTGGATGAAATCTTAGAAGAAGCTAAGTTCCTATTGTTTTAACACAAAATAAGCAATAAAATAGAAGAAAATGAGATAATTTCTATGTGGTTTCAGTATACAAATGACATATGCATAACACTTATCAAACTCCCCCCCAAATTTAAAGTTTTGCTTGTCTTAAGCAAAAGTAAACTAAAACTATACCAAGTTAGACCAATGACAATGTTTAAGCTGTAACCAATCGCAACAACTGAGATAACTGCATACCTTTCAAACAAGTTCAATTTCAAATTCTTATGTTCGTACATGCCATGGTTTCATGATGGAATTATGCAAACAATACACTCAGAGAATGAAAAGGTTAGCAAGCATGACAAGCATTAAAGAAGATTAATCATGCTTCACTCCTTGCAAGGCTAGTGTTTCACTCAACACACAAGTGTTTCAGTTGTGTGTCTATTATTCAAACTGACTGAAATTACAAATCTCATATTCACACATTATCTAATCAATGCAATTGCACACACATAATATGGATCACTAAGGACTTTATTCGACTTGTAACTTGGTTGGGCTAACAAGGAATCATGGTTTTTTTTAGAATTCAAACATACAGGTTCTAGGAGAGCATTCTACATTCCCTATCTACTTGAAGAATCAATTTCTGCTCATGACCATCAAACCTTTGTATCAAGCCACAATTCATAGCACACAGAGATTTTATTGATATGTATTTACCTTCAGATCTTATTCCTTGTTTTTGTTGTTTTGCTATTTTTTTAATAATAGATACTACAAGGGAATATGGTTTTGATTCTCTATGTGTTTGTTACTCACTTCCCTGCAACAAAATTCATCTAAGACACTCCCCAAATTTGGAACAAATTTGTCTTGATCCACAACAATGCTCTCCTAAAAACTAAATAAGGTATATGTGTACAACAAAAGCACAAGCATTTAGCTTAGGGTTCAATGACAAAATTATTCACTGATGTGCCAATATTTTCTCCTATTTCTTAACCCTTTTTGCACCATTTTAAGTGCTGATTAATTTTAATTGTCAAATTAATTAGGTAGTTTTATTATTTGGGCTCATTCAGCTAATTTGATGTTTTTAATCTAATTTCAGGAATTAATGAAGCATTAGGCTTGAATCCAGAATTGGGCTTGGATTTGAAGAGGACAAACTATTTTATTCTACAAAATTAGATCTTATCTTATCTAGATATTATTTAGATTTGATCTCATCTAGATATTATTTCATCTAGATTTTATCTTATCTAGATTTGATTTGATTTTATTTATGGACTTGGATTTAAAACAGATTTGTAAGCTTTGGGGCTGGAAAACTATATAACAACACCAAGGTTCTAGTTTAGGCTCTCTTCTCTCTTCTCTCTCCCCTATTTTTGTTTTTTTTTTTTAAGTTTTAGGTTTTTCTTTGAGACATTTTTTCGTTTTGTAATTCCAGTAGCAATAAAATATCGTTCTTCAATTTATAAGTTCGTTATCTATTGATTAATGGAAGGCTAAGTCCCCAGCATTGCTTTCTCTTGAGGATCAAACACATTTCTCTTTGAGGTTCTATTATTACTGTTAAATTTTGTTCAGTTTTTCCTCTTCACTAATTACTCTAAATTTCTTGCTATTAATTCATGCATGCTTAGTGCTTGATTAATTGTCTCTGCGCTTAATTTACGTTCATGCTTAATGATCGTTTATGAGTAATTGGTATATGTGTTGCTTAATCACATAATGAAGGCCTTATGTTAAATTTTGCCTAGTAATTTAATTTAGGGTTGGATTAAGTGGTTACACTGATAAAGGATAAATTCTTGCAACCTAGGATAAGAGACTTGCTTGTGAATCAAGGGGAAGCAACGTATTTTAATTCTGATAATTTTCTAATTCAATTTTACTCGCTATTTAATTTACAAAAGCAAACAACCCCCCCCCCCCCCCACCCCAATTTGTTACTATTTCCTACTATCTGTTATGAACATTTGATTTATCATTGTTAGTTGGGAAACGACCTAGGATCACTTTCTAGTTACTACATTTTAATGTTTATTTGATTCGGGTACGGCCTCGATCATTCACATTTAGGGGATTCAATTATTCATTTACCACAGTGTTAGCTATTTGGCCAAGTGACCGAAGTCTAAAAACAACAAGGCCTTGATCATATCCATATCATGTATGCACTTAAGCAATTCAAGAATCATGCAAAATCAAGAAAATAAAACCAGTTGTTTATCTCACAATTAAGGTGCACACAACTCACACAGTACTATGAAGCATTAAGGTTATCTTCACAATTTCTTGTCATGCAAGCTAACCAACTCACTCATGCATATTTAATTCACAAAACCATCATTGAACAACAGCGCGCACTCACTCACAAATTAAAAACTTCAAAACATTACTAATTAGGCACAATTTATCTTAGTCATGCAATTGATTCAACTACGTATACTTCAAAAAAAAGTTGCCAAATAAATCAATCCAAATTATACCAAATAATTATCTATCATGCAAAACTTAATTAAGCAGTAAACCAAAGTACTGCAGTGCAAGTAATATCACAAAAAGAAAACAATAAATAAAATAAAGTTCAGAATTAGATGGTCTAATCCGTTGAGACATCAACAATGTAATCCACGTCAAGTCCCTGCTCTATAGTATCTGGCTCAACAACAGCAACATGCTTTGTCTTGGTGGTGACATCAGTGGGCTCGGTAGTAGCAATAGGCTCACCCCCTCAGTAGAAGCAGACTGGTCTCTGGGCCATGCTATGCACTGGAGGAACTCCTCTATAGACATGATCGGTTGCTGGAGCAAGAGGCCAATATGCTGGGGGCTCTACAGTAGAAGAAGCTAGCACTGATTGATGCTCTGTAGTCTGAGATCATCTAGGTTGGAAGTCTGAGAAAAAGAAGGAGGAACAGGGGCTAGAGGAATGACGACAGGTTATGGTGTAGGAGGAGCCTCCTGAACAAGAGTACCCCTGAGTTGTCAAGCAGTTTTTTTGGATATACACCAAGTTAATGACGGGTTGAGAGACTCGAAGGTAAATGTGTCAGGCTAGATGCCCTTGGTTTGAGAAGATATCATATGCCTCAGATCCATGTCCATCTTCATGATGATCTCATAAACTAGGTGGGCCCTATCCATGTTGAGGTAGGAGGTGTGGGAGGTGGGAGCAATGGTTCCATGTCTAAGCCAAAGTCATCATGTCATTCCTGAGGATCTTCCATGGGCCCCCTCAGCATTATGAATGAAATGACCCTCAAGCAAGCAGAGCTTGGCCATAATGGCTTAGTGGTCGAGGTAAGTGTGTAGAAATTGGGGGAAGGTAGGATATGTCTCCCCCTCCTGAAGGACCACCGGTGTCTCTAGAAAGGTGTTCAACGTCTGAGCATTGAATCGGATGTTGCACTGTTTTGGTGAGCCGTCCTCAAAACCATAGACGTTGGCATAAAATTCCTTCACTAGAGCCACATTTATGTTCTTCTCTGGAAGCTTGGTGAGCTTCCTGTCCCAATGTCTCCTCTCGAGCTCCTCCAAGAACTCGTCATAGTCGGTGTAGGCCAGCTGGATGTTCCTCTCCGAAAAAATGTTCCAGACATGAACATTATCCTAATATCTATGCCAAGCAACCTCAGAGGTGAATCTAGTGGAATACCAGGTTGACTCTGCAACCTGAGGTCTGTTGGTGGAGGCTTGATGTTTCTTGGAGGCCATCTACAAAAAAGAAGGACAAAAGGAAACTAGTAAGTAAAAGATAAAATAGTTAAAGTTAAAAGTAAAAAGTAAAAATAAAGGTAACATGTAGTGGATTGGGCGTTAAGCCCACAGCTCGGTGCTTAGCGCCACCCTTAGCAAAACACTTAGTAAGTGAGGCTAGGCCCACTAGGGTGCACACTAAGCCCAATTTTAAAATAGAGACATTTGATTTTCATATTTTTAAAAATTTATAATTTTGATTCAATTCTCAACTTTGTCTATGTTTTATTTATTTTATTTCTTACATTTTAATTAATTAATCATTTCTTGAGAGTACTTTAAAGGAATATGTTATGTCATGGTTCAATTAGATCAAAATAAAAGAAATAAAGGGCAGAAAAATTAAATATTTGACCAAAGTTTTTTAAAATAAGAGAATCATATTTCTATATTTTGAAATAAAAAAATCAAAATTATAGATTTTTTAAAATAAAAAGCAAATGTCTCTTTTAGTATAACTAGTTTAAGCCTTATATTATATATGTTTAATTACTCATTTGATCCCTATAGTTTCACCATTTGTACATTTTAGTCAGTATAATTTGAAAATGATTTTTTTAGTCCCTATAATTTGCATTTTAATCCTCTTTTAGTCCCTCTATCTTGAAATTAATATTTTTAGTTCTTATATTTTATATTTTAATTCTCTTTTAGTCCTTATCATCAAAATATAAGTAGTATTATCAATTACAATTAACTACAAAAATATTAGCAAGTAGTTCATAATTAATTTATCGCAATATAATTTGTAATAAAAAATAATTGATAATTTATAACTAATTTATAACTAATTTTTTTATATATTTTTGTAATAAAAACTAAAAAGTAATTAAAATACTAATTATAAGAACTAAAAAAATTACTTTTAAATTATAAAAATTAAAAAAAAATTAAAATATAAACTATAAGAAAATCACTTTTAAACAATAATAACTACAAAATAATTAAAATATAAATTATAAAAATAAAAAAATCATTTTTAATCTATAAAAACTAAAAAATATAAATAGTAAAACGATAATAAACAAAAGAGTAATTTAATCAAGTATATATAAACTAAAAGGAAAATTGTTGATAATAGTATTTGACAAAAGTACAAAACGATCCAATTACACTGCTAGTAGAAGATGGCAAGCCACCTCCATTTTTTACCCCCTTCTAAAACCTTATCTCTTTCAGTTATCCTCGGCCATGGCGTCTCTACTGCTAGCATCACCTTCTCCACTCTCCGTTCAATTGCACAATTCCACCTGTCACCTTTCCTTCTCTCACTCCCAAACTCTTTCCTCACCGCTCTCCACTTCCTTTCCTTCTCTCTCAGCCTCTGCAACCACCACTCTCTCCCCAACCCCTTCTGGTAATTTCTGCAACAATAAAACAATAAAAAAAAAAAATCAAACTTTTTACTAAATTTGGTTTTTTATGTATGAATTTTAACACCCCATTTCCCAATTTTGCGTTTTTTTTTTCGTTTCTCCCAGTGTACTGTGGCAGAGGGGACAGGAAAACTGCAAAGGGAAAGCGCTTCGCTCATTCATTTGGAAATGTAATTCTCTTATCCCATTTTCACTTTTCTTCATTTTTTTTACTTTTTAGTTTTTCATGTTGTGTTTTTCTGGTTTCTAATATTATGCTATTTTATGAGGTTGGATAGGCGAGGCCAAAGGACAAGAAGAAGGGTAGAGGGCCACTGAGGCCTTATGCTCCACCGGCACCTTCCAAAAAAGACAGGTTCGAAGATAATGAGGTGGTGAAGATTGAAATTGACGAGTCTCTCTTTTCTGGTTGATTTTGGTGGTGAATTGTAATTTTGTGTCTTCCATGGTTTAGTTGTTGATATATGATTCCATTGTGACATACACAATTCGGCTTGTGCTTATGCTATATCAGTTTTCAATTTTTATTGCCCTTAATCGAGGTCAATGTGCTTTCTTTATCTTGTTTTACACACTATGTTATCTTGCTTTAGAGTTTTGGAGTTGTGAATTGGAAAGACAGTAGTAATTTGCGAAAAAAGGAATATAAAAAAAAGGTGGCTTTTTCTTAGGATTTATGCTTCATGACTTTTTGTATTGGACAGAACATAGATCTAGTTCAATTAAGTATTGATTGTGCAGTTCTCCAATTAGAATTGGAGTTTTGTATTAGTAATCAGCATAATAAAGGTTTATATTAAAGGATTATTGCAGATTACTGAAATGAAACTCTAATTCTGATAGAACAGTAAAAACAACACCCAAGAATCTATACAAGTTTTCTAACTTACAACAACTTCAGAATTTCGAAACTAAAACTGAAACTCAACACTCAAAACTGAAACTAGGTTTAGTTTTTAATAATTTCAAAATTGGAAACAGAAAACCACCCTGAACGGGACCTAAGTTTGCCAGGATTCATTTTGTAAAAATGTGGAAAATATAGATTCAGACAAATGCTACTTAAGGTTTAGATTGTTATGCGGTTATAAATGCATAATGGTTGCGGTTGCGTTTCAGTTACAATAGCTGTGCGAAATTGCAGTGAGTATTGGATTTTAAGCTATTTTTTAATTGAAAGTTAAAGTTAGACATTCAATATCATGGAAGACTGGAAGCAAGTTCTTTTATTACTTGCCAAGTTACTTGTTATTGGCCACAATCGAGTGTTTGCTGTACAGTTTGAAGAATAAGAAAAAAGTATGCAAATGAGAGTTTTTATATTGATAGTCTTGCTCTTTAACAGTATAATATGGTTCCCCTGATTGAAAAAATCTCCACCTTTTTTATAACATCTATTACCTAAGAACTATACCCATTTGTTACAAATGACACAATAATCTGATGCAAGTCTTCCCATGATACTTCCTTCTTCAATTGTCAATCTGCTACTATGTTTGTTCCATAGATGAATCCCATAAGTCTTTCTTCTGAGCTGAAGCAGTTTGGCTTCTACCCATTTTGATTCTTCCTGAGTTTTCGGCTTCATAAAAAGCCCATTTATCTTGTTCCAGTCCACCGGATAAAAGGCCATAGGTGGCAAGACTGTAAAGTTGAAATCATGTCTTTTCCCCAGCCTCTTAATCACTCTGGAAACCAGGTAGGGACCATTATGTCCCCATTTGTTTCCATCAAAAGTTAATGCAAATTCATTGATGAATCTATGCAGAAGTTGATGTCCAATATCAAAAATCAGAACTGCATTATTTAATCTGGTCCAGTGCTTAGAATCCAAATTCATGCTCTGCGCACCAATAGAATTTCTTAACCCTGTTAATGGTTTCAGAACTATAAAATCTGTATCTATGTAGATACCACCATATTTGTAGAGAACTGCAAGTCTTATCAGATTTGATAGATTCTGAGACAAAGGAATCTCACCGGGGTCCTTTCTACCCTTCCTTAGCTCACGAAACCAAGCTTCAACTGGAGTCCCCTTGACCAAAAATGACAAGTCCGGGGCTGTTGCCTGCACTTTGAACCCACGATCAAGCAGTGGTTTCAGGATCCTGTAGCCATGTCTGCTGTCCAAAGTTCTTGATAGAATTATCAGACATGCCTTGGGATGGTTCTTGAAAATGCTTTCCACAGACAGCAATTCTCTCCCTCCAAATAAACTTGCAGGTGAAATCCAAGTCATGAAAAACTGAACCTCGCATTTGCGGCCTAAAAATCCCAAAACTCGAGCATTAAATTGTCGGGTCAAGTTGTTCGACTTGAAGATCTTGAAGTTATGCAGCTGTCCTTGAAGCCATGCTATTCTTTCTTCTTCTGTGGCATTGAATGGGGCAACTAGAGCCTTCTGGTTTCGACTGTTGGCTTCATCCTTCTCTTGAATGGAATGTAAAGGTATGTGAACAAGGGTTGACCCTATTCCTTTTGTTCTGTGATTGTGAACTTCTAACTTCTCTGGAGCTTCGGTATTAGCAGCAGAGTGTAGGGAATCATGGTAGACAATACCATCTGCATAGATATGAAAAATTATGGCAGAGAAAGTGATTAGAGGGAGGACAGATAACTTGGCATGTTTAAGCAGCCGATGAACAAACATCTTTTAGATTATTGTGCCTGGTTAGAGTTGCAATTGGAAAGAACTTATGCAGAACATATGACCTGGGATTGGTTTCCACGTTTTGTTTTTCATATGGTATACTCCAATAAAATTCTTTTATAATTACAAAGTCAAAGTTTATGTAAAATGATACATGAGGAAATTGTTATTTATTTATCTATATATAATATATGGCATGTCACATACGTCAGAGTGATATATAAGAATCTTGCTGAGGTCAAATATCAAACACTCAATGCTTCGTTCGTGTCATGATTCAGATAATGTAAATATGTTGCCCCGTTGATAATGTTACTTGTGTTACAATTAATTATACTTGCACATAACTAAAAGGAGGGTTTTGTTGTTGGAGTGGGCCCCTGCAAATTGCTTTGTCCGTCCTTGATGGAGCAACAATGCCTCGGACCATCCGGCAGCAACTACATATTCTGTTTTGGGAATGAAATTTGTAGGAATAATTTTTTTTGAAAAAAAATTTAAAAATATATTTAATTATTATTTAAACTTTCTTGTGAATAATATGTTCACTGTCAATTGTTTACTAGGAGAATGTTTTGTTCTTATCTATGAAACAAAAAAAAAAATATTTTTGTTTATTGAATAAAAGAAAATTTTATTCTGTGACTGTTTTTTAGTGTATCATTCATATAAAATTGACTTATAAGGTAAGAAATTATTTCTCACTTATATTATTTTTACCTACAAAAGTTGGTCTAGTTCTGAAGGATGGAACTCGTATCTCAGGAGAATGTGAGTTTGAATCTTATTGTCAATGTTAGGACCTTATTAGTGAATGATTTATAAGTATTTTTGTGCTCATTGAGTCTTGAGACATATCCTAATCCTGGTGAGCACCCAAGATCAAACTCACCGATAATTTGAGTCATATTGTTTGTCGATGTGGGATCTCCAATATCTCCATCATTTCAAGGACAAAACATATCAAGAGAACCATGAAATTTACATGATTAAATATTTGTGAGTGGTCACATAACAACTCAAGAGACCCAACAACAATTGCTAGGATAAACATTGATACCACATTAGAATGTAGGTTATGGTTTAACTTATCAAAACTGGTTTATAAAATGAAAATTTCACCCTCATTTATATATATAAATTTGGTCATATCATTGGTCGACATGGAATCGACTTCAAGTTATTTTGATTGATATTGTTGCTTCGGATATGAACATTGTTTGCTTAAAAAAGATGCATATGAATGCAAGGCATCATGTTATATTTTTGGAAATTATATTCTCAAGAATATGATGACCAGAAATATTATTTTTGGGTATACTTAAAAATGTGTTTGATTATATTTCAATATTCTTAAGAATAGATTTTAAAATTCAAAATAATTTAAATAAAAAAAGGTAGTTATTGTATATTAGAAACTAATTTGTCTTATTCTCATGGGAATATGACTTTTCTATCTCTCCTGGTGAAAATAAGTGTAATAAATTCTGATAAAAAAGGAAATTACAACTTTTTCAGGAATCAACAACATTTAAGAATAATTTTTCAAAATTTGTAACAAACATGAGAATGTTACATTCCCATGCTTACATTCTTGAAAATCAAATTTTAATTCTTGAAGCAAACATACTCAAAAAGATAAAGACATATATAAAGATAATTTTAAGATAATTATTATAAAAATTAATAAAATTATTAAACATAATATTTTTTATTAATTAATCGTGTAAATGCATGTATTATTTACTCTCTCTATGCATAATACCACTTAAATGTCTTGCATGAAGCTAATGACATTATTTACCAAAAAAGAAAAGGCTAATGACATCCACCAAATCATTTTTAAATTATATTAATAATTCAAAATTGATGGGTTGTATTCCTCAGCCTTTGTTATTTATGATGTTTTTATACCTTAAGGTTCACCAGTTGACCAAAGCTTTATGAAGTCGTGGAACGACTTAGCACGTTTCTTATTATCAACAACACTATTGTATATTATTTAATATGTGTAGCTGAGATTTTTCTGTCATTAAGATTAATATACGCAGTTATGAAGCAAGAAATCCCACTACTTTCCCATTACTTGTGCATGTAGAGAATCTTATCGTGACGTGTATTGTTATCTTGGTAGTCTTTAATTACGAAATTCTGTTTGCAAGCGTTTCCACAATGATTTAAAATCCCAAATTATTCATTTCCAAGCAATAATCTTATAAAAAAATACAATAAAATCATTTCTAGCAAAGAGTCAAGATAAGCCTAATCAGGCCAAACTTAATAAGAAATCTTTTCTCTAAGAATCAAGTTTAGCTTTTCTTCAAGTTCATCAACACTTCAAGCTCTACGACCAATATTGAATCTTAATATTAGTTGTGCTTTTAAACTCAAAGAAATAGGTCTCAATTTGTAGATTAGATATTTTTTTAACATACTTGTCATTATAAATAAGGTGATGATATCTGGATATCCACTAATTACAAACACCGTATCAACACTTCTAGTTTCTCTTTATCTCTCTCTTCTTATCTATTGGTCCTAATCAAATAAGAAGAGCCAAATTTCCTGCACACAAACAAAACCAAACAACAATAATATATATATATATATATATATATATATATATATATATATATATATATATATATATATATATATATATATGCACTAACAGATTTTGACTAAACAAGTAAAATGAATTATGCAGCAAAGAAAATGCAACAGTGTAGAACAATTCAACAGATGCAATTTATGCAAAAAATTATAGCAGCAAAAACAGAACACTGCAGTATTATGCAACGCATATGACAGCAACACGCAAACGATAATGCAGAAACGAAAATACCCATGAAATTGAAACTTAAAGAGCGGAAAAATACAAGGGAAAAACGGAAGAAAAAATGCACACAAGATTTATGTGGTTCAGTCAATGTGAACTACATCCACCAGAGAGAGCAACTCAACTACGAATCAAAATCTGGATCAAGATACATTAAAGAACCTTTGGTTCTTTCCCCTTAAATGTTTGACATGAACCCACAAGAAAACCCAATTCCACATTCTATTTTCTCTCAATCCCTCACTCTTGTTTTTTGTTATTCTCGTTTTTTTCTCTTTTTCTCCCGCTCCAACCTTTTTTCTACTGCAACCTTCTTTATATTCTTATTGCCATTTATCTCATGATTTAGCAACAACAAGAAAAGGAGTTTACGAAAGGAAAAGTGTAATAACTATCCTATCCATCCCCAAAAAATAAGAGATAAAGAAGGCCCAAAACCAATTTGGAGGCACCGACACACAAATCTCCGCCTTGACTCCAAATCAGAGAAGACTATCGATCCAAGCACCATAGAGTTGCTCTCCCACAAATGAAACTATGTTTCAAAGATATTGACCAAGTCCAAGCAATGCTTGAACTTTACTCTAGGAAGTGACTTAGTGAACATATCCGCCAAATTGTCTTTTGAAGCAATCTTCTCAATCCAAACTTCATTAGATTCCACCACATTTCTAATGAAGTGAAGATGGATATCGATGTGCTTAATCCTTTCATGGTACACTTGATGATTTGTCAAATGTGTGGCATTTTGGCTATCAAGATGGATCGTCACACAACCTTGTATAATTCCCAATTCACCAATCATTTATTTTAGTCAAATAGCTTCCATGACACCTTCTGCAATAGTAATATACTCGGCCTGAGTTGTAGATAGAGCAACCACCAATTGTAAGGTTGCTTTTCAACAAGTAGCAATCCCAAACAAAATGAGCACATATTGGAACAATGATTTCCTAGTATCCATATTCTCCACGTAGTTTGCAGTGACATACCCCTCAATAGCATCTTCACTTTGAGTTGTCTTGTACCTCGAACCACCTTTTAGAGAACCATTCATATACCTCACCATCATGCTCATTTCCTCTTTGGTGCTAGAAGCTTGTGATGCAATCCTACCTCCAAGGGCATTGGATAGAAGACTCCAAGAACATTGGACCAAAGATACAAAAGAAAGTTCCAGGGTTCTATGAGCCTTAGGGTAGATTTTGGGCCCATGGGCTAAGTATGAGCTCACTTATCTTTATACATATTAGATTAAAGTTTCATTATTTTTGGGCCTTGTATTTAGGGCTCCATAGTGTAGGGAGGGTATCCTAGTAATGTAGGATTTTCCAGCCCTTGTATTTTAAGGCACCTAAACTAATTTTTGTATTAGGGGTAGTTTTGTAATTTCACATGCGTTAAGTGCACTATTTGATGTGTGTGTATTGGGAGAGAAATTTAATTGAATTGGGAGAAACTCAATCCAATTAAATTTTGGACCATCCTAAAGGGGAGGTGAGCATTTGCTTGCTACACCCCATTGTCACATCATATTGTCACACTTTGTGCATGTCCTTCATGCTTTACATGCCTCATGACACCTAAGCACACTTAGTGGAGAATCTTGGACTTGATCTTGGATTAGTGGACTGAACCATAGCTAAAATTCACTACTCATAATTAGTGAAATTTTGGTTCCAAATTTAGCTCCACCAATTCAAATTCAAATTCAAGTGAATTTCAATCCAATTTTGGGTGACACTTAGGCTATAAATAGAGGCCTCGTGTGTGCATTTTTTCAACTTTGATCATTTGAGAATTACACTTCAAGGTTCAGACGTCATTTGAGGCACAAAATTTCGCGCTCATTCTCTCCCTCTCCCTCCACTCATCTTCTCCTACCTACAAGCTCTTATCCATTACTTCCTATGGTGGTGAGCTTCTTCTTGACTCATATTCTCCTTGAAGTGGTGTCTCCAATCATCTTTCTTCCATCTTCATTCCGCTATCATTGATCTTCAAGAAGCAAAGGACTCCATTGATGAAGAAGATCCAAGGCCTACAAGCTATACATAGATCTATATCATGTGGTATCAAGAGCATCTTCGTCTAGGTGATGTTCTTTTGCTTCCTCTATCTTTTTGTTTGGTCAATTCACTTTAATTCCTAGTTCTTCATCTTATTCTCCATGTATATCCTCCATTGTCTTGTGGTTTGGTTCCATTTAGAGTAGATTCAAAAAAATGAACCGATTAAATCTTAGATCTACACTTGTTCTTACATTTCTATGGTTCAAATTTTATAGATCTACTCTTGAATCATATTTTTGTGTTGATTTTAGGTTCTATCATTTTTCAGTCATAATCTCCTTGTGCTGAACCTTTAGATCTAAATTTTCTTCCAAAATATTGATTAGAAAAAAAAAACACAAAAATCTAAGTGTAAATCCCTTAATGTATGTTGTCTTAGAGTCATGTTTAGTCATAATAATTGTCACATTAGGTTCTAAGTTTGTGTTGAATTTTGATTTTGTTGATTTTATTGATTGAATTCTAGATACATTTGTTCATGTATTCTTGTCATTCTTAGCCTATCTTTTGAATTTTGAGTCTAATTCATGCATGTTATTTAGTTCATAACATGTTCTAAATCAATTCCTAGAAGTAGTCTTGTTGTTGAACTTTGTTTTGTTTTCTAAGTTTCCTATATGATGCCTATGAAGAAATTGAGTTGTGGTGATGAGTTGTGGCTAGATTTATGAATCAAAATAAGTCTTAAGCTCTCTTGAATTGTGTTATTCAAGACAATTGAGCATAAGCAAACACAAATTGTAATTATCCGAGCCTTAAGCAACATAAACACTACTCTTGATTTCTAGGTTGAAATCGCTAATGCTGGCAGCTTGAACACACGAACTTGTAAATATTACTGGGAATTGGTCACTACGAATTTTAAGCTGAAATTTTACTGAATTTTCTAGACATCTGGACCAAAATTATAAAAAAAGAACCAAGTGATTTGGATAAAAGTAAAAAATACGAAAAATCACACAAGTTGGCAGGAAAATTAGTGTCCAGGAAAAAAAAGAAGTGAAAGGGAAGTGTGCTTGTTGTTTTGGCTCGAAATTTGTTCTATAATTGGTGCCTATTTTATACCAATCTTAGTTTTGAAATTTCAATTGAAAATTAGTGTGAAAACAAGTGCCAAAACTAGAGGTTTCTTGAGTTTTTTTTTAGTTTTTTTTACTCTACTCTAGAGCCATTCTAGGTTTCTCTTTGAGTCCTAGCTTGATTTTGTTTGCTTTAATTGTTGAATAATCCTTGAAAATTTGTCTTGTTAAAACTCTATTGGTTTAGCTTTCATTTCATTTTCTGGTCTTTGGTTATTGCTTGTCTCTTTGTTTCCTTGTTTGTGAGTTGCCAAATAGGGAATTGGAAAGGAGGATTGGTGTCATCCATTGGAGAATTTGTATTAAGAAGCAAGGGGCCAACCACCTTAAGAGCTATTGGACTAAGAAACACTCCAAATTGAGTGAATCATCAAAGAGAGCACAACCACCAAAATTGAGGACTTTTTTGTAACTTTGTAATTGACTGAAGTAATAATGTTTTTGGCTTTAAGATCATACTGGATTCTTCTTCTATCTTCTTCAGTCCACTTACCTCTAGGTTTTTGTGTTGTGGTGCTAGTGCTTACATCTACTACAATGGGTATGTAAGGTCCTATTTCTATTGCTTCCCAAATGTTTAAATCTATGGCTTCAATGAAAATCTGCATACGGGTTTACCAATAGTGGTAACCTTCACCATTGAAGATAGGTGGCCTATGGATGGAATTTCCTTCAGGAAACAAAGAATTTGAAGAGACCATGAATCTTGAAGTGGTTAAACTTTCTACAAGATACCCGCTTTGATACCACTTGTTGGATCAAGTAGCCTCAGAATAATTAAGAAGGGGGGGGGGGGTTGAATAAATTATTAATGAACCTTTACTAATTAAAAATCTATCCTTCTTAATGTTACTAGATTCAATTAGGCTTTTACTATAATGTTAAGAAAGTAAAGTACAGAAATAGAAACTTAACCAAAAGTAAAAGCGATAATTAAAGTGCACAACGGAAATTAAAGAGTATAGGGAAGAAGAAGACAAACACAAGAATTTATACTGGTTCGGCAACAACCCGTGCCTACATCTAGTCCCCAAGCGACCTGCGGTCCTTGAGATTTCTTTTCAACCTTGTAAAAGCCTTTACAAGCAAAGATCCACAAGGGATGTATCCTCCCTTGTTCTCTTTGAACAACCAAGTGGACGTACCTTCCACTTGAACTAATCCACAAGAGATGTACCCTCTCTTGTTCTCAGATACAACAACCCAAGTAGATGTACCCTCTACTTGTACCACAAAGGATGTACCCTCCAATGTGTTACGACAAAGTTCTTAGGCGGTTAGTCCTTTGAAACTTTGTGAAGGGGAAACAAAAGATATCTCAGGCGGTTAGTCCTTTGAAATATTTTGTTTAAGGGAAAGGGAAGAATCAAAAGAATTCTCAGACTGTGTCATTTTGAATTCTTTGACAAGGGAGAAGGGAGACACAAAAGAATTCAGGCGGTTAGTCCTTTGTTCTTTTGGAAAAGGGAGAAGAGAGACACAAAAAGAATTCAGGCGGTTAGTCCTTGGCGAATTCTTTTTGGCAAAGGGAGAAGAGAGACACCAAAGAATTTAGGCGGTTAGTCCTTCGTTCTTTTGGAAAAGGGAGAAGAGAGAATGAAAAAGATGAATAACACACTTTTGTTTTCTATGAAAGAACAAGGTTTGGAAACCAGAAAACTTTGAAAGCTTTTGGCAAAGGAAGAAGAAGAAGAAGATATTCAAAAGTAAATTGGAAAAGTTGTAATAATTGTTCTTGAAATGCAAGTCAAGGTCTTGCTTTTATAGACTCTTCATGTCTGGTCAAGAAAACCATTAGAAGAGTTATAACCTTTAGAAAAACTTGAAAACCATTGGAAGAGTTACATCTTTTGATTTTTAGTCAAAACTTGTCACTGGTAATTGATTACCAAAACCATGTAATCGATTACACAAAGCATTTTATGAAAAGATATGACTCTTCACAATTGATTTTGAATTTCAACGTTCAGATGCACTGGTAATCAATTACCAATATCTTGTAATCGATTACACCATTTTGAAATCAATTGGAATGTTGCAAATTCAGTTGAAAACTTTTGAAATCAAACTTTGCCACTGGTAATCGATTATAGGAAACTGGTAATCGATTACCAGAGAGTAAAAACTCTGGGAACTTAGAAAATTGGAGAAAAACTCTTTTGAAAAACAAAACTGTGCTATGTTTGTTTTTTTTGAAAAAATATTTTCAATACTTCCCTTGTGAAGTCTTCTTGATTTCTTTTCTTGAATCTTGAATTCATCTTCTCTTGAATCTTGAAATCAACTTCTCTTGATTCTTGAATCTTCTTGATTTCTTCTCTTGAAATTAAACTTGATCTTGAACTTGTTGACTCAATCTTGAAATTATTCTTTGGGCTTTTTGTCATCATCTTTGTCATTATCAAAACTACTTGAATCAACTTGATTCATCATCATGAAGCTTGCTTCTACAATCTCCCCCTTTTTGATGATGACAACCCTAAAATCAAGAAACACATACACATTCTTTTTCCTAGTCGATCACTCACTTAATTCTCCATATTCTCCCCCTTTATTTTTGAGTTTAAGCTTCACTTGAAATTAAGTTATTTAGTTATGCGAGTTCTTGATTTAATCCCTATTTTCTCTCCTTCTTTGGCAGCAACAAAAAGCCAAAGTGCGTAATAAATATAAAACATACATAAATGATTAATCATACACAAGACATTCATTGAAAAAATCTAAACCAATCATGAAGCAAAAACATGAATAACCCAAATTCAAACATAAACCACATAGTCTTATAACATTAATCATAGATGTTCAGTCATACTAAGAAAATAGTAAAAGAAATACTAAATGTTTAAATGTCATAATAATATAGCCAAATACACGGCTAGAAATCAAAGTACTAATAATAATAGAAATCTAAGATGATGGTCGTGGTGGTGGTGGTAGATCAAAGCATGTGCGGATGTGAGAGACATCTCCTTTGACCTTGGTGATCCTTGAATCCATCTCATCGAATTGCATGTCCATTTGTAACTCCAGAGCATCAAACCTTTCACCAAAAGGTTTGAAGACCATCGAACCTGTCCAAAATCCTTTGAAGAAGAGAGGAATCTTCTCCAACTGGTAAGTGTCCTTCTTCATCAATGGGTTGTGCACCTTTTTTCACCCAAGAGCCATCATGCTCTTTACGGTAACCAAAAGATGCAATCACAGCGGCACCAATTAAGAAGGATCTCTTGATTGGAACATAAGCTTCAAAATCAAGAGGGATGTTAAAGTGTTGAAGGAAGAGAGTGACTAAGTGTGGATATGGCAATGGAGCATTTAATCGCAATGCCTTATGCATGCGATATCGGACTAAGTGTGCCCAATCAATTTATCGGCCTGTGTGAAAAGCCCACATGACAATAAGATCTTCTTCAGAAACCTGTGCAAGGTTTGAAGATCTTGGAAGCAAGATACGCACAATGAGATAATGAAGGATGCGGCTTTCAAAAGCCAATGAATCGGCAAGAAGCCTTCCGGCCATATCCGCTTGGTTGGTGCAAACCAACCGGCGAGCATCATGCACAGAGAAGTCAAATTTCCAATCATCATTCAGTGTACCTTCAAATGGTACACCTTCACTAGATAATTGGGTCAAGTCATAGAATAGGGATTGGTTAATGACCATTTTTATCCCATAAACTTCAGAAATCAAAGTGCTTTCTTGAATTTCAATATTAGAATAGAAGGCTTTAACTAATTCAGAATAAATAGGTAATTTTAAAGACATGAAAGGAATGAGATTGGAGTTTTCAAATGCCTGAATGCATTCAAAACTCTCATTGGAGAAGAAATCCATGTCAATGAATTTTGGATCAATAATGGAACGAGAAGAGAAAAGATTTGTGTACCGTATCCGTTGTTCTTTTGTTGAGAACAATGAGGAAGAGGAAATGGAGGAAGGAATCTGCATTTCCTGAGTCTCGAAATGTCGTTGGCTTCGACTCGAAGAGCCCTTTCGCTTCTTTGATGGTTCCACCATTAGAAGGAATTATTTGAAATTTCAATCGGTTCAAATGAAAGAGAATGAAAAAAGATGAAGTTTGGGCTTTGTGGGGAGTGATTTGGACAAGAAATGAGTGAGATATGGCAGTAGGAAGAATTGGGAACGAGGGTTTTCAAGAAAATGAGAAGTTGCAGTTTTCAGATTTTGAAATCTGAATATATAGGAGCAGGGACGCATTGTAATCGATTACAGCATTGGGTAATCGATTACATCTTACTTAACTGCCTTTAATCGATTACACTACTATGGTAATCGATTACCAGAGAGCATTTTAGCCAAAACTAAATGCTGACTGACTTTTAAGGGAAAAAGGATTTGAATGAATATCAAAATACTTTCTTAAAGAAAATATATATTAAAAATACTTTATGAATGAATCTTAATCAAGTAATTCACATATCATATTCAAAATCATGCATAATCATTTAAAGGAAACATATATATATTCAATTATATCACAATAATCAACACAAGTATTGAAGAATAAAGATCATAGATATTATCAAAATATTTAAAGGAGACTTCATGCTTTGAGAAAGAAAATTAACTCAATCAAGAACATATAAACACATACTCACAATTTCAATCAATCAAGACAAACAAATAAAATTTTGTTAGTCATCATAATCAAAATTAATTGAAAGGAAAATTTTAATCAAAATAAAATTTTAAAAGAGAATAGTTTTGATGTTACCTTTTTCATGATTAAAGTATCTAGTTCTTCAAAGATGGAAGTCATATTTTTTACTTTTTGCTTAATCTTCTTGAGAGATGTTCTCATCACTCTCATAGTCCTTGGTTAGAAGGTTGATCTCCTTCTCTAAACCGTCGGATGACTCATTGTCATCCCATGCAATGTAGGCCTTCTTGGTCCTTCTTTCATCATACCTTTTCTTATCACTTTTCTCAGGCCATTCCTCATTTGAAGGACAATTTGCTTTGATGTGACCAAGTTGTTTGCATTTCTAGCATCTAAGAACTTGAGAGTCTTCTTCAGATCTTCTTCCATTGTTGAAGTTCTGACGCCTCTCGATTCTTCTTTTCTTGACAAATTTTTGAAACTTCTTCACAAAGAGTGAGAAGTCTTCTTCATCATCTGATTCTTCTTTTTCATTTTCTTCTTGCATTGATGAGGAGGCTTTAAGTGCTATACTTCTTTTCTTTTTGTCGGTTTCTTCATTTTGATTAAGACGTTGGAGTTCCATTTCATGTTCCTGCAATTTTCCAAACAAAGTAGCAAGAGACATAGAGGAAAGATCTTTACTTTCAGAAATAGCAGTTACCTTGGGCTGCCATTCCCTACTTAAGCATCTTAAAACTTTATTAATTAAATCTTCATTAGGGAAGATTTTTCCTTAAGATGCAAGATGATTGACTATCTGTGTGAATCTTTTCTGCATACTTTGGATGTTTTCATTAGGGTTCATCCAAAACAATTCATATTCATGTGTAAGGGTATTGACTCTATATCTTTTCACATCAGTGGTGCCTTCATGTGTGAGTTGGAGAGTATCCCACATCTCCTTGGCATTTATGCAATTTGACACTCTAAAATACTCATCTATTCCTAGGACTGAAGTAATAATGTTTTTGGCTTTAAGATCATAATCGATTATTCTTCTATCTTCTTCAGTCCACTTATGTCTAGGTTTTTGTGTTGTGGTGCTAGTGCTTACATCTACTACAATGGGTATGTAAGGTCCTATTTCTATTGCTTCCCAAATGTTTAAATCTATGGCTTCAATGAAAATCTGCATACGGGTTTACCAATAGTGGTAACCCTCACCATTGAAGATAGCTGGCCTATGGATGGAATTTCCTTCAGGAAACAAAGAATTTGAAGAGGCCATGAATCTTGAAGTGGTTAAACTTTCTACAAGATACCCGCTCTGATACCACTTGTTGGATCAAGTGGCCTCGGAATAATTAAGAAGGGGGGGGGGGGTTGAATTAATTATTAATGAACCTTTACTAATTAAAAATCTATCCTTCTTAATGTTACTAGATTCAATTAGGCTTTTACTATAATGGTAAGAAAGTAAAGTACAAAAATAGAAACTTAACCAAAAGTAAAAGAGATAATTAAAGTGCACAACGGAAATTAAAGAGTGTAGGGAAGAAGAAGACAAACACAAGAATTTATACTGGTTCGGCAACAACCCGTGCCTACATCCAGTCCCCAAGCGACCTGCGGTCCTTGAGATTTCTTTTCAACCTTGTAAAAGCCTTTACAAGCAAAGATCTACAACGGATGTATCCTCCCTTGTTCTCTTTGAACAACCAAGTGAATGTACCCTCCACTTGAACTGATCCACAAGAGATGTACCCTCTCTTGTTCTCAGTTACAACAACCCAAGTAGATGTACCCTCCACTTGAACTGATCCACAGGAGATGTACCCTCTCTTGTTCTCAGTTACAACAACCCAAGTAGATGTACCCTCTACTTGTACCACAAAGGATGTACCCTCCAATGTGTTAAGACAAAGTTCTTAGGCGGTTAGTCCTTTGAAACTTTGTGAAGGGGAAACAAAATATATCTCAGACGGTTAGTCCTTTGAAATCTTTTGTTTAAGGGGAAGGGAAGAATCAAAAAGAATTCTCAGACTATGTTGTTTTGAATTCTTTGACAAGGGAGAAGGGAGACACAAAAGAATTTAGGCGGTTAGTCCTTTGTTCTTTTGGAAAAGGGAGAAGAGAGACACAAAAAGAATTTAGGCGGTTAGTCCTTGGCGAATTCTTTTTGGCAAAGGGAGAAGAGAGACACAAAAGAATTTAGGCGGTTAGTCCTTCGTTCTTTTGGAAAAGGGAGAAGAGAGAATGAAAAAGATGAATAGCACACTTTTGTTTTCTGTGAAAGAACAAGGTTTGAAAACCAAAAAACTTTGAAAGCTTTTGGCAAAGGAAGAAGAAGAAGAAGATATTCAAAAGTAAATTGGAAAAGTTGTAATAATTGTTCTTGAAATGCAAGTCAAGGTCTTGCTTTTATAGACTCTTCATGTCTGGTCAAGAAAACCATTAGAAGAGTTATAACCTTTAGAAAAACTTGAAAACCATTGGAAGAGTTACATCTTTTGATTTTTATTCAAAACTTGTCACTAGTAATCGATTACCAAAACCATGTAATCGATTACACAAAGCATTTTATGAAAAGATATGACTCTTCACAATTGATTTTTAATTTCAACGTTCAGATGCACTGGTAATCAATTACCAATATCTTGTAATCGATTACACCATTTTGAAATCAATTGAAACGTTGCAAATTTAGTTGAAAACTTTTGAAATCGAACTTTGCCACTGGTAATCGATTACAGGAAACTGGTAATCGATTACCAGAGAGTAAAAACTTTGGCAACTTAGAAAATTTGAGAAAAACTCTTTTGAAAAACAAAACTGTGCTATGTTTGTTTTTTTTTTGAAAAAATATTTTCAATACTTCCCTTGTGAAGTCTTCTTGATTTCTTTTCTTGAACCTTGAATTCATCTTCTCTTGAATCTTGAAATCGAACTTCTCTTGATTCTTGAATCTTCTTGATTTCTTCTCTTGAAATTAAACTTGATCTTGAACTTGTTGACTTAATCTTGAAATCATTCTTTGGGCTTTTTGTCATCATCTTTGTCATTATCAAAACTACTTGAATCAACTTGATTCATCATCATGAAGCTTGCTTCTACAACTCATTGCTTCTCAATGACCCACCAAGAAAACCATGATTATGAGGGGCCAAGACATTTATAGTAGCCAAGATGAGGTTACTACTTCACCTTTCTATAGTGAAAGTGAAGAAGCAAAAGGGAAAGAATCTAGTGAAGAAATCTACCCCCAAGAAGAAGGGGACCTTTTAATGGTCAGAAGGCTTCTAGGAGGCCAATCTAGTGACTTGAACTAATCTCAAAGAGAGAATATTTTTCACACAAGGTGTAAAATTTTTTATAACATGTGCTCTCTCATTGTAGATGGTGGTTCATGTTGCAATTGTTGTAGCACAAGATTAGTCTCTAAGTTAAGCCTTGCTATCACTCCCCATCCAAAGCCTTACAAACCTCAATGGCTCAATGAACAAGGAGAGATGATAGTCAATCAACAAGTGAAAGTGTCATTCTCCATTGGAACATATAAGGATGAAGTGATTTGTGATGTAGCTCCTATGGCGGTAGGACACCTTCTCTTAGGTAGGCCATGGCAATATGATAAGAAAATCATCTATAATGGCCTAACTAATGAGATAACCCTGACCCACCTTGGAACAAAATTTGTGTTGCATCCTCAAACACCTTCACAGGTGGCCAAAGATCAACTAACTATGAAAGATAAGAGGGATGATGAAGAAAAACTAGAAAAACAAGGATAGTAAGGCCTTGTCTTCAAAGGCTAAGGGGAAAGAAAAAGAGGAAAAGGATTCCTCCAAGAAGATTGTTAAGAAGGAAAATCATTTTGCAACAAAAAGTGATATAAAAAAAGCACTCCTTCTTAAACAATACTTCTACCTTCTCCTATCAAGGGAAACATCCCATAGCACTGCCATACCTCTTGAGCCTAAGGTTGTTCCTCAAGTAAAGGAGTTGTTGGATGAGGGTCTGGTTCGTAAGAGCTTAAATCCTTGTGCTTTATTGGTGCCCAAAATAGGTATTATGAGGCACCAAATCCCTATGATAGGTGGAATGATGAATATGTTGAGTGGTGCAACCCTTTTTTTTAAAATCACCCATGCATCCAACATTTCATGATTCATATACATAGGGACTCATTAAGTAGGTTTGTTCTCATTTTTAGTTTCAATATAAACTTAGGTGCTCATATGGGACATCTTAGGTTTGTCGTACTTTTTGGTAGGAATAATCAACATAAAAATATAGAAAAGGTATGTTTTATTGCATTACTCTCCTTAATTTTTTAAATAAAGATCAAGGGGTTCTCACGGACCCTAAGATAATAAAGGTCATTTCTAAGTGGCTCACTCCGCCAAGTATAAGGAAAATTTAGGGCTTCCATGACTTAAAAAACTTTTACAAAAGGTTTGTTCCATATTTTTCTATACTTGTAGCACCACTCATTGAGTTGGTGAGGAACCATATTCCCTTATTGGAAGATGCCCAGGAAATGGGTTTTCAGAGGGTAATCCTTAATAGAAATACAAGGAAGGTCTTACATGCATTAGTTTTAGGGATTAGTCATTTGATAGAGGGTAATTTCTAATGGAACTAAAAGGAAGAGGTATCTTAATAAAATCATTGCTAGACATAGAGTGATTGCATTATGCCCAAGCATCAAAGCAAACATCTAGAATTAGAACTTCATGCATCTTATCTATTGAGTCTTTGCAAAGACATTTGGGAGATAGATAGGTAAGATAGGCTTGTCATCGTGAGACATCAAGGACAAGTATTCTAACAGATGTGGGTAGGAAAAAATTCACCAAATTGATAAAGAAAAATCTAAAATAATACATCTTAGGCAAATAAGGCAGGCTAGGTCCCAACATTATCACATTCTGACTTTATCTTTCTTTATCTTCACCTTAATCTTTTATTTTTCTTATCTTTTACTTTACTTATCTTATCTTTTTATCTTCTATTTTTATCTTTAAATCTTTATTTTATCTCCTATCTTTCTTTATATGTTATTTTAAATTCCTTATCTCTTGCTTGTAAATTGGGTTTCCATCAATCTAAGTACAAACAAAGTTCTTGTGGATTCGATACTCAGACTTCCGAGTATTTTACTACTTGTGACAAATTTTAGTGCACTTGCCAACAAGTTAACATGTTTTTGGCGCCGTTGCCAGGGATTTTGATTTTCGTACTTGGTTGTTTGCATATTCCAATTTTAAAGCAATCGGTTTTATCTTTCAACTTTTTATTTTATTTTTTTTTCTTCTAAAAAAAAACTATTTTTTTAAATTTTCTTTATTCACTTTTATATTCCAAAAAAAAAAACTTTTTCTTTTGAGTCTATGCTTGTAGGGTGGAACCTCAGAAGAACTTGATCCATGAAGACATTTTAAAGATGGAAGATCTTTTTAAGAGGTGGACTGAGTATCTTGAAAGCACACGATTAGGGGTCAGTCACGCATCACCAGTAAATTGTGATTTTTGTGGAGGAGAGCATTACAATGACAACTGTCATCTCTACTCCATGAAAAATTCTTGGTGAGGATAGGAGTTACACCCTTACAATCAATATGAAGAAGAAATAACTCCTAATCTTGAGAGTGTGTTTACGGAATTCATGGCATACCATGCTAGCTCTAAAGCCAATCAAAACTCAATGCAAAATCAGGAAATTCATGTTGGTAAGAGCTACTCCATGGAAAATTATCAGTGGGAGCAAAAGTTACAACCCTACAATCAATATGTAGAAGAAAGAAGTTCTAATATGGATAATTTGTTGATGCAATTCAAGGAAACAACTGAATCTACTCAACGAGCATTTAAAAGTCTAAAAATTCAAGTTAGTAAGCTAGCTAAAGAAGTGGCTAAATTTGTGGCCACAAGGGAAGAAAACTTTGTAGAGGTTAAAGCTCATGAGGAAAGCCTTGTAGAAGAGCATGATTCAAGAGAAAAAGATGAAGAAAAAAGTGAGGCGAAAGCACAATAATGGGAGGAGTGCTCACAAGTAGAAATTTAACAAGAAAGTATTCTCCAAGTCAATACCCCTCCTCATCAACTGATTGTCAAGGAAGAAAGGCATGGAGAACATGATAAATCATTAAGTGTCATTATCTCCTTGACCACCAACACTTCCCTTGCAACAATATGGAAGGTGTTTCCAGGATACATGAATTTCATGGAGTCTCTAGCTAAGAGGCAAAAATGCAAGGAAGATGTGTTCTATGTGACCTTCATGCCACCTTGAAGGCATTTGACCCGTCAAGCTAATGACATTAAAGAAGCGCTTACTGGGAGACACCCAGGATTTCTTTCCCTATCTCTCTTTTAGTTAATTGCATTGTGTTTTTCTTGGATAACTGTGCTATTTCTTTTCTTTATTTATTTTTTTGTGAATTTTAATTTCAGAAATTTAATTCTAGTAGTTTAAATTCAATCATTGAATAAAAATTGCATGATATTTATGAAGTCATTGCCAAAGCTTTTTTTGAAGGACTCAAACACTTGAAATGCTGCATACCATTTTTGTGAAACTGTTGGTTCTATGAAGGCAAGCGTAAGTTCAAGTAGTGGAGTATGAATCACAACAGAGAGAGAAAAGGTTAGCCTGGCTGAAAGAAATCATGATGCGGTAAGCCAACAACTTTACTTTGTCCCGGTGAATTGTGTGGAACTTACTTGTGAGAGAACATCTGCTTTTAATTTCCTGATTTTGCATCATTCATAAACTGTTAGATTAATTACATAAGGTGGAAATGACCAAGGCCATGTTTCTTTTTTATTTTCAGCCACTTAGCCAAAAAGCCAACCTTTGTGATAATTTATCCCTTGCACCTTATTTAAGCCAAAATTGATAACTGTTTTCTAAAAAGAAACCCTAAGCCTAATATATCCGATATCTCTTACCTTATTTTAGGGTTCTAAGAGAGCATAAGGGTTTTTAGTCATGATATACCCCTAATTTGGGGCAGGGCTAGGATAAAGATCATCTTAGGAAAGTAAAAACAACACTCAATAAGACACCCTCAAAAAGTTAATAAAAAGTGTATTAAAAAAAAGGGCAGAAAATAAATAGGTGCCATAAGTGTTGAGGTTGAAAGACAAATAAATCCAGGCTGAAAAAATAGAAGTTTTTCTAGGATAAATGCTCTCTTATAACCCTAATCTTTGAAATCCCAGAAAAACCATAAATTCTTGATTAGCTAGGCCCCATTACAAGCCAATAAAAGTCCTTAGTGATCCACCAAGTGTAACCAGGATAACTTTAATTGAGATGAAGTGCACAAATTGGGAATGTTAATTGTAGGTCGTAAAAAATTTAAACACTCATCCAAGACACTTGTGCATAGAGAGAAACACTAAGCATTGTGAGGAAAGTAAGACAAGCCGACCTGATTGATTTTTGCTAGCGACCAATTTTATCTCAATGTTGCTCATGCTTCCATTGCAAGATCATGACAAATGCAAGAAGGTCCAGCTGAGGGAAATTGAAAATTTGCAGCTATTGAAAGTGTTGGAGCATTCAGAGCCTACTCTTATGTTTATTTTTGCTTGAGGACAAGCAAAGCTTTTAATTTGGGGGATTTTGATAACTGCTAAATATGAGTTGTTTTTCATAATGAAAATAGAGTTAAAATATCTTTAAAAATAATTATTTAGTAGTTATTCACGCTTAATTATTAGGAATTGATGTTTTTCTTGTTTATGGCTTGCATATATAAAATATGGAGGGATTAAAAGCAAAAAGATGTAGAAAATACAAAAAAATGAAGCATCAGGCCTAGCCCAAGACGTGCTAAGCGCAAAAATAGGCACCCGCGCTAAGCAAGGAAGCGGTGCGCTAAGCACGAAAATAGGCACCCACGCTAAGCGAGCAAAGAGTGCTAAGAGTACGCAGACCCAACTCCACCCCAACAATTATAAAAAGGGAGTCAAGCCATGGAGAAAACGATCCTGGGAGACTCAGAGCTCTTTAATGAATACATCCTAAGCCTGAGTGTCTCTAGTAGGGGAAATCTTTCATTTTCTATCCTAAGATAGGCTTGTCATCGTGAGACATCAGGGGCAAGTATTCTAACAGATGTAGGTAGGAAAAAATTCACCAAATTAATAGAGAAAAATACAAAATAATGCATCTTAAGCAAATAAGGCAGGCTAGGTCCCAACATTATCAAATTCTAAATTTATATTTCTTTATCTTCATCTTAATCTTTTATTTTTCTTATCTTTTACTTTCCTTATCTTATTTTTTTTACCTTCTATTTTTATCTTTAAATCTTTATCTTATCTCCTATCTTTCTTTATCTGTTATTTTAAATTCCTTATCTCTTGCTTGTAAATTGTGTTTCCAACAATCTAAGTACAAACAAAGTCCATGTGGATTCGACACTCGAACTTCCAAGTACTTTACTACTTGTGACAAATTTGGTGCACTTGCTAACGAAGATTCCATCATGCTTATTCCTCTTTGGTGCTAGGAGCTTGTGATGCAATCCTACCCCCAAGGGTATTGGATAGAAGACTCCAAGAAGATTGGGCTAGAGATGCAAGAGAAAGCCCTTAGGTTCTCACGAGCCTTAGGGTAGATTTTAAGCCCATAGGCTAAGTATGAATGCACTTATCTTTGTACATATTAGATTAAGGTTTCATTATTTTTTTAGCCTTGTATTTAGGGCTCCATAGTGTAGGGAGGGTACCCTAGTAATGTAGGATTTTTCAACACTTGTATTTTAGGGCACCTAGACTAATTTTTGTATTAGGGGTAGTTTTGTAATTTCACATGCATTAAGTGCACTATTTGATGTGTGTGTGTTGGGAGAGAAATTTAATTGAATTGGGAGAAACTCAATCCAATTAAAATTTGGACCATCCTAAAGGGGAAGTGAGCATTTGCTTGTTACACCCCATTGCCACATCATATTGCCACACTTTGTGCATGTCCTTCATGCTTTACATGCCTCATGACACCTAAGCACACTTAGTGGAGAATCTTGGACTTGATCTTGGATTAGTGGGCTGAACCATAGCTAAAATTCACTAATCATAATTAGTGAAATTTTGGCTCCAAATTTGACTCCACCAATTCAAATTCAAATTCAAGTGAAATTTGAATAAAAATTCAAATTTCCCTCTAATTTTGTGTGACACTTAGGCTATAAATAGAGGCCTTGTGTGTGCATTTTTTCAACTTTGATCATTTGAGAATTACACTTCAAGGTTCAGACGTCATTTGAGACACAAAATTTCATGCTCATTCTCTCCCTCTCTCTCCACTCACCTTCTCGTACCTTCAAGCTCTTATCCATGGCTTCCCATGGTGGTGAGCTTCTTCTTGACTCATCTTCTCCTTGAAGTGGCATCTCCAATCATATTTCTTCCATCTTCATTCGGCTGCAATTTATCTTTAAGAAGCAAAGGACTCCATTGATGAAGAAGATCCAGGGCCTACAAGCTCCACATAGAGTTACATCAGCTTATGTAATAGAGAGCTTCATGTGACGAACCAAAGGTGTGATAACCAGCTTAGATTGATGCATCATATACCATTCTACCACCTTCCTCAAGTAACATGTTGAGATAAGAACAATGCCCCCTTCTTTTGATTTCTAGCAATATCCATCTCAAGTATCCTCTTCGCAATGCCAAGATCTTTCATCTCAAATTTTGAATTCAACTTCTCCTTGAGCTTGCCAATCTCATCCTTGCTAAAGCTATCTATGAGAATGACATCCACATTAAAAACAAGAACAAAATGATTGTAGATAATTGACAACACATACTAAGCTTGTGAGAGAGGATCTTGGTTTGATTCCTAAATAATACATCCTTCGGAAGGGGCAAATAGATTTAAATGTAACTAAGTCTCAGACTGATGATCAGTCTGATGATAAATCCAAAGGACTAAAGCTACGGGGATACATTGGGGTCTCACCAGGAAGCCATAGGCTGTAATTACGGTAGTTATAAAAAAAAATTGTCATAAGGAATATTTAGCATTTCTCATCTCTCAAATTTAGATGTGGGATCCATCTAAATTTGTAATTTCTAAAAAAATTAGTTAATAGTAGAGAGAATACTACTAACATTCCTCATAAGGCAAGTGTTAACTATTAGGTCTAGACGATCACTTTTCACATCTATCTTGGATTTTGATGATTAACAAAAAGTATAAATTATTGATGTTTTGATGAGTTTATAACAAGTGGACATGATCAACGTTATTAAAGGACCTAAATGCTATCTACATACATCGTCCACACTCAAAAAGGAAATACTTTGTTAATTATTTAACTAGCACCCAACACGCTAAAACCAAAGAGCGTCCATTCATTATATTAACCAGTATTATACAATGAGTATTGCTATCACTCGCGTCTAACTAGTATGACACTTGTACATATTTTTTAAATGATCAAAACTGAACCAAAAGTCAGTAATAGATGAAAAAGGAAGTAAATGTGGTCTAACTCATAAAAACTCATTTTGACTCTCCTTATTTTGAACTGTTAACATTTGAATTTAAAAAATGATAGAATAGAAAAGAATAGAAGGTATTCATAGAATATTCCTTAGAGGTCACTTTTGATGAGGACAAAGAGCACATGGCGTTGTCTGTACTATTTCCTCACAAATCGAAGCATGCCATGTAGTCTTATTTCCCGGTGTGAGACAACGGTCTTTTCAAGGAATCAAGATTGATCCCGTAACGAATCTTTCAAGAATGTCTATAAAAGATAGTCTCTACCCAAAAAGAAGAACGACAAAATCATTACGAAAATATTTTTGAAGCAAAACTTTGCTGAAATCCAAGGACGATTGATTTAAGCTTTCATTTGTTTATCTTTTATTTGAGCTTTACTGCTTATTCACTCATTGAATGTTATTGAATACTTGTTTTCATCTTATATTAAAGATTCTTTAGAATTCACGTCAAAGCAATTTGAAGGGGGAACAAACATGTGCTTAGTTGTTCAAGATACAAGGCATAAATCGTGAGTAGTATATGTCTTTGTGTGAAATTGGACATATCTTAGATATAAGCTTGTTGGTCCAAATATAAATGAGAATTTTTCCTTTGACATAGTTAAAACCCACACCCACATGCACACAAGAAATTAACAAAACACTTTGGTAATTAAATCAAAGTAGAGCAAAGTGATATAAATGATAAAGATAAACATAATTTAACCATAATTGTTACCCGAGTATATATACCATCTTTAAAATGATGCATTTGTAACTCAAATTAAAGGAGTATTTAACATTCTAAGATTGTTTTTAAAAGAAAATCGTCTTAGATAGCTACATCTAAAGATGGTTATAGATAAAAATCGTCTTTAAATTCTGAATTTTTAATTTTATTTAAAGTAAATATTAAATATACGAAGAGAGTTTGCTATCAAATCGATATCAAATATGACCTTCTAAGACAGGTTTTGAATCATCGTGGAAAGTCAGTACTTTCCACAACATCGACTATGTAACATTTCATTTTTTGTAAACTAATTTAAAAAAGATTTTTATTTGTAAATAAATAGAGTTTTAGAAAAAATAATGAGGCTTTTATAATTAAATAAATAAGAAAAAATAAATGTATTAAAAAGGATATTTTATTTAATCTTTTGATAGGAAAGAAAATAGTTTCTTTTTATAAAATAATAAAAATAAATAAATAGAGTAAATAATAGGCTTTGAGTACCCCTAGCTATAAATAGAGGTATCTTAGGTCAGTTTTCAGACTGACGATACTCTCTACGTCTCTTCTTTCTCTCAATTTCGTTTTCTCCTCTGCTCCTCCCAAAACCCTCTCTTTTTCCCGCATACCACCAAACCTATCTCAGAAAACCGATGATCTCAGACTCATTCTCCGTTGGATCATCATGAAATTTGAGAACTAGGTTTGGAACTTATTTTCAAACATTCTCACCATTGGTAATTATGAAAAAATGTCGGAGCTGAGAGAAATATCCTTTGCGTCGTAGTTTTTTCCTTTCCCGCAGAAACCCAAAACTGTCTCAGTAAAACTATGATCTCAGACTCATTAACCGTTAGATTGTGGTGAAATTGTGATATATGGTTAGAGATTCAATTTTTAACATCTTGACCGCTGGGATTTTCAAAATCATTACTGTGTAGGGAGAAATACTCATCACACGTAGATAGTGGAATGAAGGCCTCAATCCCTTCTCATTCTCTCTAACGTTTGAGAATCCTATCAAAGAAATCAGAGGAAAAACTTGAGAAATCTCACGAAACTGCTAGAAATGCCACTATTGGTGTCACAATACACACATGAGCCCGCTTAGAGGTAAGACATGAGTTATTCACAATTGGATAGTAGCGAGAACATGTGTAGGGATCCTTAGAGTATCAATTGGAATGGGTTTTGGGGTGTTTCCACAAATTTTGATTCTATCCTTATAATTATAACTGTGAACTATATATGTTTGGCGAATCAATTGATGTCCCAATGAGAAATTGTTGCTAAATTGATGTGTTCTTGTATTGAGTGTGAACCCTTAAAAAAATTGAGTTCTTTTTATTCATGTGACTTATACTCTAAATAATATTATTTAATGACTTATTTTATACAAATTATTATCTTGTTCTAATTTTCCCATGATGATAATCAACATGTTATGTGTATATATGTATTCGAATTGGGGAGATCCGAATTTACACCGTGTTTTTAAAATAAAATTGCATTTTAACGTTGAGAATTCGGGTCGGTTGTTGGTTTTTTTTTAATTTTTAATTTTTCTTAATTTTTTAGAAATATATATAAATAAAGGAAATTAATAAAATTAGAGAATATTATAATATAAATTTTTAGTTACGATATAGATATTTTTTAGTTAAATTTATGTGTCATTGACGGTTTTGTTTCGTTATGTACGTTAATTAAAAAATGGGAAAATTAGTTAGTAGTATTAAAAGAAATTAAAAAATATAGTGAATAAATAATTGATGATATATCTTTCTTATATAATAGACATAAAATTAAACAATGTGATGACTGAGATGATAGATGAAAATAACGAAACATACTAAAAAATACAATTGCAACGCAAATATGACGAAACTAATGATAGTTTGAAAGATGTTGTGCAGGAGACATGTCTTTTTCCACTTCAGTTACTGGTTTGTTAAAAATAGCTAAAATTTCTATTAGGCAGAATCGTTTCCAATAGATAGATTCTACTAACACCTTTAGCACATCTTCGTCGTTTTTCAACTCAGTTATTTCATATTCGATTAATTTTTCTGAAGACTTAGCATGGTCTGGTTATCGAAAGAACAATCGTTTGACCACCTGTGATTCGTGAATTCCATAGGGGGAAACCCCCATAGGTGCATCTTGCTTGAGTATATCCTTGAGTTTGTCCATGCTACATCCGGAAGAAATGTCAAATCTTATTGGATTTGTTCTAGTGAAGGAGTAACCCAAAAACCCACCTTGGCGTGGTATGTTCCACTTCCCGTTGTAATACAAAATTGCATCATGAGTAGGAGTAATAGTAGATTGAAGCAGGTTGAGTATACCATCTAGTATTCTATTGATGTTACATAATAATTCTATAGGATCAACACACGAGTATTGCTCATTGCACATTAACACTGTGTAAGCATCACCATCATTTTTCAATTGTAGAGATTGAAAAAAATATTGCTGACCTGCATCTATGAATGACTGTTGGTAGTAGATTTCATCCACTAAATAATTGTTGGTTAGCTGAAGGGTGTTATGCATTCTACTCTTAAGTGTCTCAAAAGAACAGTCATTCGGAACTCGCACTGGTGTTGGAATAGGACTTTAAAAATAAACACCAATTTGGTTGTGAATGATTAATCCATTTGGAAAAATGAAGTTGGTGAGACATTTATTTTTTAGAGACCTGTGCAAATTGCAGAGTGTTGTCAATTTGGACTGTTATTTTTCCCTGGTACCTGATGCAGCAGATGTCCATTATAATTTTCAGAGTGAAAAAGAGATTCTGAGTTGTCCATTTTATGTCAGTTTTGTTGGTGAGACATTTATTTTTTTTAGAGGGTGCAAATTGCAGAGTGTTGTCAATTAGGACTGTGATTTTTGCATGGTACCTGATGCAGCAGATGTCCATTATAATTTTTAGAGTGAAAAAGAGATTCTAAGTTGTCCATTTTAAGTCAGTTTTGTTGGTGAGACATTTATTTTTTTTAACAATCTAGTGTAAATTGCAAAGTGTTGTGAATTTCGATTGTTATGGTACCATGCCACCTACTGCAGTAGAAGTAGGTAAACTGGAAATTGTTAACTTAAATTTAAACAAACAATTTATTTCATTACGTAAAGTGATCATTGAACACCGACATAAGACACTACAAGAAAACCTCATAGCAGAAACAACTAAGACATGAATCCTCTCGTATTATTGTTACAAATTATGGAAAATAACTCCATAAATGGTAGTGGTGGGTTGTTGTAAAAAATGTTGAACATTTGTCGAACATCAGCATCATCTCGCAGAATAAAAGATGTGTACATATAACATTGTCTTGACTCAAATATGAGGCATCGAAAGTGGAGATGTTGGATATGTTGTTGTGGCTCAATGTTTAGTTTTTGGTGAACGAGTTCAAGCAATTGTGTAAAGGTTATGGCCTTGTTGACCATGAAAGTTTGTGTTGTTACTAACGAAGTTGGTGCCCTCATTAGTGTTGCAGATTTGGCCATTGTAGTAAGCACAAACATATGCAGTTGGGTGACACATTGTGGTAGGCGTTGAGATGAATATTTGAAAGTTCTACAAATGTATTTAGCTGTAGTGGTATTTATAGAACTTGCTTATAGTTGGGTGAGTCATTAGTGTTAACTGTGCATTTAGATGAACTAGTAAATGGGCACTTAAGCATTGTTGCAAGGGTCCAAATCATAGTTTTTTTTTATTATTTTGTTCTCCTATTTTGAGGTGGTTGTCCATGCAATTGGTGCATGATATATGTCAGACCCTAATTTCGACCGGGGACTATCATTCATTGATGTTTTGATTCTCGCTAACCGAACTCCGTTGTTCGACACCAGCTATCGCACAAGACAAAAGATCGTTCAATGTTTTGATAAAAAATGCGAAAGATACCAAAAAGGAGGGAAAAAAGGGTCTTTTCATTGAGTTTCCTGGACCCTAGCTCGCCCAGACTAGACTCTGGCTCGCCTGGGCCCCCAAAAGACTTCAGGGTGAAGGAACTAGCTCGCTTGGGCTAGCCAGTTACTTTAGGAGTAAGTCTCAGCTCTCCTGGTTGAGCTTCAGCTTGCTTGGGTAAGCTTCCATTGTCCCAAGTGCCTTTTTTTCTATAAATAGGCATGAAGGGGAGGCTGAGAAAAGGTTCCAGCATTATGGAGTGAAGGAAATTAAGAGAAATAAGAGAGAAGAAGAAGAAAGAAGAGGAAACGAAGCCAAGGCACTATCGAATTGTGACTGTGATCAATCTCTACAATGTTCGTTGTTCAGTGTTCTTCATGCGATCAAAAGAAAAATCCCAAAGAAAAATGTCTGGTTGATTTTTTTTATTATTTTACTAAAAGATATTTTTTATATTATTATATTATTATTTTTCCTCTTTCTTGGTTTTAAACGAGGTTACGGCATGACCGAATGGTCGGATTTCATTTCAACAGAAATTAAAAGATGTTACAATACGAATGATCGGTGGAAATTTATTTTATTTTTTATTAGGCGAGAAAATGACTTAAATAGATGACTAAAACACGTCACAAGGGGGTACGGAAAGTAAATGAAATAAAAATAAAAGCACGTGAAACAAATGAGGACCACTAAGGGTACATAGAATGAATTGAAAAGTTCGATTTCGGGAACTTACCGATTGAAGACCGAAGAACGACGAAGAACGGTTGAAAATCTTCGCGTAATCACCCATGGAAACGTCTCGGAAGCGTTACGGAAGCGCCTCGATTTAGATTTTCTTCACGGAAACAATTTTTCTCACTAATTTTAAGTAATTCTCAGATACCAGGAGGGTTGCACATTTTTGTTCTTCCCTCCATCCCCTATTTATAGGAAAATGAGGGAGGACCTTGCCACCCAGCTCGCCCAGGCGAGCTAGGTTGCTTCCTCCGGAAGGCGGTGCCTTCTGGAGAACTTCCTGGAAGGCCCAAGTGGGCTTGGTTGCTATTTGCACCCCCTTGTTTACTAAATACACCCCCTGCCTTTTTTGTTGATTCTTTTTCCGTAACGTTACGGAACTTTACGAATTTCGTAACAATACTTATTTTCTTTCCATAATGTCACGGAACCTTACGAATTACGTAATCATCCCTTTTTTGCCTTTTGGAATGTTACGGAACTTCACAAATTGTGCAACAATGCTTCCTTTTAACTTCCGGCATGTTACGAAACCTCACGGATTGTGCAACAATGCTTCCTTTTGACTTCCGGCATGTCACGGAACTTCATGGATTGCCTAACGATGGGTGCCAAGTACCTCGAAGTGGTCAAACGAGGGTCGCATCCCAACAAACGGATGGTCCCCGGACAAAATTAGGGTATAACAGTTGCCCCTCTTTACTTGTCTTTTATTGGAGATAAAAGAGAAGTAAAGATAAGACACTAATTTCGTTCGAGCGAAACACCATTCGGCCGGTGAATCTCCCTGCCAGCGGAACCTGCAAAATTTTTGAAAGTGATCAGTACCGACACATCATCCTGATACTGTCGAATTCGTTCCTCTTGGTTGACACAAGGCGCAGAATAACCATAATTTGTCTCTGTGTGTTTATCACTCATCGAGTCTTATAGATAGCAAAAGCGTGCGGATGACCATAATTTGTCTCTGCATGTCATCGGGCCCGCCGCCTCTGGATGACAAAGGTAAAAAGTGTAGGACCAAATGGTTCCCCGCATGTCATCGGGCCCGCCGCCTCTAGATGACAAAAGGTGAAAAAGTGCGGGACCAAATGGTTCCCTGCATGTCATCGGGCCCGCCGCCTCTGGATGACAAGGAAAAAAAGTGCGAGGCCAAATGGTTCCTCGCATGTCATCGGGCCCGCTGCCTCTGGATGACAAAAGGTGAAAAAGTGCGGGACCAAATGGTTCCCCGCATGTCATCGGGCCTGCCGCCTCTGGATGACAAAAGGTGAAAAAGTGTGGGACCAAATGGTTCCCGCATGTCATCGGGCCCGCCGCCTCTGGATGACAAAAGTGCAGATGACCATAATTGTCTCTGCGTGCCATCGGACACGACTGTGTCTGAATGGCAAAAAGTGAGCCGAATGACCATAATTTGTCTCTGCGTGTCATCGGGCCCGCCACCTCTGGATGACAAAAGGGCGCAGAATGACCATAATTTGCCTCTGCGCGCCATCGGACACGACTGTGTCAGGATGGCAAAAGGTGAGCGGAATGACCATAATTTGTCTTCGCATGTCACAGGACCTCAGGGTTAGTATGACAAAGATTGTGGGGCGGCCGACAAAAGCGAGGCTCTTGCTCTTACGTAACCTCAATGAGGAACTCAGACCTACGTAGTTCTAGATAACTTGTGAGACTAAAAATAGTCTCGATGTTTTCTTCACTAAAATGCGAACATGCTTTAGTAAAGAGACAAAACTTCCAACTAATCAGAGCAACATATGCTTTTTGGATGAAAAACAATGTGTCTACCGGGGAAGGAGAGTATGCTGATGAAATCTTCTCATAACCATAAATGAGATTTTGGATGTTAGCATTTCGTTTCTAAATGACCATTTAGAGGAAACACTGGGTTCAACAAAAATAGAAGAAAATCACTCAAAGTGTATCGATCTCGCACAGGTAAGTGCTTCGTCCTAATTCCGAACCATAGATATGTCATGACTTGATTTTGCAAATCATTTCCTATCAAATCAAAGATTACATGCGTGATCATGGATCAATAGGACTTTTCCTCGGGAATGGTTTGTTTCTTGTGGAAAATTTGGCTTTGAGTGTTCTTGGCCTTTTCCTTTTCTGTTTTTGTTTATGTTGGATCGAGTGGCCTCAGAATAATTAAAAAGGGGGGTTGAATTAATTATTCCTAAACCTTTACTAATTAAAAAATTACTCTTTTATGGCTTTTACTAAATTGTTAAGAGAATGAGGAGTACAAGAGAAACTTAATAGAAAGTAAAAGCGGAAATTAAATGTGCAGCGGAAAGTAAAAGAGTAGGGAAGAAGGAAACAAACACACAAGAGCTTTTATACTGGTTCGGCAACAACCCGTGCCTACATTCAGTCCCCTAGCGACTTGCGGTCCTTGAGATTTCTTTCAACCTTGTAAAAATTCTTTTACAAGCAAAGATCCACAAGGGATGTACCCTCCCTTGTTCTCTTTGAACCTAGTGGATGTACCCTCCACTAGAACTGATCCATAAGAGATGTACCCTCTCTTGTTTTCAGTCAAACCCAAGTAGATGTACCCTCTACTTGTACCACAAAGGATGTACCCTCCAATATGTTAAGACAAAGATCTCAGGCGTTTAAACCTTTGATACTTTGTGAATGGGGATACAAAAGAATTCTCAGGCGGTTAGTCCTTTGAACACTTTTGTATTAGGAAAAGGGAAGAATCAAAAGAATTCTCAGACTGTGTCGTTTTGAATTCTTTGACAAGGGAGAAGGGAGACACAAAAGAATTCAGGCGGTTAGTCCTTTGTTCTTTTGGAAAAGGGAGAAGAGAGACACAAAAAGAATTCAGGCGGTTAGTCCTTGGCGAATTCTTTTTGGCAAAGGGAGAAGAGAATGAAAAGATGAATAGCACAAGTTTTCAAGGTTTGGAAAACCAGAAAACTTCAGAAAGCTTTTGGTACAAAGAAGAAGAAGAAGTTCAAAGAGATTCAAGGCTTGTAAAGGATTGTATGAAAATGAGTGTTCAAGATACTTGAAATGAAAAACAAAGCCTTGCTTTTATAGACTCTTCATGTCTGGTCAAGAAGACCATTCAGAAGAGTTATAACTTTTAGAAAAACTTAAAACCCATTTGAAAAAGTCAAAAACCTTTTGAAGAGTTACATCTTTTGATTTATCAGAAACAGTCACTGGTAATCGATTACCAAATAAGTGTAATCGATTACATAAAGTTTTTGAGTGAAAGGATGTGACTTCACATTTAAATTTGAATTTCAACGTTCAAGGGCACTGGTAATCGATTACCAAAACATTGTAATCGATTATAGCCTTTTGAAAATAATTGGAACGTTGTAAATTTAGTTTGAAAACTTTTTCAAACTCATTTTGCTACTGGTAATCGATTACAACAATATGGTAATCGATTACCAGAGAGTAAAAAACTCTTTGGTAAAGGTTTTGTCAAAAACTCATGTGCTATTCAAAGTTTTGAAAAAACTTTTTAATACTTATCTTGATTGAGTCTTTTCTTCATTCTTGAATCTTGAGTCTTGAATCTTGATCTTGATTCTTGAGATCTTGAATCTTGATTCTTGATTCTAGGCTTTGTTCTTGAGTCTTGAATTCTTCTTGATTCTTGAACTCTTGACTTGTTCTTGATTCACTTGAGATGTTCTTTGATTCACTTGAGTTGTTCTTTGATCTTTGAGCTTTTTGTTCATCACATTTGTCATCATCTTTTGTAGTCATCATTGTTATCATCAAAACACCTTTGAATCACATTCACCATGAAGCCTTGCTTCTACAATTTAGTGTGAGGTGAACAAGTCACCGACACACAGGATTTTGGTTGGCAATCAAAAGGAGAGGACCACTTTAGATCATGGTTTCCTTTCTTTATTTTTTGTTTACTTGGTGACAACTCTGTATTGTTCAGATGTTATCTGGTCCAATGACCTTTCTGCATATTTCTCCTATTTTTTTTTTCTTCCGATCCTTGATCGGGAATTTTCTTTCTTTTGTTTTCTTCCAATTTTTGATTGGGAACTTTCTATTTTCTCTCTTTTTTCTTTTTTGTTTTCTTCCGAGAGCAAGGATGGACATTCTCACCCAGGGTCAAGGTTTATGGTAAGTTGGCATTTCGGCTTATGGTTTGTAGAACAGCTGGACATGACATATGTCAGGGTTTGGGTTTGGCCAGCGGTTCTGGGATAAAGGGGATGTCTCACATTATTTCCATGATACGCATGCAACAATGATGATTAGGAAATTTTACGCAAAACTGGTCATGCATGCACATATGTGGACACTCAAGCATCAAGTTTTTATGGTCATGTGATACTAGGGCTCAGGATTCATTTTCTCTATTTTAGTCAACCCAGTGTTTCCAAAATATGTTCTTTTATCAATTTGTGCATTCGTCCGAGTCTATTTTGGGTGTTCGAAAAAACTTTCACAGCATTTACCCTTCAAATGTATACACATTTTTTTTCAAAAACTGGTTATGATCAGTGAATTTTTTCAAAGAAAAGTTGGAAGTTATCTCTTTTCACAAGCATGTTGTTTTCTAGCTAGACAACTTTTTATTTTATTATTTTCTTTTTTCCTTCCTTCTTTTTCTTTTCTTACTTGCGCTCTTTTCCTTTTCCTCTTTTTTTTCTTTTTTAAGTTATTTATCATTTGTTCATTTCCTCTCTCTTTTTTTTTCCTTTTTTCTCTTTTTCTCTCTGAAAAGGTCGTGCGGACGAGGGTGCACACTACCTACTTACGTCTAACCACAAGGTAAACGAAAAACGCACGAAATGGTAAGTCACAAAAACGGTGAAGAAATAACTGGGAGCCATACCGCCAAAAATTTCTGACAGAAACGAACGATAATAATAGTAATGTTAGTAACCATATGAACAAAAACAGAAAATAATAGTGTCAACAGCAATATAGACAATAACAGAAAACGTCAATAGCAAACTAACAGAAAAATGTCAATAAAAAGGTGTGGTGACCTCAGTCACATGGCTTCGCTTCCTCCCAGGAAACTGAGCAAGTCCGTCATCTCCTCATCCATACGGGCCTCCTCTACATCGCTGGGGGACCCTGCAGGCGCCTCCCCTGCCTAGGCCTCAGGCCAATCTTCGGGCCATGCGACCTCAACCCTAAACTGATTTGGAGTAGGGCATGCAAAAGGAGCGAAACCCTGCCCCTGCTGACTGAGGCTGAGCTGGTAGAGACACTCATGTATCTATACCTGCCCCCGGTGGTTGGCCACCTGCTGGCGAACCAAGTGTTGTAGATAACGCTCCATGCCTTATGACCCAACAGGATCAGCCTGATGAGGTGGTGGCAGTGCGTCTGCGGCCTGAGGTACATCACCCTGCGCCTGCCTAGGCGTGCAATACTTCTCAATGAAGGCCCGGGTGATCGGCGATTGGATCACCTTACTAGGAGTGATGGGAACCCCGAATGACTGGCAGAGGCCCGTGATCAATGCCGGAAATCCCAAGGCCCTATTAGACTTATCCGGGTCTAGAGGGTGCCTGGTGGGTGGCATACCTGCAAATAAATAGATGGCATCAGCAATCAACTGAGCCACATGGACGCTCATCCGTGTCAGGATGACATACACCAGCGGACACTTCGGCAGAGGAAGGTCGGAGTTATGATCACTAGGCAAGACATTCATGAGCTGCAATGTCATCCACATCTGGGTCAAGGTGGTCATACTAGTGTGCATGATCCGCACCCACCTCCCTGCAGCGGTCCGGGCAAAATCCTGCCCCAGTGGGCATAATAGCTGGGCAATGACCTCCTCGTTGAACCCATCGGCCCTGTTCCTCCTCTGACTAAACTCGCACTCTTGGCCTTCCTCCAACACTAGCGGGTCACCCAGGAACTGGCTGAGGGCATCTGCATCAAAGGGAATCCACTGACCCCTCACCCATGACCGCATGTCTCGCACTCCCTCTTTTGTGGGCCAAGCATTAGCATAAAACTCCACGACTATCTCAGGGTCAAACTTAGCCATGGAAGTCACCAGCGACATCCAATGTCAGCGAGCAATCTCTTCCTGAAAATTTGTGTACTCATCGTCCCTGAGCTGGACACGTCTCTCTCTGTGGAACGACCATCCTTTGATGGCCTCGAAGCGCTGGTGGTGCTCGACGCTCCTGAAACGGTGGCTATCAAACTCGGGGGCGGCACTGGTCCCTTCAGCCGCAGCGTCCCTCCTCGATCTCTTCCCGGAAAGCTTTTTCGGAGCCATTTCCTGCGAGGACAAACATTTGGAAAGTTAATTTACAAGGAAATGCTATTTTGAAGCAAAAACGACATCCTAATCTTTTCGATTTTAGAACAAACTTGTGCACACATTTCCTTAAAAAAAGAACATTTATGAACGTGCATACATGCAGAGTATCCTGCTATTTATATCAATATACAAGGACATTCAAAACATCCTAGTTACCATATGTATATATTTTTTTTGAAAAGAATTCATATATGCATGCTGAAGGTATTGTGCCAAAATTACACATGTCCATATTCAAAGTATTTGGCTACCAAAAATTACCTACACACATTTGAAGTATTTTATTAACATACAAAATTTTTTGTTGTTTCATTCACATTTATTTATACATATATGCACATTGGAGAGCCAATCTCATGTCACGTACACACTTGCATTTATTTGAAAAGGAATTTTCATGCCATCTATCTACACTTGAGAGGCAATTCCACATCATATATTTATTTTGGGAAGCATTCTTGTGCCACATTCAAACATGTGTACATTCATAAAGCGCTTGACCACCTATTCAACGTATACATGTTTTATTTGAAGGGTATTTTTGCTATATATTCACACACTTTGCAAGGCATTTTCATGATATATATTCAACATATATACATACTATTGAAAGGTATTTTTCATGCTACCTAGGTGCAAGGTACTCCTCATGAGGCAGCAAATTCAAATTCTAGTCAAAAACCTCACAAACATGTTCTAATATTCATGCATCTTTTACATTCAAAACCAAAAACTTAGATTCCTAGGCGTAAGTCATGCTTTTGGCACTCTAGTCTAGCTTCTACAAAACTGCCCACACACTCACAATGGCAGCCATATGTGCATAATTCGTTCCACAAGCTAAGTTTCACAAAATCATGCGCAAATGCCATTAAGGCATTTCACCGAACACTTGGTGGGCGCATGTTTGGGCATGAAAATTTGGGGAATGGGGGCAATGTGGCATGCCCCATTATTTCATAATGCAACCTAGGCCTAAGGCCATCCCCTACAACCCCCAATTCAACAAAAACAAGCAACAATCCAAGGATAAATCCCTCACGTTTTTTAGCAAATGCATGCAACTTAGAGCACCAAAATACATCAATGGAAAGCTAGAGAGCCCAAGAATGAGGTACTTACTTGTTGGAGATGAATAATAGCGCAAAATGGAATCAAAAATGCAGAAAAATGGTGACCTAAGGCTGGAAAACCAAGGAATCTTGTGAGCCTTTGCTTTTGAATGAGGGGGGAGAGTTTTTGGGTGCAGAAAACTTCCCCCTCCCCCTTTTAACCCCCTTCGTGCAGGGGTGGCTCCCCTAGGCGAGTCCTGCATTTTTTTTAGGGAAGAAATAAGTACGGCTTCCTACAGGTCGGCGTTCGCTTACTCGAACCCCCTCAGGGTAGATTAGGCATCCAATATTTACTTTAAAGACACAACAGTAATAATTACTGGGAATTTAAAGGATACTAGGTTGCCTCCCAGCGGCGCTTTCCGTTTGTCCAGAGCTGGGCAAAGGACGACGATCTATCGGTCGTGACCCTAGCCTCTACTTGTGTACGTCCCTAAGTACCTGAAAGTAGGAAACGACATTGTGCAGCAAAACTGTGGCTGTGTTTCTGTTTTACCTTGATTGGTTTCTGCCTTCAGCTTCGTCCTGGCATCTGACCACTGCCTAAGACGATTTTGCCCCTGTTATCACAAAATATGCATGTGTATGTGTATGCATGAGTGTTTTCAAATGCAACAATCTTTTTAGTGAAAGTTGGTCAGGTTCAGTTTTAATTAAGCGCTTGGGGCATCCCATGGACTGAGCGAAAAGGCTCAGGTTATCACAAACTGCACATGGTTTAAAGCACAAAGTGAGGAATGAAGCCTCAATCTCATGTTCTCCTCTTTTAAAAGACTGTGACGAGAAAATTATAGCGGACAGGAATCCCAGGGGGAAACCAAGAAGAACACACAAAAATAAAATAACATGCCGTGATATCCTCAATTGCCCTAGATTATAAGCGTAGTATCGCTTGACAACATCAAAGTTCACGAGTGAAGGTAGCTCCTCGCCATCCATGTTGGTGAGCACCAGGGCCCCTCCGAAAAAAGCCCTTTTCACAATGAAAGGCCCTTCGTAGTTTGGGGCCCACTTCCCTCGATTATCTTTAACAGCGTGGGACATCTTTTTCAGCACAAGGTCCCCCTCGTGGAACTTGCGCAAGCGCACCTTCTTGTTGAACACATTCTTCATTCTTTGTTGATACAGGCGCTCATGGCCATCAAGCGCTTACCTTCAATAAGGTTGAGTTGGTCACAGCGTGTTTGAGCCTACTTTGATTCTTCTAAGCCTGATTCTGCTAGTATCCTCTGGGAGGGGACTTCTACCTCAAATAGGAGTACTGCTTCCATTCCATAAACCAAGGAGTACGGTGTTGCCCCAGTAGAAGTTCGTACCGAAGTATGGTATCCATGCAGGGCAAAAGGCAACATCTCATGCCAATCTTTGTACAACATTGTCATCTTCTGAATAATTTTCGTAATATTCTTATTGGCTGCTTCCACGGCTTCGTTCATCTTTGGCCGGTAGGGCGTGGAATTGTGATGCTGGATTTTGAAATCCGCGCATATTTCCTGCATCATTTTGTTATTCAGATTGGTGCCATTGTCTGTAATGATCTTCCTAGGGAGTCCGTACCGACAAATCAGCTCCCTCTTTATGAATCTGACCACTACACTCCTCGTGACATTGGTGTAGGAAGCTGCTTTGACCCATTTGGTGAAATAATCTATTGCCACTAGAATGAAGCGATGACCGTTCGAAGCCTTGGGTTCGATGGCCCCTATGATGTCTATCCCCCACATGGAAAAAGGCCAAGGGGCGGACAAGACATTCAGAGGATGTGACGGGGCATTGACATTGTCCGCGAACGCTTGACATTTATGGCATTTCCTTACATGGGTGCAGCAATCACTTTTCATGGTGAGCTAGTAATAACCTGCTCTCAGAATCTTCCTGGCCATAGCATGCCCATTGGCATGCATTCCAAACGAACCTTCGTAGACTTCCTCGATCATGTGGTTCGCCTCTTTGGCATCCACGCATCGCAGGAGGGTCATGTCATGGTTTCTCTTATATAGTATGCTCCCGCTCATGAAGAAACCGGCCGCCAATCTCCTTAATGTCCTTTTGTCATTATCGAAATCCCCCTGTGGGTACTCTTTGCTTTCAATGAATCGCTTGATATCGAAATACCAAGGCTTACCGTCCCATTCCTCTTCCACCTGACAACAATGTGCGGGTCTGCCACGACACCAGAACTCAATGTATGGTAGGTCCCCGTGCGGTTTTAGTTGGAACATGGACGCCAAAGTAGCAAGCGCATCCGCCATTTGATTTTCCTCCCGGGGAACGTGATGGAAGCAGATCTCATCAAAGGAATCAGCCAACTCCTTGATATAGGCTTTGTAGGGTATCAGCTTGGGTTCTCTAGTTTCCCATTCCCCTCTCAGCTGGTGAATCACCAGTGTTGAGTCCCCGTATATTTTGAGCAATTTGACATTAGAGTCAGTTGCCGCCTGGAGGACCAGGGCACATGCTTCATACTCAGCAATATTGTTGGTGCAATCAAACCCCAGCCTGGCTGTGAAAGGTATACATTGATTATCTGGAGAGACCAATACTGCTCCAATGCCATGGCCTAGAACGTTTGACACTCCATCAAACCACACGGTCCACTTGTCCCGGTCCTCGTCTAGTTTTTCCTTAAACAAGGCCATGATGTCCTCATCTGGGAATTCGGGATGCATGGGCTGATAGTCGTTGAAAGGCTGTTGAGCCAAATAATCTGCCAAGGCGCTTCCTTTTATCGCCTTTTGGGTGACTTAAACTATATCAAACTCGGATAGCAAAACTTGCCACCGGGCAATCCGTCCTGTGAGAGCAGGCTTCTCAAAGATGTACTTAACCGGGTCCATCTTGGATATCAACCAGGTGGTATGGCTCAGCATGTATTGTCTTAGATGGTGGGACGCCCAGACTAAAGCACAACACGTTCTCTCGAGCAGGGAGTAATTCAATTCACAGGTTGTGAACTTCTTACTCAAGTAGTAGACAACGTGCTCTCTCTTCCCGGACTCGTCATGTTGCCCCAACATACATCCCATCGACTCGTCCAAAATCATCATATACAAGATGAAAGGCCTTTCGGGTATCGGCGGCATAAGCACAGGAGGGTTCATGAGACATTGTTTGATCCTTCCAAACGCCTCTTGGCAATCCTTGTTCCAGCGGACGGTTTGGTTTTTGCGTAAGATTTTGAATAATGGCTCACAAATAGCGATGAGCTGTGACATGAATCTGGAAATATAATTCAAACGTCCTAGGAAACCTCAGACCTACCTCTCGGTACGGGATTCCGGCATCTCAAGGATGGCCTTCACCTTTTCGGGGTCCACCTCTATCCTTTTCTGGCTCACGATGAAACCTAGCAATTTCCCTGATTTGACCCCGTAGGTGCACTTAGCGGGGTTTAACCTCAATTGATACTTCCTATGCCTTTCGAACAACTTCTGCAGGTTGACAAGGTGTTCCTTCTCGATCTTAGACTTGGTAATTATGTTGTCCACATAGACTTCGATTTCTCGGTGCATCATATCATGCAACAAAGCCACCATAGCCCATTGATAAGTTGCCTCGGTGTTCTTGAGTCCAAAGGACATCACCTTATAATAGAACATTCCCCACAAGGTGACGAAGGTAGTCTTTTCCATATCCTCCGGCGCCATTTTTATCTGATTGTAACCGGAGAACCCATCCATGAAGGAAAATAAAGCGAAATTGGTCGTATTATCCACGAGGATATCGATGTGCGGCAGAGGAAAATTGTCTTTGGGACTGGCTCGATTCAGGTCCCGATAATCCACACATATTCGCCCCTTCCCATCCTTCTTAGGGACCGGTACAATGTTGGCTACCCATTCTGGGTACCGAGTGACAGCCAAAAAGCCAACGTCAAATTGTTTCTTTACCTCTTCTTTTATTTTTATGGATGTCTCGGGCTTCATCCTCCTCAATTTTTGTTTTACCGGAGAACACTCAGGATTTAGAGGTAATCTGTGTTGTACGATATCAGAACACAAACCGGGCATATCTTGGTATGACCAAGCAAAGACGTCTTGGTAGTCTTTTAGCAGGGCTATCAATTATTCACAGATGGGGGCGGTCATACCCATGCCTATCTTTACTTCCTTTTCCCATTGCTGGTTCCTAAGTCCACTATTTTTGTCTCTTCTTGATGAGGCCCCATTTCTTGGTCCTCATGGGCGACTATCTTTTCCAACTCCAGGGGAAGTCCTACATCTTCATTCTCTTCATCCTCCATTTGATCCGTTTCTTGCTCGAAATCGATGGTCAGGTCCCAGGTATTAGTACCTTCGAGGGACTCGCCGTCGGATCTGGCGTTTTAAACGTAAGGAAATAAACATGCAAATGGATGAGAATGGGTAGAGACGTAGGAACAGATGAAGAAAGATCTTTATATTATAAACTTAGGAACAAAGACATAAAGCCTTAACAAAAGAAAACGCTAAAGCCTAGGCCCAACTATAGAGTTTAAAAGCCACAAAAGGTTACATTATGCTTGTCGCGTAAATGTCCGAGCACTCCTCCACTCGCCAATTTCCTAGTCGGAAACCAGGAGGGCATGGTCGTACCAAATCTGACCCACTCGGAGAATCATCTTTGCATATCGCAACGACTTGGCCTTCGTGTCCTAGACCCGCGCTTATAAAGCTCCTACTGATGTTGCAGGGCGGGTCCCCTTCGACTTCTCGTCCCAATCGCGAGTCTTGACCTCCGCTCTTCCTTCCCGCAACGCTTTTCCTTATGTCCGCTTGAGTGGGTTTATAGCCTAACCCAAACTTCCCACAGTTTCCTCTGGCGCTTATCAGGCTGGTTATGCCGCCGTTGTCCTTACCTAAACTCATTCCGGGCTCGTAACCATTCCCCAACATCCCTCGGGCCACCATTACTACCGTATCAGATAGGAAAGGTTGCCCAGAGAAGGAATCTACAAAGGCAATGCTTACCACCTCAAAAGACTGGAAGGTTGTTTCTAATGACTCCTCCGCGGCTTCCACATATGGCATAGAGGACGGGCAACTCACCAAGATGTCTTCCTCGCCCGATACGATAACCAAATGTCCCTCTACTACGAATTTCAATTTTTGGTGGAGTGTAGAAGGAATGACTCCCACCGAGTGGATCCACGGGCGTCCCAAAAGGCTGCTGTAAGCGGGGTTAATATACATTATTTGAAAAGTAACCTGACAGGTATGGGGGCCTATCTGTACAGGGAGGTCGATCTCTCCCCGAAGGCACGAACCACCATGGAACTTGGTTTTAGATGGGAAGCATTAAATGGTAATTTCTCCAAAGTGCTTTTGGGCATTACGTTTAAACTGGAACCGTTATCGATGAGCACCTTGACCACAACGTGGTCCATGCATTTGACTGATACATGCAAAGCCCTGTTATGCGCTCTCCCCTCGGCAGGGATTTCTTCTTCAGCGAAGGCGAGATAGTTGTTGGCGGTGATATTATTGACGAGTCCTCCAAAGCCTTCTACAGAGATATCTTGGGCCACATGGGCTTCGTTCAAGACCTTTACTAGCAAAGCTCAATGAGGCTCAGAGCTCATAAGTAGTTCTAAAAGAGAGACCCTGGCCGGGGTTTTGTTGAGCTGCTCAATAACCTTGAACTCGCTTTGCTGAATAATGCGGAGAAACTCGCTTGCTTCCTCTAGCGACACTTCCTTCTTGTCACAACCATCCCTTTTCTCCGGAAGACCTTTCACTGGAATATCCTCGTTTGAAGTGAGGGTCGTTTTGTCATTTTGTTCTTCCACCATCTTTGCCTTCCCTTTAACGTTTACGGGTTGTGTCGGCAGGTCGGGGGTGCAAACACGCTACCGCTGCGGGTCACGTCGCTCAGCCCCGTGATATTGGTCACCTTGGCTGAAAACGAGCTGATGTCGGTGGCCTCTTCTTTCCTTTCACTTGGAGGTGCATACCTCCACGGGACTGCGTGGCTGTTTCGATATGGGAAAGGAACAGGTTTAACTATCGAGGGGTATCGGGGCTTTGGTGAAGCTGCGTCCTTGGTGAAATATATCACCAAAGGTTTAGGCCTTTCAAAACTTCTCTCATCTGCGGACTGCATACATATATGTTGCTCTTCCCTCCCCTCATCGCCGACTTCCAGTCAGCCTTGATCTATCATCTGTTGCAAAAATTCCTCCACTGCTAAACATGTTTCTATGTTATGTAGCTCGCTGGGATGCAACAAACAAGAATCCTCTTTATGCCCACTGTGGGGAATTACACCCCCCTTTTGTAGGGCCTCATAGATAAACCTCCTGGGGGTCGCCACGTCCATTAAAGGTTTAGACCTGCGCGACCTATCCGACTCTATGGCATTAACTGCTCCCCCTCCATGATTGGCGAGCGGGTTTGTTTTTATGTTGGGCTGATCCTCTTGAAACGTCAGCCATCCGGCGTCTATCAAATGTTGGACCTTGTATTTAAGGGCCAGGCATTTTTCAGTGGAGTGGCCCGGGGTTCTCCCATGGTACGCGCAAGTTGCGTCAGGGTCATACCACTTTGGGAAAGGATGTTGGTAGATCTTCCCAGGAGTTATTACGGCCATTTGGTTGGCAATGAGGGACGGCAAGAGGTCTTCATACGTCATTGGGATCGGGGTGAATTCTGGAATTGGTCTCGGGAGAAAGTTCCTCATCACGTTGGAACTGGCACCATAGTGGGCATTGCCGGCCGGGCGAGTCGTGGTTGGGGCCGGAGCTTAGGGGGCCTCGGGCGGGCACTCTAGGCTGCACGGGTGCTGAATTGGAGGAGTTCCCGACGCAAGCTGAGAAGCTCGGATGATATTGCGCGTACTGTTGGGTACCATGAGAGGTCTGCAGAGGCTTGACCCATGCGGGCGCCAAAGTGACAGCATGGGTATCTCCTTCCTTCCTTTTTGCCCCAGCTGCTCCAATTCTCCTAGCATTAGTACTTGTGGAGGAGACGTAATCAAACTTCCTTCTCTTCAACCCTACTTTGATTCTTTCCCCGGTGAATACCAAGTCCGCAAAGCTGGAAGGCATGTAGCCTACCAACTTCTCATAGTAAAACACTGGCAATGTGTCTACCATCATGGTAATCATCTCCCTTTCGACCATGGGAGAGGCCATTTGTGCTGCCAGGTCTCTCCACCGCTGAGCGTACTCTTTAAAGGTCTCACTTTCCTTCTTAACCATGTTCTGCAGCTGAGTGTGATCGGGAGCCATATCGGAATTGTACTAATATTGCCTGAGGAAAGCAGTAATCAAATCCTTCCAAGTACGGATGCGGGAAGCTTCCAGATTAGTGTACCAAATAACCGCGGCTCCAGCCAAGCTATCTTGGAAAAAGCGCATTAACAACTTTTCATCCCTAGAATGCCCCCATCTTGCGACAATACATCTTGAGATGGTTTTTAGGACAAGTCGTCCCTTTGTACTTGTCAAAATCAGGTACCTTGATTTTGGGGGGATGACGACATCCGGTACCAAGCAAAGATCCATCATGTCCGCAAACGGATAGTCACCAAAGCCTTCAATAGCTCTCAATCTCTCCTCGAGGAGATCGAGTTTCCTTCTTTCTTCCGCCGTTGGGGGTGGTCCTTCTGTGGACAAGAATATAGGTTGTGTTGTGAGGTTGTGATGAGGCAATGTGTTGGGTGCCGGCCCCTTGACGGGGATCGGGGGGTAGAAATCGACATCCCCTTGGGCATACTCTTGATGATCTTCACGGACCTCGTCGGGCTGTCAAGGAGGCTCCCCTTCAAGGATGGGGGAAGAGACATGACCCGCGTCATCATGCATGACTGGCAGCGTGTAATTAGGCAGTAATCCATAAGGGTAAGCCACCCGGTTGTATCCCAAATGGGGGTTGTTGCTGTTCCCTAGTGTGCTCTTTTCTCATCCTACCGCATTTGGGGGAGGATGGTGCGCGGTAGCTAGGAGAGTTAGGTCTGCTTCGACAGCCGAACTAACAGTGGCAGCGGTGGCCACGTTTTTCTCCATGAGTTGTCTCATTCCTAACATGGCCTCCATCATGGAAGCCATTTGCTCTTTCAAAGCCGACATGTCGGCTTTCATCTGTTCCTATGTCTCCTCTTGATCACCCATCGTTCTAGATTTGGATCTGGTGTGATAGGGATGCCTTGGGGCGCGTTTAGTTATGGTGTTTTTCCTAAAAAAACCAAACGTGAGGAGTAGGTAAAGAAAAATGAATGCATGCTAGAGATAAAATGCGGGAGTGATTTGATTCGCACTGACTTTGGAGTAAAAATATGGGATAAACTCATTTTATTCAGAAAGTTATAACTAGTCAAGATCTGAGTGACAATACAAGCTTCCTAGTGGTTTCTAATTATATAGGCCATTAAATCTATCATATGTTGACAATAGTCGAGAAGTCCGTGGATCTCCTCGGGGGCGGAGTAATCGGGGAAGTTCTTGACTCCCGTTCAAGGTAAGAGAAAATCGGTCCATCCACATTGTTGCCTCTTGATGTAACGAGTCGATCACCCTTCCTCTAGCCTCCTTTTCCGCGTACACTCAGGCATACTTGTCCGCCACTTTATGCTCATGGGCCATGGCTAGATTTAGCTCTTCTTAGTATTTGCTGACGATAGCTAACATGTTGGTCTCTGTCTTGCATAACCGCTGAGACAGGTTTCTTTTGGACCTTGAGCAAACCTTCAACTCATCTTTCAAGATCAAACTGTCTACTCGTGATTGGTCCCTTTCCTCTCTCTAGAGCTTAAGCTCGTTGTTGTTGCCCCACAGAGCCCCTCAGAACTTGTTCCGGCCGTGCTCTTCCCTACGAGCCCTCTTGGTCTCTTGTTCCAAGGCTTTGGTGGTTGCTATATTTATATCTCTCAGTTTGGCATTCTTCTTTCGGATCTTCAGAGCTGCTGATTTGAACCTTTCTTTGACTGTTTGGGCTTGCTCGAGTTCTGCCCTAAGGGCATGCACCTCTTCGTCTTCCTCTGGTGCCTCAACTTCCTCCCTTTTAGTGGTTCTCAAACTCGGGAGCCAATCCAAACCTTGCACGTGGGCTTTCAACCACTTACGGTAGCCACCGATGGGCCCATTGTTACTACCCCTAAGTTCTTTGTCCATCTTTTGCACCACCTCCCTTGCCTTGCGGACCTTCTAAAGTGTCTCCACGTTGGTCTTATTGAAACCTCGTGAAATGATAGGCGCGAGCTCTTCCTCTAGTGTTACCCCTCTCATAGGGTAGCCAAGCTGCCTTATAGCAAGAACGGGATTGTAACTGATGCAACCCCTTGTCCCTATCAAGGGAACATTCGGAAATCCTTCGCACGAAATAAAAACCCCGGTTCTTCCTTCTTTCCATCGAGGGAACCAGTTGACAGACGCTCCTTCTTTGTTTGCTAAGAGTCGGTCCCAATCTGCCCCTCCTTTCTCTGTGCATGAACAGTGGCTTTCTAGCAGGCAAGCATGCCTCACCTCTTGGCGAAAAAGGTGTGAAACCAACCATACATAAAGAGCCGGAGTACAGCAAACAATCCTCGTACTGGTCTTCTCACATCTTCGGTCAAAGGTGTCATATAGGTCGGCTAGCATAGCGACAACCGGGCTTTCCTTGTGGTCATGATAGGCGAGAAAAGCATCGATCGCTGCTAGGTCCACCAACCCATCCACATTTGGAAAGAGGACTCCTCCGAAGATCAATAGTGCGAGAATGTCTATGAACGGGGCCCATTCGCCTCTACTTGCCAAGATTCTTGCTTTTGCCTCCAAACATTTTCTCGGTATTCCAACCACCCCATTTTCGACTTGCTTTTTGTGGTCTAATTCCTGCGCCAAGATTTGGACTATCTTAGAAATTCTAGCTAATGAGGGATAGAACCCTGAGAAGAGGTATGGTCTCCTTCCCCCTAGAGGACATCCTAGGATCTCTTCAAATTCTTCCACCATGGGTGATAGCTAGAAGTCCCCAAAGGTGAAGCATCTCAACGGCTGATCATAACACTGGGCGAGGGAGGCAATGGCCTCTGTGGAGACTTCTGCCATGGCTAGGTCCCAGATTTTACCGTAAGCTTTGTGAAAAGCTTGCCGCTGGAGCTGACCCATCAACTGCCCTAGCTCCTTTAGACTGGTGATTCCTAGGCTCTTGACCTTGACTTGATAAAACCTCTTTTTAAGCGAAGGTGTTTGACTTGATCTCATGTTTTACTAAAGTGAAACAAAATCTAGTGCGAATCAAAACTCCGACATCTACCATGGGTGGAATGGATGAATGCATGAAGAAATGCATATGACACAGATGCAATTTATGAATACGGGAGCCCGGGAAATTGTCTCCTTCTTAGATACAACGTCTTGGGGTAGCATAATGCCCGACGTATGTATTTAAGAAGGTGGCACGGACCCTCCGTTGGTTTGCCAAAGAGAGGGGATCAAGACAGAACCCGTGCATGATGCATATGCGAAAGGCACAACACGGGGATGTACATAGTATGAAAATATTCACAAACAAATATAAGCAAAAGGGTACGTGACACTTATGCATGGCAGTGTGAAAAATGGCACGCAGCGTGTCTGCTCTGTGCCCCTATTCAAGGGACCTATATGGGAGGGAGCTAAAAAGGCTTTTAGTGATAATTCCCAAGGTGGTCATATCTCTCTTGATGGTCTCTAGAGGTATCATCCCCTTCAAAGAACATATTGCAGCAGTAGGGACTACTAGCAACAATATGTTATCAAAGAGAAAAACTCTAGATGAGGGTTCACTGTAATCAAGCAAGTTGGAGACCTAGCATGATCACAGATTCACCTCCACTCCTTATGTTCCCACGAACCTGGGTATAAGGCCCTTTTTCAACTCACCGTGTGTGCATATAGTGTTGGTGTTTGTGTGCATCAAATGAATAAATATTTGCCTCATGCATACATTTTAAAACACACTAAAAGCATCAAAAAGTTATATATACAAGAACATAATAAAAATAAAGGGAAACCAACAAAGGAGAAAGTCATGATAAAACATTGCACAAGATTTAAATGGCCTAACTCTCTAAAAACAGTCCCCAGTGGAGTCGCCAACTGTCGCAACCTACCCTTCGGCGGGAGGGCGACGCGTGACTCGCGGGTGCGTGTTCCAAGAAAGGAATACGCACGGAGTCGCCACCAACGTTTATTTGAGGAAAACGTCAGAAAAACCGAAAAAGATGTGGTCTACGAACTTTAAGTAAAGGGTTTGGGAGTTGTATTTACGCACGGGGAAGGTATTAGCACCCCACACGTCCGTCGCAAGGGACGACCACCCTCTTAATCAAATGTGCAAACATGACTTCAATTTGTGTTATCTTCCCTTTTTTACGTTCTTATGTCTTTTTATGCCTTTCGTATTTTTTTATCTTTTTGTGGTCGACGAGGGTGTTTCCCCTTGCTCCTACGTATTCCTCAATTGTGATAAGGAAATCAGACCTACGTAGTTCTTTGAGAACTAAGCGTTGGTTAAGTTGTTTTTATCCTTTTTTGCAAGACATATTTTGATTGAAAGGTCATTTAAGGCGTTGAAGCATTAAACAATCTTTCGATTTTTTAGAAAGGAGAGAAAACATTAAGGCATTGGACCATTAATGATCTCTTATTATTTTTGAAAGAGGTAATAAAGCTACATGTTGATTTTAGGCTTTTAGAAATCTATGTTTAACCAATAAAAGCGGAAAAGACCATTTCAAGGTGTTGGACCTTTAAAAACGGCTTTTTCAGGTGATGACAAAAGTTTGATTTATGAATTGATTTTAGCCTTAGTTTCACTTTGGTTATTAGTCAATTCGATTAAGAAAGAAAAATCCCAAAGAAAAACGTCCAATTGATTTTTTTTTATTATTTTACTAAAAGATATTTTTTTGATTATTATATTATTATTTTGCCTCTTTCTTGGTTTTAAACGTGGTTACGACATGACTGAACGGTCGGATTTCATTTTAACAGAAATTAAAAGATGTTACAGTACGAATGATCGGTGGAAATTTATTTTATTTTTTATTAGGCGAGAAAATGACTTAAATAAATGACTAAAGCACGTCAAAAGGGGGTACAGAAAGTAAATGAAATAAAAATAAAAGCATGCGAAACAAATGAGGACCACTAAGGGTATATAAAATGAATTGAAAAGTTTGATTTCGGGAACTTACCGGTTGAAGACCGAAGAATGAAGAAAAATGAACGAAGAACGATGAAGAACGGTTGAAAATCTTCGCGAAATCACCCACGGAAACGTCTCAGAAGCGTTACGGAAGCTCTTCGACTTGGATTTTCTTCACGGAAACAATTTTTCTCACTAATTTTAAGTGATTCTCAGATACCAAGAGGGTTGCACATTTTTGTTCTTCCCTCCTTCCCTTATTTATAGGAAAATGAGGGACGACCTTGCCACCCAGCACGCCCAGGCGAGCTAGGTTGCTTCCTGGAGAACTTCCTGGAAGGCCCAAGTGGGCTTGGTTGCTATTTACACCCCCTATTTACTAAATACACCCCCTTCCTTTTTTGTTGATTCTTTTTCCGTAACGTTACGGAACTTTACGAATTTTGTAACAATACTTATTTTCTTTCCGTAATGTCACAGAACCTTACGAATTATGTAATCATCCCTTTTTTGCTTTCCAAAATGTTACGGAACTTCACGAATTGTGCAACAATGCTTCCTTTTGACTTCCGGCATGTTACGGAACCTCACGGATTGTGCAGCAATGATTCCTTTCGACTTCCGGCATGTCACGAAACTTCACGGATTGCCTAACGATGGGTGCCAAGTACCTCGAAGTGGTCAAACGAGGGTCGCATCCCAACAAGCGGATGGTCCCTGGACGAAATTAGGGTATGACAAGAGGTATGCATGCAGTCGCGGGACAGAAACCTTAGCAAGCCTAAACCTTTGGTGATCCATTTCACCAAGGACATTACCACTCAGGTACCCCAAGGCTTCCTGCCCTCTACAGCAAAGATGTCTGCACCCTTCCCTTATAAGAGTGATAAGGCGGTACCATGGAAATATGGCGTCCAAGGGCCCAACGGAAGGCAGGACGCGTCCATCATACGTGTTGGGAATGACATGCCATCTACTAAGATTACAAATATTTCCAGTACGAGTGGCATGACTCATAGTGAACATATTTTCACTGCTCCCGAACTACCGACAAGGTCAAGAGACAAGGGGAAGGCGAAGGCAGATATAGGCAAGAGGGAGAGGACGGGCCCGACCACAAATGACGAGGTCCCTATTGGAAAAATTGCAGAGGAAAAGGAAAACTTTAGCAAGAGAGAGATATCAGTAGAGGAAGCGACTGAATTTCTAAGAATCATTCAATAGAGTAAATTAAAAGTGATTGAGCAATTGAACAAAACTCCAGCCAGGATCTCTCTATTAGGGCTGCTCATGAACTCCGAACCTCATCGGGCACTGTTGGTCAAAATTTTGAATGAGGCCCATGTAGTGCAAGACATATCAGTGGAGGGCTTCAGGGGCATAGTCAACAACATCACTACAAACAATTACCTGACTTTTGCCGACGAGGAGATGCCAATTGAGGGCAGGGGACACAACAAAACTTTTGCATGGATCACATAGTGGCCAAAGTACTCATTGACAATGGCTTTTCCCTCAATGTCATGCCTAAAGCTACATTGGATAAGCTTCCATTTGACGCATCGCATATGAGGCCAAGCTCCATGGTGGTAAGGGCTTTTGATGGTAGCCTGCGTGACGTGAGAGGAGAGATCGATCTCCTGATTCAAATTGGGCCACACACTTGCCAGATAACTTTCCAAGTAATGGACATAAACCCCGTCTACAATTGCCTACTAGGTCAGCCTTGGATCCATTCTATTGGGGTGGTCCCGTCAACATTGCACCAGAAATTGAAGTTTGTGGTGGAAGGACAACTAGTTATAGTGTCGAGTGAAGAAGATATACTAGTGAGTTGTCCATCCTCTACACCCTATGTGGAAGTTGCGGAAGAGTCATTGGAAACATCTTTTCAAGCACTAGAAATTGTGAAAAATGCTTATGTGGAGGCTCCTCCGGTGAAACCACATTTATCTGGTGCCTCCTTGATGGTGGCCCGAGTCATGTTAAGGGATAGGTATGAGCCCAGAATGGGTTTAGGTCGAAATGACGATGGCACGACAAGCTTGGTGAAGTTCGTTCAAAACCATGGAAGATTCGATCTGGGTTACAAGCCTACATATGCCGACAAGAGAAGGGTCGCCTTTGAAAGGAAAGAAAGAAGCCTATCCCATTTACAAGGGTGGGGACCATGGATGGAAAAGGTCCCTATCTTCCACATTAGCAAGAGCTTTGTCAGTGTAGGGTGGATGCATGAGAATCAGGTTGTTGTGCTAGAGGAAGAAACCAACCAAGAGCAGCCAAGTTGGGTGCAGTCGTGCTCCCTGGGTTTTGAATTAAAGAATTGGCAGATCATGGAGCGACCCGAGATTTCGGTGTCAAATCCAATGTAATCCAGTAGTTTGAACCCTATTGCTGAGCCTAGGCTTTAGGGTCTGATTTTTTTATTGGGCATACCTTTTCTTTATATGTTCCCATAATTATAAATATACACCCCTTTTTATTGATATATTCCCTCTTGCACTTTCGTCCATTTCATTCTTCTGCATATTTATTTTCTTTGCGATTAAATGATTTGACGCAGATCCAACAATGAGTCCTGTGAAAGTAGTGATACCGAGGACCCAGATGTTGACTTTGAGCAACTAGTAAATCAAGCTGATGAGGAAGAAAATGAGGATTGGGGACTTCCACCGGATTTGAGGAGAATGGTGGAGCAAGAAGAAAGGGAGGTGAAGCCGCACCGAGAAGAGACAAAGGTAGTGAATTTAGGCATTGGTGGAGAGAGAAAGGAGGTCAAGGTCGGCACTTATATGTCCGCGAACATTCATGATGAGTTAGTGACTCTGTTGCGAGACTACCAAGACATCTTCACTTGGTCTTACCAAGATATGCCTGGTTTGAGCTCAGAAATCGTGCAGCACAAGCTACCTCTGAATCCCAAGTGCTCCCCGGTAAAGCAAAAATTGAGGAGAATGAAACTCGAGATGTCCCTAAAGATAAAGGAGGAAGTGAAGATGCAATTTGATGTCGATTTCTTGGTCGTTGCTCGGTACCCAAAATGGGTCGCCAATATCGTGCCGATCCCAAAAAAGGATGGGAAGGTGCGAATGTGTGTGGACTATCAGGATCTAAACCGAGCCAATCCAAAGGATATCTTTCCTGTGCCGCACATCGATGTTCTCATAGATAACACAACCAATTTTGCCCTATTCTCTTTCATGGATGGGTTTTCGGGTTACAATTAGATAAAAATGGCACTGAAGGATATGGAAAAGACAACCTTCATCACTCTATAGGGAACCTTCTGCTACAAGGTGATGTCATTTGGGCTAAAGAACGTTGGGGCAACATACCAGCGGGCCATGGTGGCATTATTCCATGACATGATCCATAAAGAGATCGAGGTCTACGTGGATGACATGATCGCCAAATCAAGGACGGAGGAGGAACACCTAGTCAATTTGCGAATGTTGTTCGGGCGACTGCATAAATACAGGTTAAGGGTAAATCCCGCAAAGTGCACGTTCGAGGTAAAATCCAAAAAATTGCTCGACTTTGTCGTTAGCCAGAAAGGAATAGAGGTGGATCCAGACAAGGTAAAAGCAATCCTCGAGATGCCCGAGCCATGTACCGATAAGCAGGTCCAAGGTTTCTTGGGAAGCTTGAACTACATAGCGAGCTTCATATCATAGTTGATCGCCACTTGCGAGCCTCTTTTCAAATTATTGTGTAAAAATTAGTTTGTCCAATGGGACAATGATTGTCAAGTGGCATTTGAAAGGATTAGATGGTGTTTGATGAGTCAATGGGGTGTGTGCTGAGATAGCACGATGAATCCAAAAAAAGGGAACGATTCATCTACTACTTGAGCAAGAAGTTCATAGCATGCAAGATGAACTACTCTTGCTAGAGAGAACGTGTTGTGCCTTGGCGTGGGCAGCTCGCCGTTTGAGGCAATATATGCTGAGTTACACTACTTGGTTGGTGTCCAAAATGGATCCCGTCAAGTACATCTTCGAAAAGCCCGCTCTCACTGGGAGGATAGCTCGATGGCAGGTTCTATTGTTAGAATTTGATATTGTCTATGTCACTCAAAAGGGGATAAAGGGGAGCACCTTAGCAGATTATCTAGCTCAACAACCCATAAGCAATTATTAGCCTATGCATCCAGAATTTCCAGATGAGGATATTATGGCCTTGTTTGAAGAGGAGGTTGAAGATGAGGATAGGGATAAGTGGATTGTGTGGTTTGATGGTGCGTCTAATGCACTGGGCCACGGGATTGGGGTAGTATTGGTTTCCCCAGACAAGTAATATATACCTTTCACAACTAGGTTGTGTTTCGATTGCACAAACAATATAGCGGAGTACGAGGCATGTGCCGTGGAGATCCGAGTAGCGATCGACTTTAGGGTCAAGTTACTCAAGGTATACAGGGACGCGACATTGGTAATTCATTAGTTGAAAGGTGAATGGGAGACCAGAGACCATAAATTGGTTCCTTACCAGGCTTACATCAGGAAATTGATAGAACTCTTCAAGGACATATCATTTCATCACATTCCTAGAGAGGAAAACCAGATGGCCGACGCCCTTGCCACTCTATCGTCCATGTTCAAAGTGAGCCCTCATGGAGATTTGTCATACATCGAATTCAAATGTCGTGTTGAGCCTACACATTGTTGTTTGATAGAAGAGGAAAAGGATGGTAAACCTTGGTATTTCGATATCAAATGATACATTAAAAACAAGGAATACCCATCTGGGGCTTGTGACAATGACAAGAGGATGTTACGAAGGTCGGCAGCTAGTTTCCTCTTAAGTGAGTATATCTTGTACAAAAGAAACTATGACATGGTGTTGCTTTGATGTGTAGATGCAAAAGAGGCCAAACAAGTGCTAGTGGAGGTGCATGAGGGGTCCTTTGGTACACATGCCAATGGACATGCCATGGCTCGAAAGATTCTGAGGGCGGGGTATTACTGGCTCACTATGGAGAACGATTGTTGCGTTCATGCCATAAATTCCAGACCTTCACTAATAATGTTAATGCTCCACCTATACCATTGAATGTATTGGCAGCACCATGGCCATTCTCAATGTGGGGCATAGACATGATCGAGGCCATCGAACCCAAAGCTTCAAACGAGCATCACTTCATTTTAGTCGCCATTGATTACTTCACCAAATGGGTGGAAGCAGCTTCATATGCTAGCATGACTAAAAGTGTAGTGGTTAGGTTCATTAAGAAGGAGAAAATTTGCAGATATAGGTTACCCAGAAAGATCATCACCGATAATGCCTCCAATTTAAACAACAAGATAATGAAGGAAATGTGTGAGGACTTCAAAATCCAACACCATAATTTCACGCCTTATGGGCCCAAGATGAATGGGGCAGTTGAGGCTTCCAATAAGAACATCAAGAAGATTGTTCAGAAGATGACCATATCATACAAGGATTGACACAAGATGCTCCCCTTCACACTGCATGGTTATCGGACTTCTCTATGCACATCTATTGGGGCAACCCCGTTCTCTTTGGTGTATGGGATGGAAGTTGTGCTCCCGTTTAAGGTAGAGATTCCCTCTTTAAGAATCCTAGTAGAGTCAGGATTGGAAGAAGTAGAGTGGGCCCAGGCATGCTTTGACCAATTAAATCTTATCGAGGGTAAGAGATTGGCTGCCATGAGCCATGGGCGACTATATCAGAGCAGAGTAAAAAGAGTTTTTGACAAAAGAGTGTGCCCGCGTAAGTTAAGCGAGGGGGACCTTGTGCTGAAGAAAGTATCACAGGTTCAAAAAGATCACTGAGGTAAATGGGCCCCAAACTATGAAGGACCGTTTGTGGTGAAGAAGGCTTTCTCAGGAGGAGCGTTGTTGCTCATGAACATGGATGATGAAAAGCTACCTTCGCTTGTGAATTTCGACATCATCAAGCAATATTATGTGTAATACTTAGGGCAATTCAAAGGCTCAATATTGGGACCTCCTCAAGGACTCATTAAGATCTCCACGTGTTTTTTTGTAAAACGATAATCGTAGCATTAATAAATATGGATTGATGATTTGTATCTCTCCCTTTAATGTTGTGTCCTTTGCACTCTTTTATTGTTGTTGGGCATGAACATACACTCTCATTTTTGCTCACTCACACGATCGGTATTCCGAAGCCACTCGACACGTTCAGCACGGGTGTCATAAGCGTTAAGTAAAATTGAAACGAAAAGAGGAAATCATGACACATGTTTAATTATTACCTTTAACGTTCGATCATAAACATGCATGCATCTGCATCTTACAATCAAAGTATCTTGTAATGGGGAAATGAAGGAAGGGTCGCTTTGGGTGATGGTCAGCACCACACCAACTTAGGTAAGCCCAGGGGAAAATGGAAAGGTAATACGAGCATCTCGTAGCATTTTTTTCCACTTTTTCATGTTGATATTCTTTGTCAAAGCATTAGAGCAAATGCTAATAGGTGTTAGATCCACAATTAGATTTGCTCACAATCGAGGAAAGGTATTAGGAAGGATGAGACGGTGAAGCCTCGACCACGACCCCGCGTCCGGCTAAAGATGTTAAAGAAGCACTCCTAGGAGGCAACCTAGTATCTCTAAAACTTTTCTCTTTAATTTGATTTTTTATGCTTTCCGTTGTGAGTTAGGATTGTTCTTTTTCTTGAATTATCTTGTGAATTCGCCTAAAAGTTTACACATGATAATAAGGCTTAGAAGGGAAATATATATAATAATGATGATAACAAAAGAAAATTTGCAACAAAAAAAATTAACTCGCCTGGACGAGCATGGCTAACGAAAAAATAAAAAGGGGGAGGGGTGAAATCAGATTTCACCCCATCTTCCCCCATTCTCTTCAAAACTGCCCAAAAGCTCCACAAGGACCTACGGGGCCTCCATTTTTGCAGCAACTTCAAGATTTTTCTGCACCTTTGTGTCATTTGTTGCATTCCTTTCATCCCACTCAAGTAAGTGTCATCTCCATCTAATTTTACCTTTTCCTTGTGATGTTTGGTGCTTTGTTGTTTTGTTTGCAATATTTGTGAGATGAGTTATGTGCAAACCGATGATCAAAATGCTTGGATTGGTGGCTGTAATGGATGGCTCTAGGCCTATCCATGATTCTTTTATGAATTTTCATGTCATATTGCTCCTTATCCCTCATTTATACCTGTTTTAACATGCACACACCAACTGTTTAATGAAATGTCACAATGACTATTCTATGTGATTTTGAAGCTTGAATGGGTAATGATCTTTACACATGTTCAACCATTATTTTAGGTGCATGATAAACTTAGGTTGTTAAATTAAATGCCAAGGGTATGAACTAAGCTTGAAGTTTTGGACATTGCTTTAGATGCAATTACATAAGTCATATGAATGCTTAAAGTTGTTTGAATTGAATTGGCCTAATTGTTTGGTTAATCTTGTTGCACCAAGGTAGGTACATTGCGCATAAATTGACTTCTTGGTTGCTATACTTGGGATAACTAAAATAATATGGTTATGTATCTCATGCAAAATAATTTTTATGCTAAATTTTAGTTGGATGTGTCTTTGTAGGCGATGGCTTTGAAGAAGCTTTATGTTAAAAGGGCTAGGAAGGCCATCGCAGGGGAGGGATCCAGTGCAGCCCCGCAAGCGTAAATTGAGTTTAATGGACACCATTTCCAAAGCGAGGAGCATCAGCGTTGTTTCAAAGTGATTAAGGATTGGTCTTTTCTCAAGGAAAGGCGAGTCCAACTAGCAGAAGGAAAGTACCCAGAATTCCAGGCAGAGGTTGCCAAAAGGCATTGGACCCAGCTGACAAAGCCTATGACTAAGTATGACCCTGAGATAGTAATGGAGTTCTATGCAAATGCCTGGCCCACTGAAGAAGAAGTTATGGATAAGCGCTCCTGGGTGTGAGGCCAATGAATCCCCTATGATGAAGATACTATCAACCAATTCCTGGTGCATCCGTTGATCTTAGAAGAAGGACAACGTTGTGAATACGCTGAAAGAAGAAGCCAGGTCTCAGGTGATGCAATCCTACCCCGCAAGGGCATTGGATAGAAGACTCCAAGTACATTGGGCTAGAGATCCAAGGGAAGGCCCTAGGGTTCTCATAAGTCTTAGGGTAGATTTCGAGCCCATGGGCAAAGTATAAGCCCGCTTATCTTTGTAAATATGAGAATAGGTTTTTCCTTCGTTTGGGCCTTGTATTTTAGCCATTCTAGTAGTATAGGGTTTTAGCCTTGTATTTCGTGGCATTTTGAGTAGTCTTTGTAGTAGGGACTTTTTTTGTATTTTCATGTTTTTTGGCATATGGGTGAGCTTAGCTATTATAGGGGGTGTGTAGCTAAGCTCTAGCTTCTCATCTCAAGGAGGTGAACTTAGCTATTAGAGAGGTGTGTGTAGCTAAGCTTTAGCTTTTTTAGGAATCTCCTTAAGGAAGCTTCTCAAGGAGGTGAGCTTAGTTATGAGAGGGGTATGTGTAGCTAAGCTCTAGCTTCTCAAGGAAGTTTTCTCAAAGAAGCTTCTCAAGGAAGTTTTCTCAAGAAAGCTTCTCAAGGAAGCTACCTAGTCTATAAATAGAAGCATGTGTAACACTTATTGTAACTTTGATGAATGAGAGTCTTGTGAGACACAACTCAAAGTTCAACTACTCTCCCATTTTCTTCCTTCAATTTCGTGCTCCCCCCTCTCTCTTTCTCTCCCTCTTTCTTTTCCTCCATTGAAGCATCCTCTCCAAGCTTCTTATCTAAGGCTCATGTTGGTGGTGAAGCTCCTTCTTCCATGGCTTATTCCCTAGTGGATGGCGCCTCCTCTCACCTCTTCTCCTTTGTCTTCCACTGCATCTCCATGGTGGAAAATCACCATTAAAGGACCTCATTGAAGCTCAAAGATCCAGCCTCCATAGAAGCCCCACAAGCAAGCTTCCATCATCAGGTTTTGATGAAGAGGCCATAGGCCAGCTACTGTGTTCCTCGAGACAGGATTTTGCACGAAAGGTTACCGAGAGGCGGGTGTAGATCATGCGCACTAGCATGACCACTTTGAACCAAATTTGAATGACGCTTCTGCTCAGCAACATCCTTCCCAGTGACCATAATTTTGATCTCCTGCTGCCTAAATGCCAGTTGGTCTATGCTATCCTAACCCAGATCATTGTTCATGTAGCATAGCTTATCCCGAATGTCATCTACCAATTTATAGGTATTGCACCTCTGAGACACCCAGTGGACCCATAAAAGTCTGATATGGCACTGGAATTTAAAACATTGATCACAGGCCTCTGCCAGTTCTATGGGGTACCGATCACGCCTACAAAGCTCATTCAGCCCTCCATCAACAGGTCTTTCATTGAGAAGTATTGTATGCCAAGGCAGGCACAGCAGCCGGGGCAAGACTAGCAGCAGACGCACCACCACCGCCTCCACATCAGCCATTGTCCCTAAAGTCCATCTCGGTTCACATGCAGAGGATGGAGCTCCAGATGCATGCATACATGCAGCATTTGGCTAACCAGTAGGCGGCAAAGCATAGAGGTTAGGTGCAATTGAATGATAACTTCTATCAGTATATACTGCACCAGCAACGCCAGGACCCCAACCCTTACCCGTGGCCTACTCCCAAGCAGTTTGTAGAAGCATATGTTGTATGAAGCTTTTGATGATGCCAAAAGGATGAAAGCTATTCAAGATTGATCAAAGTCAAGATCAAGAATTCAAGAGAAACGATTAACAATTAGTCCATTGTATGTTAAAAGAATCCCTTAAATGAGACTACAAAGGTTTGGCCTTAGGTTAATTCTTCAAAACATCTTACAAAAGTTTTTAAGTAAAACTTTGTTTTGAAAATATGTTTTTCTCTCTGGTAATCGATTACTAGAAGCAAAAATAAGTTTTAACCAGTTTCAGAAAACATTTGAATTTGAATTTTGAATGTGTAATCGATTACAAAGAGATTGTAATCGATTACCAGAGTCAAAATTGTTTTAAACAAGCTTTCAGGAAGTTTTGAATTTAAATTTTAAACCTGTAATCGATTACACAACTATTACAACAGTTGTGTAATCGATTACAAGTCACAGAATTTTGAAATTCAAATCTGAAGAGTCATAACTCCTCAAAATTAACTGTGTAATCAATTACCACATATCTGTAATCGATTACCAGTGAGGAAATTTTGAAAATAATTCTAAAAAGTCACAACTGTTCACAAGTTTTGAAAGGCCACCAAAGGCCAATAAATATGTGACTTGAGTTCAAAATTCTTGAGAGTTTTTCTGAACAATAATTGTCCTATCCTCTCAAAAGAAAGCCTTGACCAAACACTTGCAAAATCAATAAGGATTCTTATAAGATCTTCATCTTGTAACATTCTTCTCTATAAGAAATCTTCTTCTTACTTCGAAGCAAACAACTATTATGCATGACTACAACGTCTTTTGCTTAAATACTTCTGATACTTCCATGTCGATATCCGTTTGTTCTTTTTTACATGTTTCACTTTCTTGGCTTTCACCAGTTGCTGGTCGGATAGCAAGGTCGCTCGAATGAAATTAGTGTCCTTATCTTTACTTACCTTTTCATTTTCAATAAAAGATAAGTAAAGAGGGACAACTGTCAGACCCTAATTTTGTCCAGGGGCTATCATTCATTGATGTTTTGATTCTCGCTAACCGAACTACGTTGTTCGACACTAGTTACCGCACAAGACAAAAGATCGTTCAATGTTTTGATCAAGAATGCAAAAGATACCAAAAAGAAGGGGCAAAAGGGTCTTTTCATTGAGTTTCCTGAACTCTAGCTCGCCCAGGCTAGCCTCTGGCTTGCTTGGGCCCCGAAAAGACTTCAGGGTGAAGGAACCAACTCACCTGGGCGAGCCAATTGCTTCATGAGTAAGTCTCAGCTTGCCTTCAGGTGGTTGTCCATGGAACTTGTGCACAATATATTTTTTTGGGATTCTTTGACGTTTAAACTACAAAAAAAAATGTGTCACGGATATTAGTAATGTGTTGGACATAATTTAAAAAAAATGCAGAACATGGGCACTTAAGCTTTGTTGCAAGGATCCAAATCATAGTTTTTTTTTTAATTTTGTTCTCCTATTTTGAGGTGGTTGTCCATGGAATTAGTGCATGATATTTTTTTTTTTGGATTCTTTGACGTTTAAACTATGGAAAAAATGTGTCATGGATATTAGTATTGGACAAGTGGCCTTAATAACTTAAGAGGGGGGTGAATTAAGTTTCAAATTTTCCCACTAACAAACTTTAACCCTTTTTTAAATGATATATGATAGGCTCAGAATGAACAAGAAAAAGAAGAAGCAATCAATTTAATAATGTTCTTTTAACTACACAAGACAGAGTAATCTGCAATAAAATAACTGAGATAAGGAAAGAGAGAAATGCAAACTCAGTTTATATTGGTTCGGCCACTTTTCGTGCCTACGTCTAGTCCTCAAGCAACCCACTTGAGATTTTCCACTAACTTTGTAAACTCTTTACAACTTATGAACACACATTGGGATCCCTCTCCCTTGTGTTTAGGATTCTCACAAGTCAAGAGACAAACAGTCTCTTGATCACAACAATGTTTTTAGAATGTACAGAAGAATTTTTCTCTTTTAGAGATGATAATACAAGTTGAAGATCTTAGAAGAATACTCAATTGATTTGCAAGTGTTTGGCCAATAGTTTTTTAGAGAGCATTTGACAATTAATTTCTCTTTTTAAAATCTCTCTCTACTTTTCAAAGTCAGACACACACATATATAGGCTCATTGTGCCTTTTCAAAATAGTTTGAAGAGATATGTCTTTTCAAAAAAGCTTTTCTGAAATTTTCTCACTGGTAATCAATTACAGGATTCTGGTAATCGATTACACAGTTATATTTCTAAAGAGTCATGACTTTTCAAAGGTTTTTTGGAAATCCAATCACTGGTAATCGATTGCAGGATTCTGGTAATCTATTACACAGATCAAAATTCAAACGGTTTTGTGTCGTTAGTCAAAAATATCTTCTAGTAATCAATTACACAGTCTGATAATCGATTACCAGTTCAAAAATATCTTTTTGAACTGATTTATCCTTTGATAAAAGAGTGTTTGATACTAAAGATGTTGAGGCCAAACTAAAGCAATCAAATTGAGATTCTTTAAACAAATTTACTAAATTCTTATATTAGATTTACTTGATCTTGTTCTTTTGACTTGATTCAATCCATGCTCATCAAGTAACCTTTTTGGCATCATCAAAACCTACATGATATTCATTCACAAATAGTAATGTGTTGGACATAATTTAAAAAAAAATGCAGAACATGGGCACATAAGCTTTGTTGCAAGGGTCCAAATCATAGGTTTTTTTAAAAAAAAAAAATTGTTCTCCTATTTTGAGGTAGTTGTCCATGGAACTGGTGCACAATATATTTTTTTGGGATTCTTTGACGTTTAAACTACGGAAAAAATGTGTCACGAATATTAGTAATGTGTTGGACATAATTTAAAAAAAATGCATAACAAGAGCACTTAAGCTTTGTTGCAAGGGTCCAAATCATAGTTTTTTTTTATTTTCTTCTCCTATTTTGAGGTGGTTGTCCATGGAACTGATGCACGATAAATTTTTTTTGGATTCTTTGATGTTTAAACTATAGAAAAAAATGTGTTACGGATATTAGTAATGTGTTGGACATAATTTAAAAAAATGCAGAACATGTGCACTTAAGCGTTGTTGCAAGGGTCCAAATCATAGTTTTTTTATTTTGTTCTCCTACTTTGAGGTGATTGTCCATGGAACTGGTGCACAGTATATTTTTTTAGGATTCTTTGACGTTTAAACTACGGAAAAAATGTGTCACAGATATTTGTAATGTCTTGGACATAATTTTAAAAAATACAGAACATGGGCACTTAAGCTTTGTTGCAAGGGTCCAAATCTTAGTTTTTTTATTTTGTTCTCCTATTTTGAGGTGGTTGTCCATGGAACTGGTGCACGATATATTTTTTTTGGATTCTTTGACTTTTAAAACTATGGAAAAAATGTGTCACGGATATTAGTAATGTGTTGGACATAATTTTAAAAAAAATGCAGAACATAGACACTTAAGCTTTGTTGCAACAGTTAAAATCATAATTAATTGGAATTTTGTTTGTTGCGTGTAGCCATTCATTGTTTAATAGCATGCACTGATAATGTGCGGAGACCTGCATTAATAAAAAAACACCTTTAATCAATCGCATAGGGTTTATTGGTTATGTGCAGTTGTTCATTATGCAATCATATGCAATGATACTTGGCATGCAAGGTTGTCTTGGACATAGCTTTTGTCTAAATGTTAGGCCTAGAGATTCCAAAGGCCATTAGAAAAACCATCTTATTGTCATGCCTCGTGATTCCAATTGCCATTAAAATGAAAACCTTACTCTAACGCCTTGAGATTCCAAAACCCCTTTGCATAACTTTCTTATTGTCATACCACTAGCTTCCAAAGCACACCTACCTCAATATTTAAATGCATGATATCACCCTATTCTTTGCATAGTTACATCAAAGTGTCAGTGAGCCAAAAAAGAATAGTGCAAAAAAATGAGTTCAGCCCCAATTTGTGTGTTCGTTTATGTCAATGTTGAGATCACCAGCAATTCAACTGGAAACACAATTTTCACCAGTGACAACACAAGATGTTGATGTATCGTCTGCAATTACTTCAATTGGGTATCGTTGTCCTATACATGAAATGAATGGACATGTTGAGTATGCAACATGTCCAATTACTGATGAAGAAGATGTTTGGTGCATGTTTAATACATTTGAAAACATGTGAAGTGTAATATGTATGGAACTTAGAGTTGAAGTTCATACTTCACCATCACTGTCTCATACTAATGACCTAATTTGGATGGAGATGGAGCAGAAGTTGAATAGTTCCATGAAATTAGAATAAACTATTTAACATATGTTGTTGTATTTCTTTTAATTACTTGTTAGTTTTTATTATGTATTTGGTGTTTGTTTGATGTGTTTGTATGATGTTGTTCGGTTGTCATTTTTGTTTGTCACGAGGGTACTCAAATAAATTGTAAAATTAAAGGAGCATGAAGATAATGTAAGTCAAAAAGTTCAACATTAGTTAATTGCTATTTTCATCATACAACAAATTTTACTACTTAATCCCCATAATGGTGTAATGTTCCACATGGAGGGCGTCTCCTATTACGTCCTAGATTTCGACATGGGCGTTCATCTGGTATATCATGCAGTGATGGATTATTCTCTTCAACATCTTGGCTAAACATCAAATTGAAACTTGGTTCCACTTTGTTCTGTAGGCTATGAATGTATTCACAAGCTGACGTTGGCGTGCCACAATCAGTTCCAAAAACATTGCTCAGGAAATCATCTGGTAGGACAATCGGTGGAGTGTAGTACATGTTTGAAGCACCAGGAAAAACATAATCCGTCATTGGGGGACAAATTGGTGTGTATGTGGTGGAACATAATCTGTCATGGGGGGATTGGTGTGTATGCATGATTACATTCTGGTTGCACGATGTTTGTTGTCCTTGATGATTGACCAGTTTCGAAATTCATTGACAATCCACTTGGTAGTTGCATATTTAAAAAAATAATAGTATTACTTTGATACCATGCCATGCATTCATGAGAATGCTTTGCATGCCCTATAATAGATTGTCCCTGTAAAGCCATTGATTGACATTGTTTCCAATACCTTATCCACTTTGCATGTTTTTTCGCCCAATTTGTGTCAGTTTGACCTCGCATGTTGATTTTGTGAAGTTTGTCCATGTTTCTTGGGGGATCTGGTATGTCTTGTTGGAGGTGGAATTGAAGTTTAACTATATCCGCTTAGTGCCATTCTACTATCGAGAAACAAATTAGAGGGGTGCAGGCTGTCCATATGGAGGAGTCTATGAAAGTTGTTGACTCTAAAGCATCCAAAAAGTGGATATATGGATTTCACAAGAACTGAAATAATACAAAATGAATAATTAATTGATTATTAAAAACACAAAACTCAACATTATTTTTATGTAACTAATAGTTTATTTATTACCTGTTCAGCTGTCATGTAGTCTAATCTCATTCTATAATCGATGACATCTCCATGTGGTGTACCAGTAAAGCTTAATCCACTGCCACTCCATCTAATAAATAATAAATAATTTTTTTTATTCAATACATAGTATGTTAACCATATAACAATGAATTTAAGACTCATATTACCTTGTAACCAACAGATATGATGGTGTCCAATTAACTCTTGATGTAATGAAAGGCATGTGATACCATGCCCAAGATTGCAACAATGACGCACACCGCCCATGGTTTTGGCATCAGGGTCAATGGCCCTACACATTTCCCTATACAGCGTTGCTAGACAAGCAGAGCCGCAACTATACCGCCTAACTCAGTTGAGATCAACCAAAACAGTGACATATTATCTTGCAACCACTTAAGCCACAAATTAGCCACAAAGTGTAAGCTTTACAATGTGCTTCTAACTGCTACTATGTTGGTTCCGAGGGAAGCAGCGACATACTATCTTGCAACCACTTAAGCTTAATGGAAGAGCCTATTATTGCTTCTCCCTTTGGTGGAACAACACCCAAATATTGTTCACACATTTCCTCCCAATCATAGTAGGTTGCACCAGTGATTGGCCTACCGTCCACCCTTATGCCAAGATGCAGTGCTACATCCTCCAGTGTAATTGTACATTCTCCAATAAGAAGATGAAAAATGTGCATCTATGGTCTCCATCGCTCAACAAGTGTCACTAAATGATAATCAATTTTGAAGTGGTGTAATTTTGCCACATCAGTATGAGCAAGCAACAGCTCAATTAAAGGATGAGGAGCGAGCATCGAATGACAATACGAAATGATTATTGGTGGTTGTCCCTATAAAACAAAAGTTATCATTTCATAATTGTCACGACAATGAAAGGTTATAATATCATCTAATTGGTACTTACCATGTTTTGTATCTTTGAAGCTCGGTGACAATTTTGTTTCCATAACAACGTTGTTGCCTGCATTCTCCCTTTACATGATTGACAATTTAGTTACTGATATTCAAAATGAACCGATGAGTGTAATAAGTTGTATGGTCTGAGATGTTTTTTATAGGCAGAGAAAAATTTGTGCATGCACTATTCACAATACTGTGCGCTATTGTTCATGTCAGGAATCCTACAACAATACTATGTGTGTCAGAACACTGTTCACATCATTGTGCGCATCAAGAATCATGCAGACACTGTTCATGTCATTGTGCGCATCAAAACACTATTCACGTCACTGTTTATGTCATTATGCACGTCAAAACATTGTTCACGTCACTGTTCATATCATTGTGCGCGTCAAAACATTATTCACATCATTATTCATGTCACTACACGTCAGAACATTGTTCACGTACTGTAGATCAATTTTTTACCACAAAAAATGCCAATGCACTATTCACGACACTGTTCACGCAATTTTGACTGCAAAAACTATCGGTGCACTGTTCATGACACTGTGGAGGCAATCTGGACCGTTAAAATTGTTAGCATGATGGCAACCATTGGATCTATCCATAGTCACGACACTATAAATAGGTCTCCAAACGTATTCTTCTACACACAAAAAACACTTCACAACAAAAGTTTCAAATCACTCTCAGTCTCCAAACCAAATAACTCTCAGTCTCCAAACCAAAACACTCTCAGACTCCAAACCTAATCACTCTCAGTCACCATGGCAAGCAAAAATGAAAACGTCCCTGCCCTAGTCTACTATGATGCCTATGTAGCCAACTGTGACGAGGGCGTTGAGTTTAAGGGCAGAAACAATGTACTTGTTTCAATGAGGAGAGGCATCATCTTGAATGCCTTGAAAACAAAAATCCAACATAAGATGGGCCTAACCGAGGTCAAACCATAACCACAATCATTTATCGATACCCCATTTCTGCTGGGTCTAGCATGTTCAATTACTAGGTTGTTACCATTAGTGATGATGAGGATATTGATGGCATGTTCGATGTCTATAATTGACATCAATGCTTAAGTGGCTTTTAGTTGCTCATACAATATTAACAATAACCTTCTTCTACCGCCAATGTCGAAACAACCGTTCAATCACCACAAATTTATGAAACACCATACACTGACTACCATACTCAAACACCATACACCTTACACACCAATCTCGTACAAGACCACAAATGATTATTACATCCCTCATTTTGAACCCACCGAATTTGATACCCACATTAGTTCATACACACAACTGCTTAGTGGATCGTCAAACTACCATGAGACGACTCCCCAACTAAATGAGCCCTCCTAACTAAATGTCGACCCAACTACTGATATCCATGTTGCTTAGTCTGAAAGCAATGAAATGTCACATGATTATCATGCTCAAAATGGGTTGCCGAATGAAGTAGTTGGTGACTTCAATGACGACGAAGATGAAATTTTCGTGGACGACAACAACAACGACGAAAACGACGATAATGACATATAGTTCCTTTTCCAACTACCATCAACTGAAAATGTCTATCATCCATATTCAAATAGCACTGATGTTGGTGACAGCCAAGTGCCTAACAACCCCGACTATAGGCATTTTTTGGACCAACAACAACAATCTGACTCGCACGATGATGAGTTGTATGTTGATCAGTGATTTCATCAATTGGAGGACCTGAAACACGCGGTAAAAATGTGGCACATTAAGAACCATGTGAATTTCAAAGCCAAGAGGTGTGCGAAGGATACATGGGTCTTATGTTTCCTAGCTAAAAAGTGCCAATGGAAACTTAGAGCATCCGGAAAAAAAATCTAAAAGTTTGGGAAATTAGAATGATAGAAGGGCCTTACACATGTGTCATGCGAACCATTTCACAAGATCACAATAAGATGGATTCAAAACTTGTAGGAAAAAATATCCTTGCGATGGTTGAAGAAAACAAGCAACTAACCATTCCTACATTCATCGCATTCGTAAGACAAGAGTTCAGATACACCATCACATATCGTAAAGCATGACTGACAAAACAATGGGCCCTCGAGCAGGTATGTGGTAATTGGGAAGAGTCATACAACATACTTCCCAAATACCTACAAGCTTTGCAACTTTTCATCCCTGACACAATTGTCAAGATTCAAACTATTCCTACACTGGACGAGTCCAACCAACCAATCCCAAACAAGGTCATATTCCATCGACTTTTTTGGCCATTTAAGGCATGCGTTAATGCGCTTGCATTTTGTAAACCCATTATGTAAATCGATGGAACATGGCTATATGAAAGATACAAAGGGACGTTGTTAATTGCAGTTGCACAAGATGACACTAACAACATATTTCCATTGGCATTTTCCATTGTCGAGGGTGGGACAGCAGATGGGTGGCACTTTTTTTTGCAAAACTTGAGAACACATGTGACACCATAACATGGTATATGCTTAATCTCTAACGGGCACGAGTCAATCAAAAGTGCATACAGATGACCTGACAGTAGGTGGGCAGTAGACAACTCGTCACATGTGTTCTGTATTCGACACAGAGGCCAAAACTACAAAAAAAAAACAATTCAAAAATAAGGACGAAAGAAAAAGCGTCTTGAGTATGGGTAAGATATTTTGTTTATATTCTAACACACAATATTTAATTATTTAACATTAAACTAACATTCAGATTTAATTTTTTTTTTTCAAACTACAAGGTATGTCATGACTCAACCAGAGTTACTAGAAGACAACCTGCACAACACATCATGGCTTGATCAAATACCAAGGAAGCAATGGACCTTGGCATGAGATGACGGAAAACGGTAGGGAGACATGACCACTAATTTGGCAAAGTCACTAAACTTGGTGCTAAAAAAAATTTGAAATTTTCCAATCACAGCCTTGGTCAGAGCCATGTATGAGAAGTTAAACAAATATTTTTGTTGATCGTGGGACTAAGGCTAATGCAATGATCACCTTCGGACAAGTGTACACACTTATTGCAGCCAAATTCATCACTGGAGAGGAAACTAAGTCCAATACTCACTTCGTTCAACAGTTTGACCGCCAAAGATTTCAATTTCAAGTTGAGGAAAGAGTGAATACAAGAGAAAGGCGTCGAATAGGGAAATTCACTGTCAGACTGGATCAAAGAACATGTGATTGTGGGAAACTTCAAAAGATGCAAATGCCATGTGCACATGTAATTACTGCATGTAAGCAAATCAATATAGATTACTTGTAATATGTTAGTCCAATGTACACATTGGATTACGTGTCAAGTGTTTACAAAGTCTCGTTAACAGACATGTGTCATCATGATTACTGACCACCATATGAAGGACCACAATTATGTGTCAATCCAGCCATGAGGAGAAACAAAAAAGATCGACCAAAATCTACAAGAACATGAACTAATATGGATGAGAGAGAAAGAGGTCAACCAAAACGGTGTTCATTAAAAAATAGGTGTCTCCACTGTCCCGGAAGTTCAAGTCAAGCAAATTAATTTTTTTTTACTATCAATGTATTTCATTTCACATCATTCATAAATTAATAAAATATTCTTCAACTGTACAATTTAATATTAATGTAGATCTTTAAAAACAAATTTACACTGTAATATTTTTAACCAATTTTGTTTATATTATAATCTTTTCCAATTTTATTAATTTTCTTTATTTATATATATATTTTTTAAAAAATTAAAATTAAAAAAAAAGTCATGTTGACCCGAATTCTCAACATTAAAATGCAATTTTTTTTAATTTACATTATGAATAGTAAAATTATATTAGTGTAAATAATGGGGTATATATATATTTTGGTATTTTTTTTATACCAGGGAAAAGAAAGTCCTAGGAATTCCAGTGATGCCACTTCCTGTCCACATGACACATACACGTGGATCCATTTCCGCTCCCCTTTTGTTTTTTTCTCATTTGTATGCATGATTTAGTACCACAATAGAAATAAATAAATAAATAAACTACTTCCTTAAACCCCACCACTATATAAAAGGACCCCACCTCACAGACTCACCCTCACCGCCAGCACCAGATAGATTCAGGATTCTCAGCCCCTGTCCACAAAAGCGATCAAAGAAGGAAACTAAACCAAACCAAACCACTGTCCCACCCTCATCCGTGAAACCCTTCTTGTGTGACACACCAAACTCCACCACTGATGAAAGCCCTCACAAGCTCTTGTTCCAAGACCGTCGTCGACACCCTAGGACCCTTTTCTCCCAGAGTTTGCCTTCGTGTTTCTTATAGACCCGAATTCTGCTTCACCCTTCGTTCCAAAAATGAGAAAAAGGGTTGCAATTCATTGCTCCTGAAACTGGTTCGGAACAAGGGTGTTGTTTACCCGGTTCATGCAGTGCCACCAAAGAACCAGGTTTGTTTTCTTCTTCTATGCGTAGTTTCCCACTTTTTATAATCAAATGTTAATTGTTAGTTTCGGTAGTTTTTGTTAGCAGGGATCAAAACTGCGATCTTTCTCCTATTTTCTTCTTTCTTAAGTACTCAACCAACTTTATATCTCGCTTAGTTTCCCATTTTGTTTTTCTTTGTTGGAACTATCATGGGTCTTTTGTTCTGGTCTTCTTGGGGTGTTTGCATGTTTGGAACATGATTGCTTTCTGGTGGGGGTGATTCTTTTGTTGGGTTCTCAAAATATGCTTCTTTTTCTTTTCTTGCTCTTTTTTTTTCTTTCTTTCCTTTTTCTGAAATTTCGTGTTTTCTAGTCTAACGACTCAAAAGTTGAGCTTGTCCAGTTTTCTCTCACCTTTTTGTTGCATTTTTATACTTTTAATATTTTCCCTTTTGAATGAGTATGCGTAGATCCAAAACTTGCTGCTGAACATTTCGTATTACTGCTATGCTAGACTTCTTTCTTGGTTCTGATTCCATTGTCGCTTTCTTTTTTTGTTTCCCTTTTTTGGGAATGATTATTAATTGAAATGTTTGGCGACTTCAACAACAATTTTGTTTTGTTTTTGTTTTTTATAGCTTGGCACGATTCTTTCCAGGACATTTCGTGTTTGAAGTTTTAATCTGTTGCTTTGATGTTACTGGTGGAGCCTCTTTACTGTCTTGAGAATTTATTTCAATGATTTTGTATAATTCAAGAGGATATGAGCCAAACTAAAGACAAAACTTAGATGAAGTTTCTTAATACTTTTAGTACTGTTTTTCAATCGTAGTTGGAGTTTCACCTCAATAATTAGTGTAATAAATGTTTGCATTAAAAATTAGCATATATTACCTAGCTGAAACTCCTATTCTGTTTGGAGAACAACACTAAAAGTAGCAAATCCTGATTGCAGAACAACACTAATGGTATTCTAAGAACTACATCTAAGTTTTGTTCCCAAACTACTTCTAAGAACTACATCTAAATTTTCTGTTATGTGGGGAAATTTGTGAAGAAATGGTTGTCTGGTCGTTGTATATACATTAAATAAATTGAGAATGTAAGAGATTTTGGCATGTTTGATGAGACTGTCTTGGCCTGAATAAAATGTTGCAGGTGGACTTGGATACTGCGGAGCCTCAAGCTCAACAAAGTGAACAAACAAGTGGGTTTTAATGGCCTTCTGTATTTTTTTCTACTACATATATATGCTGTGGAACTCAAAATCCCAACACTTTTATTTGCTGTGCAGATGAATCAAAGTTTGTTCGTGTATCTTTTCAGTTAGAAAAGAATTGTAACTTCGGTGAACAGTTTCTTATCGTTGGAGATGATCCTGTGCTTGGTTCATGGGACCCTTTAGAAGCATTACCCATGACATGGTTTGAAGGACATGTATGGGCCGTGGAGCTGGTGAGTAAAATCTGTTCAGAATTTTAAAATATTGTCGGATTGAAAACTTTTATAAATGTTGTTTTTGCTTCCTTTGTGTAATCAGGATATGCCTGCTGGAAAGTCATTCCAGTTCAAGTTCATACTGAAAGGAAAAGGGGGGGATATTATTTGGCAGCCAGGGTTGGATCGAATGATCCACACTTGGGAAACTATGAACAGAATAATTGTTCTTGAAGATTGGGAGAATGCAGAACTTCAGAAAATAATAGAGGAAGATCAACTTGCTGAGCCAAATGAGGAACCCCAGGTCGACTTAGAAGTGCCGACTTTAGCTGAAACTTTGGAGAATCCTCAAGAGGAACTGGATTCCAATGCATCCGAAATATCAGCTGTTGAAGATACCCAAATTCATGCAGAGGAGAAACCACTTGCTGAACCAGTCATGCAACAAAACACTGATACTATTTCTTCCTCTATCGAAAAGCCAATGGCTATTGTTGCAGAAAATATAAGTTCTTCGGAAGATCTCATCAACAGTACAAGCCATAAAAGTAATAAAAAGAATATAATACTTCAACCAAAAGAAGAATCTGCAGATAGTCCAGGAAACGATGATATAATACATGATCTTGGACACAATGGAAATGCTGCGTCACTCGAAAATCAGGAAAAGACAATTGTGGAAAGCAGCTTATTTGATCTTGAAGGAGGTCCTGTTCTTGTACCTGGCTTAATAATAGAACCAACTGAGCCAACTGATCAAGCGGGTCAAAGTGAAGTTCAAGAGATGACTAACACGGACACTTCAGTTGGAGCTTTTGAAACTCAGGATCAGAACATACCCGAGGTAAACGCTTGATGATGAGTGTGGCCTTCCCTTTCTCCTCTCCTTCTAACCTTTTTCCCTTCTTTACTTGTCCACAACTACCTTTGGCAGAGAATTGCTTGATTTCTTTTGAGGAACAAGTTGTTTGGAGCTTAGGGGTTGAACTTTGAAATCCTGTGTGAGGATATGTGATTAAATAATAAACAGAAGTATCCTGTTCTGTTTGTATCATCATCTTTGTTTTATCAATGAAGGGAATTTTGTCCATCTCCATGGTGCATCAGCTTGTTTCTCATACATAATGAAAGCATATAAAGTCTAAGAAGGGAAAGAGGAAAAAATGTTTCTATTTTAGTTGTTTCCATTAATTAAAGGAATCTTAACCATTAATGAACTGCTCCTACAATATGGTAAAATGTTAGTAAGATTTAACAATTAGTTTTTGGTTGTTTGAATAACAGAAGCTATAACAATTGCCAAAAATTTATTGAGGGTCTGGAACTGATTAGAAAGACTAATCAAACATTCCATCTAGCATTGCCATAAATTATATTCACATCTTATAATACAAGTTTCCCCATTATATAAATACAATAACTCCTTACCCTTGACTGCAAGTGACTGTCACGTGTTTTGCAATAAATTTCCAATAAAATTTCCCCATTATATACATAAAATAACGCCTTACCCATGTCTACAAGCATCTGACACTAGTTTTGCTATAAATTTCTGATAAATGTAGAGCTTCATAGGGATGGGCAGTTTTGACCATTGTTTAAGGAAGTGTATAGAAACTCGCCTTGGGTAGTTTGAGCGTGTGTGCAGAAGAGATATACCAATTTCTAGAGGTAGGGAGATATTAAGAGTAATATTGGCTTGTTAGAAATATTCTCTATATATAGAGCACTTATCTAATGTCAATGTGTGTTGTATCATTTTAATCAAATACGATGAGTTACTTTGTTGGTACTTCTCTCCTCTTCTTTGAGCTCCATGATGTGTGACCACATTTATTTGCATCTCTTCTCACTTTTCTAATAGGAGAAACCAATAAAAGTTATAGGCAAAATCATTGAAAAGGGTCTATTAATCAATATATTATCTATATTTACAACCGAATATTATGGCATTGTTTGGTGGTGGTTGTTTAAGGCAATTGGTAATTTTGCATTCTTTGAATCATGCAGTTGTTAAATAGTTTAATAACTCTTTAACGTTGTGCTTAAACTGAAAATGTTCAGTTCAGTAAGGAGCAAGAAACTGATGATGCCACACCCCGAGAGATAAATGCAGACATCAATAATGGGCAAGAGCTGCTTTACAATGAACAAGAGTCTCATTTGTCCCCAGAAATGGAAGGCATGCCAAACTACGAGCAAGATGATGACAATCCCTTGCAAAATGACATCAAATGGGGCCAAGAAACGGTGAAGAAGTTTCTAACAAAACTTGGATTCCTTTGATGTCAAACATACAGAACCAAGGAAAGAAACTTCTTTGAAACTGGTCATGAGTTCTGTGATCATTCTGATCCATTTGCCAAAATTTTGATTTTCCTGGGAAAGATGGCTGGGGGATCATGTTATATGATGATGGCTGTTGAGTGTATACTATGCTGCCATGTACTTAGATTGTATCATTCTTTCAGTTTTGGTCACTTCTGTAATCTGTATAGTACTAGGAGTTTCATGGGCGATAGATAGCGTTTTGGTTATGTATATAATAGTGGTAGTGACTTGTAACATGTATGTGTTGAAATAAGTTCTATGAAATGCTTGTAAGTTCTATCTTGTTTCTATTTTGTTCTTATGCTTTAAAATTATGGGAAATGTAGATGTTATGTGTTAGGAAATATTTATTTTATAATTTAAAATTTATAAAAATATATTACTTGTATTAATATAAAATAAAATATTTGTTTTAGGATTTATTACGTAAAATTAGAATTTTTATTTTTTTAGGATTTTGCTTGTAGTGAATCATTTTGATTTGTCACGAGCTTGCTATGTTTATTTCTTCTTTTTTTTCTGCACATTGGCAACGTTCACCTAATTTTACTTTGATTTTTTTGTATTGTTGTATAAGTATATATATATTTCTTCTTTAGCCAATAGATACAAGTAAAAAAAAAAATACTTTTATATTTTTCTTTAAATTTTTTCTTATTTCTACGAGAGAAAGAGCATTCGTGTTTAGAAGGGTCGAGGATTTTTTTATTGTACACGGTCAGAACCAACGGGTTTTGTCGTATCTTGGTAGAAAAGTGCAATCAGATTCTCCTCCGGTGCACAAGAGATGTTTTCTCTGGATAACGTTTACGTGTTTCAAATTAGGCTATTTAAAATTTATTCATTAAAATTATTTTCCTTTGTGATGGAAGCTTGCTTGTGGGGCTTCAATGGAGACTGGATCTTTGAGCTTCAATGGGGTTCTTTAATGGTGATTTTCCACCATGGAGATGCAGCGGAAGACAAAGGAAAAGAGGTGAGAGGAGGCGCCATCCATTAAGGAATAAGCCATGGAAGAAGGAGCTTCACCACCAAGATGAGCCTTGGATAAGAAGCTTGGAGAAGATGCTTCAATGGAGGAAAAGAAAGAGGGAGAGAAAGAGAGGGGGAGCACGAAATTGAAGGAAGAAAAAGGGAGAGAAGTTGAACTTTGAGTTGTGTCTCACAAGATTCTCATTCATCAAAGTTACAACTAGTGTTACACATGCTTCTATTTATAGACTAGGTAGCTTCCTTGAGAAGCTTTCTTGAGAAAACTTCCTTGAGAAGCTTCTTTGAGAAAACTTCCTTGAGAAGCTAGAGCTTAGCTACACACACCCCTCTCATAACTAAGCTCACCTCCTTGAGAAGCTTCCTTAAGAAGATTCCTAAAGAAGCTAGAGATTAGCTACACATACCTCTCTAATAGCTAAGCTCACCTCCTTGAGATGAAAAGCTAGAGCTTAGCTACACACCCCCCTATAATAGTTAAGCTCACCCCCATGACAAAAAAAACATGAAAATACAAAAAAAAAGTCCTTACTACAAAGACTACTCAAAATGCCTCGAAATACAAGGCTAAAACCCTATACTACTGGAATGGCCAAAATACAAGGCCCAAACGAAGGAAAAACCTATTCTGATATTTACAAAGATAAGCGGACTCATACTTAGCCCATGGGCTCAAAATATACCCTAAGGCTCATGAGAACCCTAGGGCCTTCTCTTGGATCTCTAGCCCAATCTACTTGGAGTCTTCTACCCAATGCCCTTGCGGGATAGGATTGCATCACTTTGTGTTTATTGTATGTTATATTGTATTGTTAACCCATGTTTTGTTATATTCTGAAGTTACATTACTAATGTTGTTTTGTTATTTAGTTTGAGGTTTTGCGTCTTCTTCTCATTTATTCATTTTATTTTATGTTCTAATTGTCTTAGAGAGAAAAATTGTCTTATTCATTTCTATCAATAATATGTCTACCATGGATTTACTTGTGAGTAAAACCTTTTCCTTATATATATATATATATATATATATATATATATATATATATATATATATATATATATATATATACACACACACACACACACAAACTAAAAATTCACTTCTATATTTGTTTAAATATAGGAAGGTATTTTGAGTATTTATGTTGAGTTATATTGGAACGTTGATGTTTATTGAGTATGAGTTGTAGTTTGTGAAATTGTTTACTTGTACACAATGACATCATCAAAATCTCTTGAGTTAGTTTTTTTTAATAAAAAGTCGAGACAATAGTTTATTTGAAATTGAAAAAATTAATTCTTCTTAATGTGTTACTAAGCCACATGGATTGACAAATAGGTATCATGTACTTTTAAAATTATAATATATATATATATATATATATATATATATATATATATATATATATATATTCTTCTATGATGTACAATTATTGTTTATTAATTAGGATTGACAAAGAATTTGAATATAAATGCATTGAGAATTTACTTGAGACTTATGATTCCTTTGTTTGTTGATACATACATGAGTTATAATTATGGATTAATGTTTGACGAATGTGATGTTACATCATTAGTCTATCCCGACTAGTATTCTTCTTTATGAGTTATAGCATATCTGTGTAGTACTAACGTTTTTTTTTTTACACTGTTTCTATTATTAATATTGTGTTCCAGTATTTCATAATTCTAAATCTCTTTTCATTGGACGCTACATAGTAGTATGCCTATAATTTTAATTGTTCTTGATTGAAGTACTAAAAGAAAAAATATTTTAAGTGTGATTATGCACGTGTAATCACATGTGATATGTTAAATGTTTCTACTTATAGATAATTTTGGTGGCACCTTATGATTGATGCTACTCTTTCAATGTTTTTAATTTTTCCCATATTATGATATGCAATTATTATATATGACGAACTAAATTCAATATTCATTTTACTATGCTTGAATTTACACTTTGGGAAAGACGAGTTCAAAATATCTTAAAGTGTGGGGGTGTCTTGCAAAGGAAGAGTAAAAGATCTAAAAAAGCTAAGGATTTTGGTTCTAAATTTTGTTCTTTTCTAGTTGAAGATGATCCTAACTCCCCCGTTAGAAAACAATATTGCGGATCCACTTACAAAAAGATTGGCGCGCTAACAAGTACTTGAGTCGTCGAGGGAAATAGGACTAAAACTCATTTAGTCACAACAATGGACACTCTTCTCTGTGTGATTGGTGATCCTATGAATGAAGTTCAACGGGTAACAATAAAATTATTTGTTGACTAAAGTACACCAAAATAAATAAATTTTTGCAGAGTTGTTCCATTTTTCATTCCTATGACGAGGTGAATGGTAAATTGTAGCAATATTAAGATTGAGATATTTAGATATGCAATTTTTTTGTATAAAAAAATATCTCATAATGGATCCGATGACAATTATTGTAGGGGTGAGGGTCACAAGCCACTCTTTGAGGATTCACGTAGTGAGTGTGGTGGTGGGGTCACCACTTTGAGATATGGAGTAATCTTTAAGTGACACTCACGAAACAAGATACATGTGCAATGTCATGTAATGCACAACCAGTGATTAGAACTTAACACCAATATTGTAGATGTTGTACCAAAGCCTAAATAAAGAATGTGTAGTTCAAGACAATTAAGTCTCTATATTTTTCTTGGGTGAAAGTTCATAAACACTAAGTATAAGACTCAAACCTGGAATGTTCCTTTTATTGAAATACAACATCACATGCTCTTTCTTTTATGTTTGTATACAAATTGTGTTTTGTTTAACGTTTTAAAATTTTAAATTATGTTGGGAAATGTTAGTAAATATTTGTTTTGTAATTTAAAATTTATAAAAATATATTACTTATATTAATTTTATTTTTATAAAATAAAATATTTGTTTTAGAATCTCATATGTAAAACTAAAATTCCTAGCTTTTAGGATTTTGCTTTTGGTGGATCATTTTGGTTTGTTATGAGTTTGTTACCTTTATTTATTTTGTTTGTTGTGCACGGTGGCAATGTTAACTATGTGTGATAGTTTTACTTTGAGTCTTTTTGTTGTTTCATAAGGGGTCTATGTCTATATATTTATCTTCTTTAGTCAATAGACACAAGTAGAAAAATATTTTTGCATTTTTCTCTAAATCTCTTATTTTTTGTAGAGAAAGAGCATTCGAAGGTTTGAGATCCTTTTTGCTGCACACGATCGGAATCAACGAGCTCTTGTATCTTTGGAGAGGAGCACAATCAAATTTTCATACCAATGAAGACGTTTTCTCTCTAAGGATAACTGAGTGCATTTCAAATCAGACTATTTGGTTATATTATGAAGTTATATTGTTACTTTGTTCACTTATTTAATTTGAGGCTTTGCATCTTTTTTTTTATTTTCTAACATTTTTAAATAGAAAATTTGTCTTATGCTTTAAAATTATGGGAAATGTAGATGTTATGTACATAGAATTGTGTGCGCTAATTGGTAATTCAATTTTGTAGTCTAGTAGATAATTTGAAACCACTTTGAAATCCAGTCTTCACATGGATTTATATGGTCAGATTTCTCAATTCTTGACCTGCATATTGCCAACCGCATTTTATTCTGTCAATAGAGCATCATATTGGTGGAGATTAGGAAATAATTAATTTATTGTTGTAATGTATTTTTATATTTTTTTTATATATTTGGTTTAAGAAAAATGGGAAGAAAAAAATATATCTCACATAAATTTTAATTTTTTTCTTCAATTTTTAAAAATAAAAAGGGGAAGGAAATATTTTATTTTTTTATTCTTTCACCCATAGTCTTATTTTCTCTTTCACATCTTTTAAATGTTTTTATAATATCTTTCTTATATTTCTCATAACTACAAGAAAAAGTTATAAAAATTATAAAAAAAATTCGAGAGTATTAAAAACACATTTTAATATATTTTTATTATTAATTTAATTTGGTAAAAATTAAAAAAGTATAAGAGATTCAATAAATAAATATAAAATTCATAAAATTTTGTGATCGTAAATAAATTTTCACCAACCAGATAATGTTTATTCAAAAAGGTAGAAGATGTATTCTTAATGATTAGTTTGGTTGAATAGAACAAATTAAGAAGAAATTTTAAAAAAATAATATGATTCTCACATTCTATATTATTTTAATTCACTTTTTTTTTTCAGTTTTCTTTCATACTTTTTCATTCTACAGAACCAGATCACCCGTAACGTTTCTCAAATAGCGCTAGAAATTTTCTGAGAAAAATGGTGTTAATTAATTCATCTTGAAAGCATACATGCCAGCTGTGACTGTATCAAACTACCAAAAAAGCAACCGAGTTGGGTGTAGATAATCATTATAGGTATATCATACTCGCATTTTCGGCAAAGAGAAGATCTGGGTAACATGCTGCCTCAACGGTGGTATCCGTGCAACATAGCGGCTCCGCAATCAAAGTTCAATATTTTAGGGACATGTTACTAAAATAAAAGATGAATGTTGTGGCCTGCGAACTCTGATTTACAAGGGAAAATTATAATTGAAAATGTTATCAATGTATTTTATCGTAATTTTTAACATATTTCAATATAATTTTTATTATATAAAAGTTTTAACTTTTAACACTAGTTATTTAAGGGTGAAAATAATTAATAAAAAGGTCAATGAAAAGAAGTTTACCAAAACTACTTCGAAAATTTAAACTGACAGCGGTTCGTGATATGTGTGAAGTTGACAGCGTACGACGTTGGGAGTCATAACTTTAGGCGTATCTTATCTTGTGACATGTTTGGAAGCGGTGTCAGAGATACCAGTAAGCTTTGGATTAAGATCTCCTGCAGACACTTCTTTATTAAACTACATGAATTTCAACAACCATTATATTATATTTACTCAAGTTAAATAAGATCCTTCTAAATAATCTAATGAATATTCTAACATCATTGACTAAAATATTTAAAATGAATTCTTTTATAAGAATAAATATTGAAAATATACTGGAAATCACAATAACTCTGTTTGGATAAAAAGGGAAGTAGGATGAAAAAAGTAGAGTGGAAAGTAGATCAAAGAGAAGAGTTGAATAAGTTTCCTTTTCACTTGTTTAGATAGATAAAAGAGAAGAGAAGAGAAAAAAAAAGTATTGTTTTAGAAAGAAACATTTATTTTTAATATATATAGATTTTGTAAGATAGAGAATAAATAAAAGGTTAAAATTGTAATTTTAAGTGTCCTATAATTATCTATATATTATCTAATAAAAGATAAGTATTTGGAAAAACTGAAAATGTTCTTATCTAAGGTTGTGACACGTGGTACTTTTGTTGATTTTTTGGTCATTTTTGCATCACATTTTCATCTCTGTTGGTTGCTCCACGTGCCTTCTTTTTCAGCCTTCACCCGTCGTGTCCTCACCAACTCCTACTACCTCCGTTTGTGTGATCTCCTCACCAACTTCAATCTGCTTCCTTCATTTGCTTTCTTTCTTCTTCCAGTTTCATTTCTAGTTTTTGCTTTTGTTTCCTGTTGAGTTTTCCACTTGCTGATGTTTTTCATTTTCTGTTTGCTACATGAGGTTTCCTCCGTGTTTTCTTTCTTCATTTCTGTGGTCCGTCTCTTCCATCTTCACTTTCAATTTTTGCTTTGGTTTTCTGTTGAGTTTTTGTTGTTATGCATGTTTTCTTCTTAACTAATAGTTATTTTTTCTTACTGATTTTTCCACTTTGTTTTTGGTTCCTTTTTTATTTTCCCGCTTACCAGGCTATCGACGAAGAAGCATCCAACAGACAAGTTTTTTTTTCCTTTTGTTGTTATGCATGTTTGTTTCGTTACTATTTGTCTCTATTTGCAAGGTTTTATTTTTGTTTATTGTTATGCATGTTTTCTTCTTAACTAATAGTTTAACTAATAGTTATTTTTCTGGTGGTGACATTGATCTTGGCTGCCTGATATGGTATTTAAGAATGGAACTATGCATGTTTTACTTTTTCAATAACATCTCTCTTTTCTTTTTCTTGGCTAATATTTTCACCCCTATTGTTGGTGGTGGTGTTTATGCTGGTCTAAGATAATGACTGCTATAATTGACAAATGTATTTGCCAACAACCTGAGTTTTTGTTAATTATTCATTACATATGCCTTGCTTTTATGTATGCCATGCTTTTATGTTCATATATTTTTGTGATGTTTGATTGGATAATTCTTACTGTGCATCAATCTGGTGACAATCCTGATAGTGTTCCTATGCCAATAGTTCTAATAGATCAAGAATCAAATTGTGAAGAAACAATTGTGTAGCTTAGCTTTGGGGATCGCCTTGGAGCTCTTCTTGACACGATGATTTGGCGATTGGAAACTAAATTATGCAATCTAAAAAATTTCCAAACCAGTTGAATATCTTTGATGGGATGTCCTTTAACTACAAATTTGCTATTTAAGTGATGCTCTCACTATGTGATTGTTAGATAAGATTTATTCAATTTATGAAGGTCCTAAGATTTGCTTTGTTTAATTATGTTTCCTCATTATACATCTTCTTTTCTATTAATAAAACACATCTGATAGAGCAAATAAAATTTGATGATAGTTTTATGTTGTCTATTAAGTGGCTTTCTTTTTCTTCAGAAAGTTTTCTTCAGAGGTTTCATTTTCATTGCAGCTTGGTATCTAATGTTTTTTATTTTATTTTTTGCTACAATAGGTATTATGTTCCAAGACATTACTACTCTATTGCTTTATATTGTTGCAGGTAAAAAAACAATAAGGAAAAAAAACATTACTACTCTAAAGTGTGGCTAAGTAATTTCTTTTAAAAAAAGTTACAGAGGTTTCATTTTTTTTTTATTTCATTTATACTGCAGCTTGGTATCTAATGCTTTTTATTTTATTTTTTTGCTACTACAGGTATTATGTTCCAAGACATTAATACTCTAAAGTGTGGCTAAGTAATTTGTTTTTTTAAAAAATTACGGAGGTTTCATTTTTTATTTCATTTACACTGCAACTTGGTATCTAATATTTTTTATTTTATTTTTTGCTACAACAGGTATTATGTTCCAAGACATTACTACTCTATTGCTTGATCCTAAGCATTTAAGGACACAATAGATTTGTTCATTGAGCGGTACAAGGGCAAAAACATTTTTGTTGCCATTATTGTTGCTATTTTTTCTTAGCATGACAATAAGAAGGATATGAACATTTTCAACGCAACTTGGTAGCTAATGTTTTTAATTTTATTTTTTGCTACTGCAGGTATTATGTTCCAAGACATTACTACATTCTCATCTCATACACTTCGTAGTGGCCCATGGTTGCTCTATAGTGTGCTATTGATAACTATGTTTAAGTTTCTCAAATGCCATTATTGGTTTATGCAATTGATTTAATCTGAATCTGTAGCTATTTTGCAGTGGCCAAACTCTTCTGTTTAAATTATTTGATAACCATGTTTAAGTGTACATTGATATTGTCTTTGTAATCTTCTACAATAACCTCCTTCTCCTTGGATGAACCAAAGGCCTCCACTTGATGTCAATGTTGGTGAGTTTTATTTAAATTCAGGATAAAGTGTTTAATCAAATCGCTTTGCAGTAATGTAATGATGGTGTGGAACTGTAGCTTGGAAGGGAGGGATGAGGGACAGAGGAACTTCTAATACATAGGTAAACAAGTCAGTTAGGTCTAATAGAAGAATGCTTCCCCTGTTGTCAAAATTTGAAGAGACCTCATCATGGTAGAGTTATTTTATAAAGCCAGCAAACATTGTTACTGTTGTTGCAAAACATTTTATAGGTATTTTGGTCTAGAATGTCAAACCTGAGCTTAAATCCGTTACATTTAGATGTTATTGATGCTTTTAAAAAGATCCCAGACTTCTTCACGCGGCCGTCAGGGAAGAGAAAACACAATGATTTGACTTCTCAATATAATCCTGGTGGATATATACCTCAGTAAGATGGAGCTGTGGATGCTACACATGGAGTTTTTGAAATTGAGGTATTTTTTTATTCCTTATTGGTTAGCATAATATATATCTCCAGGATGTCTGCATATCTTTTAGTCAATTGTTAAATTAAATTTTATAGTATACATAATTATATAATAGGTATTATATACTTTAATCTCCGACACAGTAACACATCTTATTTTATTTGTTAAAGTTTTGTCACGATCAGTCGATTATATAATAGGTATCATGTGCTAACTTTTTGACAGTGTGGTTGCTAGATTGTAATTATGAACTATATCAATTTTAAGCCAAAACCTGTAACATAGGAAAACATTCTGTTTTGTGCTATTAAGATCTTTTGAATTTATCTAAATTTTGTATTTTAAATTGTGATAAAGTTTAAACTAATTATGGGAATACATGGGATGCTCATTGTTGATATCTTTTTTCGTTTAGTGTGTTGAAGATTATTTTGATGCAATGATTAATGGCACCGGTCTTGCTTTGTAATTTGTAAAAGCGTGCTATCATAGTAATTCAATCTAGCTAATTTGTTGATTGTAATTTCAGGTTTGAGCAATCTGGTTGGTAGAACCTGTGGTCTTAGAGAGTTAGTTTTTTTTGCCTAATTCAATATTTCATTTTAATTTTGTTGTACGGTGATTTTTAAGGCATGTGATTTTTTTCCTAATTCAATATTCCATTTTAATTTTGTTGTGCAGTGATTTTTGTGTTATTTTTTGTTTTGTTTAATTATTGTTATTTTTATTATTATTATTATTATTATTATTATTATTATTACGTAGGCACTAGCTGAAGGCCCTTTTGTATGTTCTGATGACACATGTCTTCTTTCTTCTCTCTCTTAATTTGCGTAGGTAAAACTAACATGCTAATTTGTTATAGAACCCTCTGAGTTACTTTTAAAATTAGAGAATTTACCTAGATAATTGCTTTTTACTAATGCAGGGGAAGGCATGAGTGAACTATCTTTGGCAGATCGTGCCACCATAGCAAACATGGAAAATAGTTGTGTTTGGATTCTGATTATTTCTTGTGCTACCACGCATAAAAACTAATTGTTGTTGTTGTTGTTATTATTATTATTATTATTATTATTATTATTATTATTATTATGTATGCTCTAGCTGAAGGCCCTTTATTATGTTGTAATGCCGGGAGTGAACATTGAGATTTTTCTTTGAGGTTCCTGGTGTGTGTAGGTGGTGATAACAAAGAAAATCATTTTCCTTTTAGGAAGCATTAACGGTCCTGCGGTTACATTGTTGGTGAAATGGGTTGTAAGTTATGTGTTTGGTGAGATGCCTAAATGAAGTTTTGGTTTTTAATCTTGAAAGTCCATGTGTGTCCTGATTTTGGGATACCTTTCTATTTATGATTTTTGAATTATCTATTGCAGGAACGAGTTTATTTGATTTTAGAGTATGCACCCAAAGGTGATGTTTACAAGGAATTGCAATTTCATCTAAAAGGCATGTAAGTGTGTAACTATTGTAAGTACATATCATACAATAACATTCCTTCTTTTCCTCTGCCCATATGCTATTGTTTGTGGCTTACAAAATTCCATATTGATTGACAAATTAATGTTTCTTTTGTGATTGAGGCAATATGTTGCATCATTGGCCCGACCCCTTATATATTGCCATAGAAAGCATGTAATCCATAGGGATTTCTTATTGACAAAAAAAGTTTATACTGAGATCTGCTTATTACAAAAAAAAAGTTTATGATTTCTTATTTTTGAATTACTTTCTTCATGAAGGGTCTCAATGTACAGTGAAGCTAAGTTGACATTTTTCATATTTCTGTGGTACCCTAAAACTAAGGTATAAAATTACTTGTTGTGTTAGAAAATCTGATATCATTTTCTTATTTGCTTCTCTTCAATATGACAGTGAATTCTAAAATTTATGTTAGGGAACAACATATGTGTGTGACTCCTTCAGACCAGGCGATTTTGATGCAAATTCAAAAAGAGATATTATTGTTGAAACTCAGCATGGACAATTACAAAGGATCCATGAATTACATTCTAGCTATCTAGCTCTACAATACCCTCTTCTATTTCCTTACGAGGAAGATGGCAAGATAATCAATTTTGGTTCGGGATATGCATGAAAAATGTTTGAGATTTGGGACACAGCAGGACAAGAGAGATACCATAGCAAATTTGGGACACAAATGTGACTAACTTATATCTTTTGCCTCAGTTGAAAGTAGTAGATTTCTCATTTAGTTTTTAAGCTGCTATCATACCCAAATACTTCAGGTATATTCCAAGGTACTTATGATATCCTTGGATATGTTGACATTCTACTCCTACGCTATATTTAGTGAACATATACTATGTCTTCTATACAATGTGGTATGTATTGGCCTTACTATGTCTTTTATAATAAATCTTTGCTTCTCTTCATTTTCAGGTCTTACCTTTTAAATAGGTGCTTTTTTATATACAAACTTTCTATGTTAATTCCTATAATAACAATTACTAGATTTAGATTTAATTATTGTTACCCTTCTATTTGACCAGCTAATTCCAATATGTGTGAACTCCTATATAGATTGTATTAATCGATTTGAATTTGAATTACCCTATGACAAAGGTTATTTTGGAAATGTTGGCTTAGGAGAAAAAGATGATGACATGCAAGTGTTTTACTACTTTGTTAAGTCAGAAAATAATCCTATATTAGTTAGCAATTCTTTCAAGTCAATTATTGTCAAATGATGTATTTCTTTCAAGAGCTAAGTCCAAGACCATTTCTGAGATTAACTACATTTCTGAGCTAAACCTGTTATTTACGTTTCCTATTTGTTTTGTGCAATAGAAAGTCCAATCCAAAGTAGTGGCAACCAAACTCTATTAACTCTAATCAAAGTGTTGCTATTTATTGAATTCCTCCACCAGTTGGCCCAAAATCGGATCCCTATGTTTTTTGCCATAAAATAGTTTGTCTTACTATTGGCACCATTAATAGAATTGTTATGGATAACCATTCATCATGTTATCCAGGTTGCATTCAATGTCAGAAAAAAACTGATCATGTTAACCTTGGCAGCAGTTATTGCACTCCAATTGGTATGCCTTTCATTTATCACTCTTTCTTACACTCTTATATACATTGTCAGGTATAGCCTTGAGATGATGGTCAACCACGATGAGGAAAACACTAAATTTTTGCCCCTGCGACCGTGAATCTACTAAGTACATTGAACAATCAGCTAATGGAGTCAATAGTAGCAACATCACAACGTGATCTCCTCCCCAAAAAAATTACTTCAAATGGAATCTTGATGCTGCTACTTTCTCGGATAACAAATCATTCGATGCTGGTGTTTGTTGACGTGACAACAAAGGAAATTTCATGAAATAACCTTCCACGCATCAGGTATGCCATCCCCAAAGGAAGCTGAAGTTTGGGCACTCTCCAGGGCCATTAACTGGATCCATCATCTCAACATACTGTATAAGTGTTGTGGATTCATTCAATAGCTGCTCTAAAGGAATTACAAAATTCAATCTTATTTTGAATAGATGCAAAGTGGAGTTTCAATTTATTTCTAACTCTAAGGTGAATTTTGTGAAAAGGCTTCAAAATTTTATGCTCTACCTCTCATAGTTTTAATTATATCTCATCATGTATTGTTTTTTAACTCTAAAATGAAATATATATATATATATATATATATATATATATATATATATATATATATATATATATATATATTGATATGTTAGTATGCATTGCACGTACTATATAATATATTGGTTTATATAATATATATTAGTTTTTAATCAGCATATTATACAGAATGTATATAATAATTTTGACACGTGATTTAAATTATATTATTAATTAAAATATTAAAAATATTTAAATAATAATTATAATTTCTAAAAAATACAATTTATATATCATTTTAAGAAAATTAATCACATAAATAATATATGATTTTTATATTTTAATTATAGGATTATAATATTTATAGTTTTCAGAATTGGTAATATTGTGAGTAATTTTGCTATTTGTGCATAATTTATATTATATCTTATTCTCATCTAATTTAGTATTTTGTGTACATCATAAGATTTAATTTTGTTCTTTCCACCATACCTAAAATGTTATTTCACCACTGTTGTGCCCATACCTGAAATGCTTTATTATTATTATTATTATTATTATTATTATTATTATTATTATTATTATTATTATTATTGGAGCCTCCAAAAGTATGTGGCTATATATACTGTTTATATCATACTACAATTTTACATTTTAAATCATAAAGTTTATTGTTGTTGCAGGAAGCCGGATTAGGATTCTATTTAATTTTATTGTTGTTGTTGTTGTTGTTGTTGTTGTTATTATTATTATTATACTCTAGTTGAAGACCCTTTTTTATGTTGTAATGTCGGGAGTGAACATTGAGATTTTTATTTGAGGTTCCTGGTGTGTGTCATTCTCCAATTGGCGTGTTTCAACTTCCCATGTAACTTCGCTTAATAATCTGGCTCAAATCCAAAATCTTTTCTTCCTCATTACTCTCTCTCTTTGTTAATCTTTTCTTTCTCCGGCTTTCCTCCATCTTCTGTTTTCGTTATTTTGATATTGTAATTCAGTTTTCGTAAATAAATAGGCGCGGTTGTTGTTCCCAACAAGTGTGTTGCATCTTCGGCGGGCACAATGGAGCAAGAGAATCATATTATCAAAGGAGTGAGTTTGCTTTGAAAATCGGAATGTACTGTGTGTGTTGCATTTTCTGTTTTTGATACAGTTCTCTTCTCATCTTCATTCTATTTTTTGCGATTTTGATTACGTTTCTTTTTCTTTTTTTGGTCTGCTTTTTTGTGGTTTGATTTTTGGGGCAAGCTGCAGCAACAACGACGGTGCTGAAGGTGACAACACTTTTCCCATGTAAGGGTTGCAACAATAGGATTCACAGGGCGGTGTTGAAGAATAAAGTCCCAAAGTGCATCCTTTTTTTAAGGAACCCAAAGAAACCAAACATACAATACCAAAGTGGAATCTTGAAATATTTTCTCGGCTTCTGATTAGAAAACCAACGAAGAAACTATAGAAGAACAAAGCCTACATAATAATAATAATAATAATAATAATAATAATAATAATAATAATAATAATAATAATAATAATAATAATAATAATCCCATGACCCTACCATTTTTCCAAATATTCAAAAGAATTAGGACTGGTGATCGACAAGTGAGATTTTCTATGGTAAAATACCTTATCACTTTAGTTGGAGAGGGGACCTCAGCCTCAACTCATCGCCTTCCCTTTGTGTTCTTTAGTATTTTACATTAAACATTGGTTTTGTGTCATAAGAGGATAATTGGATAAGTAATTATAAATACATGTGTGATATTAATATGGAAGTATATTTAAGAAAGAAAAAATTAACCTTTCTTTAAGGAAGATACTATAAGAAAAATGACATAATATAGGGTCTCATATATACTTTTTTTAGGCAATGTAATGACCCATGCATACAGACAAGCTTCTGGATCTCTCTCCCTCAATCTTCTCTTTCTTCATCTTTCTCTTCCTGAATCTTCTCCTTTTTTCCTTTTATTCTTTCTGTTTCTTCCTTCATGCAGGCGATTACTAGCGATTCCAACTTCATGCAGGCAAGTTGCAGCCTACAATTCAAACTGAGTATGAGTTTTTATCCCAACACACTCACCTTCAGGTATTCCCTTCTTTCTTTTTCTTTTTCTTTTTCTTTCACTGTAGCTTACACAGGGTTTTGAAACCTTCAACATGAAGAGAGAGAAAAATCTAAGGCTATGACACGTGGGACTTTTTTCGGTTTTTTGGTCATTTTACCCCTCCCTTTTTTTGCACCATTTTGTTTGGTTGCCACTGCCAAGTGTCGCATTGCATATCAAGTTTCGAACATATGTCACTCCCTGATTGGTGGATTTCAACTCCTCATTTAATTTCACTTAATAATCGGAACTGTCCTCTCTCTCCCTATTTCTCCTCCATGTTTATTATTATTGTTGTTGTTGTTATTATTATTATTAGTATAGTGTATGCTCTAGCTGAAAGCCCTTTTTTATGTTGTAATGCCGGGAGTGAACATTAAGATTTTTTTCTATGAGATTCTAGGTGTGTGTAGGTGGTAATAACAAAGAAAACCATTTTCCTCTTAGGAAGCATTAACTTTCATGCAGTTACATTGTTGTTGTTGTTGTTGTTGTTGTTGTTATTATTATTATTATTATTCTGAAAGCCCTTTTTTATGTAGTAATGTCGGGAGTGAACATTGAGATTTTTATTAGAGATTCCTAGTGTGTGTAGGTGGTAATAACAAATAAAACCACTTTCCTTTTAGGAAGCATTAACTTTCATGCGGTTACATTGGTGAAATTCATACAAGTACCAGTTTGCCTATGCAATAATCCCTTTGTTTACCAGTTTGCCTATGCAGTAATGCTTTATATTACATAAATTTATGACCATCTTTTTTTTCCTTTTTATTTTAACTGTAAATCCTATTGTTGCAATCCTTGCATGGGCAAAGCGTCGTCACCTTCAGCATCGCTGTTGTTACTCTAGCTTGTCCCAAAAATCAAACCACAAAAAATCATACAAAAAAAACATAAACACCATTTTAGTTAAATCAAAATAGAAGAACCTCTATCTTTCTCTTAACTTCTCTGACAACTTCTTTGCCAAAGCTGCCACGTCCATCGTGCCCTTCACCATCACCATTCCCCTCCCTCTATCTATACCCATGTCATTAACTCCTACGCCACACTATTTCAACACACGTCAATAAAAAAACAAACAAAAAATAAATGCCAAATCAATAAATAGATGAAAATGACACCCTTATTTTTCAACACTGGCCTGTGAATCCTGTTGTTGCAACCCTTGCATGGGCAAAGCGCCATCACCTTTAGCACCGCTGTTGTTAATGCAACCTGCATGAAGGAAGAAACAGAAAGAATAAAAGGAAAAGATGAGAAGATTGAGGAAGAGAAAAATGGAGAAAGAGAAGATTGAGGCAGAGATAGAGTAACAGAGAAAATGCAGGAGAGAGAAGACAGTTTTGATTATCAAATGAAATTAAATTGGGATTTGAAATTCGCCAATCAAGAAGCGACATGTGGCGAGCACAACTTTGATTGCTAAGTGAAATTAAATGGGAAATTGAAATCCGCCAATCAAATAGTGACACATGGCAAAGTCAACAAAAAGCAGTGGAAAAAAAGCCCCTGTAAAACCCTGTAGTGCCCCTACCTAGCAGTTTGAAACGTGGCACATTTGTTGGTTTTTTGGTCATTTTGGACTTTGCGTAATTTGCTGGCGCGTGGTAGAGTTGTTGACATGTGGCAGCGATAGAGTGAATTTTTCCTCTCCCTTCATCTTTGTAGGAGGGTTCCAGAAACATTGTGGTGGGCGTTGTGTTGTGCGTGTTGCATTTTCTGTTCTTGATATGGCTCTCTTCTCATCTTCATTCTATTTTTTACGATTTTGGTTAGGGTTTGAGGATGGGTTAGGTAGCCATGGTTTATCTCGCCGTCGTTCTTGTAGGATATAGCTCAGCCTCCACCGCCACATTTACCTCTTCTCCTTTCGGATTCACATTTCTCTTTCTCCACCACAACACACTCACCTTTAGGTATTTCCTTCTTCCTTTTTGCATTTCTCTTTCTCCAGTGCAACACACTTACCTTCAGGTATTTCCTTCTTCCTTTTTGTTTTTCTTTTTCTTTCACTGCTTTGTTTTTGGGTAAGTTCCCTTTGTTTACTAGTTTGCCTATGCAGTAATCCTCTATATTACTCTATTTTTTTTACTATACCTTTCTTTTAATTCATTCATCAAAAATCAATTGATGAACGACCCGTACGTATGCATGGGTTACTGACTAGTTTTACTTAAATATATATTTTATCTATGTAATTTAGTGTTTTTTTATCCTTGTAAAATATTTTTCTCGCTTTAATTCCTATAAATTAAGTTTATTTTGTTTTTTATTTTTGTTGTTAGTCTTTATTACAAAAATAATGATGTAATGGATGAGATCATCATGCCACTATCAATATGAGAATGTCACGTCGTTAGTAACTTATACGAACAAAAATCAAAATAAATATAATTTATAGGGACTAAAACAAGAAAAAATCACATTTTAAGTAGCAAAAAAAATATTTAAGTTTTTAGTTATGTATTAAAATAAAATAAATACTTTAAATTTAATTTCTTCACATTTCAATCTCTATACTCTCTCTACCTTCAAACTCTTTTTCTTATCCCTGTTTTTTCTTGCATCTTCCTTCATGTTCCATTCTCCATTGCCTTTCTCAGATCCATCATCGCCTTATGGTAATTGTGATAGCAATGATAGTGATAGTGAAGACAACAATAAGTTGTATTAATTCGACCAATGATCTTCAATTCAAATAATAAATATATATAGTTAAATTAAATACTTGGAGAGATAAATTATCATTAACAATAGTAGTTTTATACAAATGGAGTGGAAAATACTTATGATTTCTAAAAAAAATGCCAATAGAAATGTGTTAATGATACTATTTTTTTTTTATAAATTTTTCTATTTTGTATTCATTAGCTAGTGCCTTTATAAGACATTTCATCATGATTCCTAAAAATTATAATTTCTAGAAATCATATTTTCTATGAATAGTTAAAAAATATTTGGTTAGTTATAAAATATTCCTAAAAATATTTGCATGTGTTTTTGGGAATTAAAGATTTTCATGTTTAGTTATAGTACAACTTTTGTAATATATAATTATTTTATAAGAATATCCTTTATTAAAATAACTTGGTTATGTATATTTTTTACTCAAATCTTATTACAAATATGACATTCAAATATTTTGTTTTGTATATAAGTAAGCCAATTGCTTTTGAAGACAATAAAAATTTAAGATAGATAGATGCAAAGATTTAAATATAAATTTTATTATTGTTTTAAATTTAATTTTTCAGAATAATTGAAAATGTTAATTCCAACTTTCAAAATTGTTGCTTCCATCTAACCTGAGTATGTCCTCAAACAAGACTTCACTACTAGAAAAATATTTTTTTAAGACGTTGATTTAACATCGGTCGATAAAAAACAATCTTAGAAAGAAACATGATGACATTTTGTAAATAAATATAACTATTCTAAGAGGGTTTTGCAAACCGCTTTAGAAACTATGAATCTAAGACGGTTTTGCAAAAATCGCCTTAGAATGATTGTCATTCTAAGACAATTTTTGCAAAACCGTCTTAGAAGGATACCATTCTAAGACGGTTTTACAAAACCGTCTTAGAAGATTTTTGACATTTTTTAAGGTCTTCCTTTACTCTCTCTTGCCTCTTTGTATTCTAACTCTCATTCTCTAGTTTTGTACTCGAGAAAAAACACGTGTTCCTTTCTTCCACCTCGCTTTTTTGAAAAATCCTATGATTTTTGTTTCTAAACCTCCTTCTTAGACTCAGAAAACACCCTCTAGTCTCTATCTCTAACCTTTTCCCTTTCCCTCCAACTAACCAAACCAAACTAAGCAATCCCTAACACCAACCATTTATGCATTTCGCGGTAGTGGTCAAATGAGCTTGTCGGATGGAGATCTGACCTCGTCGGCACTAGAGGAATCGAAGAAAGGTTGAATCAATGGAACGAGAGTGAATCGAAGAAAGAGAAAGAGGATAAGGTTAGAAGTAGGATTAGGGTTAGGGTTCCTCTTTACTTTACCCTCGTAATTCTATCCTCTTTCCAACAACAACAACAATAATGTTCAGCTCCATGAACCAGATCGTCTTCGCCGAAGAGACTAACGACCCCGTCTCCGACCACCGCATCCATTACAGTTCCCATACCATCGAAGACAATGGCGTTGCTGTCAAAGATGTTTCCGCCGTTCCAGGCCTTGAAATCTCTATCAACGATTCTAGCCAGCTCACGCTCTCGTTTCTCGGCCAAGTTTATGTTTTCAATGCTATTACACCTGATAAGGCTCTTTTTTCCCCTTCTCTTTTCACTTTTTCCCTTTTTAAATCACCGTCTCTTTTGAGAATGAACTAATTTGTGCTTCTTCTTGTTGTCACTATTACGACATCATTTCAGGTTCAAGCAGTGTTGTTGCTTCTAGGAGGAAATGAACTAACTTTGGGTTCGCAATGTGTAGAGCTATCACCTCCTTCAAGTAGTGTTATTGCATCTCGTGAATTCTAGAGCAATTGAATGGTTTGTTCCTCCTTTATAATTCTCTTCCCCTTCCTTTGCCTTGTGGCAGAGAACTTCTAAAACAGAAACCAAGTATAATTTTCTAGTTTTTTATATCTTTCTTTTGCACCTCTTTCAGCGAGATCGTTCTGACACTGTCGTTTTCAATGATTTTGAAAAGTAATGTTGTTTTTGCTTCGTTCTATTGTGAAATTCGAATTAATTTTGATCTAATTGATTAGTTAATGATTTAAGGCACCTACGTTGCTGCAAGTTTCCTCCAACTGCTGCTACTGTCAATTCCTTGCTCCTCTTGGGAATATGTGGCCCTCCAGACACCATTTTTAGGGTCAGATTTTCAATCTTTGATATACCTAACATCTGCACTTTGGTCTAAGTGCGAGTTAACGAGTTACATTTTTTATTTTATTTTTTACTTTTTATTTTTTCTATAGAATGTTGTGGAAATGGATTTAGCTGATTTAGAGTGTTATGGAGTTGAAAATCCTAACGCACGATTGTCTTGTTTTGTCAACAAGGTATTTATTTATTTATCTATCTTGCTCCTTTTTAAGTTTAATTTTTTATTTAAATATTTAATGATAACTTGTGAAGCTCATTTGAGTCTAACTATGGTTGTTTTGTGGATTTGATCTTGGAATTTTGTAGGCTTTTGCAGATGTTGGTAGTGACATGGCAAAGCTTGTCCTTGGTTGTGTTTCGATAGAAGTGGATGTGCGGCTTGCTTATGACACACATGCCATTATCAGGAAGGTATTTGATTATATGCTTCATTGACCACTGATAATGTTAATATTTCATTGCTTTGCATCTAGAAAGTGAGATTGTGATGTTGAATACATTTGTAGTTTCAATGTATTTTATCCTTGGAGAAATATATATAATAAAGCATGCCAAATAGAGCATCTATCTTGAGTAAAGTAACCAAGAAACATACTCATTGCAAAATTTATTTGTTTTTGTTGGCATCTTAATGAAATTTCACCAATTAATGCATGTTAAAAATAAAAGGTACTATAAGTTGCTAATTCATTATGTCCACCAGGCTTTTGGTTGCTAATTCATTTATGTGTTGTTGCAAACTTACTCAAAAGTGGCTTTGTGTTAAATCAAAAGATGAATATCTTAAGGTTGTGTATTTTATAATACTTTAAGGGGAGTTATTAATTATTAAGTATTAAATGGAAAAAAATGAGTTAGAAAAACAATCTGCCTAGGTATGAAACCTAGAATTCCTTTGGGATTAAACATGAGTTAGAAAAAAACTCTACCTATGGATTCCTTTTGTGTGATTCACACATGTATCAATATATAAAAGGTCATAGTACCCAGGTCATTTAGGATAAATTATATTGACTTGGTCTATACTAAGTCCATTGAAGAATTTCTTGCCATTTACTCATAAACTTAAAGACTCTCATAGTCTAAAAATGAGCATTGGATTATCCAATTAAAAAATTGAGAATCATAGCAGCTTAAAAGCTTAATAGGAATGCCAACCTTGATGAGTATAGGGGCAAAATCACCCAAACAATTCTATTGGAATTTGAATTGGTTGAATTGGAAAAACAAAAAACTTTTCTAAAAGATTAAAAAAATGCCTAGATTTATTCAAAGTTTCGTTTAAGGTAAAGTATTTTTTGTGTGGGGAAATTGGAACATAAAAATGTATTTTTTAAGGTAAAGTATTTTATTGAAAAATGCCTTTGCTCGTTTTTTTTTCAATTAACGTATTGAAGGGGCATCGAATTATGTGGACTTTTTAAGGTAAAGTATTTTTTTATATAATTATAGCAAAAGTACAAACTTTTGATTTACATAAATCTCTAGAAAAATGACTTTGTTTTACATAATTTTACAATCACTTTTTATAAACTTAAGCAAATGGGCCTTGAATCCCTAAGCATTACAGGTTTGAAATGGTTGTGTCACTATGGAGAAGTCGCACAGCTTCATCAGCATTGAACTTCTTCACCAATACTCTTCTCCGTTCCTCTTCCGATACATTCATTCTCAGCAATTAGAACATTTAAATTGAGTTTCATAGTATTTTTGTAGCTGAAGGAGAAAGATGGTAAAATTATTGGAAATAGTCTCAGTTGCTTTGGCGTTCCTATTTGTTATCAACAACAAACAGGTCTTTAAGTTTAATTTCACAGCTTCACTTAGATTATTCTTTGTACTTATATTTCAATAGTTTGATACATGCTCACTATCAAATTCAGCATACTTAATGTTGTTTTACTCTAAAGAGCTTGTTATCTCCATTCTAGTACTAAAAATATATAAATATTAACTATCTTCATGAAATGATAAATGAATATTCTAAAAAATATTCACTGTGGGCATAAAATGGTAACCTTGTATATGCCATAAGCCATAATTTTTCTATACATGTGCCATCTAAAATTGTTTGTCATAAAGTTCCTTTAAGGGACCTATTTTAGATTATGGCTATGGTAGCTTTGGAGCATATTTCTTCGACAGTCAGCTTTGGACTATGTGCATTGCAAACTATGAGCCTTCTGGCAGTCAAGTTCAACTCACTCTGGAGAGGGGTCTTCCTGCTATGATTGCTTCTTTCACTTCAAAGCAATTGCCATATCCATCTCTTTCCTTTGATATGTTACATTGATTGGGACCAGAAAGGTATCTTTCAATAAGTGGGTGATGAATGTGGTCCCAATAAGTGGACTCAATTATCTTCCCTTGATCCAGGACAGAGGATTTGTTGGCGTTTTGCATGATTGGTATGCTAATCTATTTTCTCTTGTTCTTATTTTAAGTGTCATGCTTCACTGCTTCAATAAATTTGTTATACTTAGCTTAATATGGATTCTCATACATATGCTAAATTCTTTTTTTCTTCCATTCTTTTATCTCAATCCCTTCTAAACACTTAGAGTTATTGGTATTTCTTTTCTTTTTCCAAAATCTAAAGATTAATTTCATTATCCAGGTATAACTATTTTGCAGTTGAGGACTGAGGTTTATACTTGTTGTAACATTTACACTTTGTGAACCTTCTCAATTTACACTTTACAACATAATTTACAAATTTATTGAACTCGTTGACCATACGAAAGGTTACAGTTGTTTTGTTAAATAACTCCAAAATTATGGAGTTATACTTATATGAAATCATCTTATGATTTGCTCAAGAATGAGTAGCTGCTTACCTAAGTTGACTAAAAAAAATCAAAACGTGGCGATTTACCATTTACTTTTCCAATTACACCTAGCTAAGTTGCTTTATCTATTTCTAGTTTAAATTTTTCATATAAATGAGTGTTCAAGATTCAAAAATTAGCTTGACAATTCACAATTTGAATCTTTAGTTGATAACCTTGTTGTAATCTATTGACTTTTAAGCATAATTTAGTGTAGTTATAGTCTAATTATGATTAGCTCACCCAAATAATTGTTGTTTTCTATATTCATTTTTTTCTTTTCTGTGTAGAAGGACTTGACTGATTCAATTGTCTTAAGGAACATGGGTGTAGGTATAGGTCATTCTCTTCTTGCCTACAAAAGCACGCTTCAAGGAATAGGGAAGCTTCAGGTATTCAGTGCAACATGGGATTGGAAGCTTCAGGTATTCAGTGCATGATTATCTTTTTTTTTATATTGGAAATATAACATTATTGGATGATATATTTTGGTTATTGCAACTGTTTCTTTGACTGTAGTATACCGTTCCTTTGAGCAAGATGCATGTACAAAGTTCCTATCACTATCATTGTCTATTTGCATGACTATAGAGCAAGTTTATCAAGTTTTCTATTAAATCTAGAGAAAAGGCAGTAGGTTTTTGTATTTTTGTTGAGCTTTCTTATCATATTTTAATTTACAATTCAGGTTAATGAAGCTCGCTTGGGTAAAGACTTGATTCAAAGCTGGGAGGTGCTTGCTAAACTAATTAGCTTGTTGAATCAAGAAATGTATATAAAATTTTTAATGTTTTTTAAAAAATACATTCTAAGACGGTTCTCTGAAAAATCGTCTTAGAATTCTAAGACGTTTTTGGCAGAAAACGTCTTAGAATCCTCAAAATAGTTTTTTCTAAGAAAATACATTCTAAGACGGTTCTTTTAAAAAAGGTCTTAGAAAGTCTATCATTCTAAGACGGTTTTTAACTAAGAGCCGTCTTAAAAAAAGTATCATTCTAAGACGATTTTGAGCTCAAAACCGTCTTAGATGAGTATTTTTTTTCTAAGATGATTTTTTATGTAACCGTCGTAGAAAGTCTTCACTTTCTATGATATTGCCTACGACAATGGTTAATAACCGTCGTAGGAAATTTGTTTTAACCGACGTAAAATACCCTTTTCTAGTAGTACTTGATGTCCAAATAAATTTTGTAATTGATTGAATAAAAGAGACAATGAAAATAATTAAGTGCTTTATTCATAGAGCTAATTTCTAACAAACTGACAGTACTCTTAGCACGCCCTGGCAAGGTAATAAGTGATATCACCACAATCACCTAAATTACAAACATTAATAATATTATCATTCAATTCCAAGAACATAATTATTAGCTTGGTCGATAATTTGTTACATGGTGTTAGAATATCTACTAGAGCTCCTCTAACTACTCACCTTTTTCTCACAAATGACACTATTATTTTTGGCCAAGCTAACAGGGAAGAGGCAACCCATATCTTCCAAGTGATAAGTGCTTATGAGTATAGGTGACGGGTTAGAGGATCAATCTCAACAATACCAAGATCTCTCTTTTTGTCGAAACATCCAACTATCTAGTCCAATGAGATTGAGAGATTTTTGAATATTAAGACAATAAGAGATCATGGGAAGTATTTGGGCTTACCTGCCCTCAATGGAAGATCTAAGGTCGAGGTGTTTGCTTTTATCAGAGAGAAGATCTAGAAGAAATTGAATGGTTGGAAGGAGAAATTTATTTTACTATCAGGGAGGGAAACACTCATAAAATCCATCATACAAGCTATCCCGACTTACATTATGAGTTGTTTTAAGATCCGTCAATCCCTATATGCTTAAATTGAGAGTGTGTCAGCTAAGTTCTTTTGGGGAGGAGATTCAGAGTCAAGGAAGATGCACTGGTCACTATAAAAATGATATTCAACGACATTGATTCAAAGACAATTTTATCAAAACCATTATTATCTTAAATGTGGTGACATTTTTGTAAATAATTAATATTATTTTATGACTGTTTCTCGAAATTTTTGTTTAAACCACAAAACAACATTAGTTTCACGAAAAACCATCCTTGAAAACAAGCGTTCAACGAAGGTTTTACAAAATTGTCTTTAAATGGAAAGTTTTCCTTTTTCATTCTTATGCCCTTTCATTGCTTTTCTCAGCCTCTCATGCATCTCTCTCTTACACTAACCCTTTCCTCTCTCTCACGCCTTGTCTCCTTCCATTCGTTGTCGTCGTCGTTGTGTTTGTCACTCTTTGCAAAGGTAAGAAATCCCTTGAAGCCCCTTAGTTTTCTGTTTTTGTTCGTGTTTCTCTCATCCTCGAAGGTTCTTTCACTCAAGTGTTTCTATTCGTGTTTCTATTTTTGCGAAGGTTTAGGTTTCTGGAACTTTTGCATCTTCTCTCACTCAAGCTTTCACTACGCCCTTTCTCTCGTGAACCTCAGTGAATCAATGTTGTGCCACACGACCTCACTTCACTGTTGTTTTGCCGTTGCTATGCCGCCTCACTTCGTCTCTTAGCTCTCTGTCGAGGTAAGAACCCCTCTCTTGCGCTATGGTTTTCTAGGGTTCATAAATTTCTATGTTCAGCATTGGAACTTCCATTGCTTTCATTGCCACTGCTTGGTTCGGTCTGTGCTAGACTCTTAATTTGTGATCTCAAAATATCAATGACAAATTAATTAACCAATCTGACCCACAAACAATGATTAATTGATTAATTAATTTATAGTTACTTTTGTGGAGGTTGAATCCACGGTCCAAGCAATGCCCCTTTGATTGCATCATGTGTGGCTTAGGCAACAATGATTAATTAATTTATTTTCTTAATTACTTAAGTGTTTTTTATCTATGAACTTAGGATTCATAGTTCTAAACCAATATGAGAAGACAATGACCTATCCATGGATAGGACAAATTGAGATTGTAGACTTGTAGAAAAGTTGAAGCATAAAAACCAAACACACAAACGAAAATGAGTTTTAGAATATTTGCAGATCTTTGTGCACGTGTCCTTGAATTAGTAACCTAGTTAGGCTCACCAACCTATCTTTAATTTCAAAAATCCAAAATAAAGTTGTTGACACTTTTTCTATCTAAAAAAAAGACACTTAGACTGACATGATAGTAGTTTTACAAGTTGCATATATGTAAAATAAGCTCATTGGAATCCTTTTAATGTTAGATCAAAAGCAGGACAAAAAAATAAAATAATGGACAAGGGTATGAAAGTGTAATGGAAGTGAGATGGGATTTTTTATTTTATTTTTTTTGTCTCCTAATCAGCAATCCCACTTGTTGATGCTTGGTTATGTAAGGAACAATGCGTGTGTCATCTATTCTGTTGCACCCCCTTCAAGCTTAGGATTTCCCACTATCATCTTTTCTCCTTTTTTCCTCTTTTCTCCTTGCAAATGCTTTCATAAGGTGAACTACTTTCATAAGGAGATTTCCAATCTAGACAGCAATGAAATCATATGAATCCTCTTTTAATTTTTGCTCAATTTGTGTTTGGACTTTGGAGGACTTTCATTATTATTATTATTATTTTCCATTAGGGGGAGCATGTTTTGAGTATGATTTTCTGTATGTGAAATATCTTCTTGCTTAGTTGGACGAAAATGAAAAACCATAAACTTAACTACATAGTGCCACTGTTAGTGTAGCTAAGTTGGCGTAAATTCCATGAATATTTTATACGATTACATAATTTTTTTTCCTATATGAATGTTATAACATAGTTGTCGCATAGTAGTCATTTGTAATATACACCTAACAAATTTAGGCTCAATTATTTTTGCTAGATTTTTCTGCTCTTGTAACTAAACTTCACATGTTGAAATAGACGTTACAACTATATTAGCCGTCCAATTTAGGGTGAAATAAGAAATATCTTTGCTAGGGTAAAAAAAATTAAGCTCCTGATTTCTAAGGATTACCGTTTGTTAATATTTAATGAAAGAAGAGAAAGTAGTGAGCATCAATACCTCTGCACGATTCATTCATCTTTATTTCTTGTCACAACAAAGGCTAGAAGGTTATTAGTAAAATAAGAAATTGTCAAAAGAAAAAAACTTTAATTACATTTTATGGAAGAATCCGTTTTACTTAGTTTGCCTTGCCACAGAAACATTTGCGATGTATGAAAGTAATTCACCTTGAGAAAGTAGTTCAATGCTTAGGATGCCACAGAAACAATTTAATATTCATTGATCATGCTGAATTTTCCTTACTTGGCCAGTGAATGTAGACCTATACTTTGCATGGTGACTGATGTAGGTCCTTCAATCATGCTCAAGGTCTTAACTTCAATGATCTAGTTGCACTTTCAGGTAAAAAATGTTCACCAAGAATTCCTCTGCTTGCTTTGACTTGTTAGTTGCACTCTCCGGTTATCTTGGGATCACCTCTCAAAATCCAAAGCTCATGAAGGACTCAAATTCAGCATATGATTTTAGCGAAATTAATGGGTTTTCCACCAAACCGAGTATCCTTTGTATGTTACTCTAGATAGAGCCCAATCCTTCCTAATGGATTTGAGCAAGAAACCAAATTTAAGTGTGGAGAAGAGCTCAATCTGGAAGTGCTCGACCCAAGGGGTCATAAAAGCAAATTGTGATGAGGGAATTGGTTTGGATGTTATCTTTTGAGACCACTCTGGCGAGGTCCTGGTTGCTGCTTCACGTCTTCTTCCTGCTTGTTATGAGGTTCATATTGTCGAGGCTTTGGCTCTCAAGTAGGCAGCGGAGCTTGCTATTCACCTATCCTTTTCAACTGTCCTCCTTCATGAGTTAGATTGCCAATGCCTTGTGCAAGCTTGGAGAAATACAAGTTCTGGTCATATGAGCTATTTTGCTAGTTTAGTGTTAGGAGTGTAAAGGCTTTGTGGGATCCTCTCACCCGCAGACCCTTTCTTTTGTTCAAAGGGATGTGAACAAAGTAGCTAATAGTTTGGCTTCTTTAGCTTCCCTTTTTGAGGATAGAGTTTGGATTGAGGAAGTTTCCCCTCAAATTCTTTCCCTTGTAAATGATGACTTAGGACCTCTAGCCATTTTCAGTTAATGAATATCGTTTACTTCAAAAAGAAAATGAATTGACAATATCCATCCTTTGATGATTGAAGGAGATACAAGAAGGAAAAATTATTATTATAAGTAGATTTTATATTATTTTCCTTTTCTTTATTGAAGTGAAAGAAAAGAAAAGGAGAGTATTTATGCACACCCACAATTTTTTTTCATCTTCTTTTATTTTTGTTTTCTTTAGTACCAAATAATCCACAAAATCATCTTACTCTTCATTCATTTTTTTTCCTATTGGTTTCCCTAACTTTTTTTTCTTCTAGTTTTCTTTCTCATTAAACAACCTACAAAATTATCCAGATTTTCAATCTCTTTTGTCTTTTCTTTTGATTTCTTTCAATTCCAAAATCAAACATACCATCAAGGTATTTTTCAGGTTGTGTGAGTGGTGGGATAGTGAAGCAGAAGGTGTCCTACAATGGTTATTATTAGATAATTTTACTCCACACACTAACCCAGTCAACGAACACAAGTCAAAACAGCGTCGCATCCAAATACACTCGACCGCATCTCCGAACCCCCCCCTTAAAATACGCGATTCGAATTCCCCACGCCACCTCTCCTCGCCGGAACATCGTTGGAGAATAAATACGCCATGTCATCATCCTTCAGAATGTCTGGCCAGCCTTTCGAAGATGGCGGCGCTTTGGCCGGCTACTCCCTCTCCAACTTCGACGCGGTCAAGGACTCCGCCGGTGACTCCTCCCCGATTATCGGTGGCGCGCCGTACAATGCCGGTGGAGACTTCGTCTCCGCCTCCGATCTACTCCGTCGCCGCGTTCTCGCCGGAGCAGAATGGGAAGGGTGTGGATGGTGGTTTCGGTGCCTCAGATGGCCCGATCTTGCCGCCTCCGACGGATATGGTTGCGAAGGAAGGGTTTGCTTTGAGAGAATGGAGAATGTAAGAGCGTGTTGATTACTATTCACTCATTTGCTTTTGAATTTGTCATTATGATAATGATGATGGTGGTGATGATGATGATGCAGGCAAAACGCGATTCAATTGGAGGAAAAGGAGAAGAAGGAGAAGGAGATGCGGTCGCAGATCATAGAGGAAGCTGAAGAGTACAAAATTGAGTTCTACAGAAAGCGTGAGGTTAATGCTGAGAAAAACAAGGCTTCTAACAGGGAAAGAGAGAAGGTAAATTTTTTTGTTGCATATTTGGTCTGTGTTGCTTTTTATTTTTTTTCCTTGGGAAATTTGATTAGGTTGAAATTCACTTCTTTGATTGAGTCCTCTGAGAATTTCAATGGCATTCTGTGTGATAATTGAAAAGGAAATCCTAGTTTTGCCTCTATCAATATTAGTAAATGTACACTATACACAAGAGGTGAAGAAATTTTAGGCTTGCTTTAAGGGAAAAGGACCACAAATTGTTCAAGTGTGAGAGAAATAAGTGAAGATAAACCATATTAATGTGAACATGTGTGTGTGTTTTCTCAGATTAAAGAATTAGTATCTTGCTATTTATTCATATTCTCAGATTTTCAGCTGTATCAATTGTCTATTGTATTATCTACTACGCTGGTGATGTGTGTGTGTTTTCTTTTCTTTTCTTCCCCCCTAATAAATGGAACATTTATCTTCAACTTCTTTCCCTCTTTATTCAAATATTTCAGGTGGTAATTTGATCAACTGGCTCCACTATATATACCTGAAACCAATATTACGATTATGTAAAACAACAAATATATTTGAATTTTCATTTTGTGAACTGTATGGCAGCTATTTTTGGCAAGCCGGGAGAAGTTCCATGCTGAAGCTGACAAAAATTACTGGAAGACAATCGGTGAACTCATTCCGCACGAAGTGCCTGCGATAGAGAAGAGAGGGAAAAAGGACAAAGTGAAGAAGCCTTCTATTGCTGTAATCCAGGGCCCAAAACCAGGGAAGCCAACTGATCTTTCAAGAATGCGCCATATATTATTGAAGCTCAAACATAATCTCCCTTCACATATGAAGCCCAAGCCTCCACCATCAGAAACCAAAAAGGATGCCAAAACTGGACCTCTTGATGGAGCTAGCACAAGTTCTAATCCTCCCAAGGTTGTGCCTGTGGCAATTCCTGAGGCTGTTGCTGCAGCTTGAGGTTGATGCTATTTGATAAATCTGCATGTGGAAATCAGTATGTCAAATTGTAATGGGTTAATTTTTTTATTTTTTATCGATAAATATTAATTTGTTAGTCTTGTTAGAAATGTCAGCGGGGAGATTCGAACCCACGACCTTTTCCCCCACCCTTCTCCAACTACTAGGTCGATCATATATCTCCATAATGGGTTAAAAAGTCTGTGTCTTAGTGTAATTACATGTAGAAATTACTTGTATTGGTTTTTGTTGCTTAGTATATTGGTATATTCTCCTTAGAACTTAGTTTAGACTGCGATCTGTGGCCTATCTATATTGTCATTGCAGTAGATAGTTGTTAATTGGCTTTGCTTTGTCCTTGAACTTAGCTTACTCTTGTGATATATTGTGATAATCAAGACTACATCTCTTCTATTCTAAAAGCAAAATTTCAGGAAGTCTCGTCCAATAATTTTAAGCTAGTGAGCTTAAATTTTGGTGGGTATACCTAAATCAAATGATGATACCTTCAATTAGTGAAGTTAAAATGGGTCATTCTCCGTGTGCCAACCCGGCCCAATACAGATTTGGCCAGATTGGGTTAAAAAATGTCTTTTCCAGTAACAGCAAAAATGGTCAAATCCACTTATGACTAGACCCATTGAGTTGAACCTATGGTGGACTGGATTGAAAGTTGCTCACTTAAAAAAGAAACCTTTCCTCAATTTCTCACAAATGTTAAGTCCCTCATTTTCATAATTCACTGTACTTGATTCAATAAATGCATGCAATCTACAAGTTTAGTTTGTTTTATGATATTCAAATAATTCATTTAGATTTATCATTTTTTTAAATGTTTTTTTTGTTATTTTTTAAATTTAATTGGATCAACCCGTTTAACCCACTAATCTGTGTTAGGCCGGCCAACATTTTATGAACTCACTAACAAGTGAGCTGAGTTGAATTGACCCACCTATTAAGTGAGTCAAGTTAGATTAAGTTTCGGGTGTTGCTAGGTGTATCCAGCAACATTGTTGGTGCACCCAACACTTTTAAAAATGCCAATTTTGCCCCTCTATTTTTTTCTTTAAATTGGCAGCGCTTTCGGTTTTCTTTTACGTTTCAAGGTTTGTTTCTTTCATTCTTCTCCGGTTTCTACCGTTCGTGGTGGTTTCTGTCATTCGTGGTGGTTTTTTCAAGTGTTGAGAGAGTTAGTGGTTCGGTGAAGGTGAAACTCTTATCGGGTGGTGTGTTTTTTCGGTGGAGGTATACATTTTATGACTTTTGTGGTTGTAAGATGTAACATACGGAAGAAGTTCTTCCTTAAGTTTTTTATGGAAGAACTTCTTCCGTAAGTGTAAAAAGCTGCTTACGGAAGAAGGTCTTCCGTAAAAAGCATACGGAAGAACTTCTTCCGTAAGCTTTTTACGAAAGACCTTCTTCCGTAACTGCAAAATGCTTCTTACGGAAGAAGGTCTTCTATAAAAAGCTTACGGAAGAATTTCTTCCGTAAGAAGCATTTTACACTTACAGAAGAAGGTCTTCCCTAAGAAGCTTGCGGAAGAACTTCTTCCATAAGAAGCTTACGGAAGAACTTCTTCCGTAAGAAGCTTGCGGAAGAACTTCTTCTGTAAGCTTCTTAGTTTAATTTTTTTTTAGTTTTAGTTTTAAATTTTTTTAGTTTTTGTTTTAGATTTGTGAAAAAATTAATATTTATAAATATTATATATTTGAAGTATAATAATTTGTATTTTTGGATAATTGGTTTAATTAGGTATAATAATTTAGCCTAAATATTAAATAATTTAGGTATAATAATTGTATTTTGTTGTAGTAGTAAAATGTTTAATTAGTTGTTAGTTATAGTTGTATATATTTTAGTTGTTTATTAGGGTGAAAAATTTGTATTTGTTTGAAGTATTTTTTTGTGAAATTAGATGTTTAGTAAAATTTATTATTATTGTGTTTTTGTAGTACGTATTGGATAATTTGTTGTAGAAATTTAAAATTAGTTAGTTATTACAAATTTAATATATGATAAGTGAAAATTGAAATTATTTAGGTCCAAAATTTGTATTTAGTTTAAGTAAATTATTTAGTTATAAATTTTGAATTTGGTTGTATTAGTTGATAATATGTATGTAGTTATTATTTAGTCTATTTTTAGTTTTGCTAATATGGTGTCGCAACCTACCCTTCGGCGGGAGGGCGACGCGGGGCTCACGGGTGCGTCTTTCAAGAAAGAAAAATGCGTGGAATCGCCACCAACGTTGATTCGAGGAAAACGTCAGAAAAACCGGAAAGGTGTGGTCTACAAACTTTAATCGTGAAAGGTTCGGGAATTGTTTTTACGCACGAGGAAGGTATTAGCACCCCACGCATCCATCACAAAGGATGACAACCTTTAATCAAGTGTGCAAATATGACTTCAGAATGTTTTATTTTCCCTTTTTTATGTCTTTTTGTGTTTTTATGCTTTTTGTGTTTTTTTTGTATTTTTTATCTTTTTGTGGTCGACAAGGGTGTTTCCCTCGCTCTTACGTATTCCTCAATTGTGATGAGGAAATCAGACCAACGTAATTCTTTCAGAACTGAACGTTGATTAAGTTGTTTTTATCTTTTTACGCAAAATATATTTTGACCGAACAAAAGTCGTTTAAGGCATTGGACCATTAAATGATCTTTTGATTCTTTTGAAAGGAGAGAAGCATTAAGACATTGAACCATTAATGATCTCTTGGTTTTGAAAGGAGAGAAACGTTAAGGCGTTGGACCATTAACGATCTCTTGGGGTGGTCGATAAAAGTGGGGCTTTTGCTTCTACGTATCCTCAATTGCGATGAGAAAATCAGACCTACGTAGTTCTTGCAAAAGCGGTAAAGTTACATGTTGATTTTATGCTTTTGAACAGTCCATGTTAACCGATAAAAGCAAAGAGGACCGTTTAAGGCGTTGGACCTTAAAACGGTCTTTAGTGATTTTTGCGGACAAAGCTTGATTTGTGAGTTGATTTTATCTTTAGTTTCACTTTGGTTATTAGTCAATTCATTCAAGGAAACTTCCAAAGAAAAACGTTCGATTGATTTTTTTTATTATTTTATTCAAAGATATTTTGATTATTTTATTATTATTTTTTCAAGATATTTTGATTTTGTTATTATTTTGCTTTTTTTGGTTTAACCGAGGTTACAGCGTGAACGATCAGTTAGATTTTGCTTTAACAGTGATTAAACGAGCTTACAACACAATTGATCGGTTGAAATTCATTTTATCATTTATTAGATGAGAAAACGGCTTAAATAAACAGTTAAAAGCTCGTTAAAGCGGAAGAAAAAAAAACTGAAAGTACGCGAAATGGAAGTGAAAGTACACAAAACAAGTAGGGAGCACTAAGGGTGCATAGAATGAATTGAAAGATTCGATTTCGGGAACTTACCGGTTGAAGACCGAAGAACGATGAAGAACGAACGAAGAACGGTGAAGAACGATAAAGAATTTCCACATAATCGCTTACGGAAACATCTCGGAAGCGTTACGGAAGCACCTTGGCTTGGATTTTCTTCACGAAAACACATTTTTTCACCCAAAACAGCCGAAATGCATAGCCAAGGGGTCCAAAATATTTTGAAACAGTCCCCTCCCCTCCCCTATTTATAGGGGAAAAAGGAGATGCTTGCCGCCCAGAGGCTTCTTGAGGAAGATTTCTAAGCGCACCCTAATTATTAAGTTCACCCCCCTTTTCGTACTTTATGGAAAAGTTAGGGAAGTGTTTCAGATTTGATTTTCATCTTTTTTTCTCTTCCCTTTCAGCTATGTTAAGTGAAATATGCTTACCTAAGGTTTTTGGAAATTTTACGGAAGCATTACGGAAGCCTCGAAAACCATTTTTCAACAACGTGGAGGAGCTTTCTGCCCAATTGCTTCCTCCTTAAGCAACCCAACTTCCAAAATGTTCCGGAAGGGCCTAGATTCGAATTGCTATTTACACCCATATCTTGATAAGTTCACCCCCACATTTTTGTGTTTTTGGCCGTTTTCTTTCCGAAATGTCACGAAACTTTACGGATTCCACCGCGATGAGTGTTAAGCCTTCCAAAGAGATCAACAATGGTCATCGGATGAAATTAGAGTGTAACAGTTTATTTACACACACCCCACTTTGCTAAATACACTCTCATTTTCGTGTTTTTGACTGGTTTCATCTCGAAACATCTCTGAACTTTAGGATTTCTACAACGATGGATGTTAAACATTTTGAGGTGGTCAAACGAAGGTCGCATGCCGACAAGCAATGGTCCCCGGACGAAATTAGGGTATGACAGTTGCCCCTCTTTACTTATCTTTTATTGGAGATAAAAGGGAAGTAAAGATAAGACACTAGCGCAAATCCAAGCAGTTAAAGCCGTGAAGGCATGAAGATATTGAAATTCCTTTTTTCTTTTTTTTAAAAAAAACGTACAAACAAAGGATGTCGAGTCCTACGAAGCACAGGGGAAAATGATATTGAAGTTTTTGAGAAGACATTGTCGTCTTCGAAATGTGTGCGGATTACCGTATAGGGCGTCTCCGCATGCTACCTGACTTCTCACAGGTCGGGGTAGCAGAACTGTATGTGTACGGATAACCACTTGGGGTATTTCCGCATGCCACCTAACTTCACGGGTCAGGATTAACAGAAGTGTGTTTGTACGGATAACCACTTGGGGTATTTCCGCCTGCCACCTGACTTCACGGGTCGAGATTAACAGAAGTTGGTTTGTATGGATAACCACTTGGGTATCTCCGCATGTCATCGGACTCGCCGTCTCTGGATGACAAAGGTGCAGAAGACGACGTTAGTCTCTGAGTGTCAATGGGCTCGCTTGCCCCTGGTTGACAAAGGGTGCAGATGACGATGTTAGTCTCGGCATGCTACCGGACTCTGAGTATGACAGATAGCAAAAGAGTGTTTATACAAATAACCACTTGGGTATCTTCGCCTGCCACCTGACTTCTCGGGTCAGGATTAACAGAAATCGTTTTGTACGGATAACCACTTGGGTATCTCCGTCTGCCACCTGACTTCTCGGGCCAGGATTAACAGAAATTGTTTTGTACGGATAACCACTTGGGTATCTCCGCCTGCCACCTGACTTCTCGGGTCAGGATAGCGAAAGGTGGGGCGGTCGACAAAAGCGAGGCTTTTGCTCATACGTATCCTCAATTTGTGATGAGGAACTCATACCTACGTAGTTCTTGAGAAAGCGGTGTGAGACTAAAATAGTATCTACCGGAAGATGCTGACATCTCCGGAAAGGGTGCAGATGACCACATTGGTCTCTACTTGTCAATCAGACATGGGGTCTCCGAATAATGAGGTGCGGATAACCGTAAGGTGTCTCTGTATGCTACCGAACTCTCGGATCGCTGGATAGCAAAAGGTGTGTGTGGGTTACCGTCAGGTGTCTCTGCATGGCACCAGACTCTTGGGTCACGGTAACAAAAGGTGGGGTGGTCGACAAAAGCAAGGTTTTTGCTCCTATGTATCCTCAATTTGTGATGAGGAACTCAGACCTACTTAGTTCTTGGGAAAGCGGTGTGAGGCTAAAATAGTCTCTACCGGAAGATGCTGACATCTCAAGAAAGGGTGCAGATGAACACATTGGTCTTTGCTTGTCAATCGGACTTGGGGTCTCCGAATGACGAGGTGCGGATAACCGCAAGGTGTCTTCACATGCTACCGGACTCTCGGGTCGCTTGATAGCAAAGGGTGTTTGCGGGTTACCGTCGGGTGTCTCCGCATGCCACCGGACTCTTGGATCACGGTAACAAAAGGTGGGGTGGTCAACAGAAGCAGGGCTTTTGCTCCTACGTATCCTCAATTTGTGATGAGGAACTCAGACCTACTTAGTTCTTGACTTTGTGAGACTAAAATAGTCTCGATGTTTTTTCACTAAAATGCGATCATGCTTTAGTAAAGAAACAAAACCTCTAACTGATCAGAGCAACATATGATTTTTTGATGAAAAACAATGTGTCTATTGGGGAAGGAGAGTATGCTGATGAAATTTTCTCATAACCATAAATGAGATTTTGGATGTTAGCGTTTCATTTCTAAACGACCATTTAGAGGAAACACTGGGTCCAACAAAATAGAAGAAAATCACTCGAAGTGTATCAATCTCACACAGGTAAGTGTTTTATCCTAATTCCGAACCATAGATATGTCATGACTTAATTTTGCAAATCATTTCCTATCAAATCAAAGATTACGTGCGTGATCATGGATCAATAGGACTTTTTTGGGAATGGTGTTTTGGTGAGGAATTTGGCTCTGAGTGTTTGGGCCTTTTCCTTTTCTATTTTTGTTTAGTGCGAGGCGAGAAAGTCGCTAGCGCACATGATTTTGGTTGACAATCAAAGGGAGGAGACCACTTCAAGTCGTGGTTTTCTTTCTTTTCTTGTTTACTTGTGACAATTTTGTATTGTTCAGATATTGTCTGGTCCAAAGACCTTTCTGTATATTTTGTTTTCTTCCGATCTTTGATCGAGAATTTTTCTTTCTTTTATTTTTGCTTTCTTCCAATCTTGATTGAGAATTTTCTTCATTTGCTTTCTTCTAATCTTTGATCGGGAACTTTCTTTTTTTTGTTTACTTCCGAGGGCAAGGATGGACATTCTCACCCTGGGTCAAGGTTTATGGTAAGTTGGGATTTTGGCTCAAGGCTTGTAGAACGGCTGGACATGATATATGTCAGGGTATGGGTTTGGCCAGCGGTTCAGGGATAAAGGGGATGTCCCACATTATTTCCATGACACACATCCAACAATGATGATTTGGAAATTTTATGCAAAACTAGTCATGCACGCACTCATATGGACACTCAAGCATCAAGTTTTTATGGTCACGTGACACTAGGGCTCAGGATTCATTTTCCCTATTAAGTCAACCCAGTGTTTCCAAAAACATGTTCTTTTATCAATTGATGCATTCATCCGAGTCCATTTTGGGTGTTCGGGAAAATTTTCACAGCATTCACCCTTCAGGTGTATACACATTTTTCTTCAAAAACCTTGTATTCTGAATGGCAAGTTCATTTCCTTTCAAAAGCATGTTGGCTTTTTAGCTAACCAATTTTATTTTTATTTTAATTTTTTTTTGTTTTTTTATGAGGTATTTTGCTACCTAATCATATGTATATTTTTGTGAGGTACTTTTTCTATATACATGCGTATCCAAGGTATCTTGCTACCTAAACATACATATATATATTTTGTGTGGTATTTTTTTGCTACCTAAATTACATACATGCATATCTAAGTTATTTTCGCTACCTAAACACACATACATATATTTTGTGAGGTATGACTACCTTCCGAGCTTGTGCTTGTTTTATTTAAATTCCTAGGATCATGAGCAACTAGGTGTGTCCTACTATGATTTGAGAAACAAAGGTGATCAAATAGCAAGCAGAGATTTAAAAGGTACTAGGTTGCCTCCTAGTAGCGCTTCTTTAACGTCTTGAGCTGGACGCGTGATGACTTGTCGGTCACGGACCTAGTACTTTTGCTTACCTTTGGCTTTGGACTTGGTTGCCTGCTGGTCGGCCATGGGTCGTAGGCAACGCTCCAGCCTTTGTAGATGAGCTGAGGGGCTCTGGAGGTGGCGGTGGTGCGTCTATTGTCCGTTGCCGGCCATCCCCAGGCTGCTGTGGTGTCTCCCCTTGCGCTTGCCTGGGGGGCGCAATACTTCTTGATGAAAGCCCGGTTAATAGAGGGCCTGATGACCTTGATAGGGGCGGCGTGCACTCTGTAGAACTGAAAAAGGCCTGTAATCAGAGCTAGAAACCCCAGGACCCTGTTGGACTTCTCTGGGTCCACTGGGTGTCTTGTGGGCGCGATCCCTACAAACAATAGATGACATCAGAAATTAGTTGAGCGATGTGCATACTTACTTATGTCACGATGGAGTGACCTTGCTGGGGGGACGGGCACCCGGTAGGACTGACAGAGGCCCATAACCGGAGCTGGAAACCCCAGGGCCCTGTTGGACTTCTCTGGGTCCACTGGGTGTCTTGTGGGCGCGATCCATGCAAATAGTGGATGGCATCAGAAATAAATTGAGCCACGTGCATACTTACCTATGTCATGATGGCACAGACCAACTGATACTTCCGCAGGGGGAGATTGTCATTGTGGTCATTGGGCAGAATGTTGCTAAGTAGCAACGTCATCCATATCTGTGTAAGAGTGGTCATGTTGGTGCGCATGATACGCACTCGTCTCTTTATAGCCGCACGGGTGAAATCTTGCCCTAGTATGCATAGTGGCTGCATAATAGCCTCCCTTTGGTTGTGCTCGCACAGTTGGCCCTCCTCCGAGATTAGGGGGGTGACCAAGGGACTGATAAAGGGAAACTACTGGCCCCTCACCTGGGAGCGCAAGTCTCGGTTAAGCATTAAGCGCAAAGGACCTTAAGTCCTCTGAAGGCGCAAATGTGGATCCCTCCGATACAGAGGACGTGTAGCCCTCTGAAGGCGAGGACGTGTAGTCCTTTGAAGGTGAGGGCGTGCATCCCTCTGAAGGTGAGGACATGCAGTCCTCTAAAGGCAATGACGTGCAGTCCTCTGAAGGCGAGGACATGTAGCCATCTAAAGGCGAGGATGTGCAGCCCATTCAAGGTGAGGATTTGTAGTCCTCAAAAGGCGAGGACATGTAGCCCTATCAAGGCGAAGGCGTGTCACCCTCGGAAGGCAAGGACATGTTGTCCTCTGAAGGCGAGGGCGTGTAGCCCTTTGAAAGCATGGGCGTGCAGCCCTCTGAAGACGAGGGCGTGTAGCCCTCTAAAGGCGAGGACATTTAGTCCTCTGAAGGCGAGGACGTGTAGTCCTCGGAAGGCGAGGCCATGTAGCCCTCTGAAGGCGAGGACGTGTAGTCCTCTAAAGGCGAGGACGTGTAGTCCTTTGAAGGCGAAGACAAGTAGTCATCTGAAGGCGAGAACGTGTAGTCCTCTGAAGGTGAGGACGAGCAGTCCTTTGAAGGCGAGGACGTGTAGTCCTCTGAAGGTGAGGACATGCAGCCCTCTGAAGGCGAGGACGTGAAGTCCTCTGATGGCGAGGACCTGTAGTCCTCTGAAGGTGAAGACGGGCGAGGGCGTGCAGCTCTCTGAAGGCGAGGGCGTGTAGCTCTCCGATGGCGAGGACGTCTAGTCCTCTAAAGGCGAGGACGTGTAGTCCTCTGAAGGCGAGGACGTCTAGTCCTATGAAGGCAAGGACGTGTAGTCCTCTGATGGTGAACACATGTAGTCCTCTCAAGGGGAGGATGTGTAGTCCTCTAAAGACGACGGCGTGCAGCCCTCTGAAGGCGTGGACGTGTAGTCCTTAAAAGGCGAGGGTGCGTAGCCCTCTGAAGGTGAGGGTGTGTAGTCCTCTGAAGGCGAGGACGTATAGTCCTCTAAAAGCGAGGACATGTAGTCCTCTGAGGGCGAGTGCATGTAGCCCTCTGAAGGCGAGGATGTGTAGTCCTCTGAATCCGACGACGTGTAGTCCTCTGAAGGTGAAGGCGTGTAGCCCTCTAAAGGCGAGGACATGTAGTCCTCTAAAGGTGAGGACGTGTAGTCCTCTAAAGGCGAGGACGTGTAGCCATCTAAAGGCGAGGATGTGCAGTCCATTCAAGGTGAGCACTTGTAGTCCTCTGAAGGTGAGGACGTGTAGTCCTCAAAAGGCGAGGACATGCAGCCCTATGAAGGCGAAGGCGTGTCACCCTCGGAAGGCGAGGACAGGTAGTCCTCTTAAGGTGAGGGCGTGTAGCCCTTTGAAAGTGCGGGCGTGCAACCTTATGAAGACGAGAACGTGTAGTCCTCTGAAGGCGAGGGCGTGTAGCCCTTTGAAGGCGAGGATGTGTAGTCCTCTAAAGGTGAGGACGTGTAGTCCTCCGAAGGCGAGGACGTATAGTCCTCTGAAGGCGAGGGCGTGTAGCCCTCTAAAGGCGAGGACATGTAGTCCTCTGAAAGCGAGGACGTGTAGTCTTCTGAAGGCGAGGCCATGTAGCCCTCTGATGGCGAGGATGTGTAGTCCTCTGAAGGCGAGGATGTGTAGTCCTCTGAAGGAAAAGACAAGTAGTCCTCTGAAGGCGAGAACGTGTAGTCCTCTAAAGGCGAGGATATGCAGCCCTCTGAAGGCGAGGACATGCAGTCCTCTGAAGGCGAGGACGTGTAGTCCACTGAAGGTGAGGACATGCAGTCCTCTGAAGGCGAGGACGTGAAGTCCTCTGAAGGCGAGGACCCGTAGTCCTCTGTAGATGAGGACGGGCGAGGGCGTGCAGCTCTCTGAAGGCGAGGACGTGTAGTAATCTCAAGGCGAGGACATGTAGTTCTCTGAAGGCGAGGGCGTGTACCCCTCTGCTGGCGAGGACGTCTAGTCCTCTGAAGGCGAGGACGTGTAGTCCTCTGAAGGTGAGGACGGGAGAGGGCATGCAGCTCTCTGAAGGCGAGGACTTGTAGTCCTTTGAAGGCGAGGACGAGTTGTCCTCTAAAGGCGAGGACGTGTAGTCCTCTAAAGGTTAGGACGTGCAGTCCTCTGAAGGCAAGGACGTGCAGTCCTCTGAAGCCGAGGATGTGTTGTCCTCTGAAGGTAACGACGTGCGGTCCTCTGAAGGCGAGGACCTGTAGTCCTCTGAAGGTGAGGACGCGTGAGTGTGTTCAATCCTCTGAAGGCCAGAACATGTAGTCCTTTGAAAGTGAGGACGTGCAGTCCTCTGAAGGGGAGGACGTGCAGTCCTCTGAAGGCGAGGACGTGTAGTCCTCTGAAGCTGAGGACGTGCAGTGCTCTGAAGGCGAGGACGTGAAGTCCTCTGAAGGCGAGGAACTATAGTCCCCTGTAGGTGAGGACGGGCGAGGCCGTGCAGCTCTCTAAAGGCGAGGACTTGTAGTCCTCTGAAGGCGAAGACGAGTAGTCATCTGAAGGTGAGGACGTGTAGTCCTCTGATGGTGAGGACGTGCATTCCTCTGAAGGTGTGGACGCGCAGTCCTCTAAAGGCGAGGACGTGTTGTCCTCTGAAGGTGAGGATGTGCAGTCCTCAAATGGCGAGGACTTGTAGTCCTCTGAAGGTGAAGACAGGCGAGGACATGCGTCTCTCTGAAGGCGAGGACGTGTTGTCGTCTGAAGGTGAGGGCGTGTAGCCCTCTGAAGGCAAGGACGTGCAATCCTCTGAAGGCAAGGATGTGTAGTCCTCTGAATGTGAGGACGTGCAGTCCTCTGAAGGCGAAGACGTGCAATTCTCTGAAGGCGAGGACGTGTAGTCCTCTGAAGGTGAGGACGTGCAGTGCTCTCAAGGCGAGGACGTGTAGCCCTCTAAAGGAGAGGATGTGTAGTCCTCTTAAGGTGAGGACGTGTAGTCCTCTGAAGACGAGGGCGTGTAGCCCTCTGAAGGAAAGGACATGTAGTCCTCAAAAGAAGAGGACGTGTAGTCCTCTGAAGGCGAGGGCGTGTAGCTTTCGGAAGGCTAGGACATGTAGTCCTTTGAAGGTGTGGGCGTGTACCACTCAAAAAGCGCGGACGTGCAGCCCTTTGAAGACGAGGACGTGCAGTCCTCTTAAGGCGAGGGCATGGAACCGTTTGAAGGCGAGGATGTGTAGTCCTTTGAAGTTGAGGATGTGTAGTCCTCTGAAGGCGAGGGAGTGTAGCCCTCTAAAGGCGAGGACATGTAGTCCTCTGAAGGCGAGGACGTGTAGTCCTCTGAAGGCGAAGACAAGTAGTCCTTTGAAGGCGAGGACGTGTAGTCCTCTGAAGGCGAGGACGTGTAGTCCTCTAAAGGCGAGGACGTGTAGTCCTCTGAAGGTGAGGACGTGCAGTCCTTTGAAGGCGAGGACGTGTAATCCTCTGAAGGCGAGGACTTGTTGTCCTCTGAAGATGAAGACGGGCGAGGGTGTTCAGCTCTCTAAAGGCGAGGGCGTGTAGCCCGCTGAAGGTGAGGATGTCTAGTCCTGTGAAGGCGAGGACGTGTAGTCCTCTGAAGGCGAGGAAGTGTAGTCCTCTGATGGCGAGGACGTGTAGTCCTCTAATGGTGAGTACGTGTAGTCCTCTCAAGGGGAGGATGTGTAGTCCTGTAAAGGCGAGGGCGTGCAGCCCTCTGAACGCGAGGACGTGTAGTCCTCTGAAGGTGAGGATAGGCGAGGGCGTGCAGCTCTCTGAAGGCGAGGACGTGTAGTCATCTGAAGGCGATGACGTGTAGTCCTCTGAAGGCGAGGGCGTGTTGCCCTCTGAAGGCGAGGACGTGTAGTCCTCTGAATTCGAGGACGTGGAGTCCTCTTAAGGCGAGGATGTGTAGTCCTCTGAAGGTGAGGACGGGCAAAGGCGTGCAACTCTCTGAAGGCGATGACGTTTAGTCCTCTAAAGGTGAGGACATGCAGTCCGCTGAAGGCGAGGACGTGTATTCCTCTGAAAGCGAAGACCCGTAGTCCTCTGAAGGTGAGGACGGGCGAGGGCGTGCAGCTCTCTGAAGGCGAGGACCTGTTGTTCTCCGAAGGTGAGGACGTGCAGCCCTCTAAAGGCAATGACGTGTAGTCCTCTTAGGTCGAGGGCATGCAGCCCTCTGAAGGTGAGGACGTGTAGTCCTCTGAAGGTGAGGGCATGTAGCCCTCAGAATGTGAGGGCATGTAGCCCTCTGAAGGTGAAGGCGTGGAGCCCTCTGAAGGCGAGGACGTGTAGTCCTCTAAAGGTGAGGGCGTGTAGCTCTCTGAAGGTGAGGGCATGTAGCCCTCTGAAGGTGAGGTCGTGCAACCCTCTGATTGCGAGGACGTGTAGTCCTCTAAAGGTGAGGGCGTGTAGCCCTCTGAAGGTGAGGACGTGTAGTCCTCTGAATCCGAGGACGTGTAGTCCTTTGAAGGCGAGGGCGTGTAGCCCTCTGAAGGTGAGGACGTGAAGCCGTCTGATGGCGAGGATGTGCAGTCTTCTGATGGCGAGGGTGTGTAGCCCTCTGAAGGTGAGGACGTGTAGTCCCTTGAAGGCGAGGACGTGTAGTCCTCTAAAGGGGAGGGTGTATAGCCCTCTTAAGGTGAGGACGTGTAGTCCGCTGAAGGCGAGGACGTGTAGTCCTCAAGGGTCCACCCTTATGAGAAAGCAAGAGATTGACTCATTGAAAGGGCCAGGCATTCCGAATATAAAAAGATTGGATAGTAGATGTAGGAAATCTATGTAGTTAACATGATTTTTATGGATCCAAATGCATGCAACCTTTGTCTTGAAAATCGGTAAATGCGGACTGTGTATGCAACAATGCAATGTAATGGAAATTTGTATACTGTTCATGACATTCTTTCCCTATTTTATGATTTGGTTTTGATTTGATTTTTTTGGAAAACACATATTGACTGTCCTTTTGGAAGAGGTGATAATTCATGCAATTTCATCCAATCTTTTGCAAATCTCTTCGGGAACTCCCTCAGAGTGTATGTTCTGTTGATTTAATCAATCCGTTGAAATCCTAGGGTTTGTCCCCCTTTTTTTTGTTTAAAAACATCGACGGGTGAGAAATTTTGATCTGCCCCTAGGTTCGCTTGAGGCTCATGCACAGTGCCCCTTATTGCCCCAGTGTAAGGCTTTGAGGTACCAATTGTTATCTTTCGCCATGACCTTGTAGCTGGGAACCTATTGGGTGAGAACTTCTAATCCGCCCCTAGGTTCGCTTGAGGTTTATGCATGGTGCCTTTCATTGCCCCAGTTGATGCAATCCTATCCCGCAAGGGCATTGGGTAGAAGACTCAAGTAGATTGGGCTAGAGATCCAAGGGAAGGCCCTAAGGTTCTCATGAGCCTTAGGGTAGATTTCGAGCCCATGGGCTAAGCATGACCCGCTTATCTTTGTAAATATTAGAATAGGTTTTTTCTTCGTTTGGGCCTTGTATTTTGGCCATTCTAATAGTATAGGGTTTTAGCCTTGTATTTCGGGGCATTTTGAGTAGTCTTTGTAGTAAGAACTTTTTTTTGTATTTTCATGTTTTTTTTTGTCATGGGGGTGAGCTTAGCTATTATAGGGGGTGTGTAGCTAAGCTCTAGCTTCTCATCTCAAGGAGGTGAGCTTAGCTATTAGAGAGGTATGTGTAGCTAAGCTCTAGCTTCTTTAGGAATCTTCTTAAAGAAGCTTCTTAAGGAGGTGAGCTTAGTTATGAGAGGGGTGTGTGTAGCTAAGCTCTAGCTTCTCAAGGAAGTTTTCTCAAAGAAGCTTCTCAAGGAAGTTTTCTCAAGAAAGCTTCTCAAGGAAGCTACCTAGTCTATAAATAGAAGCATGTGTAACACTTGTGGTAACTTTGATGAATGAAAGTCTTATGAGATACACTTCAAAGTTCCACTTCTTTCCTTCTTTTATTCCTTCAATTTCGTGCTCCCCCCTTCTCTCTTTCTTTTCCTCCATTAAAGCATCCTCTTCAAGCTTCTTATCCAAGGCAATTCTTGGTGGTGAAGCTCCTTCTTCCTTGGCTTATTCCCTAGTGGATGGTGCCTCCCCTATCCTCTTCTCCTTTGCCTTCCGCTGCATCTCCATGGTGAAAAATCACCATTGAAGGACCTCATTGAAGCTCAAAGATCCAGCCTCCATAGAAGCTCCACAAGCAAGCTTCCATCACCAGTGTAGGGCTCTAAGGTATCCATCGTTGTTTTGTTTTCACAACCTTGTAGCAAGGAAGAATGAAAGAGGCGGTTGATTCTTACAAAAAGAATTTTTCAAGGACGAGAAATAGTTGAAGGATTTTTTTTAATTGACGGGTTAAGTCAAATGACTCCTATTCTTGATAACTTACTTCTCTCTAAAAAAAGACAAACTTTCCGAAATGATAAAATGAGGTCACATGAATGTCTGTACTTTATTTGAGACACAGTCAATAAAATGTTTTTTTTTCTTTTATTTTGAAACTTATTGTTTTGAACTTTACCCGTTGTTTTACGGCACCCCCACCAATATGCAAGACGAGTAATCTCTGATTGAACGGTCTTGGAAGTCAACACTTAGGAGCGCAGGTCGCTTGAGCAAACAAACCAATGGCTTGCACCCACATTCCAGTGGAAGCAAAGATGTAATTATGAGAGGATGAGGGACAAAGATGTCAAATTTATCCATTTTATTTAGTATTGTAACTATGGTTTACAATAATGGCATAAACTTTAAAATCCTGATGAGTCATTAGAGACATCTAACAACAGCTTTCAAAATTGCCCCATGTGTGGTGTCGCTTGTCAATGTTAGGATTCACAAGCGATTCTCCTCAAATTTTAGCCAGCTTGCATTAATTAGACTTTGCACCTTACGCTTTAAGGTCATAAAGTGCTCAATGGAATGTCCCAAAACTCCTCCATAATATTCACATGTTGCGTTCGAGTCGTATCCTCAGAAAAATAGAGGTTGAGAAACCCTGGCAGGGGTTATGGCTACCATTGCATCATTAAGTAGATATGGGAGCAAGTTAGCATATGACACCGGAATTTAGGGTGAATCCTACAGGCTTTTTGCTGCAAAATTCCTTTTTGGTTGGTGTTTTGGTTTGTGCTAAAGGTGGTGTTCATCATTGGAAGTGCGGTAGACAGACTTTGTGATTGATTTAGGGATGGCCTTAGTGGATGATTGGGTGAGAGGGATTGTTATTGGCTGAGTAATGACATTGTTGGGCTAATGGGAAATTTGACCGTGTAGGAATGGCAGTCATAGCAAGGGTTTCTCCCTCATTCTCATCCTCTTCATTCGCCCCTGCTTTCTCACTTATCAAAGTAGGATGGTCAAATTTGCCTCTTTTTAGACCCGCTTCGATCCTTTTGTCGGCGAAGACCAAATCCGTAAAGCTTGAAGGTGCGTACCCCACCATTTTTTCATAGTAAAACACTGGTAATGTGTCTACTATTATTGTGATCATCTCTTTCTCCGTCATTGGAGGTGCCACTTGAGCTGCCAATTCTCTCCACCTTTAGGCGTATTCTTTGAAAGATTCATGCCCCTTTTTGCACATGTTTTGTAGTTGCATCCTATCTGGAGCCATATCAAAATTGTACTAATACTGCCTAACAAAGGCAACCATTAGGTTCTTCCAAGAATGGACTTGGGAAGGTTCCAAGTTAGTGTACTAGGTAACAGCTACCCCAATAAGACTTTCTTGGAAGAAATGTATCAGTAGTTCCTCATCTTTTGTGTATGCCCCCATCTTCCGACAATACATCTTTAGATGGTTCTTGGGGCAAGTAGTCCCCTTGTACTTGTCAAAGTCCGGCACCTTGAACTTGGGAGGGGTGATGATATTGGGTACTAGGAACAACTCTTCTAGGTTAGCAAAGGCATAATCTTTGCCTCCTTTAATGGCCCTGAGCCTTTCTTCTAGATGATCCAGCTTTCCCATTTCTGCCATAGCATGAGGGTTTTTACCCGCTGTGGAATGCAAGGGGTGTGGTTGTGGGTGATACTGAGTGCCCTCCAAAGTGTTTTGTAATGGTATACCACCAACTGCTTGCCCTTTAGTGGCATATCCGAGGCAAGGCTCGAAGTCGGCTAGATTATGGTGGGGCATTTCATGTGTCTCCCCCATGGGTTGAGAGACATGTGCATGATCAGATTGAGGTTGTTGACTTTCAATGAGTATGGGAGTGAAGTTATTGACATCCTCACTGGGAGTGTATGCCACATTGGGTGGTGTATAGTTGGGAGGCAAGCCATATGGTGGGAAGGCATGCTTGTTTTTTTTTTTTTTGCGCTAAATGAGGGCCGCCCGCACCTCCCAACTCTTTGCCTACCATATTTGAGGTTGGATGATTCATTTGGTTGAGGCCAGATAGGGGCGTCGGGTTCACCTTAGAACCAGCGCTGGTAGCGGCAACTGTAACTGCATTGGCTTCCATTATCTTCATCATGCTCATCATGGCCTTCATCATTGTGGCCATTTGCTCTTTCATGGCCTCCATGTCGGCCTTCATCTGCTCTTGCACCTCCTTTACTTCACCCATTACTCTAGCTCTAGCACGGGTTCGGTAAGGGCGCTGTAAAGCGTGTTCTTTTCTTTTTGATAACAATGATTAAGTTCATTTTTTTTCAAGGAAAGAATGCAATGAGCAATGCAACCAATGAAAAGCATGGATGTATGCGAATGATGCACAGTTTGAAGTATTGCGAATTTTTACACAAGACATGGGGTTGAATCAATTTAGATTTTCAACATGGTCCATGACATCTTGGTCAAAGTGAAACTGGAAGTAACAAGGACATCAACAGTCCTAAATGTGTTTGGCAGTAGACGGAGCAACGATATAACTCGATCCATCTTTTGCCCCAATTTTTTGCAAGATGGTTACTTCCATACTTCAACTTGACTTGATGAACCTTTTCGTAAAAGCATGAGCTTGGTTCAACCCCATAACCCAAGGAATGGCAATTTGGATCGCCAATACTTCGACAACATTTCATAGAGATGAAAGACTCGGGAATACGTATGCTATGCATGGAAAATGTAATGATGAGATTGAGATGCCCGAAGAAACATCATTTCCTAGTTAACCACGCATTAGGTACCATGCTCAATCATTTTGTTTTGTTTTTTCTTTTTAGAAATGGGTTTATGATCCCAACATGGTTGGCTCATGGTACCTAACACATGCAACTAAGAACGCAGTGTGAATTTTCACGCTTCCTTTTTTTGATTTTGTTTTGCAGAGGAAAATGCAAGGATCATGCATGAGTAAACATGAAAATAAAAGGTATGCAAAAAGCATGTTAGATGCAAATGCATGGTGATGAAATGACTTATGCATGAAATGATAAGTGACAAATGTAGGAACGATACATCCATTACGATGCCATGAATAGATGTTTATGCGATGCATGATATGAATGCATTTACGGACACGAGAGCCCGAAAAATCATCTCTTCTTACTTGCGTATTCGGGGCGCAGTGCCCCATGTGTGCAGTTAAGATGATGATATGGACCTTTTGGCTTCCCGTGACAAAAGACGAGACCAACATACAACGCATGCGTGACGACATGATGCAAATGCAAAAAAGCGCAACAGGGGGATGTACACAGCATGACAATATCCTCAAATAATCATACAGCAAAGGCGTACATGACATTTAGGTTATATGCATGGCAGTGTTTAAAAGGCACGTAGTGTGTTCACTTCGTGCTCGTATTTTAGGGACCTAAACGGGAGGAACTAAAAGGCTTTTAGTGATAATTCCCAAGGTGGTCATATCTCTCTTGATGGTTTCTAGAGGTATCATCCCCTTCGAAAAAACATATTGCGGCAGTAGGGACTACCAGCAACAATATGTTATCAAAGAGAAAAACTCTAGATGAGGGTTCACTGTTATCATGCAAGTCAGAGACCCAACATAACCACAGATTCACCTCCACTCCTTATGTTCCCATTGACCCGGGTATAGGGCCCCCTTTCAACTCACCGAGTGTACAAATAGTGTTGGTGTTTGTGTGCATCAAATGAATAAATATCTATCTCATGCATACATTTCAAAAACACACTAAAAGCATCAAAGAGTTATATACAAGAACATAAGAGAAACAAAAGGAAACCGACAAAAGAGGAAGTCATGATATTGCACGAGATTAGAAGGCCTAACTCTCTAAAAACAGCCCCCAGTGGAGTCGCCAACTGTCACAACCTACCCTTCGGCGGGAGGGCGACGTGGGGCTCACCGGTGCATCTTCCAAGAAAGGAAAATGCAAGGAGTCGCCACCAACGTTGATTCGAGGAAAATGTCAGAAAAACCAAAAAAGTGTGGTCTACGAACTTTAATCGTGAAAGGTTCAGGAGTTATTTTTATGCACGGGGAAGGTATTAGCACCCCATGCATCCATCACAAAGGGCGGCAGCCTTTAATCAAGTGTGCAAATATGACTTCAAAATGTTTTATTTTCCCTTTTTTATGTCTTTTTGTGTTTTTATGCTTTTTGTGTATTTTTTGTATTTTTTTTATCTTTTTGTGGTCGACAAGGGTGTTTCCCTCGCTCCTACGTATTCCTCAATTGCGATGAGGAAATCATACCTACGTAGTTATTTCAGAACTGAACGTTGGTTAAGTTGTTTTTATCTTTTTACACAAGATATATTTTGACCGAACAAAATTCGTTTAAGGCATTGGACCATTAAATGATCTTTTGATTCTTTTGAAAGGAGGGAACCATTAAGGCATTGGACCATTAATGATCTCTTGGTTTTGAAAGGAGAGAAACGTTAAGGCGTTGGACCATTAACGATTTCTTGGGGTGGTCGACAAAAGTGGGGCTTTTGCTTCTACGTATCCTCAATTGCGATGAGAAAATCAGACCTACGTAGTTCTTGCAAAAGCGGTAAAGTTACATGTTGATTTTATGCCTTTGAATGGTCCATGTTAATCAATAAAACCAAAGAGGACCATTTAAGGCGTTGGACCTTAAAATGGTCTTTAGTGATTTTTGCGGACAAAGCTTGATTTGTGAGTTGATTTTAGCTTTAGTTTCACTTTGGTTATTAGTCAATTCATTCAAGGAAACTTTCAAAGAAAAACGTCTGATTGATTTTTTTGATTATTTTATTTAAATATATTTTGATTATTTTATTATTATTTTTTCAAGATATTTTGATTATTTTACTTTTTTTGGTTTAACCGAGGTTATAGCGTGAACGATCAGTTAGATTTTGCTTTAACAGTGATTAAACGAGATTACAACACAAATGATCGGTTGAAATTCATTTTATCATTTATTAGGTGAGAAAAAGGCTTAAATAAACAGTTAAAAGCTCGTTAAAGCGGAAGAAAAGAAAACTGAAAGTAGGCAAAATGGAAGTGAAAGTACACAAAACAAGTAGGGACCATTAAGGGTGCATAGAATGAATTGAAAGATTCGATTTCGGGAACTTACCGGTTGAAGACCGAAGAACGATGAAGAACGAACGAAGAATGGTGAAGAGCGATGAAGAATTTCCACATAATCGCTTCCGGAAACGTCTCAGAAGCATTACGGAAGCACCTCAACTTGAATTTTCTTCACGAAAACACATTTTTTCACCCAAAACAGCCAAAATGCCATAGCCAAGGGGTCTAGAATATTTTGAAACAGTCCCCCCCTCCCCTATTTATAGGGAAAAAGGGAGGTGCTTGCCGCCAGAGGCTTCTTGAGGAAGATTTCTAAGCGCACCCCAATTACTAAGTTCACCCCTCTTTTCGTACTTTACGGAAAAGTTACAAAAGCCTTACGAATGTGTTTCGGATTTGATTTTCATCTTTTTTTCTCTTCCCTTTCACCAATGTTAAGTGAAATATGCTTACCCAAGGTTTCCGGATATTTTACGAAAGTATTACGAAAGCCACGAAAGCCCTGGAAACAATTTTTCAACAACATGGAGGTGCTTGCCGCCCAGTTGCTTCCTCCTTAAGCAACCCAACTTACAAAATGTTCCGGAAGGGCCTAGATTCAAATTGCTATTTACACCCTTATCTTGATAAGTTCACCCCCATTTTTGTGTTTTTGGTCGTTTTCTTTTCGAAATCTCATGAAACTTTACGGATTCCACCGCGATCAGTGTTAAGCCTTCCGAAGCGATCAACAATGGTCCTCGGATGAAATTAGAGTGTAAGAGTTTATTTACACACACCCCATTTTGCTAAATACACTCCGGTTTTCGTGTTTTTGACCGGTTTCTTCTCGAAACATCTCGGAACTTTATGGATTCCATAATGATGGGTGGTAAACATTTTGAGGTGGTCAAACGAAGGTCTCATGCCGACAAAGAATGGTCCCCGGACGAAATTAGGGTATGACATATGGTAATTCGTATGTTGTTGTAATTTATTTATTTGTCGTTAAGATGGATGAAGATCAATGGACGTATGACAATATGATGTATCAAGAAGTTGATATGGATTATGAAAATGAGCAAGAATGTGGTGTGAATGAACCACCACATGTTGATTGTTCGGAAGCTTTTAATACTTCTCAGGTAATGATGTTCATATAGGTTGAGTCATTTGGTTGAATGTATGTTTTGTATAAAAATTAATATGTCGGGGTTGCATCGTAGGTCTTTGGTGCCTGAGATGATGTTTTGTTGTGGGCTCGATCGGTTGCCCATGAAAACGGATTTGTTGCAATCATTATGAGGTCTGACACACATACTGGTAGTAGAGGAAGAACTTCATTTGTGTTAATTGGCTGTGAAAGGAGCGATCAATATAAGTGTAGGAAGAAAGAATTTGTTAGAAGAGACACTGGGAGTAGGAAATGTGGTTGTCCCTTCAAGTTTCATGGGAAACCAGTGCATGGAGGGGAATGTTGGATGGTGAAGTTGATCTGTGGGATTCACAATCATGAATTGGCCAAGTCCTTAGTTGGACATCCATACGCTGGGCGATTGACTAAGGATGAGAAGAATATTATTGCTGATATGACAAAGTCGATGGTGAAACCAAGAAACATCCTGCTAACGTTGAAGGAGCACAATGCCAACAATTGCACCATAATCAAACAAATTTACAATGCAAGAAGTGCATATTGTTCTTCCATTAGAGGAAGTGATACTGAAATGCAACATCTAATGAAACTTCTTGAACATGATCAATACATTCATTCGTTGGTGTCAGCTAGATGCAGTGAAGTTATGCAATGCATGTCATTCGGTGTTTTTCATAGACAGTACCTACAAAACAAATAGGTACAGACTCTCACTACTTGACTTTGTTGGGATGACACCAACGAGGATGACATTCTCTGCTGGGTTTGCATATCTGGAGGGTGAACGTGTTAATAATGTCGTATGGGCTTTGGAACGGTTTCGAGGTCTATTTTTAAGACGTGATCGTCTCCCTATAGTTATTGTTACTGACAGAGACCTAGCATTGATGAATGCAGTGGAAACTATATTCCCCGAGTGTACAAACTTGTTGTGCAGGTTTCACATCGACAAGAACGTCAAGGCGAAATGCAAATCTTTAATCGGTAAAAAAAAATGCCTAGGAGTATGTCATGGATAACTGGGGTACTCTGGTTGATTGTCTTCCTGAACAGGAGTTCCTTGAGTGCCTTCAGAAGTTTCAAATGGCTTGTTCACCTTGGCCAATGTTCGTTGACTATGTTAACGAAACATGAATTATCCCACATAAGGAAAAATTCATTACAGCCTGGACGAATAAGGTCATGCACCTAGGTAGCAAAACAACAAACATGTATTAAAATGTTTCATTTTTTATAGTAATGTTTATTAATTCATGGAATTTAATTGATGTATATGTTTACTGTTTTTTTGCTATTTCAAATGTAGGGTTGAATCTGCTCATTGGGCTTTAAAAAGAGTGTTACACAATAGCCTTGGAGACCTGTGTAGTGTTTGGGATGCCATGAACAACATGATCACGCTGCAGCACACCCAAATTAAAGCATCCTTTGAAAAAAGTACACATGTGGTTGGACATGTATTTAAAAAAACCTTATACAAGAGGCTTCTTGGAATGCTTTTAAGATACGCTTTAAATGAGATTGCTCCTAAGTTTAAGAGTGCACATTATGCTAGCAACAATCCTTCTTCTTGTGGTTGTATGATGAGAAGCACGCACGGTCTTCCTTGTGCATGTGAGCTATCTAGGTATGCTGTTGGTAGCATCCCACTCGATTCAATCCATATGTTTTGGAGGAGACTTAGTTTTTCAGACCAAGGGTTGTGTGAGGCCGAAGTCACCATCAAGGAAGAGATCGAGACCATATCTAAAAGATTTGAGGAACTTGATGTTGGTGGTAAAGTTACTCTCAAGAGTAAACTTCGAGAAATTGTATACCCTGATCAAAACTCTATGTCTCCTCCTCCATCAAAGGTCAACACTAAAGGAGCATCGAAGAAATCGATGAACAGAAGCAAAAGATCCACAAAGCGTGATCCGTCTTATTGGGAGTATGTTGATGTTTTTCATTTTGTTCAGAGCAGCAACTCTTCAGTGAAACGTAGTGCATCATCTTCTGACCCATCGAAGCCACCAAAGCCAACAAGGATCATCCTGATGTTGGATCAATTTGAGCCATTTATACAGAGTTTCATTCACGACATTGTGGATGTGAAATCAGACGGTAACTGTGGATATCGGTCCATTGCCAGTTTATTAGGTATAGGCGAAGATTCTTGGTCATTGGTGCGCAACAAATTGATTAAAGAACTTGGCAAATGGTCGCATGACTACATCAACCTCTTTGGTGGCACAGAGAGATATGAAGAATTAAGGTTGTCCCTACTTGTTGATGGGTTTTCCAAGGTATGTTGTTCAGGTTATATTTTTTTTAAGAACAAACTTTAAATAACTTACATGTATTTGTTTGTTTGATTAAGGTTAGTGTCGACAAGTGGATGGATATAACAGAGATGGGATATGTCATTGCATTAAGGTATAATGTAATCCTTGTACCATTGTCCCGACAACAAAGCATGACATTTTTTCCTCTTAGAAGTCAACCACCACCAGATTCTTCTGTGCACCGCATGATATGTGTCAATCACGTGTTTGGAAATCATATTGTTCGGGTACATTGAATATAGTTAGTCTCATTTTTAGATTTATGCAATCATTCTATTCATTTGAGTTAATAATGTTTGTTCACGTACAATAGGTTTATTTGAAAGACCGTTGTCCTTTACCGCCTCTCGCATTGTTGTGGTCTATGAATTGTCAGCCTCTGTCAAAGCAGTGGCCAACTCCATATATTAGTAGAATGAAACAGTGCAATAGCTTAAAGGTGTTGAAAAGAGACTATGTCAACCTAAATGAAGACTGATTTTATCCTAATTTTATTCATTATGCGATATAATTTGTTGTCAGACGTTTATCCTTAATTATTAAGTAATTGTTGCATTAAGAAATAAATTAGTTGGTACAACTAAAATCAATTACGCATGTATGATACATCATTGTCAGAATTGACAACACATAGTCAAGTGCATGCGTATTAAAGTTTGAGTGTGATACGACATTGAATGACTTGACAACACATTGATAGCTTGACATGACACCACATTGGTTTAGTTGAAAACACAAACACGAAACATCTGCATGTGTCTCTATTTTTTTTTAAAAAAAAACTGAAGCAATGTTGGTGAAAACCATCTATATATATGAGACACGGCAACACGCTAAAAAATCAGACGTTCTCTCCCAATTCTTATAACAAAGTATGACATTTTTAGGAGAAACTAGTAGTTAGACAATTGTTTACTTTCAAACTTCCACTCCAGTAGCCATTCGAGTACCAAACACTTGTGATTTTGCAACCCTAAAAACCAGAATACACAATACCCTTCAGTTAACCGACAAACAATTTTTGGATGAAATTTACTACCGGCAGCCATTCATAGATACAGGTAACCAAATTCACTTTCAATGTATGCAATTGAAAAATGATGATGATGTCAACACAATGTTAATGTGTAATCCTCAATTTTCGTGTGTTGGTCTGATTGAGTTATTATGCACCATTGGTAGAACACCAAATGAAATATTAAACTTACTTGAAGGCACTATGACCCCTACTCATGATGTGCTTCTGTATTACAACAAGAGGTGGAACATGCCACACCAAAACAATTTTGTAGGTTACGTGTTCACAGAAAAGAATCCAAAAAAATTTGACATTCCTTCATGGTGTACCATCGATGAACTGAAGGATTTGATAAAGCAAGTTACACCTCAAGGGATTCCCCTTCATGGAATTCATGAATCACAAACGGTAAGACGATTGTTTTTTCGAAAACTAGGTCATTTTGAGTATTCAGACAAAGTTATCAAATTTGAAATTATTGAGCTGAAAACTAACAATGACGTGCTGAAGGTCTTAGTACAGTCTAACTATTGGAAACAATTTGGGCCAATAGAAATTTTAGTTGTTTTTACTAACCAGGTTATGGAAATGGAAGACGACCTGGCTACATCGCTACAGGATTGAATGCAAGTTTTATTTCCGAGTTTTTCATGCAAATTTTATTTCTTTCCAGCATATTGAAGTGAATGTAATGTTTGAATTCGATAAGTTGTTCACTATTTGTTCAGTACCTGTTCAGTAATAATTTCCACTATTTGGTTTACCCATGATTCAATGCGGATTAGAATGTGTTTTCTAAATATTTACTTGACAAAGTCAATTTCATCTCAAGGATAGTTTAACGCTTAACGAGAATTTCATCGGAAGGAACCACAAAAATAGAAATATGAATAAATATGTATTGTACTACAACTGAAACATATGTAAATTTACTAGTTGACAATATTAAATTTTAGCATTCACAAATACATAATAATTACTATAATTCTTTCAAAGTTGCAATGAAACATATGTAATTTTTTTATTTTAAATTACTATAATCTTAAATTACTTACAAGTTAGAATAATACACCTTTTTTTATTTTATTTCTATTGTATAATTTTTTACGTTAAATTTTTTATATTTCTTTTTAAGATAATTTGATCATCATATTATTATTTATTAATTTTATAAATTCTAGAAGGTGTGTCATATAGAGTGCACAAAAAATAAAATAATGTAACAAATAATTTCAATAAAAGTTATAGCCAAAATAATGTAACAAATACAAAAATGTTGTCAAATACAAGACATAAAATGATCTATCAATGATCTGTGTGCCATCCTCGTCGTGCCCTAACATTTCCATTTAAGTTGTCACCCCCCTAGCGATCCTGAGGCAATCTTCCACGATCTCATGTAACTCTGTGCCTTCAGTGACCATCCTTAGGTTGAGCACATGCTCTAACCTTTCTGCGATCGCTTCACAACCATCCTATGACATTCATAAAAACACAATTATTGCAACATTTAAAATAATCCAAAATTTATAAAATAAAACATTAAAGCAACTAATCTTACCACTGCAGGTGCCTGTGATGGTCCAACGTCTGCTCCCACTGGAACCTCTGGGATACCTGGCTCGACGTATTCCTCATGTTGTGGCGCAGGTGGATGTCTGGGCTCATCACCTGCCTGTGTAGGTGTGACGAACAAATGAGATATCCGGAAGAACCACTCCATGTAATCTGCTGATACCTGCCTAGGCACAACAAAAATCTCACCCGCATTGGCTATATGGTCCTTGTAATGCATTCACTTGTCGTCGATATCCTCATATGACAAGGAGGCACTAACAGGCGGTGGAGGAATGGTCTAAATGTACCTGAACTATCCTACCACCCTATCTAGTCGAACTGTGACCATAATAGGACCCCATCTAACCTGACCCTGGAAGCACGAAATGAGCTCAAACCTCCTAACTCCTTGGTGGTCACCATAGGGCATCCAGGACACGTTAGTGATCGTCAAAGCATCCAAACGTGTCTGGTACGCCGCTGCTCGTAATCCCTTGATATAAGCCTTCGTCATAAGCCACCGGCAGGCACGTGTGGATGTCTCATCGTATACATCGTCAGTGATGCAGTCATGAACACTAGGAAAGTGCTCATATATCTAGCACTAGAAACATCATATGACCATAAGATCAATGTCAAATACACATAAAAAAAACATATTAGCATCATAATCCAATTTAACGTATTACAAACACAAAATTTACCTGTAATAAAGTAATGTACCCAACAAACAGTCGTCTACTACTCTAAGAAGCTTCATTTAACTGGTCATACATATGCACTAGCGCGGCAGCTCCCTAGGCATACCTCCCACTCTCACCCAGGTCTTGAAAAGCCTCCAGATGCACTACATGGACATGTGTTGCACTCTTGTTAGCGAAAAGAGTGCAACCAACCAAGTGGAGGAGATAAGCACGAGCTGCTACAATCCACCGTCGGGCCTCGCATCTACTCAAATAGATATCCTATACCCACGACAGGCATACATATTCCCCACGCGCCTGTGCAGTCTCAGCTCTAGCCTCCTTACCCGAGACCTCGAGCAACTCCATCAACAAGATGACCGTCTCCTCCACAACTAGAGGCTTGAAGTTGTGCAAGGCACCTGTGATCGACAGATATAGGAGTGATGACACATCATCCAGTGTGATCGTCAGCTCTCCTACTGGAAGGTGGAAGCTGCTGGTCTCCCCGTGCCACCTCTCCACAAGCGCATATATAAGTCCCGAATCGCCGGTGACTACTGAGCACCCGATCAAAGGGCTTAATCCTGTGGCAGCGACTAGCCCTTCGATCTCAGGCGTTGGCCTCCCAATTTTCTCTACCTTCCTACTGTGGGAGGCCAACTTCAAGTCAGGACGTTCCTGAATTGAAGAACACATCATTCCAAATAATAGTATATCAAAAATTTATTATCACAAACAACTGAACAATAACAAATAATTAACAATTAACTTTACTTAAAAATTATAATACCTCTCAAGTCCATATGCTATGTGCAACATGATTAGGAAAGGAAGTTAGCACTGATAGGTCACGTGGCCCACTAGGGAATCCCTTAGCATCATCAGCAATTGATCCCGCAGCAAAATCATCAGCAACTAAGCCCTCTACACCAGATGCAGGTACGTCCATAGTCATCGGAGGAACATCCTCAGTCATCTGAGAATCATCCTTAGTCATATCAGCAACGTCCTCACGTACCATTGCCTATGGACGAATGCGGTAGGCCTACTCCGTCGGGGAACATCATCTGAATGATGCTCATCCTGTCCACCCCAGGCTCTGCCTATACCCCTACCTAATGAACGACGTAAACCTCTCATTCTAACCATGATCTACAAATCATGATGAACATGTTTTTTTTTGGTCAAATTCAATATTCATATATTTATAAACCTACATAACCCTAAGTCATCAGCCCTACATTATAACCCTAATCACACTACCTTAAACACCTCATTAAAAAAATGTTGAGGTTGAAAATTACCCAAATTAAATTGAATGACTTATTTTTTTTTTCTTTCCTTATCATATACCCATAATAAGTACGTCTAAACCCTAAACACTACTGCCTATGCACTACATAAGCTAAACCCTAAAAACTAAACCCTATGCTAAATCCTAATCAGTAAACTAACCCCTAACGTAAATCCTAATCAGTACACTAACCCTATGCTCAACCCTATCAACTAAAAAATTCCCAACCAACTAAACTAAACCCAAGCCTCAGCCCTAACCCAAGCCTCAGTAAGCATACCACCATATGTATATATTACAACCTAACCCTACACCTAAACCACAACCTAAACCCTAACAAATAAAATACAACCTAACAACTAAAACTCTCAATAACATACCAACATAAATATTAAACCCTAATGAAAAACCCTAAACCACTAAAATAAACCCTAAACCCTAACCCTAACCCCAAGCTCGCACTAGAATAAACCCTAACCACCAACCCTACCCCTTTACAGATCTACCATTTCTAAAACAACCTACCAACAACATACCACAACATATATTAAACCCTAAGCCCCACACCAAACCCTAATGCCACCCCTAACCACTAAACTAAAACCTAACAACCAACCCTAACTACATACCATTGTATATATTAAACCCTAACATCTTAAATAATCCCTACACTCAACCCTAATCCTAACATAAACACTCCTATACCCCCTAAGCCCTACGCCCTACGCCTTAACCACATAGTCAGTCCTAGGCCCTTAACTAAACCCTAGCCATTAACCTTAATTTCTATTTTGGTGCAAATATTTTAAACATCTAAAACATAAATGTTACCTAATATATACTATTCTCATGCAAATATATTAAACATCAATATTCATTTCATACACCATGTAATCATACATATTTTTTTCATTAAATAACAAAACATACAAAACAAACAAATACAATTAAAATTTTTAAAAAATTAACTAAATTATTAAAAAAAAGTCAAATGTACATACGGAAGAACTTCTTCCGTATGAGTTTACAGAAGAAGTTCTTCCGTAAATACACCAAAGAACTTCTTCCATAAGTGTTTACGGAAGAACTTCTTCTTACGGAAGAAGTTCTTCTGTAAGAGTAAGTTGTTCCGTATTCCACTTATGGAAGAACTTACACTTACGGAAGAAGTTATTCTGTAAGACAAACTTCTTTCGTATTCCATGGAAGCACCTTAACGCCATTCCATGGAAGCACCTAAGCTCTAAGTCCTCTACCCTACAACCATAATCAATGGAAAAAGCCATTAAAGGAAAAGAAAATGAAACTAACCTCGACGCCAGAGAAGAACGAACGAAACGCAGGTGAAAATGGCCAAGGAAGAAGATGAACAGGGACAGTGGCGCTGAAGACGAACACGAGGCACCTTGCGGAAGAAGAGGAATGCCAAGCACCTTGCGGAAAAGAAGAGGAATGCCAAGCACCTTGCGGAAAAGAAGAGGAATGCCAAGCATCTTGCGAAAGAGAAGAGGAATGCCAAGCACCTTGAGGAAGAATAGAAAGCCGAATGGAAGAAGATGAATGCGAAGAAGTTGCGAAAGAAGAAGATGAAAAGAAGAAGTTGCGGAAGAAGAAGATGAATGCAAGAAAAGAAGAAAATTCGGCAACAACCCGTGCCTACATCCAGTCCCCAAGCGACTTGCGGTCCTTGAGATTTCTTTCAACCTTGTAAAAATCCTTTTACAAGAAAAGATCCACAAGGTATGTACCCTCCCTTGTTCTTTTTGAACCTAGTGGATGTACCCTCCACTAGAACTGATCCACAAGAGATGTACCCTCTCTTGTTCTCAGTCAAACCCAAGTAGATGTACCCTCTACTTGTACCACAAAGGATGTAACCTCCAATGTGTTAAGACAAAGATCTCAGGCGGTTAAACCTTTGATACTTTGTGAATAGGGATACAAAAAAATTCTCAGGCGGTTAGTCCTTTGAAAACTTTTGTATAAAGGAAAGGGAAGAATCAAAAGAATTCTCAGACTGTGTCATTTTGAATTCTTTGACAAGGGAGAAGGGAGACACAAAAGAATTCAGGCGGTTAGTCCTTCGTTCTTTTGGAAAAGGAAGAAGAGAGACACAAAAAGAATTCAGGCGGTTAGTCCTTGGCGAATTCTTTTTGGCAAAGGGAGAAGAGATGAAATGAATGAATAGCACAAGTTTTCAAGGTTTAGAAAACCAGAAAACTTTGGAAAGCTTTTGGCACAAAGAAGAAGAAGAAGTTCAAAGAGATTCAAGACTTGTAAAGGATTGCAATAGATTGATTGGATTGTTAGAAAGATTCATTGAAAATGCAAAACAAAACCTTGCTTTTATAGACTCTTCATGTCTGGTCAAGAGGACCATTTAAAAGAGTTATAACTTTTAGAAAAACTTAAAACCAATTTGAAAAAGTCAAAAAACATTTGAAGAGTTACATATTTTGATTTACTCATAAACAATCACTGGTAATCGATTACCAATGTGAAAGGATGTGACTCTTCACATTTGAATTTGAATTTCAATGTTCAAAGGCACTGGTAATCGATTACCAAAACATTGTAATCGATTACAGCTTTTTTGAAATCAATTGGAACGTTGTAAATTCATTTGAAAACTTTTTCAAATTCATTTTGCTACTGGTAATCGATTACAATAATCTGGTAACCGATTACTAGAGAGTAAAAACTCTTTGGTAAACATGTTTTGAGAAAAATCCATGTGCTACTCAGTTTTTGATAAAACCTTTTCATACTTATCTTGATTAAGCCTTCTCTTGATTCTTGAATCTTGAATCTTGATTCTTGATTCTTGAAATCAACTTTCCTCTTGAATCTTGAAGTGTTCTTGATTCTATCTTCTTCAACTTTCCTCTTGAATCTTGAAGTGTTCTTGATTCTATCTTGAACATCTTGAACTCATTCTTTGATTGACCTTTGAGTTTTTTGTCATCACCTTTGTCATCATCTTTGTTATCATCAAAACATCTTTGAATCAATCTTGATTCATCATGAAGCTTGCTTCTAAAATTTCAAGTTTATTTTGACGACATAAAGCATCTCGTAATACTCAAGAATCTCCAAGAGACCCTTCTGTAGAAGCAAAGCTTCACGGTGAATCAAAGGTGATTCAAAAGTGTTTTGATGATAACAATGATGATAACAAAAGATGATGACAAAGGTGATGACAAAAAATGCTCAAAGATCAATCAAAGAACAACTCAAGTAAATCAAAGATCAATCAAGAACAATCCAAGAGTTCAAGATAAGAATCAAGAAGAATTCAAGAGTGAAGAAGAAAGTCTAGAGACAAGAATCAAGATTCAAAGTTCAAGGTCTCAAGAATCAAGATCAAGATTCAAGACTTAAGATTCAAGAATGAAGAAAATACTCAATCAAGATAAGTATTAAAAAGTTTTTCAAAACTTTGAATAGCACATGAGTTTTTGACAAATGTGAAGAGTCACATCCTTTCACACAAAAGCTTTGTGTAATCGATTACACTTATTTGGTAATCGATTACCAGTGACTGTTTTTGAGTAAATAAAAAAATGTAACTCTTCAAAAGGTTTTTGACTTTTTCAAATTGGTTTTAAGTTTTTCTAAAAGTTATAACTCTTCTAAATGGTCTTCTTGATCAGACATGAAGAGACTATAAAAGCAAGGCTTTGTTTTTCATTTTAAATCAATTAATTCCTTCACACTTTTACACTAATTCAATCAATCCTTTACAAACCTTGAATCTCTTTGAACTTCTTCTTCTTCTTTGTACCAAAAGCTTTATGAAGTTTTCTGGTTTTCCAAACCTTGAAAACTTGTGCTATTCATCCTTTCATTCCCTTCTCCCTTTACCAAAAATAATTCGCCAAGGACAAACCGCCTGAATTCTTTTTGTGTCTCTCTTCTCCCTTTTCCAAAAGAACAAAGGACTAACCGCCTGAATTCTTTTGTGTCTCCCTTCTCCCTTGTCAAAGAATTCAAAATGACACAGTCTGAGAATTCTTTTGATTCTTCCCATCCCCTTATATGAAATTGTTCAAAGGACTAACCGCCTGAGAATTCTTTTGTATCCCCATTCACAAAGTATCAAAGGTTTAAACGCCTGAGATCTTTGTCTTAACACATTGGAGGGTACATCCTTTGTGGTATAAGTAGAGGGTACATCTACTTGGGTTTGACTGAGAACAAGAGAGGGTACATCTCTTGTGGATCAGTTCTAGTGGAGGGTAAATCCACTAGGTTCAAAAAGAACAAGGGAGGGTACATCCCTTGTGGATCTTTGCTTGTAAAAGGATTTTTACAAGGTTGAAAGAAATCTCAAGGACCGCAGGTCGCTTGGGGACTGGATGTAGGCACGGGTTGTTGCCGAACCAGTATAAAAACTATTGTGTGTTTGTCTCCTTCTTCCCTACTCTTTTACTTTCCACTATTCATTTAATTTCTACTTTTACTTTTTGTTAAGTTTCTCTTCTACTCCTTATTCTCTTAACAACATAGTAAAAGCCTTAGAAGAGTAAATTTTTAATTAGTAAAGGTTTAGGAATAATTAATTCAACCCCCTCTTCTTAATTATTCTGAGGCCACTTGATCCAACACCTTCCAACCCTAGCAACACATAAAGAAACCTTAAATTTGGCCCACAACCTGCTAAGACATTTGTAGAGACATAACTTATTCTATTACGATATCTAGGCCTATCTTTAGGAGAAACTAACACCGAAATGTGTCCCATCAAGTGCTCCAACACAATTCTGTAAACAACACAAGTTTATTATTATATTTAGTTTGTGAAAAATGTTTATAGTTAGTTAATCTAGCCTAACTATTGATAAACTTACCTCAAACCAACTCCATTTAATTGCTTCTGAACCTTCTAGGTTATATGTATGAAACTTCAAATAGTCCTTGCTCACTTTCATTACAGCTCTCAAGACATTATTGAATTTCTTACTTATTGTTTCTTTAGATCTGTAATAATCCAAATGCACAATTCTATACTTAAGGTTGCGAGCAAGGATATGTAAAAACATTGCTACCACTTCAGTTATAGGAACAATTCTTGTTTTTACTAATCCACCACCCTCTTGTAAAATTCTACAAAGCTTGAAAAATGCACTCTTACTAACCCTTAGTTGTTCAAAACAATATATTTCTGTTCATATAATGAGAGATTAGGTGATTGAATCACTCCAATTCCCAATTATGGGTTGGTTCCTTAACAAAATGAATGTTATGATACCATGCTACTACACCCATAATCATATAAATGACACAAGCATAAGTAATTTTAATTAATAATTATGGGCAATGTTGTAAAACTATTGATCAACCTCAGGGATCATTTCCTAATAAAAAGAATGCAATCCAAATTCCAAACTAGCAAGGTCCAAAGAAAATCTAACTTCTTCACCCAGAATAGGAAAATATCCTTGAATATTAACCTTTCCTAAAGCCTAATGAAATAGACCTAAACAAAGTTATACTAAATAAGATTAAAAACAATTATATTAAACAAAATTAAAAATAATTACAAGTTATACTAAATAGAATTAAGAATAATAAGTTATACTAAACAAGATTAAGAACAATAATAACAAGATTATGTATTCACCAAGAAAAACAAAAAATTATGTCAATTTGCTAACATGACATAAAGTGCCATCCATTAAATTCATATATATTAGTATTGAACATGAAACACATAATATAAAATTATTATAAAGATATAGTTTTTAAAGGAATATAAAACACGTAATATAAAATACAATTGTATACTAGTATTGAAAAACTCAATGTGAGAACCCCTTCTTGTGACAAAAGTGGAATGAGGAAAGGTACTAGGACTCCAGAAGAATATAGAAAGTTAACATGACATAAAGTGCCATCCATTAAATTCATATATATTAGTATTGAACATGAAACACGTAATATAAAATTATTATAAAGATATAGTTTTTAAAGGAATATAAAATACGTAATATAAAATACAATTGTATACTAGTATTGAAAAACTCAATGTGAGAACCCCTTCTTGTGAAAAAAGTGGAATGAGGAAAGGTACTTGGACTCCAGAAGAATATAGAAAGGTACTCAATGTGAGAACCCCTTCTTGTGACAAAACATGATCGACCCAATTTATGAAATGAAATTCAACTAACAGCGGACATCATAAAACAACTACACTGTTCATGGAATTATAACATGTGGAATAAAAGCCCCATGCCCCAATGTCACATCTATCAGAGCATTTTCTTGAGAAAGGCTAAACCTTTCCATCTCCAGCATGATCATCATCATGGGGTGGCTCACCTAAAAAAAAATGGCAATCAGTCCAAACACAAACACACATCGGGAGTGAGTTATCACATTTCTAAATAAAATACAGAAAAACAAAGACATAAGCAAAATACATTATACAAATATTTATAACATAGCTCAACTTAATACAATCCATGTCACTTCACTACTTTATCATTTAAAATTCATTTTTCAATCACCAATCACATTACACATGAATCACACACTCGATTCAATACGTAACAACACTCACCAATTTTATAATAAACAATTCACAAGCGTTATTCAACAATTATACTAAGATTCAGGCCTATATGTAATGTGGTACCATGTCAGTGAAAAACAACACCAGGGTGCTTAGTAGTGCATAACAAGACACACCACACAATGACTATGTCAGGTTACTCTCACTAAGTAAAATGATAAGGTGACCAGTCAGGGTCACTCTATTTTGTGAGAATGCTTCAACCATATGGGATCAACATAGGCTTAAAGGAACACTCAAATCCAGTGTATTTACCCTCAAGGCCTAGACTATGAAGAATCCATTAGGGTCTCACCTTCCTCATTCAGGTCCAACCCTTAAAATAATTTTTTTTTTGTACACACACACAGCTCATGAATTATACAATACTCACAATCTTACACTTGTTTTCAAGCACATTTAACACATTGCACTACAATTTAACACTTCAGGTTCATAACTTGGAATCCTACACTTTCCTTTTAACACTTCACACATAAAAACTTTTCTCAAGGTAAACACAAGTTGGGTTATTATATAACACTCACTTATTCACAACCATATCCCATGTCCATAATTTAACATCCCACAAATTAACTAACTACAAAATATAATTAACAAATAGATAAACATGTATTATAATAATAAAATATATCTAACTTGAAAGCTTTTAAATATATTTACATGTAGCAAATATATATAATACGTCACTATATAAATACATGTAATATTAAATATATATAAAAAAATCATAACAACATATAACCAACATATCATTAGATAAACATATTTAAATAATAACAATAAATAATAAACGCATTATATATATATATATATATATATATATATATATATATATATATATATATATATATTGTGGAAGCAAAGCTACCATAATGATTCACCAAGATGTTTTGATGATGCCAAAGCTCAAAGAGATGTTTCAAGATTAAAGAATCAAGCATTCAAGATTCCACTCAAAGATTCAAGAATCAAATGAAGAAATCAAGAAGCATCAAGCCAAGTCAAAATAGGTAGTAAAAAGTATTTTTTTTAAAAAACATCAAATAGCACACTTTTTGTTTTAAAATGGATTTTCTGAAATCTTCTAAGTTACCAGAGTTTTTACTCTTTGGTAATCGATTACCATTTGGTAGTAATTGATTACCAGTAACCAAGATGGTTTTCAAACTGGTTTCAATGCTTTGCAATGTTCCAAAATGATTTTCAAATAGTGTAATCGATTAGACTATATTAGTAATCGATTACAAGTGAATCTGAGCATTGGAATTCAAATCCAATTGTGAAGAGTCACAACTTTTCATAAAATACATTGTGTAATCGATTACATCATTATGGTAATCGATTACTAGTGAATGTTTTTGAAGAAAATGTTAAGAGTTATAACTCTTAACATGGTTTTCTCAAAAGGTATCAAGGTTCTATAAATATAAGACCTTGGCACGCATTTTAAATACACAATAACACATAAAAACACATATGATTACACAGAACTTTCCACTGCTTTTCTCTTGCAAAACCTTTGCCAAATTCATTCTAAGTTTTTGTTCAATCTTTCCTTGAAGAAAGGAAAATTCTGCAAAAACAAAAACTGTTCTATCCTTCTATTTTTCTCTTATTCTTCTTTCCTTCTCCCTCTTGCCAAAAGAATTCAAAGAACTAACCGTTTGAGAATTCTTTGCCCAAATACTGAATTCAAAGAACTGAACGTTTGAGAATTTTGTGTAAGAAGCAGGTAGCTTCTTGGTTGTAATAGTGAACACAAGGGAGGGTACATCCTTTGTGGTTCGCTTCAAGTAGAGGGTACATCTACTTGGTTGATCAAAGAGAACAAGGGAAGGTACATCCTTTGTGGCTCTTTGCTTGTAAATGATTTTTACAAGGAAAGGAAATCTCAAGAGGTTGCTTGAGGACTGGATGTAGGCACGGGTCATTGTCGAACCAGTATAAAACTTGTGTTTGCTTTCTTCTTCCCTACGCTTTTTACTTTTCCGCTGTGCACTTTTTATTTCCGCTTTACTTTTGTCTAAGTTATTGTTTCTGTTTTTTACTTTCTCATAACATAGTAGTAAAAACCTAATTGAATCTAGTAACATTAGGAAGGATAAATTTTTAATTAGTCAAGACACGTTAATAATTAATTCAACCCCCCCTTCTTAATTATTCCAACATATATATATATATATAAAATAGCAAATGTATTAAGTATATATATATATATATATATATATATATATATATATATATATATATATATATATATATATATATATATAATAAACATATTCTATGATAAATCACATATGTAGAAGGAAACCAAAATCTTGTGAAATAAAAGTATTGATATATGTACATGTATACAATGCAGGAAATTTTAGAAAGAAGGAAAAAAATCAACAAGATTGAAAGACCAATATATCAAGTGCAAAGAAAGTATTGCCACATAATTAATTTTCACGTGTTCACTCTATAAAGTGTCAAAAATTGAGTATTCGTGACAAAAAAAGATATATGTAAATTTAAAAATCAAAAGGATTTGGAAAGGAAAAATAAAAACTCAGGTTTATACAAACAAGAGAAACTCTATCAATTCACGCTAATTATAAAAAGTCTCAATTTCCAAGGTTCACACTCAACACAAGAACCTATCAATTTCACAACAATTTCGCATTGGGACACCAATTGGTCCGTCAAACACAATCAATCTGTGATTAAAAACATAAGAACATAATTGAATTTCATAAAATAACCCAAAATAACCCAAAAATTGATCATTTAGGGATCCCTACACATGTTCATTCTAATCCCTAAGCGTGAGTAGCTCATCCCTTACCTCGATGTAGTTGCTCAAGCATTCTCCATTAGCAATGATGGTGTTTTTGGTGCTCTCTAGAGCTCCTCCTCTAGTTGTTTTGTTAGAGTTCTTGAGAGTCAGAGAAAAAGGAACATGAAATGTTTTGTAAAACTGCTCTTGGGTTAAAGTTCCTTTATATAGTGAGAGTTCTAATGACCTAATCTCAACTTCCTAGGTTTGCAGGTAAATATATACTTGAACACTTGTCAAAATTAACTAACTAATCCAATTAATTAGCGAGGATTTAATATAATTATGGCAGAAAAATTTTATTAATTATTTTGTGCATTAATTTTTAGGTCTAGCAAGATGTGGGGAAAATTGTTGATTGAGATGGATGAATTATCTAAGGCCTAATGTCAAAAGAGGAAACTTCACTCAACAAAAAGAAGAATGCATCATCATAATGCACAAAAGATTAACAAATATTCGTTAGGCATAGAAAATTCAACATAAAAATGAGAAGCAAGAAATGGAACTAGGAAGTACCTTTTGTCATGTGTTCTTAACGGAGCAAGTGGCCTTGTTATTTGTTCTCTCTCTCTCTCTCCCTCAGGAAACTATTGCTCAGTTTATTTGTGATTTAACATTCTAGTTTGAACAACAAAATCAAATTTAAATACTTTGGAAGTATAAAGAGTAGTAGTTGAGAGTGCACTCATTTTTAAATTCAAATCAAAAGCAGTTTCATTTACATGCATTGTTAGTTAGTTATATTCAAATTAAGTTCATCATCTATTTCTTTTCCATATAAAAAATGACTGATGATTATGTGACACCCTCTACCCTACACATATATGTACTAATAATAAAAGGAATAAGAAATCGGAATTAATTAAAAGTTTTTAAAACACATTTTAATAAAAGCATTTCAAAAGGGTAAAAGGCTCACATTCACTTCACTATTACCAAATAAAACTGGTCAGAAACATTTTTGGCTCCAAACATCATGCAATCAAACAAAATTTATGCCCCAATGTCACATCCTATCAGAGCATTGTGTCCTGATGTCCTTTAGCACAAGGTTCCTTAAAGCAATTCACCTAGTCATCTGCTTTCACGAACACAAAGTTCGAGATCATCACAGGATCCAAACACAAACAACACACAGGGAGTGAGTTATCACATTTCTAAATAATAGAGAGAAACAAGACAACATGTAGATATACATATCATATAAATGAAATACAACTTACTAAAACATAGCTCACGTCATTCCACCACTTTGTCGCATAACATCACATCACAACATAACATGTCTTATTCATTTTCACATCATTCACGTACTCAAGGATCAAAACACAATATCACTAAATCAATCAATACACAATCGATACACTAAGACTTAATCCTATATGCAATGTGGTACCATGTCAGTGAAAAACCTCGTTGGGCGCTTAGGAGTACATGACAAAACAAACCACACACTAGTAAGTCAGGTCACTCTCACTAGGTAAAATCATAGGGAGCACTCAAACCGGGTGTATTTGCCCCCAAGGCTTAGACTCTGAAGAGTCCGTCAGGGCCTCTCCCTCCTGATTCAAGTCTGTCATACCCTAATTTCGTCCGGGGGTTATTACTTGATGGCATGCAACCTTTGATTGGCCGCTTCGAGATACCTGGCACCCTTTGTTGCACAATATGTGAAGTCCCGAGACGCGTCGGAAATTAAAAGGAAGTATTGTTGCGCAATCCGTGAGTTTCGTAACTTCTTCGAAAGATAAAAAAGAGTAAATACATGATCCGTAAGGATTCATAACCTTACGAAAAGAAAATAAGTATCATTACAAAATTCGTAAAGTTTCGTAACGTTACGGAAAAAGAATCGCCAAAAAAGTAAAAGGGGGGTGCATTTAGTAAAAAGCGGGGTGTAAATAGCAATTAGGCCCACTTGGGCCTTCCAGTTTTTTCCTCCAAAAGGTGGTTGCTTCTGGAGGAAGCAACCATGCTCGCCTGGGCGAGCTGGGTGGCAAGCTCCTCCCCTATTTTGCTATAAATAGGAGGAGGAGTGAAGAGGAAAGGGGTTCAGCCTTCTTGGCACTTCGTATTCTCTTAAAATTGCTGAGGAAAATTGTTTCTGTGAAAAAAATCCAAGCCGAGGCGCTTCCGTAACGTTTCCGTGGGTAATTACGCGATGATTTTCAACCGTTCTTCGACATTCACCGTTTGTTCTTTGTTTTCTTCGATCTTCAACTGGTAAGTACCCCAAACCAAGCTTTTCAATTCATTCTATGTACCCGTGGTGGTCCCCATTTGTTTCATGTACTTTTATTCTTGTTTTCATTTACTTTCCGTACCCCCTTTTGACGTGCTTCAGTCATTTATTTAAGTCATTTCTCGCCTAATCAAAAAATAAAATAAATTTCCACCGATCATTTGATTTGTAATATCCGTTAATTTCTGTTAAAATGAATTCCGACCGTTCGGTCGTGCTGTAACCACATTGGAAATAAAAAAAGAGGTAAAATAATAATATGATAATAAAAAAATACCTTTTAGTAAAATGAAGCGAAAAAAATCAATCGGACGTTTTCTCTTTGGGATTTCTCATTCTTAATCGAATTGACTAATAACTAAAGTGAAACTAAGGCTAAAATCAATTCGCCTAGTCAAGCTCGTCCACAAAAAAGTCACTAAAAAGGGTTTGAAAGTTTATCATCTCAGTTTGCCTTATCAAGTTAAATGGATCATTTTTAAGGTCCAACGCCTTAAAATGATCCCCTTTCAAGTAAAAAGAATCGCTTGATTCACTCTTAAGAAAAGAACTACGTAGGTTTGATTTCCTCTTCGATGGAGGGTACGTAGGAGCAAAAGCCCCGCTTTTGTCGACCTCAAAAAAATAAAAAGAAATAAAAGGTAAGATAACACGAATTCACAATTCTAAAAAGTAGGTTGTTGTTCTTTGAGACAAACGTGAGAGGTGCTAATACCTTCCTCAAACGTAAATACAACTCCCGAACTTAGAATTTTCGTTTTGACCGGTTTCCTTCGGTTTTTTCTGACGTTTTCCACAAATAAACGTTGGTGGCGACTCCGCGCATCTTTCCTCCTTTGGAAAGCGCACCCGTGAGCCTTGCCTCGCACGCCTGCAAAAGGGCATGTTGCGACAGTTGGCGACTCCACTGGGGGAGTTTTGTGAGTTAGGCCTATTTTAAGGAATTGTGGAATTGTGAAACTTTGTGTGTGCACTTGTTGAACTATGTCAAATGTAAATAATTGTTGTCTATTTCGCATTCTTTACATTGTATTCTAAGCACCCATGGGTTTGAGTAAAAAAGGGGCCCTATACCCAGGTTCATGGGAATCTAAGGAGTGGAGGTGAATCTATCATCATGCTAGGTCTCCGACTTGCTTGATAATAGTGAAACCTCGTCTAGAGCTTTCTCTCTTTATAATATGTTGTCGCTGGTATTCCATACCGCCACAATATTATTATTTTGAGTGATGATACCTCTAGAAAACAGCCACGTGAGTTATGAATGGTTGGGGGTAGTTATTAGAGACCCCTAGATATTGTCCTATAGGTTCCCAAATAGGGGCAAAGAGCAAACATGCTCCGTGCCATTTTGTTCTCATGCATTTTTTGGTAAAATAGCACTAGTTTATAGTTTTGCTAGTGATGTTTTGTTTTTTTTAGAGTAATATGTAACTTTTTAATACTACGTTGGGGCGCCATGATTCCTAAAACGTAGCATTAAAAAGATGGATCTTTGCGGTCTCGTACGTGTCAATTACCCCTTTGTTTTGTTTTCTTTCTGTTTCATGCATACGCATTGCATCATTCATGTCGGAGTCTTGATCCATCCCTTTTTTAGGTAAATGATGGGGACAAATCAAAACGGCAAAAGATTTTATCAAGTCAAGGTTAAGGGTCTAGATGTCACCAGCCTCAAGGAATTGGGACGATTGATGGGACCTCTCCAAAGGCAAGCCTTCCGCAAAGTGTACGGAAAGATTCTAGATTTGACCGCAGCGGAGGTATTTACGGAAGCTGTCATATCCCTCGCCCATTACTATGATCAGCCGTTGAGGTGCTTCACGTTTGGGGACTTCCAAATGGTACCGACTGTTGAAGAGTTTGAGGAGATATTAGGATGCCCTCTTGGGGAAAGAAAACCGTACCTGTTCTCCGAGTTTCTTCCCTCCTTGAGTAAGATTGCAGCTGTGGTCGGAGATTCGGCAAAAGAGTTGGATCGCATGAAGCAAACTCGGAACGACGTAGTAGGCCTGCCGCGGAAGTACTTGGAAAGCAAGGCAAGGGACATGGCAAGCCAAGAGAAGTGGGGCCCGTTTGCGGATACACTAGCTTTGCTGATTTTTGGGGTTGTCCTCTTTCTGAACGTGGACGGTTTGGTGGACTTAGCCGCAATTGATGCTTTCCTTGCATATCACCATAGCAAGGAAAGTCCAGTGGTGGCTATCTTGGCGGACTTATTTGATACCTTTGACCGAAGGTGCGAGAAAAACAGTGCACGGATTGTCTGTTGCTTACCCGCTCTCTGTGTGTGGTTGGTTTCGCACCTATTCCAACAAGACATAAGACATCCGTGTCCACTTCAAAGTTATCGCTCGTGTGTCGAAAAAAGAAAAGTCGATTGGGACCAACACTTGGTTGGGATAGGAGGCAGCGCAATCAATTGGTTTCCTCGATGGAAGGAAGGCAAGGAGGGAGTTCTTTTCTCGTGTGGGGACTACCCTGATGTTCCATTGATAGGGATGAGGGGTTGTATTAACTATAATCCCGCACTTGCCATAAGACAGTTAGGGTACCCCATGAGGGGAGCGCCAACAGAAGAGAGTCTCTCGCCTTTCCTTGTGAAGGATTTAGGCGCACAAAGTCTCCAGGTTATACAAAGAGGCCACAAGGCGTGGAGAAGTCCGTTGAGGAAAGACAAAGAGCTTAGGGGCATCCGTAACGGCGTCATCGATGGTTATCATGGATGGCTAAAAGTTCATACGCGAGGGTTAGATTGGTTCTCCAAGTTGAAAGTTATCAATGAGGAGAACTTCGAAGCTCCGGAGGAAGATGAAGAAGTCCAAGCTCTAAAATTAGAGCTAGGGAAGGCAAGACTCGCCAAAGAAAAGTTCAAGTCAGCCGCTACACACATCCAGAAAGAGTGCACCGAGTTACAAGAGGAAAACGCAGCCACTGCAAGAGCCCTTGAACAAGAAACCAAAAGGGCCCGCAAGGAGGAACATGGTCAAGATAAATTCCGAGGAGCTTTGTGGGGTAGCAACAATGAGCTCAAGCTCCGGAGAGAGGAAAGAGACCAGTCACGGGTGCATGGCATGATCTTAAAGGAAGAATTAGCTGCTTGCGCAAGATCCAAGAGGAGTTTGGCTCAACACTTGGAAGCCACGGAGCAAAGCATGCTAGCTATCATAGGGCAGTACAAGGAAGAGTTAAACTAGTCTGTGACCCATGAACAAAAGCTAGTAGAGGATTTTGCACAAGCGTACGCCGAAAAAGAAGCAAGAGGGAGGGTGATTGATGCATTGCATCAAGAAGCGACTATGTGGATGGATAGGTTCGCCTTGACCTTGAATGGAAGTCAATACCTCCCGTGACTGCTAGCCAAAGCAAAAGCCATCGCTGAAGTGTGTACAGCCCCTGAGGAAATTCATGGGCTAATCAATTACTGTCAACACATGATAGATTTGATGGCCCATATAATTAGAAACCGTTAGGTTCTCTTGTAACACTTTTGTATAATCTTGGCTAGATGAAAGCTTTGTTCTTTTTATAAAACGAGAAGTTCTGAACTCATCACGTTATCTAAAAAATCTGGGGGTGGATCCAAGTGCTCCGATCATTCATTTGCATATTCATGTTTTGGTGGCATACTCACCATTGTTTGTTTCTTTAGGGAATTCACCATAACTAAGAAAGCGCAAAAGCACCCCTATAACACTCGATCCAGAAAAATGGATAATGAAGAGGGCGTGCAAGAGCAGATGAAGGCCGACCTATCGGCCTTAAAAGATCAAATGGCTTCTATTACGGAGGCCATGCTAAAACTCCAGAAAACTCTAGAGGATAATGCCACGGCGACCGCCTCCAATACAGTTAGGGAAGCGGAACCGGTGCTACAGCCCGCCATAAACTTGGGTCGAGATAGAAACACAACGGTGTTCGGTCGGAGGTACAGTCCGCGAGCTTACCCTTATGGCTTGCCTCTCGACTTCACTCCCCGTGCCGCTTCGGAAGATGTGAGCCAAGCCCCTACTTTCAGGGGGCAACTTCCTCCTTATGCCGATTACCCCCTGCAAGAAGATGATGAAGGAGATGCCCATCTAGGCCTTCCGCTTCCCCTCAAGGATCCGGCCCCCCATGAATTACCCCAACCAAACATAGTCTGCCATGTCCCGTCTTCACCCGCACCCGTAAAAGAATCTGTTCCCTTCGCAGAAGATAAGGGAAAGATTGATTCACTTGAAGAGAGGCTAAGAGCGGTAGAGGGCCTTGGCAATTACCCGTTCTCAGATTTAGCGGACCTATGTCTGGTACCGGACATCGTCATCCCTCCCAAGTTCAAAGTACCAGATTTTGATAAGTATAAAGGGACGACATGTCTAAAAGGGCATCTTCGGATGTATTGCCGAAAGATGGGAGCGTACTCTGCGGACGAAAAGCTGTTGGTACATTTCTTTCAAGACAGCTTGGCCAGAGCAGTAGTGGCATGGTATACCAATCTGGAAGCATCTCAGATTCGGTCATGGAAGGATTTGGCAACTGCCTTCATTAGGCAGTACCAATACAATACGGATATGGCTCCCGATCGGAACCAGCTTCAGAGCATGACCAAGCGAGAACATGAGTCCATTAAAGAATATGCCCAAAGGTGGAGAGATCTCGCAGCCCAAGTCGTCCCGCCCATGACGGAGAGGGAGATGATCACAATCATGGTAGATACGTTGCCTACGTTCTACTATGAAAAGCTGATAGGCTACATGCCAGCTAACTTTGCGGATCTCGTCTTCGTCGGAGAAAGAATTGAATCTAGACTGAGAAAAGGCAAGTTCGAATATGCCTCCAACACGGCCCCCAACAACAACAGAAGAGCCCCAGTGGTGGGCGCGAGGAAAAAGGAAGGAGATACCCACGCGGTCACCACCGCCCCAACATGGATGAAAGCACCCTAAAATATCCAAAGCTCATACCAGCCTAACCCCCCGAACTTTTCAATCCGAGCCGGGAGTTCCCTCCCCACCCAAGTAAAAGGACCACCCACAGCAGAAAGAACACCGGCCCAACGCACAGCTCCAGCCACTCCCCGGCCAGTCAATAATTCAGCCCCCGGCGCGAGCTATAATAATGCACAGTGCCCACCCCTGAAAGATAACTTCTCTCCTATTCCCATGGCATACTCCGAGTTATGGCCTTCATTATTGGAGAATCATTGGTGGTGGCCATACCTGGGAGGGTCTTCCAGCCACCATACCCCAAGGGGTACGACCCGGGTGCCAAGTGTGTATACCATAGTGGAGCTCCCGGACACAACATTGACTCCTGCATCCCGTTCAAGTATAAGGTACAACACCTAATTAATGCCACCTGGCTATCGTTTCAAGAGGAGAGCCCAAATGTTAAAACCAACCCGCTAGCTAGTCATGGAGGGGCTAGCGTAAACGCCATCGAAGAGGATGAGCCATCACAGGCAAAGAGATTAGGAGAGGTGGCTACTTCTAGACGCTTCATTTACCAATCGCTGCAAGCGGCATGCATGGTCTCCCGTGGCGGAGACGAAAGGGACGAATGTTTGTTTCACCTCGGGGAGTTACACGACATGGAAACTTGTCCTGTGGTGGAAGAATTGCTTCAGCGGCTCATGGACTGGGGACAGCTTGAAGTGTCCAAAGGAGGGAGGGAAGAACCACAAATTTGTATGCAGTCGGAAGAAAAGAAGGTTCCCCCAAACCCCAAAGCCCTAGTAATATGTTTTACTAGGAAAGGGACCGGCTCCACGCCCATATACCCCCGGACAGTGCCCAAGCCGACACCGTTTGCATATCAAAGCAATAAGGTCATTCCGTGGAAGTATACCCCTCCCGTTTTTGGAGAAAGAGTTGCAACCGAAGTTGACTCCCTGTCAGCCAAGGTAACCAATATCACCGGCCTCAGTGATGTAACCCGCAGTGGTCGGGTGTTCGCTTCCCCTCACTCGGCGGAGTTGCACTTCAAAGGGAAAGCGCCCATAGTCCAAGAGCCCACAGACGTAGCCACCCCCTCAAGAGAAGTGGACCCTCCGGTGGTAAAAGGGGCTGAAAAGAAAGAGGGTCTTCAAGGAAAGACGGTGACTTTGGAAGAGGCTCATGAGTTCCTTCACCTCATCCAATAAAGCGAGTTTAAGGTAGTCGAGCAACTGAATAAAACTCCATCAAGGATTTCTTTTCTTGAACTGCTCATAAACTTCGAGCCTCATCGTGCGATGTTTATAAAAGTCCTCAACGATGCCCATGTAGCACACGATATATTAGTGGAGGGTTTTAAGGGCATCGTTAATCATATAACCACCAATAATTATATCACGTTTGCGGAAGAAGAGATTCCCGTTGAGGGGAGAGGACACAACAAGGCTCTACATGTGTCGGTGAGATGCATGGACCATGTCATCGCGAAGGTACTTATCGAGAATGGATTGAGTTTAAATGTGATGCCAAAGACCACCTTGGAAAAGCTGCCTTTTAGTGCATCACGTTTAAAACCAAGCTCGATGGTGGTACGAGCCTTTGATGGTACTCGGCGGGAAGTGATGGGGGAGATCGACATTCCCATTCAGATAGGCCCCCACACTTGCAATGTGGTGTTTCAAGTGATGGACATAAATCCCGTCTATAGCTGCCTCTTGGGAAGACCTTGGATCCATGCGCTGGGAGTGGTCCCTTCGACGCTTCACCATAAATTAAAGTTCGCAGTTGGTGGACTTTTAGTAATAGTGTCGGGTGAAGAGGATATGTTGGTGAGCTGCCCCTCTTCTGTACCATACGTCGAAACAGCGGAAGAATCGTTGGAAACAGCTTTCCAATCCTTCGAGGTGGTAAGTTGCACCTCTCTGGAACCAAGTCCGTCGCTACCTTCTCTCTCCAACGCGGCCATAATGGTGGCACGAGTTATGCTCAAGAACGGATTTGAGCCCGGAATGGGTCTAGGCAAGGACGGCCTCAGGAATGCCGACGTAGTCGATATTAAGGGAAATCCGTACAAATATGGATTGGGGTATGAACCCGGGATGCCGGGGAGGAGGAATGTGCCGTCAAGACTTCTGGCGGATAGAGTATGGCCCGACTGTATTAGCCAGTGTTTCACGAGTGCCGGAATAGTGTCCGAGGAAAAGGTGCCCGCAGTAGGAGAGGAGTTCCCTCAAGACCCGCCAAAATTCGTGCAACCATGCCATCCCGATTCCCAAGTGGGGAACTGGCGCGTGATAAGCCAGTCAGAGGTCTATACCGCTGATTCAATGTAATTAGAGGCTATAGTTTCCTTTCTCTCTTGTTTTTGTGAAACCTACCTTATTAAATAAACAAAGAGTTCTTGTCTCATCTGTTCTTGCAGTCCCACCTTTTCTCATATCATTTTGCTTGTTTTTTGTTTCTTTTGTCTTGATTGGTATAGATATGAGGGTCGATTCTTCGAGGATCCTAATGACGAGGGTTTGACGATCGATTTCGACCGAGATATAAGCCAAATGATGAACGAAGAAGAGGAAGAGGACGTCTTTTCACCAAAGTTGGAGAGGTTGATTGCTCGGGAAGAACGCGAAATGAAGCCTCACCAAGAAGAAACCAAACTGGTGAACTTAGGGACTGGAGAGGAAAAAAAAGAAGTAAAAGTGGGAACTAGTATGACCACACCTATCCGCCAAGGCTTGATAACCCTTCTTGAAGAATATCAAGACGTCTTTGCGTGGTCATACCAAGACATGCCCGGTCTGGACTCCGACATTGTGCAGCATAAGTTGCCTTTGAATCCTGGGTCTTCCCCAGTTAAACAAAATCTACGAAGGATGAGACCCGAGATGTCTTTGAAGATCAAAGAAGAAGTAAGAAAGCAGTTCGATGCGGGTTTCTTAGCTGTGGCGCGATACCCGGAGTGGGTGGCCAACATTGTCCCAGTCCCGAAAAAGGACGGCAAGGTGCGAATGCGTGTAGACTATCGGGACTTAAACCGTGCCAGTCCTAAAGACAATTTTCCTCTGCCACACATTGATATATTGGTAGATAATACAGCTAAGTTCGCCCTTTTCTCGTTTATGGACGGTTTCTCGGGGTATAATCAAATAAAGATGGCACCCGAAGATGTAGAGAAGACCACTTTCGTCACCCTATGGGGGACGTTCTGCTATAAAGTGATGGCCTTCGGGCTCAAAAATGCTGGGGCAACCTATCAACGTGCCATGGTGGCGTTGTTCCATGACATGATGCATAAGGAAATAGAGGTCTACGTAGATGACATGATTGCCAAATCTCGGACTGAGAACGAACACCTCGTCAATCTACGTAAGTTGTTTGGAAGGTTGCGGAAATACCAACTAAAGCTAAACCCAACCAAATGCACCTTCGGGGTAAAGTCGGGGAAGTTGCTGTGGTTTATCGTAAGTCAGAAAGGGATAGAGATAGATCCCGAGAAAGTGAAGGCCATTCTTGAAATGCTGGAACCACGCATGGAGAAGAAGGTTCGAGGTTTCTTGGGTAGGTTGAATTATATCGCGAGATTTATCTCGCAACTCACCCCTACATGTGAGCCCATTTTCAAGCTATTACGTAAGAACCAGGCGGTCCTGTGGAACAGTGACTGCCAAGAGGCCTTCAAGAAGATCAAACAGAGTCTCGCAAACCCCCCCTTTGCTCATGCAACCTGTAGCAGGAAAACCTATTTTCCTGTACATGACCATGTTGGACGAGTCTATGGGGTGCGTGTTAGGTCAGCACGATGATTCTGGGAAAAAGGAACAAGCCATTTACTATCTAAGTAAGAAGTTTACCGCATGTGAGATGAATTACTCGATGCTGGAAAGGACGTGTTGTGCTCTGGTATGGGCATCACATCGGCTTAGGCAGTACATGCTCAGCCATACCACGTGGCTTATTTCCAAAATGGATCCCGTGAAATACATCTTTGAGAAACCGGCCCTCACGGGACGAATCGCTAGGTGGCAGGTACTACTATCAGAATTCGATATCGTGTACGTCACCCAAAAGGCGGTAAAGGGAAGCGCCTTGGCAGATTATTTGGCCCAGCAACCCCGCCAGGATTATCGGCCGATGCACCCTGAGTTCCCAGATGAAGATATCATGGCCCTGTTCGAAGAGAAGCGGACGCATGAGGACATAGACAAATGGATTGTTTGCTTCGATGGGGCATCTAATGCTTTGGGCCATGGAGTAGGGGCAGTCCTTGTATCCCCGGATGATCAGTGTATTCCTTTCACGGCTAGGCTAGGTTTTGATTGTACCAACAATATGGCCGAGTACGAAGCATGCGCCCTCGGGGTTCAGGTGGCCATTGATTTTGATGTAAAACTACTCAAAGTGTATGGAGACTCAGCTTTCGTGATACGCCAGTTGAAAGGAGAATGGGAAACTAGGGATTCGAAGTTGATACCCTATCAATCTCACATCTTGAGGTTAGCCGAGTTCTTTGATGACATTTCTTTCCACCACATACCTCGGGAAGAGAATCAAATGGCCGATGCATTAGCCACCCTGGCATCCATGTTTCAATTTGCCCCCCACGGGGATCTATCGTACATCAAATTCAGATCTCAGGGCAGGCCAGCGTATTGTTACGCAATAGAGGAAGAGCGGGATGGGAAACCGTGGTACTTCGACATCAAACAATATGTCGAGAACAAAGAATACCCGCCAGGGATTTCTGACAATGACAAAAGGACGTTGAGGAGATTGGCTACTGGTTTCTTTGTAAGTGGTACCATCCTGTACAAACGAAACCACGACATGACCCTCCTACGATGCGTAGATGCCAAAGAGGCGAACTTCATGATTGAGGAGATCCACGAGGGTTCATTTGGGACACATGCCAATGGGCATGCGATGGCCAGGAAGATCCTTAGGGCCGGTTATTACTAGCTCACCATGGAGAGTGATTGTTGCGCCCATGTAAGGAAGTGTCATAAATGTCAGGAATACGCGGACAATGTCAATGTTCCGCCACATCCTCTGAATGTTATGTCCGCCCCTTGGCCTTTTTCCATGTGGGGAATAGATGTCATTGGGGCCATCGAACCCAAAGCATCGAATGGTCACCGCTTTATTCTTGTGGCGATAGATTACTTCACCAAATGGGTTGAAGCGGCTTCTTATACTATGTCACGAGAAGTGTGGTGATCAGATTCATGAAGAGGGAGTTGATTTGTCGATACGGACTCCCTAGGAAGATCATTACTGACAATGGCACCAATCTGAACAACAAAATGATGCAAGAAATGTGTGAGGATTTCAAGATCCAGCATCATAATTCCACCCCTTATCGGCCAAAGATGAATAGGGCTGTAGAGGCCGTGAATAAGAATATTAAGAAGATTGTTCAGAAGATGACAGTATCATACAAAGATTGGCATGAGATGTTGCCTTTCGCCCTGCACGGATATAGAACCTCAGTATGAACTTCTACTGGGGCAACGCTGTATTCCTTGGTTTACGGGATGGAAGCAGTACTCCCATTTGAGGTAGAGGTTCCTTCTCAGAGGATAATAGCGGAATCAGGCCTAAAAGAGTCAGAATAGGCTCAAGCACGCTACGACCAGCTCAACCTTATTGAAGGGAAGCGTTTGACAGCCATGAGCCATGGGCGCCTATATCAACAAAGGATAAAGAACGCGTTCGATAAGAAGGTGCGCCCACGCAAGTTCAACGAGGGGGACCTTGTGCTAAAAAGGATGTCCCACGCTGTTAAGGATAATCGAGCCAAGTGGGCCTCGAATTATGAAGGACCTTTCGTTGTGAAAAGGGCTTTTTCTGGGGGTGCTCTGATACTCACCAACATGGATGGCGAGGAGCTACCCTCTCCCGTAAACTCGAATGTCGTTAAGCGATATTACGCTTGAAGTCTGGGGCAATTGAAAGGACCGTTGCATGTTCTTTTACTTCCGAGTTTTTGTTTTTCTTGGTTTCCTCCAGGGATTCCCTTTCACTGTAATTGTCTCGTTTCTTTAAAAGAAGAGGAGATGGGTGAGGCTTCAGTCCTCCCTGTGGTTTCAAACCTTATGTTAGTTTATAAATCACCTGAGCCCTCTTCGCTCGGTTCATGGGGTGCCCCTAACGCTTAAATTAAAACTGAACCTAACCAACCTTCACTAAGAAAATCATTGCATTAAAAAACATTCATGCATGCACGTACACATGCATATCTTGTGGTAACAAGGACAAAATTGTCTTAGGCCACAGTCAGAAGTCGAGACGAGTTGACGGCAGAAATCAACCAGGGTAAGACGATGACCCGGTCACGCTTCACCGCATATTGTTTGTTTCCTACTTGCAGGTACTTAGGGACGGATGCAAATGGAGGACAGGGTCACGACTGACCGATCGTCGTCCCTTCCCGGCACTGGAGAAGTAGAGAACGTTGCTGCAAGGCAGCCCAATATCCTTTGAATTCACAATATTTATTACTATGGTTTGTTTTAAATAAGGTAATCTACGCCTGATTATAACTTAAGTAGGTTCGAGTAGGCGAACGCTAACCCGTAAGGGGGGGGGGGGGGGCAAGATTAATGTTTCCCCTAAAAAATAAAAATAAAAAGAGGTACAGGTTAGCTCGCCTGGGCGAGCAACCCCTATACGAAAATATAAAGGAGTGGAGGGGGAACATTTTCTTCACCCAAAACTCTTCCCCCTCACTTCAAAAACTTCCAAGCTCACGGGAACTACAAAAAAAACAGCCCCCAAGCTTCCATTGTTGAGTTTTTGCTTCCCTTTTCACGTTTTAATTCTCTCCTCAGAAGTAAGTGCAATTTCCCTTGGTTATTTGGCTCTCCATTGATGTGATTTGGTACTTTAGTTGCTCATTTTTCGCAAAATTCGTGAAGCAATTCACATCTGAATCCATGCTTATTTTGTGGAGTTGAGGGTTTGTGTGAGAAGGCCTTAGGACTATGTTGCATTTTGAAGCAATGGGGCATGCCACATTGCCCTCGTTCTCTTGCAATTTATGTCTAAATATGCACCCACCAAGTGCTCGGTGAAATGCCACAATGACATAGGAATGTGATTTTTGTAAAATTGGGATTGTGGGACTGTTTTATACATATGGGGACAGCATAGGGGATCCAAAATGGGTGCCCAAGTGCAATTCCAAGCTTAGAAATCCCAGCTCTTAGCTTCAAGGCAACATACTTATGACTAAGAACCTAAATTTTGGTTTTGGAAGTATAAAAGCATGAAAATTAGGACTTGCTTGTGAGAGTTTTTACTCGAATTTGGGCTGCCCCATGAGGGGTACTTGACACCTAGGTAGCGTGGGAAATACTTTTCAATGGTATGTAAATATGTGTGTAAATATAGGTAGCATGGAAAACACCTTTCAATGGTGTGTATATATGTGAACATATGCCATGAAATTCCTTTGCAAAGTGTGAACGAGTATCTTCCTAAATGAATATTGAGGTCACTTCCTAAATGAATATATGATGGCATGGAATTCCCTTTTGAATGCAAGTGTGTGCATGACGTAATTAGCTTTCCAACATGCATATAAATAAATGTGAGTGAAACAATAAAAGTTTGTATGATATATGTTTCAAATATGTGTAGGTAGTTTGTGATAGCAAATGTTTAGGTTGTGATTAGGTGTAAATTTTGACGCAATGCCTTGAGCATGAGAATGTGTGTTCTTTTCAAATGCATATATATGTATGGCAATTAGAATGTGTTGGATGTCCTTGTACATTGACATAAATAGTAGGATATTCTACACATACGCATGTGCATAAATATTTTACATTAAAAGTGTGCATGAGTTTGTTCTAAATCGGAGGGATTAGCATGTCATTTTTGTGTTAAGATAAGCTTATCTCGTGAAACTAACTTCCCAAAATGTTTGTCTTTTTAGGAAATGGCCCCAAGGAAGCTTGCCTCAAAGAGATCCAGGAAAGACAAAGCGGCTGAAGGAACCAGTTCCGCTCCCGAATATGACAGTCATCACTTTAGGAGCGCTGAGCACCAGCAGCGCTTCGAGGCCATCAAAGGATGGTCATTCCTCCGGGAAAGACGCGTCCAGCTCAGGGACGACGAGTATACCGACTTCCAGGAAGAGATAGTTCACCGGCGGTGGGCATCGTTGGTTACCCCCATGGCCAAGTTCAACCCAGATATAGTCCTCGAGTTTTATGCCAATGCTTGGCCTACGAAGGAGGGTGTGCGAGATATGTGATCTTGGGTGAGGGGTCAGTGGATCCCTTTCGATGCGGATGCCCTCAGCCAGTTCCTGGGATACCCGTTAGTGTTGGAGGAGGGCCAAGAGTGCGAGTATGGCCAGAGGTGGAACCAGGCCGATGGTTTTGATGAGGAGGCCATCGCTCATTTGCTGTGTATACCGGGGCAGGATTTTGCCTGGACTGCTGCTGGGAGACGGGTGCGGATCATGCGCACCAACATGACCACCCTGACCCAGATATGGATGACGTTGCTGCTCAGGAACATCCAGCCCAGCGATCATAATTCTGACCTCCCCTTACCAAAGTGTCAGTTGGTGTACGCCGTCCTGACACGGATGAGCATTCACGTGGCTCAGTTGATCGCTGATGCCATTCATCTATTTGCAGGTATGGTGCCGACCAAGCACCCTTTGGACCCGGATAAGTTCAACAGGGTCCTGGGATTTCCCGCATTGATCACAAGACTTTGTCAGTCGTTCGGAGTCCCCCTCACACCTAGCAAGGTGATTCGGCCACCCATCACCCGAGCTTTTATTGAGAAGTATTGCACGCAGAGACCGGCCTAGGGTGATGCACCACAGGCCGCAGACGCGCCGCCGCCTCATCAGGCTGACCCAACTGGGTCATTTGATTTGGAGCAGTATTTACGACATATGGTTCGCCAGCAGACGGCCAACCATCGGGAGCACGTGCAAACCCATGACTGTCTTTACCAGCTGAGCCTTAGCCTGCAGAGCCAGGGTTTTACTTCTTTTCCATGCCCTACTCTGGATCAGTTCAAGGCAGAGGTCGCATGGCTCGGAGATTGGCCTAAGGCCCAGGCAGGGGAGGCACCCGCAGAGGCTCCCGGCGAGGCAGATGAGGCCCGCGAGGACGAGGAGATGACCGATTTGCTTGACTTCTTGGGAGGGAGCAGAGCCACATGATTGGGAGATCCCTATATCCATATTCCTTTTTATGTTATGTTTATGTTTCCTTTCTTCATTTTATTTTTGTTTAACTAAGGGACTAACGTTTGTTTCGTTTTGATTGACTTTTGTTTTGTGCATACATGTTGTTTGAACTGTTACATTAGTATTTACTTCGTTGTTGTCAATAGTGTTTGTTGAAGTTCCAAAATCGCGTAGAATTTTTATTTAGGAACGTCGTCCAAAATAAATAAAAAATGAATGATGAAAAGAAAGAAGCGTTGTGAATAAATGTCTACGTATATAAAGAAAAAGAAAAATGTTTCTCATATATGAATGTGGAAGGAAAATGTGTATAGAAGGATTTTTGCGTGTGTAAATAATGTGTGAAAAGAAATCCTTGTGTGTGTGAGCAACGAGTGTATATAAAGAAACTTTTGTATGAACCATAGGTGTGTGTTGGGAAAAATGAAAAAAATCGTTGAACGTAAATAGGGTTTGTATATAGACCGTGTGGCGTAAAGAGAAAGAGTCCTAATGCGTATACAGAAAAAGTTTGTCATGTATAAGAATGAAAGTGTACAAAGAAAAGTTTTCTCATAAATAGCAATGGATGTATAGTTTTTGTGAACATAAAAATGAAACAAAAAGAAAAAAGAAAGAAAGACCTCGAAGGTCAACATGTTATGGTTAGGAAGAATAAATCATTCATAGAGAGTAAACGTATTTTTTGGAAACAAGGGACTGACGCTAAAAATTTATTTTCCTGAATGGTCGAGATAAGAATGGATGGTTTCATTGAACCGATGAAAGAACGTAATTTGGAAACATTGGGTCTGTTTGTGCAAATCCCCAACCGTAGTATCACAATGCCATAAACTGGATGCTTGAGTGCCCACCTAGCTGTGGCCGTGACTAATTTTTGCACGTTGTTTCGGAATCATCGTTGTTACGCGTGCCTTGTGGAAACGATATGGAAGTTCAGCCCGAGACCGACACCTTGACACACGAATTTGTTTTGCCCCAGATATCAAGATCGGGCTCCTATGATAAAAGACCCCATTGAGACACAACCTTAGACTATTTTGAACCTTGGCCAATAAAAAGAATCCTCATCCTTTCCCCCGAAGCAAAGGACAGCGGAATCTCCTCAAGGGAGAGCAAATAGATTGCTAAAACCCGATCTCCCAAAAAGAGAAATGGAAAAGGAAAAATGAAAAGAAAGAAAAGGAAAAAATGAAGAGAAAGGAAAAGAAGGATTCCCGATCGAAGATCCGAAGGGAGTAAAAAAGAAATCGGAGGAAAACAGAATAATTTCTGATCAATGGAAGAAAGAGAATAGAAGATCCTTAGACCAGATAAAATTTCGGCAAGGTAAATGACTGCCGGCAAAGGAAAACCCATTTTTGGTGGTTCTTCTTTTCGAATTGCCATTCAAAGTCATTCTCGACTGGCGACATCCCGCCCCACATAAACAAAGAGGAAAAGACCGAAACACCCAGCTTCCTCTCCAAAAACACTACCCTTGAGAAAATCCTATTGATCCATGATCGTGCGTTTGATCTCTGACTCAATAGGAAATCGTGTGCAAAATAAAGTCATGGTGCAGTTATGGTTTGGGAATAGGGTGAAACACTTTCCTGTGTGAGTTCTTATACACTATGAGTGATTCATTCCCAGTTCCAGCTTAACCCGATGTTTCCCCTGAATGTTCATTTAAAAGCTAAATGTTTACATCCTGCCCTTCATTTTTGGGTACAAGGAAGATTATCCTTGGCATGAGTATGTTGTTCTCGCGAATGATTTATTTTTCTTTGCAAAAAGCATGCTTTCCTTTTTAGGTGATAAAAAACCGGTGGACCATTCTGTCCTACCAACTACCTTTTTCGGAGCCCCGTGAATTGATTGTCGCTCATGATTCCTCCACCAACGAGTTTGGAGCCATGCGTAGTGATTGCCTAGTGCAATTCTCCATTCTCGCCTTTTATTTGGAGCCCCATGAATTAATTGCCTAGCGCTGTTCATGTGTTCTTCACCGTCAAGACCGGACCCTCTTGACTGGGAAATGTGATCTTTGTTATTTTCCCGATTGAATCCTCCATTTTCCAATGTGTTCTTCACCGTCAAGTGCGGACCCTCTTGACTGGGAAATGTGATCTTTGTTATTTTCCCGATTGGATTCCTCCATTCTCCAATGTGTTTCTTCACCGTCAAGAGCGGACCCTCTTGACTGGGAAATGTGATCTTTGTTATTTTCTCGATTGATTCCTCCATTCTCCAATGTGCTCTTCACCGTCAAGTGCGGACCCTCTTGACTGGGAAATGTGATCTTTGTTATTTTCCCGATTGAATCCTCCATTTTCCAATGTGTTCTTCACCGTCAAGTGCGGACCCTCTTGACTGGGAAATGTGATCTTTTTTATTTTCCCGATTGGATTCCTCCATTCTCCAATGTGTTCTTCACCGTCAAGAGCGGACCCTCTTGACTGGGAAATGTGATCTTTGTTATTTTCCCGATTGATTCCTCCATTCTCCAATGTGTTCTTCACCGTCAAGAGCGGACCCTCTTGAATGGGAAATGTGATGTTTGTTATGTTCCCGATTGATTCCTTCGCCGAACATGTATATATGTATATTATGTTATTGTTGTTTTTTGTTGTTGCTTGTATTTTGTTTTGTGCAGAAAAAAGAAGGAGTAGAGACGAGAATCGTCATAGACTAATCACGGAAAGGGCAAGACAGACGAAATCAGTGTTTTTATCTTTACTTTCCTCTTACCTCCGGTAAAAGGTAAGTAAAGACGGGCAACTGTCATACCCTAATTTCGTCCGGGGGTTATTACTTGATGACATGCAACCTTTGATTGGCCGCTTCGAGATACCTGGCACCCTTTATTGCACAATATGTGAAGTCCCGAGACGCGTCGGAAATTAAAATGAAGTATTGTTGCGCAATCCGTGAGTTTCCGTAACTTCTTCGAAAGATAAAAAAGAGTAAATACATGATCCGTAAGGATTCGTAACCTTACGGAAAGAAAATAAGTATCGTTACGAAATTCGTAAAGTTTCGTAACGTTACGGAAAAAGAATCGCCAAAAAAGTAAAAGGGGGTGCATTTAGTAAAAAAGGGGTGTAAATAGCAATCAGGCCCACTTGGGTCTTCCAGTTTCTTCCTCCAGAAGGCGGTTGCTTCTGGAGGAAGCAACCTTGCTCGCCTGGGTGACCTGGGTGGCAAGCTCCTCCCCTATTTTGCTATAAATAGGAGGAGGAGGAGTGAAGAGGAAAGGGGTTCAGCCTTCTTGGCACTTCGTGTTCTCTTATTGCTGAGGAAAATTGTTTCCGTGAAAAAAATCCAAGCCGAGGCGCTTTCGTAACGTTTCCGTAACGTTTCCGTGGGTAATTATGGGAAGATTTTCAACCGTTCTTCGACATTCACCGTTCGTTCTTTGTTTTCTTCGATCTTCAACTGGTAAGTACCCCAAACCAAGCTTTTCAATTCATTCTATGTACCCGTGGTGGTCCCCATTTGTTTCATGTACTTTTATTCTCATTTTCATTTACTTTCCGTACCCCCTTTTGACGTGCTTCAGTCATTTATTTAAGTCATTTCTCGCCTAATCAAAAAATAAAATAAATTTCCACCGATCATTTGATTTGTAATATCCGTTAATTTCTGTTAAAATGAATTCTGACCGTTCGGTCGTGCCGTAACCACATTGGAAATCAAAAAAGAGGTAAAATAATAATATGATAATAAAAAAAATACCTTTTAGTAAAATGAAGCGAAAAAAATCAATCGGACGTTTTCTCTTTGGGATTTCTCATTCTTAATCAAATTGACTAATAACTAAAGTGAAACTAAGGCTAAAATCAATTCGCCTAGTCAAGCTCGTCCACAAAAATGTCACTAAAAAGGGTTTGAAAGTTTATCATCTCAGTTTGCCTTGTCAAGTTAAATGGATCATTTTTAAGGTCCAACGCCTTAAAATGATCCCCTTTCAAGTAAAAAGAATCACTTGATTCACTCTTAAGAAAAGAACTACATAGGTCTGATTTCCTCTTCGATGGAGGGTACGTAGGAGCAAAAGCCCCGCTTTTGTCGACCTCAAAAAATAAAAAGAAATAAAAGGTAAGATTACACAAATTCATAATTCTAAAAAGTAGGTTGTTGTCCTTTGAGACAAACGTGAGTGGTGCTAATACCTTCCTCAAACGTAAATACAACTCCCGAACTTAGAATTTTCATTTTGACCGATTTCCTTCGGTTTTTTCCGACATTTTCCACAAATAAACGTTGGTGGTGACTCCGCGCATCTTTCCTCCTTTAGAAAGCGCACCCGTGAGCCTTGCCTCGCACGCCTGCAAAAGGGCATGTTGCGACAAAGTCTAACCCAGAAAACATTTTAGCACACAGACTTTATATATGAATTGTACAAGGCACATGACTCCTCAATTGTTCTCAAAATAATATTATCTCGTCGTGCTTGTAATTAAACTCATCGGGTCCCTACAGTGGTTCCCATCACAATACTCGTCACGCATTAACTTGTCACCCTTAAAGGGTCTTATAGTCATGTGATTATACGATCCATAGCTCATAACTCAGTGCAGGCAACATCTCAATGCACATATATATTTCAAGTCAATACATACTCAATTTATCACATACACTTAGTCGCAATCACAATGGTATAATCCCAATTTAACATGTTATCACACCTTATGAATCATATACACTTTACCTATAAACTATGCAACACACACAACTACTCAATTGTTTTCAAAATCATTTTAACTCGTCACACCTCAAAGTGATTCAACTCGTTGGGTTCTGAAGGTGGTGTCCAAAGTTAATGACGATCCAACAGTTGACGCTTTAGGGATCATTGTTTTACTAGGACAGGTTTTGAGTGTCTATGGAAAAAAGAAAGCTACGATGTGAAGGGATTTTCTCCCACCTCAGATATTATTTCACAAATGACAATGGTGAGAATATTCCAAAATGAGTTGCCAACCTAATGCTCAAATTTCACAATGATCCAACGGTTAAAAGGTCCGAGATCATCATCTTCCTGAGACAAGTTTGGGTGTATGCGGGAAAAAAAGGGGTTTTGGGAGAGGAAGAAGGGAAAATGAAATTGAGAGGAAGATGGCGCGTAGAGACGTATCATCATTCTGAATGACCTAACATGTCTCTATTTTTAACTAGGGTACTCCCAGCCTATTATTTACTCTATTTTTCTTTATTTTTATTATTTTATAAACATGAACTTTATTTTATTTTATATCAAATGAATAAATAAAATATCTTTTTTATTTTCTTCAAACCATTATCTTAGTTAATAAAGTTATTTCTCCTTATTTATTTAATTATAAAAACCTCATCATTTTTCTAAAACCTTATTTATTTTTTTAAAAAAATCCTTTTTAATTTATTTTTATGAAAAATTAGGTGTTACAGATTAAGTGATTAATCTTTTGACTCATAATTAAGTTTTGCATGTGAGATGACTGTTATTTGGATGTAGAACCAACTGAGGCATAATCAAACAGAAGATAGGATAATATACTATACAAATGAGATAAGTTAGTGTTAACTTTGCTAATTTGAGTACTCAAATCTTGTTTTTTCTACTTAGAGGTAAGGGATGAGTTTATCACAATTGCGGTTAGAGTGAACATGTGTAGGGATCCTTAGAGGATCAAATTGAGGTTTATTTTGGGATGTTTATTGTATTGTAATTCTTCCTTTATGATTATAATTACGAGATTGTTGTTTTTGATGGGCCAATTGATGCCCTGATGCAAATTGGTTGATAAAATTGAGTGCTCTTGGTGTTTTTGAACCTACGACTTTGATTCCTTTGATTTTGATATAATTATGTGAAATTGTTTGAGGGGTTTTACTCCCCATGTTGTGAGAAAAACTTTTGTATAATTCGTTTATGTTTTAGACAAGATTTACTAGATTAGCGTGATAAGTTGTTATATTGGGATCATGAAATTGTGATTGAGATTATGTGTAAGTGATAAATTGAGTGTGTGTTAAATTGTAAGATACATGTGTATTGAGATATTGTGTGCATTGAGTTGTGAGCTATGAACTGTACAATCACACGACTATAAGACCCTTTAAGGGCGATGAGTTAATGCGCGACAAGTATTATGATGAGATCCACTATGGGAACCCAACGAGTTTAATCACTTTGAGGCACGATGAGTTGAAATTATTTTGAGAACAATTGAAGAGTTGTGTATTTTGTAGAGTTCATAGATAGAGTCTGTGTGCTAAAATATTTTCTGGGTTGGACCTGAACCAGGAGGAAGAGACCTTGATGAATTCTTCAGAGTCTAGGCCTTGGGGGTAAATACACCCGATTTGAGTGCTCCTTTAAGCCTGTGTTGATCCCATATGGTTGGAGTATTCTCGCAAAGCAACATGACCCTGACTGGTCTCCCTATGATTTTACTTAGTGAGAGTATCCTGACTTACTAGTGTGTGGTCTATCTTGTCATGTACTCCTGGTCACCTGACGAGGTTTTTCATTGACATGGTACCACATTGCATATAGGATTGAGTCTTAGTATATTTTTTGCATAACACTTGTGTATTGATCAATATTGATTGGTTGAGTGATATTATGTTTCGATCCTTGAGTATGTGAATGATGTGAAAAAGTGTGATACATGTAGTGTTGAGATGTGATGTTATGCGATATATTTTGGAATGATGTGAGTTGTGTTTAAGTAAGTTGTATTTCATTTATAAGATATGTATATCTATGGTGTCTCATTTCTCTCTATTAGTTAGGAATGTGATAACTCACTCCCTGTGTGTTATTTGTGTTTGGATCCTGTGATGATCTCAAACTTTGTGTTCGTGGGAGCAGATGGTTAGGTGGATGGCTATGGAGAACCTCATGCTAGAGGACGCTGGAACACAATGCTCCAATAGGATGTGATATTAGGGCATGGGTTTCTATATTAATTACATGGAGTTCTGGACATGTAGTTTTTATAATTTTGTTTCAAATGTTGAATCTTTAGTTCATTATTTGCAATTTTGGATGGTCTTGTTTTGACCAAGAGATGTTTTCATACCCTTAATTGATAAGTTTTTAATTTGGAGATTAACGCAATGTAAACATTTTACTCATGTGAATTTACTTACGATTTTATTGAATAAAATTTATTTAATTAAATTCCTTATTTTATGTGTTTTTTTTTTCATTTATATGCATGTTGGGGTAGAGGGCGTCACATGAAAAAATGCTTTGCATATTTAAATTAACAAGATAAAGATTAAGAGAGGAACACAAATAACGCAAATAAAATAAGGTTTCACTGACATGTAGTCATGATAGAATTTTCAAAAGAAATTAATGTTAGAAAAAGACAAATTGAAGAATGAAGAGGAAGATGATTCTTATATTTTGAATTCAATGAATCTTTACTCAATATGATCAACCAAACAAGCATTGAAGCATGTAACAAGGCGTCACTCAATTTTAAGGTCATTAGATGTAAACATGCAACTTTTTTTTGCAAATGAAAACACAATGTAGCTATACCTAAAATAGAATAAAAACGCATGAACCTAAGACATCAAGAAACCCCAAACTTAATGAATTACATTGTCCCCAATGTAATAATTTAAAACAAAGAAGTATGAAAAAGAAATACTTACAAAATTTGGTATGTATCTCCTAGCTTTAAGGACCATTCTCTATGTTTTCTCTTAGTTTTAGTTTTAGTCCAAAATGGTATCAACAATATAGTCATGTCCAGGAAAGTCAAACATGAGCAGTGAGGAAGGTGGTTTAAGTTTTACCGGTGGATTTTACCTTTTCTTTTGATGTTCACCTTTAATCAAGGTCCTTATCTTTTCCAATTTACCTAGATGAGAAGGACTGTGCGGTACAAATTTGGACACTTCCTCTAAGAGTTGTGTCAAGCTTCTCTATGTTCACCTCATGGTGCCTCAAAGAGGAACTACATTGAGCAATTTGAATCTTTAGAATCTTTTTGGGGACTGCCATGTTTTCCATCTTAGCTACCAGCACTTCAATGGAATTATGCATAAATTCATTATGCTTAATTTACTGAGATAAAGCTTCCCATAATGCACTTAAGCCTTGAGACATTTTGAGCCAAGATGAAATCCTTATTCCGCTTGGTTTCAGTTAAGAGGAAATCCTCAAGGAGAGTCTCAAGTTTAGATTTTTGAGGTTTTTGGAAGTTTGATGAAAAAGGAATTCCAACTTGATAGTCCAAATCTAATGTCCTTGCTGTCCACAAATCTCAAAGGAAATATTAGTAGCACCTGTTGCATAGACTTCAACTATTTCATACCTATCAAGTTGTTGATCCAAAGCATCAAGTTTAGCAAAAATCAAATTAATATCACTTACCTCTAGCTAACTTCCAAAATTTCTCCTTGGATAGAAACTTCTCTCACTATCCCATTGGCAGTCATTTGTAGTTACTGCACCCTTAACTTCTTTGACCATCCCATTAACAGTAATTTTTTTTAATAAATTTAATAAAAAAAATAGCACAAAAAAATAGAAATAGAAAAGAAGATAAAAAAATCAAGGAAGAATAATTATTTAATTTCTATTAAAAGTGAAAATAATCACCCAGCCAAGAGATCCCAGTTCCCGACAATAGCACCAAAAACTTGATGTGAGTGCACAGTAGTCGTCAGGCAACAATTATCAAATCCATAGGGACCACATTTTTGGACTTAGAAATTATAACAATTAAATATACAAACTAAGTAATTGGAAAAATATTGAAATTTCATTTGCATAATATTTTATTTAAAAAGGTTAAGATTATATGGTAGATAGAGAAAAAAAATTAAAACAAAGATAGAAGAATATTTGATTTGGATTAAATTCAAATTTGAGAAATTTCAGGATCGGGGTTTCACACCGAGACTCTTGTTCCACTAATATAACTGTCGCAACGTGCCCTTCGCTGGCGAGCGAGGGCGAGGCTCACGGGTGCGCTTTCCAAGGGAGGAAAGATGCGCGGAGTCGCCACCAACGTTTATTTGTGGAAAACGTCGGAAAAACCGAAGGAACCCGGTCAAAATGAAAATTCTAAGTTCGGGAGTTGTATTTACGCTTGAGGAAGGTATTAGCACCTCTTACGTTTGTCTCGAAAGACAACAGCCTATTTTTTAGAATTGTGGAATTGTGTTATCTTAACTTTTATTTCTTTTTATTTTTTGAGGTCGACAAAAGTGGGGCTTTTGCTCCTACGTACCCTCCTTTGGAGAGGAAATCAGACCTACGTAGTTCTTTCTTATGCGTGAATCAAGTGATTCTTTTTACTTGAAAAGTGATCATTTTAAGGCGTTGGACCTAAAAAAATGATCCGTTTTACTTGGTAAGAAACTGAGATGATAAACTTTCAAAACCCTATTTTTGTGGATGAGCTTGACTAGGCGAGTTGATTTTAGCCTTAGTTTCACTTTAGTTATTAGTCAATTCAATTTAAGAATGAGAAATCCCAAAGAGAAAACGTCCGATTGATCTTTCGCTTTTATTTTACTAAAAGGTATTTTTTGATTATTATATTATTATTTTACCTCTTTTTTGATTTCCAACGTGGTTCGGCACGACCGAACGGTCAGAATTCATTTTAACCAAAATTAACGGATGATACAATTCAAACGATCGGTGGAAATTTATTTTATTTTTAGATTAAGCGAGAAATGACTTAAATAAATGGCTTAAGCACGTCAAAAGGGGGTATAAAAAGCAAATGAAAACGAGAATAAAAATACATGAAACAAAATGTGGACCACCACGGGTACATAGAATGAATTGAAAAGCTCGGTTTGAGGTACTTACCCGTTGAAGACTGATGAAAACGAAGAACGAACGATGAATCTTGAAGAACGGTCGAGAATCTTCGCGTAATTACTCACGGAAACGTTACGGAAACGTTACGGAAGCGCCTCGGCTTGGATTTTCTTCACGGAAATAATTTTCCTCAGCAATTTCGAGAGAGAGAGAAGTGCCTAAGAGGCTGACCCCTTTTCTTTTTCACTTCTCCCCCTATTTATAGCAAAATAGGGGAGAAGCTTGCCGCCCAGCTCGCCCAGGCGAGCAAGGTTGCTTCCTCCAGAAGCAACAGCCTTCTGGAGGAATCTTCTGGAGGGCCCAAGTGGGCTTGGTTGCTATTTGCACCCCCGTTTTTACTAAATGCACCCCCTTCTATTTTTTTTGTAATTCTTTTTCCGTAACGTTACGAAACTTTACGAATTTCGTAACGATACTTATTTTCCTTCCGCAAGGTTACGAATCCTTACGGATTATGTATTTACTCTTTTTTAGCTTTCGAAGAAGTTACGGAAACTCACGGATTGCGCAAAAACACCTCTTTTCGATTTCCGCCACATTACGGAATTTCACGGATCGCGCAAGCCTGCTTCCTTTTGATTTCTGAGACGTCTCGGGACTTCATTTATTGCATGTCATCAAGTAATAATCCCCGGACGAAATTAGGGTATGACAATAACTATTCAAGGTTCTTCGTAATTTTCTTTAATGGTGAATTAACTTGAGGTAATCTCCATTCTCTTTCAAGAAATGGAGATATGTCTAATTGAATTGAGACCCTTACTGTTGTGGTGTGACTATGTTCAATTAAAATCCTTTATGTTCTTTACTAATTTGTTTTATCCATCTAGGATTAATTCTACTGTCGTGAATCAAAACCTAAGTTATCTTATTATGGTTCTGACACATAAGTTCACCTCTCGGTACATCCTTAAGCGTATAACATCAAGCAATTGGTGACCAAATGTCTAAAATGTATGTGGAAGCAATGCCTTCCAAGGTTATTTTGATGATGCCAAAGAATCAAGAGTCAAGCAAATTCCAAAGATTCAAGAATGAAGTTTTCAAGAATCAAGTTTCAAGAATAATCAAGATCAAGATTCAAGACTCAAGATTCAAGAATCAAGAGAAGAATCAATCAAGATAAGTATTAAAAAAGTTTTTCAAAACATTGAGTAGCACAAGAAGTTTTCACAAAATCATTACCAAAGAGTTTTACTCTCTGGTAATCGATTACCAGAATGTAGTAATTGATTACCAGTGTTTTTAAAACGTTAAGATTTTCAAAATTCAAAATGAAGAGTCACATCTGTTGATGTGTAACCGATTACACCTTAATGGTAATCGATTACCAGTGACTATTTTCAAAAAATACATTTTCAAAAGTCACAATTCTTCAAGTGACTTGTTTCTGAAGATTCTTTCAAAAGTCACAACTTTTCTAAGTGACTAGTTTTAATAGAAATTGCCAAGAGTCACAAACTTTGACTTGAGTCATCAAGAAATTATAAATATGTGACCATGGCATGTATTTTGATAACAATCAAGAAATCTATCTTTCAATCTTCTCTCTCAACATCATTCATCTTTTTCAACAGATTTTTTCTGATTCATCTTCTCTTCATCTTTCTAAAAGTTTTTGTTCAAATTTTTCTCTTCCAAGAAAAGTTCTTTGTTCAAAAACTTGTGCTATTAATCTTTTTTATTCTCTTCTCCCTTTGACAAAAAGAATTCGACAAGGACTAACCGCCTGAATTCTTTTGTGTCTCCCTTCTCCCTTTTCAAAGAATTTAAAAAGACACAGTCTGAGAATTCTTTTGATTCTTCCCTTTCCCTTAAACAAAAGATTTCAAAGGACTAACCGCCTGAGAACTTTGTCTTAACACATTGGAGGGTACATCCTTTGTGGTACAAGTAGAGGGTACATTTACTTGGGTTGTTGTAACTGAGAACAAGAGAGGGTACATCTCTTATGGATCAGTTCAAGTGAAGGGTACATCCACTTGGATGTTCAAAGAGAACAAGGGAGGGTGCATCCCTTGTGGATCTTTGCTTGTAAAGGTTTTTACAAGGTTGAAAAGAAATCTCAAGGACCGCAGGTTGCTTGGGGACTGGATGTAGGCATGGGTTGTTGCCAAACTAGTATAAAATTCTTGGGTTTGTCTTCTTCTTCCCTACACTCTTTAATTTTCGTTGTGCACTTTAATAATCGCTTTTACTTTTGGTTAAGTTTCTATTTTTGTTCTTTACTTTCTTAACATTATAGTAAAAGCCTAATTGAATCTAGTAACATTAAGAAGGATAGATTTTTTAATTAGTCAAGGTACATTAATAATTAATTCAACCCCCACCCCCTTCTTAATTATTCCGAGGCCACCTGATCCAACTATGTATAAATCAATAAAAGAAGAATTAAATGAACGAAATTAAAGAGAATATCAAATCGATTAAATTAACATAAAACAATTGTTAAGGGCTATGACCTAATTCCTGAACAAAGAAACTACTCACACATAGTCATGTGAGCAAAATCACAAAGATAAAAGAATAACATCAAACCTGGAAAAAGAAAGAGATGAAAAGGATCCAATGCCCTCACTCTATGCCATTAGCCCGTTTGTACATTCCAAGAATACTCAACTAGAGTCTAAAAACCTATGTAAAGTCATGGGCCAAAAAGTCTCTAATGCCTAATTACAAAACATAATTAAAAATAATAAAATAAAGTTTCTGTGTGTGCCACACCTGTGGCGGGTGCCACACCTAGGGTGTGGGAATTATTGAAGTAGTTTTGAATCTCATTAGGACACCCACACTTGTGGTGAGCACCACACCTAGGGTGTGGACTCGGTTAGAAATATTCTTGAAGCTCATTGGGGTGCCCTCCCCTGTGGTAAGCACCACACCTTGGTTGTGGACTTTGCAAACTCCAATTTCTTCTAATCTTCGTTACATTTGAAAGGTAGTAGCCATTATTCTGCTGGATCAAAGATTTACAAGGCACTATATTGCTTTTCTCATGACTCAAATCACTTCAATCCCTCATCCATCAAGTTTCAAGGCTAACTCACTAAGTTCAACACCTACCAAAAATCTAAAAACACATAAAAACTGCATCAAGAATTCCAAATGATGAAAATAAGGAAAATAAAAGTAATCTTAGTCTCACTTGACACCAAATGCATGAAAACCTACATGGATGAGTATGCTAAATATGAATGAAATGCAATGCATCAATGATCTCCAATCGTAAGCCGTAACAAGAGTTATGTTAATAATTAGTATTTTCTCCTTAAAATGTATATTTAAAACCTGAAACAAGTCATGCGTTAGAGCCCAACTGAAAATAAACTTAAAAATTTGCTATCAAAAATTTTGACACACTCGCACTAGTTGGCTATGCTCACATATGTGTTGGAAAGAGGCTAGAAGAGAATTTTCCTCAAGAGTTCACCACCAATAGTGTAACCTAGCCCATAGATGTGTGAGAAGGGTACTAGAAAAGAAATTGATAGTCATGAGCACCAACACAGTTGTGGGGATTTGTCAGACTTAAGTGTTGTAAGTGTTAAGTTTTGAGTACTAGGAATATACCTTAATGAGAACCCTTATTTGGATGTTGTTATGTTGTTTATAATATATTTGTTATTGTTGTTATTGTCATTATTATGCTACATTAACATTTATGTCTTGTGTTTATGCATGTGTTCCTATAGAGATATGCTTCTTGTGCATTGTATTTAGTGTTACCGATGATGATGATGATGATGAAGTTGTTTTTTATGTGAAAAGCTTATATTATTTGATTGATAATCAAAGATGCAATACAAGGAGGGCCATTAGTAAAAATGGTGGATCAAGGATAAGATGTTGATGCCCTGACTAGCATCTATATTGGCTTGTCTCCAAACAAACTTAACACAAAAGTTTGGAAAAGTTATTACAAGGTTTCTACAGTCTTTCAGAACCATCTGATCCCCAACTCTGAAACATAATCAACACATGAGTGAAGCCTATCAACCACTATTTTCAAATCCATATCAAAAACTATTTACTAATATCCCAAAGTGGTAACCCATTCCAAGGTTGAGAATAAGCCCAAAAGTTCCCCTTGAGAGACATCGTAGCAAACTTCATGAAAGTCGATTTTAGCACAAACATATTGGCCATGTGAATCCCTAATACACCCCCACCCAATGTGCTGATCATAATGTCTAAAACATGCATCAATATTGCACTTAAGACACATTGATAAACATTAAATACTTTATTATCCTAAGTGACCTTCGCTGGGACCCTCATCTTCCAAATTGTATTCCATCAACATGCCACTTTCAAATGGCAAGTACCCACAACATTTTCCTAGAATAGCCTATAAGATGACTTTATTGAATAATGGCCACTCTTCTCAGTCAACCATACTCACTTTTCTTCCACCATCGAATCAAACAAAGGAACCTGTAATACAAGACTAGTGAATTATCTCTAAAATGTGTAGAGATAAAATGAGAACTAAGCTTTTCGATCTTGCAACAACAAATCACTAACATGTAAATTCTCAATATCCAAGACTCCTTAGTTAATAAGGGAGATCCTACCATTATTTTTTAACTATGGTTCATTCCACACACTGACATTTGACCTTGACCCAATACTCCACTTGTAGCCCTCCTTTTGCAAAACATGAGATGTATAGATGTTTCACTAAGCATAAGATGGGTTGCAACCTATCACTAAATCTAAAATATCCTCTCTCTGGTAGTATTTGGCTTTGAAAACTCTAGAAAACAAAGTTTCTGGTTGGATAAGAACTTCACTCCTTGTTTTTTCGACATTGCTAAAATAAAGCAATAAAAACCCCTGAAATCAAACCACCATATTCGTTACTGACAACCATTTTATCCCAAGACAACCATTCTATACCTTTGGAATCTGTTGATGACACACCCGACAAGAAGGAATTTAGCATGCGCTGAATCTCCTCATAAAGGGATAGGGGAAACAAATAAATACTCATAGCATAAGTGGGAATGGCCTGAGCTATAGATTTTATAAGCATCTCATGTCTCGCTATAGAGATAGCAAGCTTCCCTTTCTACAAATTGATCTTCTTCTATGTGCGCTCTTTAATAATATTAAACATAGTTTTTTTTTGCTTCTTCTAATACAGGCATGCATCCCAAGGTATTTGCCTGACCTAAGCCCCTGTCAAACATTAGGATGTACTGACTGCTGCAATCTGGAGGATTTTCTTCTTCATCCTTTTATCGGACACTTCTAGAATATCAAATTTAGCCTGAGTTACAAAAGGACATGTAATAGTTTGTGAATAACAACACGTAAGCAATTTAATACAACCAATTACGATAACATACAAGGTTTAATTGAAATACATGAATGTCCTCCCAAATCAAATCCTTTTAAGTTGTAGGAACTTGTTTCCAATTAACATATGTAACATCCATCTTGTCTTAAGCGATGACCCCCAAATAGGTCCTTAATTTCTTTTGGTGGGGACCATCAGCTTTCCAAGTGGTAGGATCCACATGAACTAGTGGTCTCTCCACCCTCACAAGTCTAGCAGAATATGATCTGAGTTGTATGGCTTTTCTAATCCTTTTCGACATTGACAACGAAGAGGCAGACTCGGGAGGAGGGGAGCTCGATGGTGTAGCCATGTGCCTATTAAAGAACAACATTAATTAAAGTCAACTCAAAAGTATAGTAAGTTATGTAATTGTAAATATAAAAATGATTACATTATATGATGTTAGTTAATTCTTCTGCATAATGATCATTACGATTTGCATGGACATCATCAACTTTTTCTTTTCCATTGATGTTAGGCATGTGTGTGGAGAAAGGAGTGTGACAAGTATCAAGGGTTGAATCATCATCTTCAAGATTTGTTGGACCTTGTGGCCTCAATAATCTTAAGAGGGATAGGCTTAGAATGCAGAAGAAGCAACAACAATCAATTTAACAATGTTCTTTAAACATGCAAGACACAATTGATTGCAACAACATAAATAAGATAAGGGAAGAGAAAATGAAAACACAATTTTATACTGGTTCGGCCACTTCCCGTGCCTACGTCCAGTACTCAAGCAACCCACTTGAGATTTCCACTATCTTTGTAAATTCCTTTTACAAAGTCTGAACCACACAGGGACAACCCATCCCTTGTGTTCACATGCTTTACAACAAGAGACTCACAGTCTCTTAACCAATCTCATTGAATAAGAAGAATGGAAGAATTCTCTCTTCAAGAGAAGAATATTACAATGAAGATCATGTAAGAATCCTTATAGATTTTGCAAGTGTTTGGTCAAGGATTTCTTTTGAGAGAGCATTTGACAACGAAGTTCTTTTGGAATCTCTCATTGTCTTTTGAGAGGATAAGACATTTTTGCCAAGCAAAACTCTCTCAATCTTTTGAGAGGATAAAACATTTTGATCAATCAAAACTCTCTTAAAATTCGTGCCCAAGTCACCTATTTATAGGCCTTTGATGGCCATTCACAAATCTAATGAAAAGATGTGACTCTTGGCAGATTTTCTAAAAACTTTCCACTAGTAATCGATTACAATGTTTGTGTAATCGATTACACAGTTATAATTTGAAGGGTTATGACTTTTGAATTTGAATTTCCAAAGTTCCGTTGCTGGTAATCGATTACAGACATATGGTAATCAATTACATGTTGAAAATTCAAATTCAAAACATTTTTCAACAGCTATTTCTCAACCCTGTCTTCTGGTAATCGATTACACTTCTTGGTAATCGATTACCAGAGCCTTGCATGTCTTGAAAGCACTTTGTTTTAAGGCAAGGCTTGGTCTTTAGTGAATCTTGAAACAAGGCTTTGTTTGTTGAAGCAATCTTGAATTATTCTTGAAGCAAATGCTTATCATTTGAAGCAGCCTTGTTAGATTCTTCTTTGACATCATCAAAATCATGTATACATACATTCACATTCTCCCCCTTTTTGATGATGACAAACATGTGATTTCTTCTCGACACCATCAAAGCTTGCATGATTTACATCTCCCCCTTTGTCAAGCAAATTCTTCTTGATATCATCAAAATCTTCATGATTTACAAGATTAACACCAATGGTTTTCCCTGTAGAACCATTGACCAACTTTCATCACAAGGATCTTGAACATACACCTATTTAGCTTGTTCTGTCATGATGAAAGACCCATCCTGATAAGCTAGCTTCTTCAGATCTACCAAAGTAAATCTGAAATCATTGGTTCACACACTGATATTGTTATCAATCCACTAACACTTAAAAACACACAAAATGAATTTAACATAACTAAGCTCTCAGATTTCTTCAATGACTCCAAAGTAAGGCATAGACGCTAGACGGGGATTCTCATCATTTACAGTAGCAAAGTGTTGGGATTCGGCCCTAAGACTAACCCAATTGTTTTGCATTGTACACTTGTCATCTTTTAGGTGCATCTGCTAACTTCCGTAATGCTTCAGAAGCATTATCGTCACCAAAGATTGTATCTTTAAACCAATTTAGGAAAGTCTTGTTATGTTATTTCAACACCCTATTTTTGGTCATTTTTAGGTTACTATCCTTGACTAAGGCTTCGTGAAGAACTATGTATGACACAACTTCATTATTGTTATTCAATAACTTGTTTCAATTCCTCTAGACCCAAAGTTATAACATGTAGCCCTCGTGAACCCTTACCTACCACTCTCTCATCATGCTAAGACTCAGGAAACCCAATACGTTTTGCCTTTTTGATGTACTCTGAACAAAACATAATAGCTTCTTCTGCAATGTACCTTTCAACAATGGATGCTTCAAGATGGTGTAGATTCTTTGTATACCCTTTTAAGATCTCAGTGTATCGCTCAACCGGGTACATCCACTGTAAATAAATGGGATCACACATTTTAATTTCCCTCACCATATGAACAATTAAGTGAATCATGTTGTCGAAAAATGAAGGAGGAAAATACATCTTCAACTAACACAAGATAATAGCAACCTCATTTTCCAAGTCATCTAACTTTACAGGGTTAATGACTTTGCTACATATGACATTGAAGAAAAAGCACAGATGAGTTATGACAAGACTGACTTTGTAAGGAAAGATGTCTCATATCTCCATGGCCAAAAGTTATTGCATCAAGACGTGACAATCATAAGACTTTAAGCCAACTAAGGTTAGATCTTTGACCTACACAAGGCTCTTAGTATTTCAAGAGTATCCCTGTGGCACTTTCACACGGTGTAGACATTGGCAAAAACTTGTCTTCTTATTTCTTGACAAAGTATGACATGCTGGAGGCAAGTATATTTTCTTATCATCAGACCTTGGATGCAAACATATACCCATCTCAACTAGATCTTGACGAGTATTCAAACCACCCTTTGTCTTGCCTTTAATGTTAAGAAGTGTACTGATGACCCTATCACACACATTTTTCTCCACATGCATAACATCAATACAATGTCTAATATCTAGATCAGATCAGTATCGAAGATCAAAGAATATCAACCTCTTCTTCTATATGCAAGTTTTACTTGTCAGCTTCTTTTGGGTCTTTCCAAATATAGTATTGATGACCTCAACCCACTCAAGAACCTACTGACTAGTTAAGGGAATTAGTGCAATTTCATACTATTGATTTCCATTAAATGCTTTTTTCTTCCATGCCGAGTGTACATTGTTTTTCTTCCATGTTACAGTTGTAGATAACTTATGTCTTCTTCATAGATAGGGCATGCATGATGGCCCTTAACAATGTATCCACTCAATTTCCCATATGTTGGAAAGTCATTAATGGTACAAAATACCATTGCATGCAACTTGAATGTCTCATTTTGACTCCCATCAAACACGTCAACCCACTCATCCCATAACTTTCTTAAGTCTTCAATCAAGGGATTGAGATAAACATCAATGTCATTTCCTAGTTGTCTTGGCCCTGGTATCATCATAGACAACGTTAAGTATTTTTACTTCATGCACAACCAAGCCTAAGATTTCTTTCCTTTTTCTCAAAATTCGGATACAAACAATTAATCTTCTTCCACTGGGAGGAATAAGTCGGATGGCAAAGCATTCCATCACAGTTTCTCCTATTTGCATGCCATGTAAGGTCTTTTGCATCGTCTCCATTAGCAAACAGACCCTTAGACCTTGGAGTGATAGAAAGATACCATAACACCTTCATTGGGGGGGGCATTTCTTTGTGCTTTCATCATTGCTACACTCGTCATCATCCTTTACTTTGTACTGTGATACCCCATACCTGGGGCAAATGTCTATACAATATGCAATCATTAGGGCATGCATGAATTTTCTGAAACTTCATACCCATCAGACACAATATCTTCTTCGCCTCATAGTAACTTTTTTACAACATGTTTTCTTCATGAAGCATGCCCTACACTACCTTAAGCAATGAAGTGAAGCTTTTGTCACTCCACCCATATTTGGCTTTCACATTAGCCAGACTTAATACCGCTGACAACAGTGTCAATGACTTCTTGCATCTTGAATACAAAGGCTTCTTCAAATCACTTTCCAATGTATCATACATAGGGGCCAATGCTTGTTGAAAAACTCACGTTCAAGATCATGAATCATATCCTTTAACCGATCTCCCATTTCTACATCAACCAGTTCAGTTTGGGACCCTATTTGAACGTCTATCAATTCACCATGTCATATCCATGTTTGTATAATTCTTCTTAATCCTATCATTGAGAAGATGTTCTCGTATGTCGTTTCCCCATTAAAATAGTTATTACAAGGACAAAAATATTTCCCCATCCAACTTCGACCCATTTGCACATTACTTTGACATTTTGGAAAGTTAATCTTAAAACATATTACAGTTTCGTAGTTGGAACACTAATGTTTTGGTATTAACATTGGCAGAGGAAGCAATTGCAGTTGCCCATGCATCGACAAGCAGATGGACAGGTTCTACCTTCTATGCTTTCTTTCCTTTTCTTCCCGCTGAATAGAGTTTTATCAAAGACTTCTCATATTGTGAAATATTATTAATTTGTGAGTCTTAAGATACAAGAGGTTATACTTATTTATAATCCTCATCCCGATCAAGCAAAAAGTTGGCAGTGACTGTCCTTGAATCTCTCTTTTTTAAGACTATAAATGCTCTGATTCAACATGCCACATACACTATATGGGAAATCTGTAAAGTTTCTTAGTTAAGAGATAATTTTGAGAAATCTAAGGCTTTGTGCTCACCTACTATCACAAGGAGAAGAGCTAATTTCACAAATATTTCTCCAATCAGAATTGTATATAATCTTGGAAAATATCTGAGACTTCCTTTACTGCGAGGGAGAGTTTCAAGGACAGTAGTAAATATTAGGAAATCAACGGCCTTGTGTAAATTAAAAAGAGCAGGCATAATTTGTCCAGCTAAGTAGGTAATATTCTTTATTCCTATCTGTACAGGTTTAATTAAGTAAATTAGTGTACATAAATGACAAGGTATACAATATACTATTTCACTTTGTAAGTGAGGATTTTCACCATGAAATGAAATTCTTGGAACATTTTATATGTTAAGAGTTAGTAGTAAGCTTCCTATTAGTTAGCAGCCACTCCTGCATCTATTTCCTCAATAATGGCCTACCACTGGCATGCTTTACATATAAACATGCTGATGGCGTCACCATTGGAGGATGCAAATATTCACCAACATAGCATGGAGAAATTGAAAACACAACTATACTCGTAACTCGTAAGTCAGAAAAGACAAGAAACAAAATTACCATTGAGTTTTGAATATCATAGAAATTAATTCTATTTTTCTTTTATTGTTTCAATAATCGAAGTCGTTGTTTATTTGATACAGTTTAGAGGTCATTTTCCTCCCCTGCATATATGTTGTGTATTTTTGTCTCAAAAAATTTCTTTGTGTAGGCTAGGTCCATGGACAATGGAGGATAGTATGTTCTAGAGTCTTAGATTCAGTCTCAATAATAGGAAAATGATAATGAGTATAAGGTGCAAGAAATTCTCAAATTTTAGTTTAAGCTATGCTACAGGTAAGTTTGTTAAGAGAATCTATTGAAAGTAAGTCTTCTCTAATTAATTTTATTATTACTTGAGTTTATAATAGATGAACTCCCTATATTGTGAGTTATTTGAACTACATATGCGTTTTGTGAAATTTTTTAATACCAATTATATGAAAATCTCTGGCTACATGAATTTTTAATTCTTAATAAATGCATAGAGAAAAGAACAATGTCAATTTTTAAAGCTTCACCCTCTAAAAATACCTTAACATTAATCTACAATGTCTTGAGTCCTCTACTATCATGCATAAGTGCACCACAAATCCTCTCCCCTATCTCCTTACAAAGACACTTCAAATGCCAAAATACAGATGCTATTTACAAACAAGGAAGGAACAAACCTAGTTTGACACGCGGTGGACACGCAGCGACGTGGAGGCATAGTGGGCAATGACGCGGTGGCAGTGATGTGGTGGAGGAGGAATGTTGCAGAGAGTGATGTGAAGAGTAAACATTGCAGAGAGTGAGCGAGAAAGAGAGAGTAAGGTGCGAGATGAAGATTTAGAATTATTATAAAAAAGCTAACATCGATTTTTAAAAAACCGATGTTAAGTTTTCATAGTAACATAGGTTTTTCAAAAACCGATGTTAATTAATTACTAACAACAAAATCGATGTTAAGTTTGTCATTATAACTTTGATTTTTGAAAAACCGATGTTAAGAACACCCATTTATTTATGAAAATGCCACCTCACCTAATTTAACATCGGTTGTTCTTGTCATCTAATTTGACATCAGTTGTTCTTGTCACTGATGTTAAGTTAGTGATGTTGAAAGCTTATTTTGTAGTAGTGAAATGTGTAAGTTCGAATATGATGAAGTATTACATTTGTGCTACTTTACTATTAGGCATATTAGATGAATATACTTTCGACTATGTACCTCAAATTAGAAATAAAGAAGCCAACGATTTTGCCCAAATTGCTACAAGTTACAAGTTATCTAAAGAAAAATTTGATGATTTGAGTCAAATTCGAGATAAAATGATTGATGAATTCAAAATTTTAAATGTCAATGTTTTGACTCCTAATGATTGGAGAAAACCTCTAGTTGATTATATGAGGGATCCTATGTTTCAAGATGATAGAAAAATAAAATACAGGACCCTTAATTTATAATTCAAGGTGATCAATTACACAAGAAAGGAGTCGAAGGAATACTTCTTTGATGTTTAGGGGAAACTGAGGCATACATAGCCTTAGTTGAAGTCGATGAAGGAATTTGTGGTGCACACCAAGTAGGTGAATAAATGAAGTGGATTTTATTTCATCAAGGCTACTATTGGTCTTTGATTTTGAAAGATTGCATTTATTATGCTAAGTCTTTTGAAGAGTGTAAAAAACATGGACAAATTCAACAAATTCCACCTAGTGAGTTACATTTGATTGTAAAACCTTATTGACATCATTGGTCAAATTCATCCTTCTTCCTCAAATGGCTAGAGATATATTTTAGTGGCTTTTGATTATTTTACTAAGTGGGTTAAAGCTATTTCGTTGAAAGATATTGAACAAAGTGATGTTATTAACTTTATAGAAGAACACATTGTTTTTCGATTTGGGATTCCAAAAACCATTACTATAGATAAAGGAACGATTTTTACTAGTCGAAAATGGTACAATATGCAAAATATTGAAATATTAAGTTATTAACTTCAACTCCTTATTATGCAAAAGTAAATGGCCAAGTCAGGGCCATTAACAAAATTTTGATAAGTTTAATTAAGAAACATATTGGTCGAAAGCCTTGACATTGGCATGAAATTTTAAATCAAATACTTTGGGCTTATCGAAATTCGCCAAAGGGTGCAATTGGTAGGGCGACTTATATATTGGTTTATGGGCATGATGCAATGTTGCTCATCAAAGTCAATTTGCAATCAATTCCAATTCAATAACAAGATGAATTACCAATAATGATTGTTGGTTTTTTATGTTTGATGAATTGAATTCATTAGATAACAAAAGACCATTTTGGAATTAAGAAACTGGAAAGGAAAAAAAAATTAAAAAGCACCAAGTTACAAAAAATACTCATTCTCAAACTACACTCAAAAGAATAATTTTTAGGGGGCATCTGTTAGGGGTCTGAAATAAAATTTATAAAGGTATTTTCGTTGAGACATCAAAAAATGACTTCATGAAAAGTTTGATTAAGTTATTTTATGAAGAAGGCATAAGGAATTATTTTTTGAGGTACAACTATTCAGTATTGAAATTCTTTGAAATATGTCATCCTCAAAAAGTAGTCTCCTCGAAAATATGTCCTTCACAGATGTGATGAACTTTGAAGTAAAAAAAATTGGGTGCTGAGAGGCATTATGAAGATCTTGAAAATCATTTTAAACTGAGCATCGGGTACATTTTTTAGGTGAAAGAATTCGAGGAACGGTTATCAGAGAAGAGTCAGGAAACGATTTTTGGCAGTTATTTCCTATAAGGCACTCAGAAACAGGTTTTAGCAGTTATTTCTTAGAGGTGTCATCGAAAAGTGGTCTAAGGATAGGTTTTGGCAATTATCAAATTCAAAAATCCAAAGATAGGTGTCAAAATCATAGATAAGGAGTTAGGAATCAATGTAAATGTGTCAAAATCATGTAATTTGATTGTTAGACAAAAAATCTATAAATAAGATGTCCTAAAGCCATTTCATTTGGTTAGAAACACTTACACAATCTCTATAACACCAATCACATCACACATCCAAACGCCTACAGGTTCCTTGAGAAAAGTATATGATCTAACCCATCGTTCATTTCAATGCAATTGCTTTTCTCATATCTGATTCTACTTTCGACGACTTATTCTTTGCCTACGACTCCTTCTTTTCCTATGAACCCTTCTTCTATCTATGTCCCTTTCTTTTACATTTAATTGTTCATCTTTGTATAACTTTTTATTTATTTTATTGTAATCATTTTCGATACTGCTTAATTGAATATATCTCATCGAAAATTGCATATTTTACATACAAATTTGTATTTTCAACAATAGGTGTAGAATTGTTACATTCCTTCGAATCTATTACTAGAATAAAATTTTAATGCATTGTCTTTTCAACAAAGATTACTACAGAACTCGAATAACTTGATTTTTCACAACTTCATGCATAAGAAGCCATTGAATCCTGTGATTCTATGTCCCACGAACTCAAAAATACTTTTATTTGTTAACTAGAATCATTGTGTGAAGTTATCTTTTAAGTTTTCGTAAGTCTTCGAAACTTATTTTCAAATTTCCACCATCAACACGTGGTTTCAGTTATATATAGTTTCAGGATTTCTAGTGTCCTTTTGTTGTCGCTAATCATGAATGTTATCTTCAAGTCAAACTCGGTCTTCTCCACCATATTTGAAGCCTCGTTTTCTGACTTTGAATGTTTGATTGTAACCCAAATGCTTCGAGCTCGGTAGTGCAGTCATGTAGCTTTATTTTTTTTATCTGCAACTTTTTCACCCTCCATAGACTTTTCCAAATCCTTGTTCACTTCATTGTCATTCTGCTTGATTTCCTCTTTTTCCCTATATACGAAGGAGTGAATAAGTTCAAGAAAATTGAAGGCTTTGAACATGGAGTAGGAGTTATTACTGGAAGCTAGACTACTATAGCCCAAGATAGAAAACATGTGCTTATGTATCAATGTGATACGATCATTGCCTTTAAAACATTACGAAATACTATTGCTGACAGAATATCTAGAATGACTAGGGGGATTTGCTTTTCAAGCATCACCAAATCCAACAACACCTTTACATGTTTCATAACTTCAACTCCAAGACTAGTAGTTATTGGAATCTCTCTTGTCGGCCTACCGTGGGAACCAATATGAGTGATTATGCAAGATTAATTAAACATAAAATAGAAGTTTCAAAATAGTGTAATTTTCAATAAATTTCAACCAAGGTTTTAAATATCGATCATAGTTTTATTGTGTTTGTCGATACCACGGATAAATGCGGCAAATAGGGTCACAATTGTAATCGCAGACAGTTAACAAACTTTGATGTTACGGTCCAAATGACAATCTGCAACCATTTTTTATAACCTTGATTTCAACTAATAATACATATATGTTCAAAAATGTTTTAGAGTGTGTTATTAATATTACTCAAGTATTAAAGAAAAGAATGAGTAAATGATGGAGAAAGAAAGAGGAGTAAGAGAGATAGAGAGGATGAAGAGTGAATCCAAATTCTTACGTTATTTGGTGGTTTAATATTGTTCCACTGATGAAAAGCTCTAGTAGAAAACAATTGTCCAATACCATACTTTCTACAAACTCATAGTGGTTGAACTAAAGGTCATCTATGTAGCTTGCATGCACTAATTCATCTATGCACAACATAGCTCTAATGCAAGTCCTTGAATTTGAATCTTCTTTTCCTGCTTTGGTTTGGTGAAAGAGATACTTCATAGAGTACAATTTGATCTCTTCCATGTATAGTAGGTCCATTTTGGTTCCCAAATTGTCCTTTAAATAAAGTTGAAATTAATCTTTGACCATAAAGTTGTTGTACAATTAACTAGGGCGACAAATGGATGAATTGAAACAATCCTAATTGATTGGATCAACATAATTCATAAAACCATTTTGATCTTTTAAAAATTATTCAAGGGATTCGATTCAATTCGATCCATTTGATTAAAAAAATATCCAACCCATACATTAACACTTTTTTCATGAATGGATATCCATCCAATTCATCCAAAAAATAAAATTTAAAACTAAATTATTTTTAGTTTAAAATGATTTATTTTAAAAAAAAATCACAGTACTTTCTAAAATAATAATATCCCCAACAAAAGTCAACTCAGGTTATTTTTAGTTGACCCTAATCGAAGCTAATTTTTTGTCGACATCGAAGCTAATTTTTTGGCCGACAACTAATGATGGTTTTTGGTTGACGTTGGTCTAGGATATTTTTCAACTGATGCTAGCCAGGAATATTTTTTGGGTCATGGTCGGCTAGGGTATTTCTGGTCAATGTTGACCAGTGATGTTTTTGGCCAACATTGACTTGGGATTTTTTCAACCAATGTCTGTTGAGACTATTTTTTGGTTTACATTAGCTAGGACATATTTTTCCTGAAATCGATTAGGTTTTTTTTTCTGATATTGGTAGGGACTAATTTTTTCCTAGCATCAACTAGGGTTTTTTTAGACTAAGTCAGTTGAAGCTATTTTTTTGTCAACTTCAATCGATGGAGTTTATTGCCTGACATTGGAAATGACTATTATTTTTGGTTGATGTCGGCTAGGTTTTTCTTATGGACATTGGTCGAGACAATTCTTTTGCTAGTGTCAAGTAGTTATTTTCGGTCAGCGTCAGCTAAATCTATTTTTTGGTCAATGATATTTTTTGCAGACATCAGCCATGGCAATTTTTTTGGCCGACATCAGTTAGGATTTTGTTTTCTATTCAACAACAATCGAGGCTATTTTTGACTGGCAGCTTGGGTTTTTTTTTATCAATTGTCAATTGGGGAAATTTTTTGGCCTACGTCGACTTGGGTTTTTCCAGATAAAGATATTTTCAGTCTACATCAGCAAAAAAATAACGCCAATTAACATCGATCAGAAAAAACCTAGTCGATGTCAACCGAAAAGAAAATAGCTAATGTTAGCAAAAAAATAACAGTGATCGATATTGACCAAAAACCCTAGCCAATGCCAAGAAAAAAATTAGCCTTGACCAATGTTGATAAAAAAAACCCTAGCCAAAATTGGCCAAAAAATGTCCTTAGAAGATATTGAAAAAAATAAAACCCTTGTTGACATCGACCAAAAATAGCCTTGACTGATGTTGTTTGAATCACTAGTCGATGTTGGTTGAGAAAACTCTGGAAAACATCAAGAAAAAAGTAACCCCAACCAAAGTTAGTTGAAAAATCCTAGCCAACATCATTCAAAAAATAACATTAGCTGATGTCAGATAAAAAAATATTATTAGCCGATGTCGACGGAAAAAACTCTAACATTGGCCAAAAAATAACCCAGACCAAAGTCATCGATAGAAGCCTAGTCTACATCATTCGAAAAATAGCATCAGCTGATGTCAATTGAAAACATCATGAGCTGACATTGGCCAAAAAAACTCTGAATGGCATCAACTAAAATATAGCCCCAACCAAAATTGGTTAAAAAATGCTAGCTGACATCATCCAAAAAATAGCATCAACCGACGTCGGTTGAAAAACATCACCATCCCATGTTGGCTGAATTTTTTTTTGAACGACATTGGCCAAAAAGTAGCCCTGAGCAAAGTCGACTGGAAAAATCCTAGCTAATATTGTCTGAAAAATAGCATTCGATGATATCGTTTGAAAAACATCATCAGTCAACGTTAGTAATAAATAATCTAGATGACAATAAAAAAATAGTCAAAAAACCCTGGCCGACATCATCCAAAAAATTGCACTGGTCGATGTCAATTGGAAAACATCATTAGCCGATGTTTGGCAAAAAATATTTCTAGTCGACGTCGACCAAAAAATTGCTACAACCAACATTAGCCAAAAATCGAGGTCGATGTTTGTGAAAAATAGTCTTGACTGATGATGACCAAAAAAATCTTATTCAACATTGGTAAAAAAATTACCCACAAATTCTTTAATTATTAAGTTGGATCAATTTCATTAAGTATTGATTAGAAGATTCATTGGATTTTGAAAATTACGGGATGGATCATTAACCATCAATAAAATTAAATGGATGGATTTGGACCCATTTATTTGTTTTATTTTTTTATTTTTTGTAATGGATGGATTGAATGGATTTATTGTGGATGGATACTAGATCTGCATCAAAATGACATATATCAGAATACATACATAAGAAGGTTTTCATAACAAGCTTAATGATTTTGTAAAAAGACATATTTGAACTAAATCATGTTTGTCATAATAAGATTTGTCTTAGACTAGTTCAATCTTATGCATAAGAGTATGAAAAATTTCATAAAACATTAAAATAGTCTTGTGCATATAAAGTTGGAAACAACATTATGAGATTAATCTTTCCGAGTGCATCATTGAACAACAACATTCTAAATATTGCATTTGCATAACATAAACTGAGTTTTTCATAATAACAATATTTTGAGAAATGCTTTTATTTAAGTAATAAACTTCTAAACTTAAGAAAATGTGCATTGATATTAGGTTCTCGTAATCATATCAAACATTTCATAATAAGTGTTGTGACACTTAGAAAGATAACTACCTAAGTGCTTGAACCTCTATGTCAAGACTTTCTGAACACCAAGGTAATCTTGAGTAAAAGTTCATAAAGGTCAAATATTTTTCTTTTTTTTGAAAAATCTTGTTTTTAAAAGTATAACTCTGATCTTTAAAAAGTTTTTCATAAAAATTTTATCATTCAAAAGCCACACCTACTTCTACCTACAAGTGACTAATGTAGGTAAAACTCAACCATTTGTACCAACCATTATTTGGTGTAAGTAAATTCATTAAAACTGAAAAAAGACTTCTACCTAAAATTACATTGTGTAGGTAAAACTCCAAAAAACTTGTGCCTATGGTTGATTAGTGTAGGTAAAACTCAAAAGGATTACTACCTACAAAAGCAGAGTGTAGGCAAAATTCTAAAAAACTTATACCTACAACTACGTGATGTAGATAAAACTTCATAAAACATGTGCCTATAATTGGTTGATGTAGGTATAACCTCAAAAGTCTTATACCTACGATTGTTGGTGTAGGTAAAACTCTTTAAGACTGTTTAAATTTGAATACTAGTCTCTTGTTTTTTTAGTAAATACTCAATCTCAAAAAATAACCATTCAATTTAAATTAATTTTTAGTTAATAATTGTTCAAAATTTTAAAGATAAAATATATTAATTAGTAATATTAAATTTTAATTTAGATTAACATTATTTTTATGGATTAATTTAGATTAACATTATTTTTTATGGAAATTTCTTGTTAGTTTCAGCAATGATATTCATTTCATCTTGAAATCAAACTCCAAAATGGCCATAAGCCTTTGGATTATGGACCGGGCCGGGTATTTTAGTCAAATCCACTTCAACACTCCGAAGAACAAAAATGCTACTCCTTCCCATGCTTTCTCTCTCTCCCTCCTTCCCCTCTCTTGCTTCGAACCGTTATCTCCAATTTCGACCTCGTCGGAGCCGCCGCGGAGTCCGGCGATGATGAGTTCACGGTGAAGTTGAGGTACCTGTTCGAGCTGAGCGCGACGGAGGTAGATTCGTTGGGGGAATACTAGAAACCGAAAATCGCGGCCGTCTACTCGCAGAAGCCTCTACTCGTGGCTCACCGCTTGGTGCAGACCGACGTCGCGTTCGGGAAGTGGTTCGGTCTCCGCTACATTGATACTCTCTTGGACCACTCCAAGTCAATGTTTCAGGTTTCGTAATGCTCTGTTTGTTTCTATTTGTTTTATTTTGGCGAATTCAGGTTTGGAGGAAGTAGTTTCGTGTTATTAGAGTTAACAGTGTAGATGATTTTGTAGGAAATGATTAGTTGTTATAATTAGAATTAGAATGGAGGATTGTGTAGGAACTGATTTGTTGTTGTGATTAGAATGGAGGATTTTCAAGGAAATGATTTGTTCTTGTGATTATAATGGAGGATTCTGAAGGAAGTGGTTTGTGTTGCTGGAATGGAGTGTTCCGATTTTGGTATTCTTTTTTTTCTTTGTGTGTGTTCATTGAGCTTTTTAAACATGCAAACAATGTTCTGTTCTATTTTTCTTAGTATGCTTCAATGTTTTTATCATTTTAGTTTTTGTGCTTGTTCATAGACCCTCCTTTTGCTTTATTCATACGGCAGAGGAAGGGATGCTCCTGATGGAAGGTTTAGTAGTCTCATTTTTGGAACTAACCTCACTGATGTAATAATCACTGGTAACTACTAGACCCATCACTAAACAGCTATTAGAGGTTGTTAAGGTCATGTCTAATTGGAAATAACTTTTAATGTCTCTTTTTATTTCATTAGGTTACAATGGGACAATTGATGGACAAGGGTGTTATTGGTGGGACAAGTTCCACAAGGGTGAATTGAAACTCACCAGGCCTTACATGATTGAGATTATGTTCTCTGATCACATCCAGATATCTAATCTCACTTTGATCAATTCTCCATCTTGGTTTGTCCATCCAATTTACACAAGGTTTGACAAGAATTTTCATTTGCCTTGATGATTAATCTTAATGCACAGTATTTTCTTTTATTCTTATTATCCCCTATCTGTGCAGTGACATTATAATTCAAGGGCTGACCATTCTTGCTCCAGTTGACTCTCCAAACACTGATGGAATAGATCCAGGTAAATTATTATTATTATTTCCACTGGCTTTCAGAGGAAAACATTAGATAAAAAGAAAAAAGGCAAAAAGCTATGTGGGATTAACAATATACTGGTACTTAGTTGTTTATTAGATGCTATATGTGAGCTAAATCTCTGTTCAAATATTAGGTGACTCATGTTTAAGAAAGAATTTGACACAAGCTATGTGGGATTCAAGGAGGATGGTGCAAAATGGCTGGCAGAGAACACTGACATCAAACTTGTAGGTAAGATATAGATGACTTCTTAATATATGAGTTGCTTCTTCCCTCCTAAAAGCATTTCCTCTGTCTCTTGTTTGACTCATGACTGGTTCCTTATATCTTGATCTTACTTTTGTCTTTACTTACTATATCTCTAGTGCGTGTGTTAGAGTTATTAAATTTAGGCAATGAACATTAAAATAATTAAAAATTAGGGTTAAATGTGATAATTATAGGGCATTTTGCTTCATTCTCTCTTTGTTCTCTTATTTCAAAATGGAATGCATAGTATGGTAAAAGAAGGAGCTGACTTTCTCAGGAGAGTCAATAGAACATCTTCCATCTCTACTAAAGCCAAATTGATATCTAATTAGAAGTTAGACACCAATATTTCTGATGATGAAGAATGTGGTTCAGATTCTGAAACTGAAAAAGCACAAAGCTCTTTACCTTCCCACAGGAGAGTTCTAAGCACTGAAAGGTCTCCAGATCATAATCCTAGAAATCCCTTTGAAAACTCAAACATTGATAAAGGGAAGAAGTTTACTGAGAATTCTGCTGCTCATTGGGATGTCTTTCGAAGATAGGATGTGCCCAAGCTCTTAGAATACCTCAAAAGACACTCTGATGAATTTTCTTATACTAGTGAATATCATGAGAAGGTAAGTTTAGAAGAAGACAATTTCTTAACAACATGATCTTGTCAGAGTTGATGATGATTAATTTTCTCTCTCGTATGCAGATGGTTCATCCAATTTTGGATCAGAGCTTCTTTCTTGACAATACTCACAAGATGAGACTTAAGGAGGAGTTTAGTAAGTACACCCGTGTTTTATCATATATTATAATTATAATCCTCCATAACTAAATCTAACTCACCTGTCACTATTGCCAGAAATTGAACCATGGACTTTTGAGCAACATGTTGGAGAAGCTGTCATCATTCCTTCTGGATGTCCATACCAGATTAGGAATCCTAAGGTCTCTGTTACATTTGTATTAAAGATTTCTTACCCCATTTTTCTCTTTTTGAGTCAATTTAAAGAACAAAAACTTTAAACTATCCTTAACCTGATATAAATTATAAATTCTTGTTGAACGTGATTTTTACATTTTGAAATTGACTGACAATGTCAAATTTGAAGTTGTGTCTAAGAAATATCAAGTTATCGATGTTTACATTGTACCCATATTAAAAGAAAACAAAAAGATGATCGCACTATTAATGGTCTCTCCACATGATTGCTGATAGAGGATACTATTATCTCAGCATTGATTTATGTTGCACTTTTTTTCTTAAATTTTTTGGTGCATGAAAATTATTTGATTATTGATCTGCAGTGTTGTGTACATGTGGAATTGGAATTTGTGTCCCCTGAGAATGTCTCCGAGTGTATCCAATTGATTGATGAGGTCCGGCTGCTTCCTGAAGACCATAAAGCAAAAGTAGAAAAGCTAGAGGTAGACTTCATACTAATAATAATTATATTTACCAATTTTAATATCTTGTACAAGGGAGCAACTACAGTGGAATTATTTTGCTGTTCCAACTTATTGTAGTCATAAATTTTTTTTCTTGTTAAAGTTTTTATTGCATTAATTCAATTTCTATTGCAGGAGTTGATAACTTATCTGTTGTTGCTTATGATCACTCCATTCCATCTCATCTTGTTTTTCTGGAAAGCAAGGTAAGAAATTTTGTCTCTTGTTACTCTTTATTAGTAACAAGCTACTCATTCCCACTCACTATAAACTACAACTAAGATCGTCTAGGCCCTAAATATGTTAGTTAGTGCCTTAAATCTAGGATCGGTCTCCCATCTTAAACTTTTGTACTTGTATTGGTGATGTTGGGTTAGATGTCTAAACTCTGATTTTGGTATTCTTTTTTGGCAATGATGATTCACTAGTGTTTCCAGCAAATGATGGCAATATCAATTTATTTGTCTTCTATATCATTTGATGTCTTGTTAGGGAAAATAGCTATTTGTATTGATTGCTTTTCTATTTGTTCTTCTGAAATTAATGTACATTTTTAGCCTGACACTCCGACCACAGACTTCTCAATGATTTATAAACTTTATGGAACTTAAGTATCACTTAATCCCTATCACTAATTTCCCCTGTTCATTATTCTTTATAGAATTTTATAGATGGTCAGGTTTATCAACAAAGAACCTTTAGTTTCCATTGCTGATCTTACCCTTTTCATTTATAAAGAATTGGTTGTAAATGTCCATTACATGGAATGCTTTGGTTCCTTTGCTCCCATAAGAGGTTTGACTAGAGATGGGAGCCAAGCCCAATGGTTTGTAGATAGACAGGCAACATTTGAAGCAATTGCTACTTCAATTCAAGATGCAAAGTCAGAGGTACACATTTCCGTTATTCACCAATAATTTACACACACACACACTGACACACACACACACACACACACACACACACACACACACACACACACACACACAGGTTTCCTAATTCAATTTTAATAATAAGAGAATGCAAATTGGCTGCAGATCTTCATTACGGGTTGGTGGTTGTGGCCAGAGCTATATCTGAGACGGCCTTTTGATAGCTTTTCTACCTCTCGGTTAGATTCATTACTAGAAGAAAAGGCTAACCAAGGGGTTCAAGTATGCCTATTATTCTCATCAATACATTCAAGCTTGTTTGTGTTCATCTTAGAAGATTTAATTCTTTATAAGATTGATTTACAATAAAGAGAATAATGCCTATGCCATTAAATGATCCGACAGATCTATGTGCTTCTCTACAAGGAGGTTTCTCTAGCTTTAAAAATCAACAGCTTGTACAGTATGAGAAGACTGTTAAAAATTCATGAGAATGTGAGGGTATTATGCTATCTTGATCATTTCGCTGCTCGTGTGTATTTATGGTATGTACTATTTATTAATAAATGAAGTTTGAACATCATAGTATAAATTTAGGTGGAACCTTATTCACGTGTATATGATGAATACTGGCTTGGTTTGTTACAGGTCACACCATGAAAAACTTGTGATTATTGATTACAAGATTTGCTATATCGGAGGATTAGATTTATGCTTTGGTTGATATGACACACCTGAACATAAAGTGGGTGACTGTCCTTCTGTAATATGGCCTGGAAAGGACTATTACAACCCAAGGTATTTCTTTTCCTATTTTTTATGAAACACTGTATTGTATATGTTACAACATGAAACGTTCAACTTCCTTAACGCTGTAGGTTCCATTTTAATGCATTTAGCCATGCCATGTGCATTACAATTAGCCATGTTGGAGCTTTCACTATTGCTGATAAGTCTGCTTTTCTAAGTTCTTAGTAATATTATATAATTTGTAATTTTGCTCGTTGATAGAGAATCTGAGCCAAATTCATGGGAAGACACTGTCGCAACCTACCCTTCGGCGGGAGGGCGACGCGAGACTCGCGGGATGCGTGTTCCACGAAAGGAATACGCGCGGAGTCGCCACCAACGTTTATTTGAGGAAAACGTCGGAAAAACCGGAAAAGACGCGATCTACGAACTTTTAAGTGAAAGGTTCGGGAGTTGTATTTACGCACGGGGAAGGTATTAGCACCCCACACGTCCGTCCCAAGGGACGGCAGCCTTTAATCGAATGTGCAAACATGACTTTGATTTTTACGTTCCCTTTTATGTCCTTATATCCTTTATACCCTTTTTATATTTTTCTCTTTTTTGTGGTCGACAAGGGTGCTTCCCTTTGCTCCTACGTATTCCTCAATTTGGGATGAGAAAATCAGACCTACGTAGTTCTTTCTTATCAAGTGATTCTTTTTTACTTAAGAGGTGATCATTTTAAGGCGTTGGACCTTGAAAATGATCCATTTTACTTAATGAAAATTTGAAATAACAAACTTCAAAAACCTATTTTTGTGGACGAGCTTGACTAGGCGAGTTGATTTTAGCCTTAGTTTCACTTTAGTTATTAGTCAATTCGATTAAGAATGAGAAATCCCAAAGAGAAAACGTCCGATTGATTTTCTGCTTTATTTACTAAAAAGATGTTTTTTGATTATTATATTACTTTTTTACCTCTTTTTGATTTCCAATGTGGTTACGGCACGATCGAACGTTCGGAATTCATTTTAACCGAAGTTAACGGATAATACAATTCAAACATTCGGTGGAAATTTATTTTATTTTTAAGTTAAGCGAGAAATGACTTAAGTAAAATGGCTTAAGCACGTCAACAGGGGGTATAAAAAGTAAACAAAACGAGAATAAAAATGCACGAAACACAATGTGGACCACCATGGGTGCATAGAATGAATCGAAAAGCTTGGTTCGAGATACTTACCCGTTGAAGATCGAAGAACGATGAAGAACGAATGAAGAACGTCGAAGAACGGTCGAAACCTTCGCGAAATTCTTCACGGAAAACGTTACGGAAACGTTTCGGAAGCGCCTCGGCTTAGATTTTCTTTACGGAAACAATTTTTCCAAGCAAATTCGAAAGAGAGAGAAGTGCCTAAGGGGCTGAACCCCTTCCTTCTTCATTTCCTCCCCTATTTATAGCAAAATAGGGGAGGTGGTTGCCGCCCAGCTCGCCCAGGCGAGCTCAGCTCGCCCAGGCGAGCCAGGTTGCTTCCTCCAGAAGCAACAGCCTTCTGGAGGAATATTCTGGAGGGCCCAAGTGGGCCTGGGTGCTATTTGCACCCCCATTTTTACTAAGTACACCCCCTCTGTTGTTTTTTGGTGATTCTTTTTTCGTAAAGTTACGGAAACTTACGAATTTCGTAACGATATTTGTTTTCTTTCCGTAATGTTACGGAACCTTGCGGATTACATAATCATCCCCTTTTTGACTTACGGAATGTTACGGAACCTCACTTAATTATGCAACGATGCTTCCATTGGATTTCCGGTGTGTCACGGAAACTTACGGATTGTGCATCAATATTTTTTTTGGTTTTCCGGCATGTCCTGGAATTTCACAAATCGCCTAATGATGGGTGCCAAGCACCTCACAAGGACCAAAGAAAGGTCGCATGTCATCAAGCAAAGGTCCCCGGACGAAATTAGGGTATGACAGTTGCCCCTCTTTACTTGTCTTTTATTGGAGATAAAAGGAAAGTAAAGATAAGACACTAATTTCGTTCCTCTCGATTTGACGAGAGTCGCGAGTGACTATAAAATCTCCACATGCAAATGACTTGTTGTTCCCAGAATTTCACAAATTGCCTAATGATGGATGCCAAGCACCTCACAAGGACCAAAGAATGGTCGCATGTCATCAAGCAAAGGTCCCCGGACGAAAATCAGTGTATGACACTAATTTCGCTCCTCTCGGTTGACGAGAGTCGCGGGTGACCATGACTTGTCGTTCCTAGAATTTCACAAATTGCCTAATGATGGATGCCAAGCACCTCACAAGGACCAAAGAATGGTCGCATGTCATCAAGCAAAGGTCCCCGGACGAAAATCAGTGTATGACACTAATTCCGCTCCTCTCGGTTGACGAGAGTCGCGAGTGACCATGAAATTTCCGCATGTAAATGACTTGTTGTTCCCGGAGGAACAAAAGGTGCAGAAGACTGTGTCAGCCTCTGCATGCTATCAAGCGTTCTGTCTTACAGATAGCAAAAGAATGTTTATACGGATAACCACTCGGGTATTTCCGCGTATCATCGGGCCCGCCGCCTCTGGATGATACAAGGGTGCAGAATGACCAAACTTGGTCTCTGCTTGTCATCGGGCCCGCCGCCTCTGGATGATACAAGGGTGCACGTCACATGACCTCAGGGTCAGTATGACAAAGATTATGGGGCGGCCGACAAAAGCAAGGCTCTTGCTCCTACGTATCCTCCAATGAGGAACTCAGACCTACGTAGTTCTGGATAACTTGTGAGACTTGAAAAGTCTCCATCGGAAAATGCTGACATCTCCGGAAAAGGCGCAGATGACCACATTGGCCTCTGCTCATCAATCACACTTGGGGTTACTGAATGACGAGGTGCGGATAACCGTAAGGTGTCTCCGCGGGCTACCAGCTCTTGAGTCATGGCAACAAAAGGCGGTGTGGTCGACAAAAGCGAGGCTCTTGCTCCTACGTATCCTCCAATGAGGAACTCAGACCTACGTAGTTCTGGATAACTTGTGAGACTTGAAAAAGTCTCGGTGTTTTCTCCACTAAAATGCAAACATGCTCTAGCAAAGAGACAAATATTCCAACTGATTTAGAGCAGCATATGCTTTTTTTTTTGAGTGAAAAACAATGCGTCTACCGGGGAAGGAGAGTCTGCTGATGAAATCTCCCATAACCATGAATGAGATTTTGGATGTTAGCATTTCGTTTCTAAATGACCATTTAGAGGAAACACTGGGTTCGACAAAAATAGAAGAAATCCACTCAAAGTGTATCAATCTCGCACAGGTAAGTGTTTTATCCTAATTCCGAACCATAGATATGTCATGACTTAACTTTGCAAATTATTTCCTATCAAATCAAAAATTACATGCGTGATCATGGATCAAATAGGACTTCCCTTGGGAATGGGTTCTTTTGGTGTTTTCTTCTTTCGGCTTTTGTGTGTTTTTGGCTCTGGCTTTTTTCTGTTTTTTTTGTTTAGTGCGGGGCGAGAAAAAAAGTCGCTAGCGCACGGGATTTTGGTTGGTAATCAAAGGGAGAAGACTATTTTAGGTCGTGGTTCCTTTTCCTTCTTTTTTCGTTCATTTGGTGACAATTCTGTATTGTTCAGATATCGTCCGGTCCAAAGACCTCTCTGCATATTTCTTCTGTTTTTTCTTCGATCCCCGATCAGGAACTTTCTTTCCTCCTTCTTCTTCCTTTTTTACTTTCTCCCATTCTTTGATTGGGAATTTCCTTTCTTTTCTTTTTGCTTTCTCCCACTCTTTGATTGGGGAATTTTCCTTCTTTTCTCTTCTTCTTCTTCTTCTTCTTCTTCTTCTTTTCTTTTTTTTTTTTGCTTTCATTGGAAATTTTCCTTCTCTTTTTCTTTGATTGGAAATTTCCCTTCTATTTTTTTTGCTTCCGAGGGTAAGGATTGACATTCTCACCCTGGGTCAAGGTTTATGGTGAGTCGGGATTTTGGCTCAAAGCTCGTAGAATGGCTAGACATGATACATGTCGGGGTTTGGTTTAGTTCAAGGATAAAAGGGATGCCCCACATTATTTCCATGACACAAATGCAAAAATGATGATTTGGAAACTTTATGCAAAACTGGCCATGCATGCACCTATGTGGACACTCAAGTGTCAAACTTTTATGGTCATGTGATGCTAGGGCTCAGGATTCATTTCCTCTATTTTAAATCAACCCAATGTTTCCAAAATATGTTCCTTTATCAATTTGTGCATTCATCCGGGTCCATTTCGGGCGTCCGGGGAAATTTCACAGCATTCACCCTTCAGGTGTAGACACGTTTTTTTTTCTCTTCAAAAATCGGTTATGATCAATGAATTTTTTCGAAGAAAAGTTGGAAGTCATCTCTTTTCAAAAGCATGTCGGTTTTTAACTAGACAACTTATTTTCTCTTTTTCCACCTTTTTCCTTACTTGCCTTCTTCTTTTTTCTTATTTGCTCTCTTTTTCTTTACTTGCCCTCTTCTTTTTTCTTATCTGCTCTCTTTTTCTTTACTTGCCCTCTTCTTTTTTTTACTTGCTCTCTTCTTTCCCTTTTGTTCTCTTTTCCATTTCATTTTCTTTTCTTTTCTATTTTTTATTTTTATCATGATTTTTTTGTTTATTTTACATATATACTTTTGGACGATGTTCCTAAACGAAGAACTCTACACGGTTCCAGAATTTCAAACATCATCGATAGTAATGATATATAAATACTAACGCAACGATCTAAACAAAAATGTATGCGCTGTACAAATGACAATCGAAACAACAACAAAAACAAACATTAGTCTCTCAAGTCAAAACAATAACATAGAATAAAAATGACAAAAGAAATATGAAAGAAAACATGAATCTGGGGATCTCCCAGTCACGTATCTCCACTCCCTCCCAAGAAGTTGCCGGCTGAGTCGTGTTCGGAGTTGGAACTTGGGGAACTTCCCTCTGGGTGGGTGCCTTAGGCTGCACGGGTGTTGAACTAGAGGTGTTCCCAGCATGAGCCGAGAAGCTTGGGTGATGTGCGCGTACTGATGGGTACCATGAGGTGTTTGCTGGGGTTTAACCCACGCGGGTGTTGAAGAGACGGCATGGGCATCTCTCCTTCCTTTTTGCCCCTGTTGCCCCGATTCTTTTGGCATTCGCGTTTGTGGAGGAAATGTAATACAAACTTTCCTCTTTCAATCCAACCTCGATTCTTTCCCCGACAAACACAGACCGC